>NC_065579.1:99735247-100405247 GCF_024542745.1 Macaca thibetana thibetana
AGTACAGCTATTGCATTTTAGTTTAACATTTCTGAGACCCTCAGCCCTTGTCTCAAGTAGCAGCTCTGGAACAGGAATCCAAAGACCTCTGTCTGTGTTCAGTGATGCCCCTGATTAGCTGTGTGGACAAGAAGCTGAACTCCTTTGGGTCTCAGTGGTCTCATATGTTAGGAACTCAGTTATCTCTGAGCACCCTTTTCACTCTTATTCTAATTTCTTCAAATACAGACAGCAAAGGTTTATGTATATCTAATTATCTTTCCTGTTTTCTAAGAGTCGTGGACTTTTTTTTTCATCACCTGCAGGTTAAGGCTTGCAGTTCGAACTTAAAGTCTCCTTATCATACATAAGAGGCTGGCCTCCAAGTTGAGTGTGCCACCACACAGGACAGCAGGTGCCTTAGTTGTGTGGTCTGAAATACCAAGTTAATGATTAACCAGGAATTAATGTAAGCAGGAAGCCCAAAAAAGAAGATATCCAAATGATTAATAAACATTTTATCACACTACAAAATAACCAATAAACATCTTACACTATAAAATGTTTCTGGCCCAGCACGATGGCTCACACCTGTAATCCCAACACTTTGGGATGCCAAGACAGGAAGATCATTTGAGTGCAGGAGTTCAAGACCAGCCTGGGCAACAAAAACAGCAAGACCCCATTTCTATGATTTAAAAAAAAAAATTCCCTCACTGGCAAATACAAATTATTCAGCAGTGAGATGCCATCTTCCATGTAGTAAGGAAGCCAGCATAAGAGCAGCACTCTCATATATTGCAGGAAGTAGCTTGGAACAATCTTTCTGAAAAGCAGTTTGGCAATACATAGTGAGAGCCTTAAAAATATTCATTTTTGGATGCACTAATTGCACTGCTAAAAATCTATCCTAAGGAAATAATCAGAAATGCAAACTTATGCACCAAGATGTTCATGTAAGTGTTATTTCAAGTAGCTAAAAATTTGGATACAATCTAAATGCCCCAAAATGCTGAGACAGGGTAAATAAAGTATAATCCATCTACATGGAGCACACTTATACAACATTTTCAATTAAATTACAAAGAATGTTTAATAACATGGAGAAATTCATCTGAAGTAATGAGAAATAGAAAAAGCAAGATACAGCTTGGTTATCTTTGTCTTTATATATACATGCACATATATACACATACTCATAGCAAGAGAAAAGACTAGAAAAACTCATGCCAACATGTTAACACTAGCTATCTCTGGGTGGTGAGCCCAATGTACTTCTGATTTTTTCCAGATTTTTTATAATGATTATGTAACTTTATCATTTACAATATGGTATATATTCTGAAGAAGGAAAATGCGCTGAGCCTCCTGCTGTGCTTGGGATTGTGGGGTAGGATCAGCTTTCAGCTTCCCTCCTTCTGGTGGTTAGCATCAGGTTGAAAGAGAGGGGGCACATTAGAGCGTGGGAACACGTCGTGGCCCATCTTCACTGAATGAGGTCAGGAAGCCTTTTCTCTCCCTTTGTGGGAGACTGCTGTAAACATGGAATCTTGTCACTTTTGGTTGTAGCTCTGTAATGCAACTTAGACACTAAATTCCCCAAACTGAATTTCTCCCTTCAGTTTGGAATCAACAGAAAGCAAGCAGCTGCTCAGGTAGCTCCCATGTGGAGGGCAGGCTGCCTGCTGACCGTGGAGAGCACAGCAAGCCCCCATCCACAGAGCTTTCTTCTCTGTTTCTCTGATCATGCCAGAAACGGGGCTACTGGGAAAAGGAACAGGAAGGGAAGAGAAGCTTTACTTGGGTCCTGCTGTATTAGTAGCACCTCCTTCTGTGCTAGGATATGGGAATGGTGATATTTTAAGAATGAGCCATGGCTAATACTTGGAAACTAAGCTAATTATGTGACATGATAGCCCTGGGCACAGAACAAGGAAGAAGAGGAAGGTAAACGTAGTCTGATTTAATGAAAAGTCCAATTTGGAGACCATTTTCAGAGATCCATGGCCTTCAAAGATCTGCAGCCTGGCGGGCCACTCTCCCACCAGGTCAGGGGAGCGGGCAGCAGGCTATCTGGGGCTTCATGAGTAGGGAAATGTCATCTGCAACAAGTAGGTGGGGCTCTGATATGCCCTGATATTCTTTGCTCATATTGTAATTAGCACATTCTTTGTATGTAGTGATTTTTTAAAGAGCACTTAAAATGGCCAATGTTCTGAATTTCCTTGTTTATCCTAATAATTAGCAACTCCTTACCTCCCTCCCTCCCTCTCCTCCCTCCCTACCTTCCCTCTCTCCCTTCTCTTCCCTCCCTCCCTCCCTCCCTCCCATCTTTCCTTCTTCCAAGTGGGACAAATGTGGCCTTCAATGCCCAGCAGCTATCAGTTGTTGCAATTTCTGAATTAGGGCAGTCTAAACTAATGAATAAATTGTGAAGATCTCCCCCCAGTTTTCATCACTGTGCTTACATATAGCTGTGCTTCAGTGCAAGCAAGCATGATCTACCTCCAGGGATGTACCGAAGGAGTAGGAAGAAAGCTGACTCAGATAAATCCAGGGCCTTCTTCAAGGCAGAGGCCCTGCGTAATACTCCCGCATTTGATGGTCCTGAGTCAGAAGGGTTTGTTAGTGGTTTAGAGTTGCAGATTTTCCACTCACGTATAAAGGCCCCTGCTGTGCACAGTCAGTATGATGAATGAATAACTCAGCTGCATACACAAGTCTGTTCCCAAGTACCATCTGCTGAGTGAATGAATGAGTGAACAAAAGGGAAACACATTACCCCAGTTGTGAATCTGAATAATGAACTTGGCAATGTGATGTGATCTGTGCTTCAGCAGGCTTGGGTTCCAAGTCCAATAGGGCCCTTAACATCCTTTGTCCTTCATTCCTGTGCACCTTGCACCTCCATATCACATTTGGTATGTCTTTCTTGTAGTGTTGATGGTTATTTATGAGCATGTCTTGGGCTGCCTGTTCTTATTGTAAGCTCTCCAATTAATTGCCCAGTGTGCAGTGTACCCAATTGTCATGTAAATACATGTTGAATGAATAAACAAGTGTGACTCATTCAGAGCTAAACTACGCACGAGAGTAGACATGGCCAGCTTCAGCCAAGAGAGTGAAGACCAGATTCCCAAAGCCCTGTGGCCCATTCCCTACCTCCCTGGAAGAGTGGAGGGAAAACACTTGGGAATGAGCAGGCTTCTGGGAGCTGGGAAGCGCCCCTTTCCCCACTGGGACATTCCATGTGAGCACTCATCAGGGCGTTCCCCTGCTCTCATTCTCTTGCTTCGGCTGCTTGGGATCTTTCAATGCACCCCTCCCTGCAAAAAGGTGGTGGCACTAGCTGGAAAGTATAGCATCCAGTGCCCCCCTTCATTCATTTATTTCTTCCCTCCTCTCTTGCCTCCACTTTGTCCCACCCACATTATCCCCCACCCCTCCTGCTGGTAGGTTTATTCATTCACTGAAACAAGCCTGATTGAGTCCAAGGCAATTAACATTACTGAGCATCTATTAGGAACTGGAGACTGAGAGTGGCCTTCAAGGATTTTCAAGGCCAGGAGCAGTGGCTCATGCCTGTAATCCCAGCATTTTGGGACGCCAAGGTAGGAGGATTGCATGAGCTCAGGAGTTCAAGACCAGCCTGGGCAACATAGTGAGACCTCATGTCTACCAAAAATACAAAAAATTAGCTGGGTATGGTAGTGCGCACCTGTGGTCCCAGCTGCTTGCGGGGGCTGAGGTGGGAATATCACTTGAGCCCAGGAGACTGAGGCTGCAGTGCACCCCAGCCTAGGTGACAGAACAAGACCATGTCTCCAAAAAAAAAAAAAAAAAAAAAAAAATCCTCCTCCTCACAGGAGAAAGGTAAGCAGCTTATCTGAATACACAATAAAATGTAATAGCTGCTAGATACAATACAGGCCCTACACAGGATGCGTCAGGAAGGAAAAAGCAACTCATTCTAACTCTGACCAGGAGATACCTTCTTAGTGGAGATGGCATTTGAGTTGAGCCAGGAAGGAGGACTAGAGTTTTGATAACAGTTTGGGAAATGGCGTGAGTAAAGACATGGAAGCAGGTGTGGGCAACATTTGAAAGAGCAGAGGGAGTGGCAGGGGATGGGGAGAAGTCCTGGATGGCTGCGTGGAGGAATCTGGACTTGATTGGGAGGAGGAGCTCTTCAAATATGACTACACGCTTTTCCTCCCTCACAGCTGAGAGTTGTCAGGCATTGGTTTGGTTCAGTGATCGTCAACAGGCTGGCTCCCCACGGGCAGGGATTGCTTTGCCCAGATTATATCCCCAGTGCCTAGCTTAGTGCCAGGCACATAGCAGGCACTCAAGAAATACTCACTGAAGAAATAAGCAATACATTTCACATAATAACTCTGTGCTTTCTGATTATATGGCACAAAGAAGAATTCTGAGACTCATTCTGAGCACCAGCAGTGCTGCTGTCGATGAATGGCGTCTGGGTGGTTGTAGGCGAGGGCACTGGGGTTAGTTGACTAGGTTTTGCCATCCCTGCTCTAGATGATCCATCTGAGATGGCCCCTGCTGCACTGCAACCCTCGGAGAAGACAGACAGTCCAGAAGAGCTTCGACTAGCAAGTTGCATTGTTGGGAGCTTTCAGACGTTAGGATGTATTCATGTAACCAGCAGGCCTTGGTGTGGGTGTACTGCTGAGGGCCTGCCTGCCAATTCTGGGCCTCACCTGTGGACATCCCCTGAGAGCACTCACTCAGAAATGGTTACAGGTGGGTTAGAAACAGGCAAATGAAGCGATAGTGTTCGCAGTCAGGCTATAGGGGCCCATAGTGAGGAGACAGTGCCTGGAAGTGGGCGGTGGAAGGTTGATTTCACATTCTGCTAATTGTGCTGAATGCCAATTACACAAGTGTGTTTTATGTTGTGAAAATTCATCATTATACCCCTAGGACTCACACTTTTCAGTATGTATGCTATACTTTAACAGTTTACCTTAAAAAAAAAGTTATAATAGAGGAGGCAGGAGAAGCTGCAGCTGGTTTTAGTCAGATTTTCGCAGGTTGCAATTCTGTCTGTTCTCAAAAGGTGGCAGTGTTGTGCCACTTGATAAAATGCAAGACCAGAGAACAGGATTCCTTGGATTCCCAATGGATTCCCAGCCCCTTCTTGAGGCTTAATGCTGATTTTTTTGTTTGTTTTGTTTTGTTTTGAGATGGAGTCTCGCTCTGTCGCCCAGGCTGGAGTGCAGTGGTGCAACCTTGGCTCACTGCAACCTCCGCCTCCCAGACTCAAGCAACTCTCCTGCCTCAGCCTCCAGAGCAGCTGGGACTACAGGTGGGAGCCACCACACCTGGCCAGCTCTTTGTATTTCAGTAGAGACAGGGTTTCACCGTGTTGCCCAGGCCAGACTCGAAATCCTGAGCTCAGGCAATCCGCCCGCCTCAGCTTCCCAAAGTGCTAGGATTATAAGCATGAGCCACTGCACCTGGCCAATGCTGCTGATTTTGATTATCCTACCTGTCTTTATCTTTGAATCCAGATCATTCCCTCCTAATTTTTGTCCTAAAAACACCTTTAAAAATTTATCTTGAGCAACCAAAGCCATGTACTGGTGATGTTTGAGGAGAATATCACTGGATCTCCAGGAAATGACTGCTCCTACCTGGTGCCCTGAATGTGAAATAATGTGTGTTATCAGCAGATGTCTCCATGAATCATTCTTTGAGTTTGGAATATGTCTTGCTGAAATGCCTCAAAATTGAATCAGGCAGATTCTTAAGAACAAACAACTGCAAATTTGCAATAATTTCAGTATGAAGGTCAACCTGTTTTTGTCCTCTTATGAGAAAAAGTTTATATGTCACTATTTACCCAGTAAGGATATAACTAAAACTGCTTTTTAAAAACAGGCACTATAAATAAGTTATAATCAATTCATATTTCAGAACACTAGGTAACTTTTTAAAAAATGAGATAGATCTATATGAACTGCTATGGAGAAATCCACTCATATCATTAAGTGAAATACCATAAAGTATACAGAAGGTATAATCCCACTTATATAAATCCCAAAAAATCTATAAAACCCGTATGTGGGTAGGTATACATTTATGTATACAAAGGTATTGAAAAATGTCTCCAGACTTTACTAGGGATATTTACCAAACTATTAATAACAACTGCCTCCTGAAAGGACATAGGCCTAGAAAGGAGTGGTGGTGTTTGGATTTGAACAGAAGGTTTATATTCATGTATGACTTGTATGGTTTAAAACTTTTTTTAGGCCAGGCGGGGTGGCTCACACCTGTAATCCCGGTACTTTGGGAGGCTGAGGCAGGCGGATCACCTGAGGTCAGGAGTTTGAGACCATCCTGGCCAACTTGGTGAAACCCTGTCTCTAAAAAATACAAAAATTAGCTGGACGTAGTGGTGGGCATCTGTAATCCCAGCTACTCAGGAAGCTAAGGCAGGAGAATCGCTTGCATCTGGGAGGCGGAGGTTGCAGTGAGCCGAGATTGCGCCATTGCACTCCAGCCTGGGCAACAGAGTAAGACTCCATTTCAAAAAAAAAAAAGAAAGAAAAATTTACAAGTACTTTTATGAAGTCATTTTATTTAATCTTCCCGACTACACTTTGAGGCAGGTTTTTGTTTTGTTTTGTTTTGTTTTTTTGAGACAGAGTCTCGCACTGTGGCCCGGGCTGGAGTTCAATAGCACAATCTCGGTTCACTGCAACCTCTGCCTCCCAGGTTCATGCTATTCTCCTACCTCAGCCTCCTGAGTAATAGAGAGGGCTTTCACTATGTTGGCCAGGCTGGTCTCAAACTCCTGATCTCGTGATCTGCCCACCTTGGCCTCCCAAAGGGCTGAGACTATAGGCATGAGCCACCGCACCTAGCCAAGGCAGGTTTTTTTTAACCCCCATTATATAGGTAAGCAAACTGATACTCAGCACAAGTAAGTGACTTGCCTTGGCTCACAGAATTCGCTGAGAAGCAGAACTGAGACTTTGAATCCAGGGCTGCCAAATCTGAGGCCTAGGGCTCTTTCCACTTCACCATAATATAAAATAGACCTGTAGGTAATACCTACAAATTTGACTTTCTGACTTTTTTTTTTTTTTTTTTTTTTTTTGAGACAGAGTTTCATTCTTGTCATCCAGACTGGAGTGCAGTGGCACGTCTCAGCTCACTACAACCTCTACCTCCCTGGTTCAAGCGATTCTCATGCCTCAACCTCCCAAGTAGCTGGGATTACAGGCACCCACCAACATGCCCAGCTAATTTTTTTTTTTGTTTTTAGTAGATTCGGAGTTTCACCATGTTAGCCAGGCCATCTCAAACTCCTGATCTCAGGTGATCCGCCCGCCTCAGCCTCCCAAAGTGCTGGAATTACAGGTGTGAGCCACCACACGCGGCCTGAATTTATTTTCTTATCGCTTATTTCTAAAGAGCCATTTATTTAAGCTGGGTTTATAAGTGGCCTCGGTCAGCTCACCTGCTTTTATGAGGCGCAGCTACTTCTGCCCATCTGAGGTAAGGTCTGTGTTGCTGTTTTCTCAATGTTTCATGTCCCACTCCTCCTGTTTCCTTTTCCTGTTATCTTTCCTCAGGGAGCCTTTTCATAAGCTGCTGGCCCAAGGCCTTATCAAGGGGCAGACATTCCGCCTACCATCTGGACAGTATCTACAGGGAGAGGAAGTGGATCTCACAGGTAAGAATGGCCTGTCCGGTCCCATCCAGGTACTCCCAGAGAGCCAAGGCCAGGCCTGAGAGCTACTGAGCAAGCAGGCATCTGCCTCTAGAGTGGGGCAGGATGCGGGAGAGAGACCTGCTGGCCGTGTGGTCTCTAAGCCTCAGCTCCCTCTTGGCCTGCGCCCCCTGAAGCCTGGTCCTGGACTGGCCGTCTGCTCCTCTGCCCCAGCCCCCTTGAGCCCAAGTGCCACCTCAGCTTCTGGCAGGGTTTTCATTTGTATGTAACAGAGTCAATTGGGGTATCACCTCCTATCCCAGACCATCTTTGAAAGCCCACCTCAGGGACAGAACCCCCAGGCCCAAGACACATTCTTCTAGAACTGGGGTACTCCCAGTGTTTCTCCCCACATGGTCTAGTGGCATATTTCAGAACCTTAGGGGGCAGCACTCTGTTTACTCGTAGCACCCCAGAGCAGCCCCCTCTTAGCATTTCCCAGTAAAACACCTCCCCGTGACTCCCCGAACTTCCCTCCTGTCCCAGCTGTCCTAAGCCTTTTCCCTCCACTCTGCATTTTCACCCTTTACCCTTTACACTTCACCCTTCATTTTCACCCTGAGGATCACCAGATCTTCAGGTTCCATGGTGAGGATGCATCACATGCACCCAGCACACATGTGGAATATGTGACATGTTAGAAAACAGGTAGGGGCGAGGCGCGGTAGCTCACGCCTGTAATCCCAGCACTTTGGGAGGCCAAGGCAGGCGGATCACCTGAGGTCAGGAGTTCAAGACCATCCTGGCCAACTTGGCGAAACCCCATCTCTACTAAAAATACAAAAATTAGCCAGGCATGGTGGCATGCGCCTGTAATCGGAGCTACTCAGGAGACTGAGGCAGGAGAATCGCTTGAACCCAGGAGGTAGAGGTTGCAGTGAGCCACGATCGTGCCACTGCACTCCAGCCTGGGCAACAGAGCAAGACTCTGTCTCAGAAAAAAGAGAGAGAGAGAGAGAGAGAGAGAAAATGGGTGGAAATATGCGGTATGTATAGGGACAGCTGTGAGAAACCCCCAGCACTGTGACTATTACATTTAGAAAAACCAGTACAGAATGGATGAGATTAGGTCACACAACAACCCTGTAAATGGGAGGCAGCCTCTCCAGGCAAACATTAGAGACAGGGTTTAGGGAAGCAGTCGATGCAGTTACGTCATCAAAGCAAAATATATCAAGGCTTGTAATGGTCCGTAGGAGAAAAAGAAGCTGGAGAAGCAGAACTGGCAGTGTTTCTCCAGCATGGATGACAGAGGGAAAGAGCTAAATTCAGGTGCACATAGAATTCAGCTTCACAATTAGTGAAGTGTTCTTTGTAAGGGGCAAGGCTGCCCATGTATAGCTGTGCAGTTTGTGCACTACACAAAAAAACCAAGCCAAGGCTCTGATTTCAGTAGGGCCTGAAATGCAGTCATTTGTCAAGTCATACATTTCAGGGCCACATCTGCCAAAAGAAGGTGACTTTTTCTAACTGGTCAACTTCTCTGCCCAGAAAGATACATTTTTCCTAATTTGCACAACAGTGTTTTAACGTCTAGACACAGCCTGGGTCAGAATAGAGGGGGCCAGTGGTTCCCTGAGTCTCACCATAGCCTGGATAAACCTCTAGGACTTCAGTCTCCTCTTCTCTGCTGTCATGGGGTCAGGCAGTATTGTGAACATCTTTTCTCTTCACACGTAGTCTTGCCTACTAGGTGAGAATACTTTGATCAGCAAGGGCAGGTTTCTGTCTCCTTCATGGATGTAACTCTCATGAAGCATGGAGTTGGCTTTTAGGTCTGTACATTGGTCCCCTGTTAGTTTGGTTGCTGTTGGAGTCAGAGATTATTTGGCTGGGAGGAAAAGAAATCCACCCAAACCCAGTTGCAGGAAATAGAGCTAGGCCCTACTGCCCATAGGAAGTCACCAGCCACTCCTTTTTCCTTTTCTCTTTCTCAGCTCTCTAGTTCCTAGTTCTTCCTGCTACTCTCCATTCTTCTGCCCTGTTCTCTTTCATCTGCTAGACTTGGATTCTGCTCTCTGCAGTTTCAATTTAACAAGTGACCCTGGGTAGATGCAGTGGCAAATCTTGCCCCATCTCCTTAGGACCGGATGGTTCCAGTGCTCAGCAACATGGAAATAGAGTTTCTGTGTCTCTTAGCTCCAATTCATGAGATAGAGGCTTAGCCTTGCCAGGTGCCCTTACTGGTCCTCTCCGGTAGGGCTTGGCAACAAGGTCACATCATCCAAATGTGGCCATTTAAGACCTCTTCCATCAGCACCATCTAGACCAGTGGTATGTGAGTAGGGGAGGAGACAGTTCCAAAGAACAGGGTATGGGTGGCTGGCACCACAAAGGGACCACCACATTTACCATGAGCCCGGTAAGTAAATTCCATATGCCCTGAGAGTACCAGATCATGTTTTGGTGACTGCAGCATGCATGGGACAGGTCAGGCTGCCAACTTGCATGAGAGACCCTTGATCCATCAAGAAAACAGCAACGTGTATGAATTTTTCAAAATTACTTTTTACTTTCCTTTTTTGTGTATAAATAATTTACTTGTAAAGGGGGAAATTGTTTTACAGAAAAAGCTGGTACAGGCCATTATAACTGTACTGTTTATTCATGAAGGTTTGTGAGAGGAAGGTGGGCCTCATTCATTTAAAAATAAAAATATTTTTATAACAATACAGAGGGAGAGAAAGCGGCTTGTTAAGTGAATTAGTGTGATTCTTCAAATGGACACTTTCCATCGCTCACCCAGTTTTTTCTTATTGACGCTATTTCTGTAGAAGCAATTCAGAATCACACATACCATACCTATGGATTGTTTTGGCATCTAGGTTCCGTTCCTGTTCATGCAAAAACGAAAGAGAAGTTAGAGGTGACATGGGAGAAGATGAGTAAGTCCAAACACAACGGAGTGGACCCAGAAGAAGTTGTGGAGCAGTATGGGATCGACACGATTCGGCTCTATATCCTTTTTGCCGCCCCTCCTGAGAAGGATATCTTGTGGGATGTGAAAAGTAAGTCACCTTCCTCTTCCTGACCTGCTTCCTTTGTGATCTGCCCTGGACTTTGAAGGAATTTGAGGAAGGAAATATCTTTGCTGAAGACAGTAGTAGAGAATTCTAGGAATCAGTTCCATAGAGCAAATAGCAGCTTGACCAGCATCCTGCACCACTCTTAGACGGGTGTTGACAAAAGTAAGCGAGCCTCAGAATCATGTGGAAAACATGTTGCAGATGCAGACTCCAGTGCTCCGCCCATGCCTGCTGACACAGCCTCCAGAATGGGGCTCAGCAGGTGGCCTTTGAATAAGCTCAGCGGTGATTCTGGTGCACCCTCTACAAGGACCACGCTTTGAGAGTGGTTTCCTTAGAGACAGACTGGCTTCTGAGCTACTCCTAGGCCTGCTATAGTCCCAAGAGGCCAGTTCCCTCTTACTTGATGTACCCTGGAAGGTTTTTTCTAGAACAGTGTCATTCTCCCTCACCAATCCAGAAAGCCCCTGGAGAGGCCTGGGCCTGGTGTCACCTATGGCCTCTCAGTCACCCACAGCACCCTCCATCTCCCCGCTTAGGGGAGATTTGCCTCTCCAGAGTTGTTTAGCCCTAAAATGACATGAAGTAAAATAATCTTGAGTATCTGGCTATTCTAGAATAAACCCGTCCAACAGTCATTCATTTTTACTTCATGTGATCTGCCCTAAGTGTTGTTGTGGGAAGAGGAAGTCAGATGCCTGAAATCCTGAGCCTTGTGTGAAGTATGCATGTCATTTGAGAAACCAGTTTATTTTGATGTACTGTGGCTAGTGGGAAGTGTGGTCTGCAACAGTGGTCACAGATGCCAGTCCTGGAACTGGCTGCCTCAAATCACTGGGGGGCTTGCAAAGCACAGACAGGTGGAGGTTCTGGCTCCCACCCCTAACCCAGGGGACAGGCTCCAGGAATCTTTCTAAGAAGCCTCCCAGAAGGTTCTGCTGTGCATTCAGGCTTGAGGATGCCTAGCCTAGTGGCCAGAGAGTACAGGGACCTGGACTGACCCTAATTTGGCTACTGGTGTAACCCAGGGCCACCAGGTAAAGCCAATTCAGCTTTACCAGAAGATCAGATCAGCAGCTGGATTGGATGAGCTTGTGTAAAATACGGAAAACACACATACCTGCAAGGACAGGGATTGTGTCAACGCACTTCACACTCTACAGCAGCGTGGCTGCAAGCACAGTCATGCTATCCACAGAATAAGAGCTCGCACCAGCAGGAGTCAGCACTGTCTCCCAAGCACCATGTTAGCTCCATGGCATTTTTGTCCCAGCAAGCTTGCTTAATCAAGGTGGCAGGGCACCAGGGCTCATCTTGACCAAGCTTCTGAGCTCATGACCGTTGGTGGCTGGCACTTTGAGTGGCCCTGCCATCTAGTCCCCTGAATCTGGGTGCTAAAATGAGATAGAATTGGTCCTGGTCTGAATTCTCAGACACTGAAAGCCAGGGAGGATCCTTCAGCCTGCCCTCAGAGGAATTCATTAGGGTGCAGTGAGGTGTCACATCAATTCACAGGTGCTTTTCTCCGCTTAGTTATACCAAGTCCATCACCCTTATGTTGTGCACTCTCTCTTTCTCATTTACTGATGCTGAATTCAGCTGATGCTCTTCCTGGGGTGCTGAGATGGCAACAACGACTGTGGGCCTTGACAACTAGGTTTATTGAGGCCAGGGCTTCTGGGAAGGCTCCCCAGCCTCAGCTGCTGAGTGACAAGGAGAAAGCCGAGGCCAGGAAGCTCTGGGAGTACAAGAACTCCATCATCTCTCAGGTCAGAAACTCCCCAGTTCCAGGGGTTAACTCTGTAACCAAGCACTCTTTGGGAACCTTTGCCTGTGGTCTTTGTGGCCCTCCCTGCCGTGGGGTGGGCCGCTGTGGGTCTTCCTTTCTGGCGATGGTGGTCCTTGCTTTGAGTGATTGGCCCTGCTGTTTTGGGTAGTTTACCAAGGTGGATCACCAGTGCATACATTCTAATGCAAAGAGAGGCCCTCAGGAAATGGCTGTCTGATGATGTCTCACATTTGTCCATGCTGGGTCTCAGGAAGCTGCCACTTTCCATTTTTCCACATTTAACACATCCAAGCAGAGAACCAAATCCAGGATCACCCTGTCCATCCAGGATGACACCGCATGTGTTACATTAACAGAAATACAGTTTTAGAGTTGACGGGGGCATTCAGAAACTGTCCTCTGTAGCCTCTTCGTTGTACAGATGGGGACAGAGATGAGGTCCAGATATCTCGCCTAACGTCACGCAGCTAGTGAGGAACTGAGCAGAGATTAGAATCCCAGTCCTCCACAAAGCCAGGACCTTCCCACTCAGTTACTTTGT
Source organism: Macaca thibetana thibetana (assembly GCF_024542745.1). Classification (NCBI taxonomy): domain Eukaryota; kingdom Metazoa; phylum Chordata; class Mammalia; order Primates; family Cercopithecidae; genus Macaca; species Macaca thibetana. The sequence goes on from NC_065579.1 coordinate 99,748,330, forward strand.
TACACAATATCCATGTGAACTATTGTGGGTTAACTTCTGCAAATCTGAGTCATTATAATGGGTATCTAATATCCCAAATTCTTCTTAAGCTGATTTAAAAAAAAAAAATAGTATGCTGATTCAGACATAAAGTTAATCAGCATCACTCATCTGCACTCTGATAATGAAGACAATGATGCATGGCAGGCTTTTGCCTCTCTGGTTTGTATAACCTGAAATGGCCCTGGGTCCAGCATGGTCTCATTTGTTGACACTTCTTCCGCTTTATTTCTGTCCTCTGTACCCTCTCTGTATGGAGGAACAGAGCTCCCTGAATGAATGTAGGGGTCTGAGTGATGCCTGAGCGATTGAGTTCATACCACATGTTTTCTCCCTGGATTTGGCAAATTCTTTTACTCTGTCAGATAATAGAATTGGGTTATTTCAACAAGTTGGAAACTCTTAACATCCTTAAAGATGTGTCACTTTTCTGTATTCTTGCCTGTAGTCAAAATAGAAAAGCACAGAAATATGAAAAAGCTGACAAGTTGTGTTAATGCTCTTATGTTGACTGTACATTTCAAAATGTAAAATTGACTGGGCCCAGTGGCTCACGCCGATAATCCCAGCACTTTGGGAAGCCAAGGCGGGCAAATCACAAGATCAGGAGATCGAGACCATCCTGGCTAACACGGCGAAACCCCATTTCTACTAAAAATACAAAAAAATCTCCTGGCATGGTGGCACGCGCCTGTAGTCCCAACTACTCGGGAGGCTGAGGCAGGAGAATCGCTTGAACCTGAGAGGCAGAGGTTGCAGTGAGCCAAGATCGCGCCATTGCACTCCAACTTGGGCGACAAAGCAAGTCTCTGTCTCAAAAAAAAAAAAGAAAAAAAAAAGTAAAATTAACCTTATCCTGTAGACTAAAAACCATTACTGTGAAGCAAAGCCACATAACCAAGCAGAAGTGACATCCTTTACTCCTATTTTCTGTTATGTTGAGTTTGTCCATCAGTGGGTCCTGCCTCCTATTCATGTTACTAGCATTGTTTGTTGTTGTTGTTGTTGTTGTTTTTGAGACGAAGTCTCGCTCTGTTGCCCAGGCTGGAGTGCAATGGCGCAATCTCAGCTCACTGCAACCTCACCTCCCAGGTTCAAGCAATTCTTCTGCCTCAGCCTCCTGAGTAGCTGGGATTACAGGCATGCGCCACCACACCCAGCTAATTTTTTGTATTTTTGTAGAAAAGGAGTTTTGCCATGTTGGCCAGGCTGGTCTCGAACTCTTGACCTCAAGTAATCCACCCACCTCAGCCTTCCAAAGTGCTAGGATTACAGGTGTGAGCCACCACTCCCAGCCGCTAGCACTGTTTTTCTAAACACCTACTATGAGAACCAACAGTATCCCAGATATGTGGAAGAATAGTCTTAAACAGTGGAAACAGTATTGTCTTTGAATTTTAAAAATATTTGCGCAGATGAAACATAGTGATTATTTGAGATAGTAGATATATTTATAAATATCTTTGCATCCAATTCATTTTCCTTTTTTTTTGTTTTGATAATTTAGTCTTTTTGTGGAAAACTTAAAAGCATTTTGAAATAAGTGAATAATTGAATCTTTACCAATAGGTGACCACCCATTTCACAGAGGACTTCTCACTGAATTCTGCAATTTCTCAGCTGATGGGGCTCAGCAGTGCCCTCTCGGTAAGTGGCCTGTCCTCATTTGCTGGTAGCAGAGGAGGAGGGAGAGGTGTGGCAAGGGGTCCCACAGGGTCCCAAGTGGAACAGAGAGCACCCCCACTGTGTCACCACCTAGGTGTGGCTTGATTATCTTAAGGAAACATTTTTCCATAGTCACAACCTAGTTTTATTACTGGAAGTTTCTTAAAGATTTTCTGGTCCAAACCCCCTTATCCCCCAATATTTTACAGATGAGGACATTGAGGCCCAGGGAAGTTAGATGACATGTCTGGTTGATTAGTGACAAATCTAAGACCAGACTCAGGCCTCCCTGTCTTCTGGCTCTTCACACCCTTACTGTCTGATTTCCTGAATGAATTGTGATACCTCCTCAGCATCATTACATTTGATGTTCATTTAACCTGGATGGATCAGGATCATTCTCACCAATGCCAAAAGTCAGCCTTTTCAGTATGGACTTTCTCCTTGCTAAGTGTGACTGCCATTTTTCTTACCAGGGAAAGGACTTGTCAACAAATGTTCTTAGCTATTGGACAACAAAAGCATTCATTAAAGCTATTAACAAAGGCTTTTTTAAAATGAAGGCCTCTCCAAGCTTTTAAGACCAGTGGGGGCCAGGCACGGTGGCTCACGCTGTAATCTTAACGCTTTGGAAGAACCAAGCTGAGAGGATCACTTGAGGCCAGGAGTTCAAGACCTGCCTGGGCCACATAGAAAATAAAATAATTAGGCCGGGCGCAGTGGCTCACGCCTGTAATCCTAGCACTTTGGGAGGCCGAGGCAGGCAGATCACGAGGTCAGGAGATCGAGACCATCCTGGCTGGCATGGTGAAACCCCGTCTCTATTAAAAATACAAAAAAATTAGCCGGGCGTGGTGGCGGGCGCCTGTAGTCCCAGCTACTCTGGAGGCTGAGGCAGGAGAATGGCGTGAACCCGGGAGGTGGAGCTTGCAGTGAGCCAAGATCACACCACTGCACTCCAGCCTGAGCGACAGAGCGAGACTCCGCCTCAACAAAAACAAAACAAAAAAATAAAATAAAATAATTAGCCAGATGTGGTGGCATATACCTGTAGCCCCAGCTACTCGGGAAGCTGAGGCAAGAGGATTGCTTGAACCCATCCTGGGCAACAGAGTGGGAGACCCTGTCTCTAAAAATAAAATAAAAAAGGTAACTTTAAAAAAGCAAAATAAAGATAAAAAAGAACAATGGAAGAAATTTCAAATTTGACTACATAAAACTTGACATTTTCAGTATGTTAAAAAAAATTATAACATGTCAGACAGGTTAATGTTCTTAATAGGTAAAGCACTCTTGCATATTAATATGAAAATACCTAACCAAAAATGATCAAAGCATATGAAAAGATAATAACTCACAGAAGATGATATAGAAATAGCCAATAAATTTATGGAGAAAAAAAAATCTGCCTCTCTAATTATCATGAAAGGCAAATTTAAAACAAGGTGCTTTTTTTTTTTTTTTTTAAATACCTGTCAAATTTGCTGAGAATGCTTAACGTAACTGTTCAAGGCCAGGCACAGTGGCTCATGCCTCTAATCCCAGCACTTTGGGAGGCCGAGGCAGCAGGATCGATTGAGCTCAGGAGTTTGAGACCAGTCTCGGCAACATAACAAGACCTCATCTATAAAAAAATTAAAAATTAGCCAAGTGTGGTGGCATGCACCTATAGTCCCAGCTACTCAGGAGGCTGAGGTGGGAGGATCCCATGAGCCCAGGAATTTGAGGTTGCAGTGAGCTGTTTGTTGCCACCGTCCTCTAGCCTGGGTGACAGAGTGAGACCCTCTCTCAAAAAAATGAAAATAAATGCATCATTATTCCCCATGTTATTGCAAAGATGGCAAAATAGACTTTTACACACCAGTGATAGCTGTGGTTGATGTACCTTGCCAGGAAGCACTCTGGCTGTCAGGTTGATTGTGTTATATCCTCTGATCCAGGAGTGTTCATTGCAGATAATTTATAATCAGAGACTCGGAACCCCAAATGTCCTCTGATGGGGAATTGGGAGATGACTGATGTCATATCAATAAGAAAGGAATGTGCCACCACCATTAACATCATGTCTTGAAGAATACTTAATATCAGAAACTGTTTATCATATAATATTAAGTAAAAACACATGACACAAGGCCAGGCACAGTGGTTCACACCTGTAATCCCGGCACTTCGAGAGGTCAAGACAGACAGATCGTTTGAGGTCAGGAGTTCAACACCAGCCTGGTCAACATGGTGAAACCCTGTCTCTACTAAAAATACAAAAAATTAGCCGGGTGTGGTGGTGCACACCTGTAAACCGGTAGTCCCAGGTACTCAGGAGGCTGAGGCAGGAGGATTGCTTGGACCAGGAGGCAGAGGTTGCAGTGAGCTGAGATCCGGCCACTGCAACTCCAGCCCGGGAGACAGAGAGAGACTCCGTCTCAAAAAAAAAAAAAAAAATCCAAAGGTGTTCATATGAGCTGGGTGCAGTGGTTCACACCTGTAATCCTAGCGTTTTGGGAGGCCAGGGCACCAGATGGCTTGAGCCCAGGAGTTCGAGACCAGCCTGGGCAATATAGTGAGACATCCCATCTCTATAAAAAAAAAATAATAATTTTTAAAATTTAAAAAAAAGTGTTCATATGGTAAGAATATCAATCCTGAAAATGTTACATGTATAATAAGCATTTATATACACATTTTTGCATTTTTGGAGACAAGGATATAATATACCTTTTTTTCTAGGTTGTATAATTATGAGTAGTTTTTCATTTCCTGTATTTTCTGTGCTGAGTGTTAGTTTTTTAATCAGAAAAAATAGAGCAAGAAACTGAAATGAAACTGTAATTAATTTCTCTTTTTCCATTCTGGAATTTGAGAAGTCCTTAATAATAACACACAGAGCTAAACACAACCATGTTTGCTGGAATTGACCAAAGGTGTTTAAGAGAATAGGGGTCCCTGAGTGGGGTAGAGAGTTCCCCCTGCCCTGGGTGTTTCACAGTTTAACACCTTTGAGCAGGTCTCTGTGCACTTCTCTGGGGACCTACAGCGCAGAGGAAACCTAGCAGAGTGGTTAAGAGTTTGGCTACAGTATGCCTGGGGGCGGATTGCCCTCCCTCGCTGATCCTTAGCTGCTTCATCTGTCCAATGGGGTAAGAATACCACCCTCAAAGAGTGGTGAGGACTAAATAAGTTAACATCATGTATTCGTTGTTGTTGCTGCTGCTGTAGTTTTTTTTTGTTGTTTGTTTGTTTGTTTTTTTAAGACAGGGTCTCACTGGCCCAAGCTTCAGTGCAGTGATACAATCATAGCTCACTATAGCCTTGATCTCCTGGTCTTAAGTGATCCTCCCACTTCAGCCTCCCAAGTAACTGGGACTATAGGTGTGCAACTGTGCCTGGCTAATTTTTTTTATCTTTTAATTTTTCATAGAGATGAGGTCTTGCTATAGTGCCCAGGCTGGTCTCAAATTCTTGGGCTCAAGTGATCCTCCTGCCTTGGCCTCCCAAAGTACTGGGAGTATAGGCATAAGCTACCACACCTGGCTTGCTGTAGTTTATCTTCGTGCTATCATTAAGTAGGGGAAGTTCTTTGTCCCAAGCAGAAATGGATGGCAAAGGGAGTTTCTTCCTACCAGCTTGTGTCTCTGGACTTCAGATACATTAATGGTCTTTCTTACCCATGCTTATTTTTACACCTCAGTCTTCTTACTTTTTCTCTCTTCCTTAGCAAGCCTCTCAGAGAGTCATTCTCCACAGCCCCGAGTTTGAGGATGCTCTGTGTGCCCTGATGGTGATGGCTGCTCCAATGGCCCCGCACATAACCTCAGAGATCTGGGCAGGTACGTGGCAGAGTCCTTGTTTGACCAGTTACTACTAACCAGAATTTGCCCAAGCCTCTTTTTGAACATCATTCGGGACTCAGATGTCCTCAGATATAGGGTCCAACATTTGGCATCTATACTCATCAGCCTCTCTGTGCTGTACTCTGAATGGTAGTATTTCATCCGCATGGTCACCCCTACCAAAAGGAAAGACACTTCCTTGCTTTGAATAATGTGCCCAGACTAATGCAGGTGTTGATGTTACCACCTTAATCCCTTCTTGTGACTCAGCTCCCCAGTATCCACGTATTATGACCTGCATGGTCCTTTTAAGATAGAAACTCATGTTTAGTACCACTCTACAGATGGAAATTAAGTTATAGGTCTAAACTTACACTGTAATTCAGCACTTTTCACCAATTATTCCTAATCTAGGCATCAAAGCAGGCCTGAATGCCTGCTTGAATTTCAGCCCCTAGCACTCTCTCCACATCATTGGAGCGTTAGCCTGGACAAAACCAAGACTTCACATAATCATCAAACTGGGATTAGGCCAAGCATATAGGGAGGGGCAAAGTGACATGTAATTGAGCTCCTGAAGGATCATGCATGGGAAAGTCTTCAGATGTTTCTAGAAATAGGTCATCTGAAATGCATGTGATCTCTCCTAATTAAATTTACTGATGTGGTGTCACAGAGAAGAAATGCATGTTGTTCAGTTGAGCAAACCACGAGTCTCAGTGTAAGCTTGAGTGATAAGAAGAATTTGAGGATTATGTGAAATTCCCACCATCCAAGCAGCTTTATGCCTACAGGAGATGGGTGGAAATTACAGTAGGATTTATAGTTGACAGAGTAGTGCCAGTGTCTCTCACAAAGCCTTGTTTATTGCTTTCTACTTTAAAACATAGTGCTCCTTGTTGATTTCAGGGAATCGCTGGGAATTGGGCCCTACCATCTCCCTCAGAGTTGCTTCTTAATTCCACAGGAGGAGCAGTGGTTCCTTTTTCTTTTTAGCTAAGATGAGACTGTTATTTTTCCAGGGTCCCCTTTTTTACAGTATAAGTGTCTCTGTCAAAAGGAAGTGTTTCTCATCCCTTGAGGAAGAGCAAATCTGTTTTAATTTGCTTTCATTGTAAACCCATGAGCTTGGTTTGGATTTTTATCCTTTTTGATATCTAAGGCCACTTTAAAATTAAACTTGTTCAGCCAAATACTGAAGTTTACGCAGTGGGATGATTTGCCAGCCAGTTTTGTGTTTATGTACCATATCTACAATTTCTGACTTTAAGCATCAACCAAAAAAGTGGAAAGGGCTTTGGAAATCAGGAACTAATTCTAAAAACTGGGTAAGGATTTGGATGGGTATGACTCTGAAGTTTCCTTTGGATTCATTCTTTGCTGCTTGCAAGACTGAATCAAGGTCCAGTTTACTTTAGCAGGAAAGAGATGTGGTGTAGCTCCCAACAGATTTTGCCCACTTTATATGCTTTAAGACATCCCGATTGAGTACAAGTGTATTTCATTGTGTCTTAAGTCATCTTCTGGGTCTTTCCAGTTACTCTTTTAGTTACCCTTTTTAAACCAAGCTTTTGCAACTCCTGGCCCCCTCCAACAGGTGGCTTAGTTGGAAGAGGTCAGAGAGTCCTGAGTTGAGTGTATCCAAGGTAAGTCTGAATGCTGTAATGAATTCCTGTCTTTCCATTCTGGAATTCGGGAAGTCCTTAATAATAGCATGCAGAGCGAAACACAACCACATAGCTTAAATACTCCTACCAGTCAGTGTCAGATGCCTCTTTCATAGGGGTTGCAATTTTAAGTGACAATGAGGTAGTGCAACTGATATAAAGTACGAGGGGAATGAGAGAGAAGGAGAAGGCAATTATAAGGATTTTACGAGTTGAGCAAGGTTTTAAACGTAAAGACAAAGGACGTGAGGAAAGATGGGAAGAACTGAAATTGTTTTCAGTGGATCTACAGAGGAAACTGTTTTTAAATTTCTCACATTTTGAATCTTTAAGGGAGAATTTTTGAGTCCAATTTGTGTTTAGAAACCTCATACCAATTAATGAAATCATACCATTGGATAGTCAGAATTGTTTTATCCTTTTTGTTCTAAGGAACCTCTCAAATGAACAATTTTGTTCATATCAGAAGTTCCCCAAAGGGATCACTGTCATTCCAAATTGTCTTTGGAAACTTGTGGCACTTAAAAAGATATGCACAGGAGTTAGGGCTGTAATTAGAAAACATAAAGAAAGGATGTGCTTCTTGTGGTGGAGGAGGCAGTTTTAGGTTGAAAAGACCAAGAAGACCCTGTGAGAGCCTCAACACATCCACAAGTTGGTGCTTGTGGAATTTTGCGTCTTGGTGCTTGATCAAAGTCATCATTGATCAGGAGCCAGACAAAGCCTCCTGATTATCGGCAGACAAAACTAACATAAAAGCAGTTCTTAGGAACACAAGAACAAGACTGAGGAAGAAATCATTATGCGATTTTGCAGTGGTGACTCGGGGCATAGTGTGTCTCCAAGAAGTAACCGACTGACCACTTCACCCTTAGGGCCAGCTCAGGGACAAATTTATGGGACCTATTCCCATCCTCTCCCAATAGACAAACAACATTCAAGATAGTACACAAGCAGATAGGTAGGTCATTAGGGCAGCAGGTGTTAGTTGCTAGAAAACAGTTTCACCAAAGAACAATAGAATTCTGATCAAAAAACCAAATGTCCAAAGTGGGACCTATTCTTAAGAAAATCAGATAAATGCAACACTAAAAGCTTCAGTGAAATCCTGGAGTTCAATTCCGCATGAACTTAATTCCCAGCCAAGGGTGAGTGGCACCTCATCCAGGTAGAGACACAAGAGGGTCTCAGATGCGTGCCCTGTTTCTGAGTCAAGGGTTCCAGCCAAAGGCAGTGAGGATCTCAGGTGAAATTCAGTGAACCCGCAATTCTATCAGCATTCTCCAGCCAGAGACCACCAGGAACACACCTTCAGATAACAAGTTGGGTTTATTACCAGGGGGAGACATTGGGCATCTCAGTAAGAGGGTATTAGGAAGGACCTGTTATGTAATGAATTTAGGCTTTGGTAGAATAATTTGGGGAAAGGTCTCAGGAAGTGAAGATTTGCTCTAGATTGAGTGCTGTCAGTAAGTGGGGACAGTTTTGTGATTGGTATCTTAAGAAATCTTATCTCTAGGGAGGTACACCTGAGCAAGGATAAAGTTGTAATTAGTAAAGAAATAGTAGTCACTCGTATTTGCCTAGAGAAGGGGATGTTTGATATTTTGTGTGTTTCGCAGTGACCTTGTCTTTGTGTTTTGACAAAATTATGACGTGGTCTTGTTTTGGTCTCCTTTTATGTTGTCGGTGTGACTGTCTGATGTTGGCGTTCAGTGAGATCATTTGTGTTGAAGAGGCGAATAATATGGCCTAGCTATGCACAACTGGTGAATTTCTTATAACACTGAGGCCCGGCTAGAATTGTCAGACCAGTTCCCAGATGACAAGGACTGAGAATAGAAATCTGCTTACCATCACCCTCTAGAAATAAACAGCCACTGTCAGCGTCTTAGTGCAGATCAGGTTGTGGGTGTGGTGGCTGGGTGCGGTGGCTCACACCTGTAATCCCAGCACTTTGGGAGGCCCAGGCAGGAGGATCACTTGAGCCCAGGAGTTCAAGACTAGCCTGGGCAACATAGGGAGACCCCCATCTCTACAAAAAATTTAAAATTATCTGGGTGTGGTGGCATGTGTCTGTAGGCTCAGCTACTCGGGAGGCTGAGGTGGAAGGATCACTTGAGCCCAGGAATTCCTGGCTGCAGGGAGCCAGGATCATACCACTGTACTCCAGCCTGGCTGACAGAGCAAGAGCCTGTCTCATAAAACATAAAAAAGAAAAAGTAAAATGATTGTGTTCACTTACTTATGTGTGTTGTATTTTGTGTCCGCTTGTCTGTGTTGTTTTAATTGTCATGTCTCTTTATAAAATTTAAATACCCTAAAATTTACCCATTTTAAGTATATACTCAATGATTTCAGTAAATTGATATACTTGTTCAGCCATCACCATGATCGGTTTTAGAACTGGGTTTCCATGACCGAAAAAAGGTTCCTCACACCATTAGTCAATCGTACACCCACTCCAGCTCCCAGCATGACTAATCTTTCTGTCTCTGTAGTTTTGCCTTTTCCAGAAATGTTATATAAATGAAATCATACAATGTGTAGTCATTTCTGTTTTCTTTCATTTAGCATAATGCTTTTGAGATTAATCCATGTTCTGTTTATAGTAGTTCATTCCCTTTTATTGATGACTTGTTTTATTGTTAAGCTAGAGGTTATCTTATAACCTGATTTATTCACTTAAATAAATATTCCATGAACGTATTTATTTATGGGTCATTAAATACTTTTCTACAACATCATTTTTTTTTTTCTTTTTTTGGAGATAGAGTCTCACTCCGTCACCTAGGCTGGAATGCAGTAGTACGATCTCTGCTCACTGCAACTTCCCCTCCCAGGTTCAAGAGATTCTTCTGCCTCAGCCTCCTGAGTAGCTGGGATTACAGGCACCTGCCACCACACCCGGCTAATTTTTGTATTTTTAGTAGAGACAGAGTTTCACCATGTTGGCCAGGCTGGTCTCAAACTTCTGACCTCACGGGATCTGCCTGCCTCGGCGTCCCAAAGTGCTGGGATTGCAGGCATGAGCCACTGCGCCTGGCCTACAACATCATTTTTAATGGTCATACAGTTTTCCATTGTTTGAATTTACGCACTCCCCATCATTGAACATTCAAACTGTTTATAGTTATACATTTTTTTAAAAAAAGCTAAATAGCTGCCGGGTGCGGTAGCTCACACCTATAATCTCAGCACTTTGGGAGGCCGAGGTGGGCAGATCACCTGCGGTTGGGAGTTCGAGACCAGCTGTCAGGCTCTACTAAAAATACAAAATTAGCTGGGCGTGGTGTGCATGCCTGTAATCTCAGCTACTCAGGAGGCTGAGGCAGGAGAATCGCTTGAACCTGGGAGGCAGAGGTTGCAGTGAGCCGAGATCGCGCCTTGCACTCCAGCCTGGGCAATAAGAGTGAAACTCCATCTCCAAAAAAAAAAAAAAAAATGCTAAATAGCCAATGCTTATGTGCAAAATTATTTCCTAAGAATACATAACTAAGTGTAATTGCTTGGTCAGAAGAGATACAAAAGATTAAGGCTTTTGATGCACATCCTCAAATCAAATTCCAGAAATTCTCTGGGTCTTCTGTGAATATGCCTGAACAGAAACAGGAGCAGATATCATGATTCCAGATGTTATATATGGACTTTTCAATCCCTTTGTGATAAACTCATTCTGCAAACTGGAGTAGCCCAACCTGGGCCCATCCCATGTCTTTGAAATCCTAAGTGAAATCACACCTTTGCAGCTGTGAGGATGGATAACAGGGGCCCATACACCTGGGCCCAGAGCAAGGCGATATGTCTTACAGGAGCTCAAGCACCAGGCTGTGGTGGTGGTGGTCTCAGCATCAGAGGCCTAGTGCATCCTGTCTAGACAGACTTCAGAGAGTCACTCAGAACACAGAGCAACAGTTTGACCATCTTTGCTTTACACTGGGCTTAGGTCAGTTTCTCAGGTTAGCAAAAAATTAAATTCTCAGTATTTCCAGTTTAACAATATGATATTTAAGAATATAATATTTGGGGGTTTTTGTTTGTTTGTTTTTTGGTTTTTTTTACATATAAACTTTTAAAATAACCGCATTAGGCTGGGCGCTGTGGCTCACGCCTGTAATCCCAGCACTATGGGAGACCGAGGCGGGCGGATCACGGGGTCAAGAGATCGAGACCATCTTGGCCAACATGGTGAAACCCCAGCTCTACTAAAAATACAAAAATTAGCTGGGCATGGTGGCGCGTGCCTGTGAAGTCCCACCTACTCAGGAGGCTGAGGCAGGAGAGTTGCTTGAACGCGGGTGCTGGAGGTTGCAGTGAGCCAAGATCGCGCCATTACACTCCCACCTGGTGACAGAGTGAGACTCTATCTCAAAAAAAACAAACAAACTGCATAATTGTCCATGTGTGCCATGACTTAGTGTGTCTAACATTTCACTCCCATAAACAATCCGCCATGGACAATTCTGTGCATAAATCTTGTTCTCACTTCAAATTATTTCCTTGAAGTGGAAAAGATATGAATCTATTTAAGACTCTTGATATATATTGACAAATTATTTTCCTGAGAAGTTATTCCATCTTCCACTCTAGGATCTGTTTTTGAATTGTGCATTGTGCTTCGATGATTTAACTATTGAATTTTTACAGACAGTTTTAACACCTGGCAGGCTAACCTTTCTTCATTTCTTTTCTTATAATTCTTTAACTCTTCTCACCTGTTTATTTTTCTCAGCAAAACTCTGCATAGTTTGTGAAGTTCTCCCGAAATCACCATGACAGTTAAACTGAAATGTGGTTAAACTTAGAATTAATTTAGGAAGGTTTCACATCTTTACCTCATCCAAACTTTCATCCCAGCTCATGGTCTGTCTCAAATATTTTCTTTTCTTTTGTGTTCTTGTAGACTAGAATCTCTTTCTGCTATATTTTCTGACTGATAACGGCTGGTATATTTTTCTTCTGTAAAACCACATTGACACCAACATTTGTTTTATTTCAGTTAAGATTTATTGTGAGTTGATAGTCTTCTTAATGGTGTCAAATAAAGGTTAATACCATGGAAATTTAATCAGTTAAGAAAAATATATGTAGACTGATAAACTATAAGAATTAATCTATTAATCTAATAGATTAATCCAAGTAACTTGAATCCTCTGGAATATATGAGGGAAATAACTCATTATTTTCTTAGTATAATTGATTTTTTAAATCTTTTTAAATTTTTTAAAATTTATTTTTATTTTTTGAGACAGAGTCTCACTCTGTTGTCCAGGCTGGAGTGCAGTGGCATAATCTGGGCTTATTGCAGCCTTGACCTCCTGGGCTTAAGCGAACCTCGTGCCTCAGCCTCCCAAGTAGCTGGGACTGTAAGCACATGCCACCATGCCCAGCTAATTTTTGTATTTTTTTTTTTTTTATAGAGACAGTGTCTTACTGTGTTGCCCAAGCTGGTCCTGAGCTCCTGGGCTCAAGCAATCCTCCCTCCTTGGCCTCCCAAAGTGCTGGGATTATAGGCATGAGCCACTGCACCTGGCCTACTGTCTTTTTAAAAAGATGTAATTGAGAAATAAAAATTGCATATATTTATGGTGTACAATGTGATGTTTTGATATATGTACACATTGTGGAATGATTAAACCAAGGTAATTAGCATATCTATCACCTCACAGATATCATTTGTTGCGATGGGAATGTTAAATATCTACTCTCTTACCAATTTTCAACTAAATAATGCATTGCTATTAACTGTAGTCACCAGGATGCACAGTCGATCTCCAGAACCTATTCCAACGGCATATAATTTTTTAAATTTTGATTTGCATATTTGTTTTCTATCCTGATTCCCTACTGATCTCTCTTACTTTAACAGGTAAAATCCTCTTGGATTTTCTAGGATTCTATGACCAGCAAATAAGGATGCTTTCTTCTTCTAATAGTTATACCATGGTGTCTGATTATTTTCTTTATTATACGTCTTAGAAAACCCTCTGCAGTGTTAAGGAATGCTGGCTACAGGCAATCAGGTCTCATTTCCAGATATAAATGGAACAAACGCCTCCCTGGTTAGATGTGATGTTGGCTGTTGGTTTGGGGTGGATAGTCTCTGTCATGTTAAGGAAGCAGCCTTCTGTTTTTGTTTACCAGCACTCATATTAGGAATGGGAGTTATATTTTACTTAATGCCTGTTGTCCAGTTGTTGAGGTGATGTATTATTTGCTTTGAATTTTCTCTTTTGCCCTTTAGATATGATGTATATTTAGTTCATTGATTGCCTATGTGTTCAGTTCATTGATTGCCTAATATTGAGATATCCTCAGATAAATTCATATTGACCATGGCATGGTAGACTTAATATACCATTAAATTGTATTTGGAAAAAAATCTATTTGCAAAAAAATCTATTCGCTGGGGTTATATAGAATTTTCAGTTATTTTACTAACACTAGCTTTTTCTCAATATGAATTGTTAGGTTAGTGAAAGAGGGTTTCACTGACTTCACAGAGGGAATGAGTTGCCTCTGTCTTTTTTTTTTTTGGAAACAGAGTCACACTCTGTCGCCCAGACTGCAGTGCAGTAACGCCATCTCAGCTCACTGCAACCTCCGCCTCCCGGGTTCAAGCAATTCTCGTGCCTTAGCCTCCTGAGTAGCTGGGATTACAGGCACACGCCACCACATCCGGCTAATTTTTGTATTTTTAGTAGAGATGGGGTTTCGCCATGTTGACCAGGCTGGTCTCAAACTCTTGACTTCAGGTGATCCGCCCACCTCGGCCTCCCAAAGTGCTGGAATTACAGGCATGAACCACGGCGCCCGGCCGCCTCTTTTTACGGTGTTACAAGAGACTTCAGGAGGGTGGTATTAGGCCCTGACAAGCTGCAGCCATATTATATTCTATTTTGCAGCCTTTAATTATCTTCTATCTTTTTTTTTTTTTTTTTTTTTTTTTTTTTTTTGAGATGGAGTCTCGCTCTGTCGCCCAGGCTGGAGTGCAGTGGCGCTATCTCGGCTCACTGCAAGCTCTGCCTCCCAGGGTTCACGCCATTCACCTGCCTCAGCCCCCTCAGTGGCTGGGACTACAGACGCCCGCCACCACACCTGGCTAATTTTTTGTATTTTTAGTAGAGATGGGGTTTCACCATGTTGGTCAGGATGGTCTCGATCTTCTGACCTCGTGATCAGCCCGCCTCAGCCTCCCAAATTGCTGGGATTACAGGTGTGAGCCACTGCGCCCGGCCCCACATTAAGTCTTTTAAGTGGCCTGCTGTTAATTCTGTCGTAGTCTTTGCTATAAAACAATACTGATCCAATTTGTGATAAACTCACCCACTCTCATCGTAGAATATACATTTCTCCCTTTCATCTTCCTTCTTTGGCCCACATTATCTGTCTACCTCCTTCATTTTGTTTCTCCCAGGAAGGACTGATGTAAACTGGATTTTCAGAAACTCCCTCCCTCATGCCCCTCTGGTCTCTGCATCTAGAATACTGGAGTCAGAGGATCTACTCTCTCTAGGGTCCTTCCTCTCCCAGGCAGGTCTTATGGTACAGTGTACACTGTGGTGTTGCCTCTGTCAGTCTGTCCTTCATTTCTGTGACCAGATCTCCAACAGGACATGTTCTAAAGAAGAGTGGTAGGAACTGGCCCATTTCAAACTTTGCGCCGTGATTTTTCTACATGTCACCCCACTGGGGCTTTTGTGATCAGTTTTATAATGAAGAGTGGATCTGGATTGAATCTTAGTTTTGCTACAGTGTTTCCATCAGTCATTCCATAAACATTGATTGAGCATGTACTATGTGTCAGGCAATGTTCTAGGCATTTGTAGGAAAGCGGGAGAGAGCAGTTGGAGCAGTGGACATTGTGTTCATTTCAGTTGCAGTCCTCCCTAACGTTTTACAGATCTATAGCAACTAATTTTTTTTTTCAATTCAAAGAAGCAGTGGGAAACCCGTCTCCTGCTCTCCCCCATGAGATGTGTATCTTTTTTTCTGAATGAGCAGCTGGGGACATAGCCCAGGCAAGTGAGGAGGCTTAAGCACCAGGAATGTCCCCTGGGTCATTACTCATGGGCATTAGGTGCCCCCAGGAGAGAATGGGGAAACGATGCCTCCTGCCTCTCCCAGCATGTGAGGAGGGTTAATGTAACAGGATGTTGAAAGTCCTTTGCAAACAGAAGCACTATATTATGATAGGGCCTCAATATTGTCTTCTCAGACTGTCAAGTCATTCCTATCCCAAGGATCTGGGACAGTTTTTATGCATATTTCATTTTTTCTAAAACACTTAACCTTTCATATACCTTCGGTTTTATTCCTGCATCTTAGAAAGATAACTCCAGAATGACTGAAGAGAACATGGTCCACCAAGGTGGCATGTTCAGAAATGGCCATTCCCAGAGTTCCCCTGGGAGGCTGATTTTCAAAGGAGAAGTTCTCCCCAAAGAGCAACAGAATTGAGATCTGTCTCTTAAGGGAGATTTGAAGTCCTCTTGGCATAATGGCCATTATTGCCCTGGATAAAAAGGAAACATTTTAGAGATGCCCAAAGTACTTAACAGTCCTCTATCAATTGCTTAAAGAGTAAACGGAGACCTCTTATAAGAAACAGACCCAGTGTCTTGGCAGTTTGCAAACAGGATGAGGAAATCTTTTTTTTTTTCCTTCCTGAAGCTTCTGATCTGAGAAGCTGAAGACACCACATCTGAATTCACAAAGTTTCTTTTGTTTACCATAATACTGTCCTATCTAGATGAGGGTGGTAGCTGCTTGCCTAGGGAAATTTTGAGTATTTGGAGCCACTGATACTCTCTCTAGACGAAAGACTCAAGGGTTCCTTTGTTGGTGAACAGTAAAAGAGCAGAATATCATCAAACAGGCACACTGGCTCACTTCTGTATTCCCAGCACTTTGGGAGGCCAAAGCGGACAGATCACCTGAAGTCGGGAGACCAGCCTGGCCAACATGGTAAAACTCTGTCTCTACTAAAAAATACAAAAAATTAGCCGGGCGTGGTGGCACATGCCTATAATCCCAGCTACTCAGGATGGACTGGGGCAGGAGAATGGCTTGAACCTGGGAGGTGGAGGTTGCAGTGAGCTGAGATTGTGCCACAGCACTCCTGCCTGGGCGACAGAGTGAGACTCTGTCTCAAAAAAAAAAAAAAAAGAAAGAAAAGAAAAGGAAAGGAGGGAGGGAGGGAAGGGAAGGAAGGGAAGGAAGGAAGACAGATCACCAAACAGCAAGCTCCTTGGTGGTGCTCATGTTGGAGACATAATTTCACCATCCTCAAAAATGACCCAACAGGCAACAGCTTGGATGGATCTTATGAGAATATGCTGATTGAAAGAAGCGAATCACTAAAGCAATCTACCATATTATTCCATTTATATGACAGTCCTGAGATAACACAATTGTAGAGATGGAGAACATATTCATGGTTGCCATGGGTTAGGAGTTGGAGATGGTGGCTCTTAACTGTGTTAACTGGTGGTGGTTACATGAAGCTACACATGGTTATGCTAAGCTACACACACACACACACACACACACACACACACACACACACAAGTTATTAAACTGATGGAATCCAAATAAGCTCTATGGATTGCATTCATGTCAACTTGCTGGTTTTGATATTGTGATATAATCATGCCAGCTGTGACCATTGGAGGAGGCTGGGTGAAGGGTACACAGGACCTCCTGAACATTTCTTTGTAACTTCCTGTGAATCTATAATTATTGCAGAATAAAGGATTTTTTTAATTGCCTTTCTAAACTCATAAGTCTTGAGTGTTGAGATTCTAATTCTGGAAAATAGTATAGACCATGAGAGAGAAAGGAAGGGAGGAAGGAATTCATTTCTAATGGAAAGTTTTATTTTTTGTTTTTATTTATTTATTTTTTGAGACAGGGTCTCACTCTGTTGCCCAGGCTGAGTGCAGTGGCATGATCACGGCTCACTGCAACCTCAACCTCTCAGGCTCAGGTGATCCTCCCGCCTCAGCCTCCTGAGGAGCTGGGACATAGGCGTGTGCCACCACATCTGGCTAATTTTTGATTTTTTTGCAGAGACAAGGGCCGAGGCTAGTCTCGAACTCCTGGGCTTAAGCGATCCCTCCACCTCAGCCTCTCAAAGTGCTGGGATTATAGGTGTGAGCCACCACAGCTGGCCTGAAGGTTTTAACACCCACACGTACACACACACCTAACCAGATCCAACCATTCATCTTACTACTGTCTGAGGCAGGCATTCCTTCTGCTGCGTGTGGCAGAGTGCGTGCAGTGTGCCTGCAGGAGCACTCGGAGCCCTGGCTGGCCTGCCCTCAGGGCACTGCTCCCAGGGAGTGAACTCACTCTGTATGTGCCCAGCTTCTGAAGAAAAGTGCCTACAACCATCTGCAGAAAATCTGTCCAGTTTCCAGTGTGCCTGTCTGGGCTTCTTAAAGCAAAGCAAAACCTAATTTTTAAATTGAAAAGCATGTCTATACGTGTTTTGTAAAATATTCAACATTACTAGAAAGTGTGTCCTAATCTGTCACTCAGTTGCTTCCCAGAGAACCTTTGTCACCAATGCTATGTTTAATCTGACACAAGAATGTGATGGATGGATGTGACATGTCTACCTTTATACAGGTGTTAACATTCTGTACAAACATTTTTTGCTCTTACTGTGCTTTAGAGTAGTTCTGTATCAACAATATTCCATTCTTTTTTAACAGAGATAGGGTGTCCTAACCAATGAATGTAGTGATGGGCATTTGGGTGATAGTCCTTCTTTTGCTCTGTGTGTGTGTGTGTGTGTGTGTGTGTGTCTGTCTGTCTGTCTCTGTCTGTCTTTGTGTGCCTCTTTGAGATTAGTCCCTTTTCTAAAATACAAGTTATTTAAAAGAAGTAAGATCTCCTTAACATTTCTGTTTCTCTGGCCATTTTTATAGTTCTACAGTGACTTTTCCTTCTTGATATTTGCCTCTGGTGTCTGACTGATGATCTCCAAGTAATCCATCAACACCTTAATTTTGAGAGCACAGTGGGGAGAGCCTATATCTCCCTTAGGGATTCTGAAGGAATTCTCCCTCTTGAGGTGTCAGTCCACAACTCTGTTTTTCTTCATAAAATAATTTGGGATGACTTTCTTCATAGCTTTTTATAAAAAGTGGCTGTGAAGTGTAGCTATTGTGTTTTGCTCTCTATATGCTGTACTCATTAACTTCAACAAAATTATAAACGTAAAAATCATATAGAAGTATGTGTGATAATTACAGGGGAGAACAAGATACCCACTGATGCTCTGATAGTTCTTTATACATGAAATGTGCGTGCTGTGCAGATGTTGCTATTTCAAAATAATGTCAATGAAATTATTTCTCTGGATAAAGGATAAAGCAAAGTGGCCTCACTTCCTATTCACTTCCTTGGAATTGCCAAGGCTAGACGAGGCACAGCAGGGATCAGACGCCGCAGAGTCCCCGAGTCTTCCCCCCTGGTGTGTCTGTGAGTGCAGGGGTGGGGAGATGAGGTGGAGGCAGGCCTGAAGATGGCCACCAGGAGAGGACTGCCATCCACAGAAGCCATGATCCCTCTGGGGTGCCCTGGTGACATGGGAGCGTCACCACCTCTCAGTGGGGAGAGGAGGCTTGTTTCAGTTATTCTGCGGGAAAGTCTGCAACAGCAGCTCTCCCAGAGGAGGGGAAGAAAGGGGGTGGGCTGTGGGCTGTAGCCAACCTTGTCAGGTAGGCTTGCGTGCCAGGGCCTTGCCACTTCCCAGCCTGTGTTTGGACTTTCCCCATGTGTGTCCTGAAGGCCAGCTCTCCACCTGACCTCTCCCCTTGGCATTACAACGTAAAGGAATCATTGTATTTTCCACGCAAGTGTTAGGTATTTTTTACTTCCCTAAAACGAGCAAGGAGGCAAAAACACTACATAAAACCCAGGGTCCTGAGTTTCTGTTCCTCAGTGCTGAACAGGATGGCCCCACTCCCATCTATATGGAAATGTTGGCGGGGGCCCAGGCTGCTATAAATAAGCATCCTGACTGCTCCAGGAAGGCTGGGCTTCCTCATTTTTTTTTTTAAATGGAATTTGTAACAGCTTCTGCCCAGAACATTTGTGTCCAAGGTCCTTTCATCTCCCAGGCATCCTGTACAACTGCCATACGGAGGTTTTGGAAATCTTCCCACTGCAGCTGGGTCACAGGACAAGCCACACAGGGCCAGCTCACTAAAAGAAGTGATGAGCTCTCTTCTGTGACCTCCATCTCATGTTCAGATGTGAGTTTTAATAGGATTCCATCTGAACAAGCAGGAATCTCCTTTCTCCTTCTGCCAAAAGGCACATCTGTTAGACACAGAATAGGTTCATTAGTAAGCGCAACAGCCTCGGGCCACAGGAGCCATCTGGGCAGCAGGAATCTGTCTTTCATACCACATGATCCTCAGCTCCTAAGGAGTCTTCACTTCCCTCAGGCTGACTGGCAACACAGGGTTATAGCAGGAGTGCCAGGTCGTAAAACATGGAAAGCTACAACAAGTAAAGCTGTGGCACTGGCACAAGAACCAAAACAGGTCAACAGAACAGACTGGACTGGTGGAGAGTGCAAGTCAGAGCAGTCGGTGGAACTCTCAGCTCCAGTCCACAACAAGATAAGGAGCTTGTGCCGGCTCATAAGTCAGCTGTGTCACCGAAGACACCATTGAGTTCGGCTACCGTTTTTTTCCTCTCAATGAAGGAGGCGATGTGTTGATTTACATTCTGGCCCAAGTTCTTTACCTCATGGCAAACAGGCACTTTGGGTAGCTCAGACGTGAACAGTTTTTGAAACAGTCCCTGGTATAATACATCTTGAAAGAAAAATCACAAACCAATAGGGAAGGGAAGATGTATTCAACAAATTGGGTTTGGAAAGTTGACCATGTTGTTTTCTTTTAATAATGTTTTTTCACAGTAAACACAAAATAAATTACTAATAGATTTGAAAGTTAAATGGAGAAGAAAATGAAATCATGAAAAGAAACTAAAAGAAAACTGATCTCACAGGACGAAAAAATGTTATTTTAAAATATTTTTTCAAATTAAAAAGTAATAAAACATCCTTTGTAGAAAATCTATAACATAGTATTTTAAAAAGAAAGACAAGGCTGGGCGCGGTGGCTTATGCCTGTAATCCCAGCACTTTGGGAGGCTGAGGCAGGCAGATCACCTGAGGCCAGGAGTTTGAGACCAGCCTGGCCAACATGGTGAAACCCTGTCTCTACTAAAAAAAAAAAATTAGCCAGGCGTGGTGACACACACCTGTAGTCTCAGCTACTCAGGAGGCTGAGGCACAAGAATCGCTTTAACCTGGGAGACAGAGGTTGCAGTGAGTCAAGGTCTTACCACTGCACTCCAGCCTGGATGACAGAGTGAGACTCTGTCTCAAAAAAAGAAACAAAGAGAAATCACCCGTACTTCTACTCCCCAGAGATACTACTTTGATTTATTTACTACCAATGTTATTACTATTTTATTCCAATCGATGTTATTACTATTTCCTTCCAATGTGTTCATATAAAATTTTTATTAAACTAGGGTCCTATTTTATATATATATAAATATATATAACATATATATTTATAATATATATAATATAAAATATATATTATATATAAATTATATATATATAAAATTGTGATATATATATATATAAAAAATTGTGTGTCATTTTTGCCGTGAAATATCATT
Organism: Macaca thibetana thibetana; assembly: GCF_024542745.1. Lineage (NCBI taxonomy): Eukaryota > Metazoa > Chordata > Mammalia > Primates > Cercopithecidae > Macaca > Macaca thibetana. Next base: position 99,769,247 of record NC_065579.1, read on the forward strand.
TTAAAACATGGGAAAAAGAACATACAAAATCATATTTACAACATGATCTTGTGGTGGTGGTGTTTTGTAGAGTTGGTTTATATATACAAATAGTTATTACATACATTAAATTACTATCTTTTAAAATAAGTTTAAAATGCTATCTGGGGCTGGGTGCAGTGGCTCACGCCTGTAATCCCAGCACTTCAGGAGGCCGAGGCAGGTGGATCACCTGAGGTCAGGAGTTCGAGACCAGCCTGGCCAACATGATGAAACCCCATCTCTCCTAAAAATACAAAAAATTAGCCAGGCTTGTCGGTGGGCACCTGTAACCCCAGCTACTCGGGAGGCTGAGGCAGGAGAATCACTTGAACCTGGGAGGCAGAGGTTGCAGTGAGCCGAGATTGTGCCACTGCACTCCAGCCTGGGCAATGAGCAAAACTCCATCTCTAAAAAAAAAGTTAAAAATGCTATCTGGGTGAACACGATGTTTATTTTTATATTTTGGACCTTTCCAAATTTTCTGCAAGGAGCGTGTACACTACATTTGTCATCAAGGAAGATAAAACAAAAAGTTGTCATTCACAACCGAGTATTATTGGAGCTGGTTTTGGTGGAATTGTCTCCCTCTGTCACAGACTCAGCTTCAGCCCATACCCTGAGCCATGGACCTATCCCTCTAATGCATTGTTCTAGTCTCAGGGCTAATAACAAGGGAGAGGTGTCGAAGGGCCAGTTCCACCACCAGTGGAAAAGCTATTCCCAGGTGAGGACTACAGCTACCAGGGCACTGCTCCAGAATGGGCATGCTGGCCATATTCACTTGCCCGCTTCTGCCCAGGGATCTATTTTTCTGTGGTGTGTATTCCCTGTACCTTTGGGGGCATCTCTTATACTCATGAAATCAGCAGAGGCTTGCATCTATCTATCTACCTACCTACCTACCTACCTATCTGTCTATCTATGAGACAGGGTCTTGCTCTGTCACCGATTGGACTACAGTGGGGGAATCATAGCTCACTACAGCCTCAAACTCCTGGGCTCAAGCAGTCTTCTTGCCTCAGCCTCCCAAGTACCTGGGATTAGAGGCATGAGCCACCATGCTGGTGAATTTTTTTTTAACAGATGGGGTCTCACTGTGTTCCCCAGCCTTATCTTAAACTCCTGGCCTCAAGCGGTCCTCCCATCTTGGCCTCCCAAAGTGCTGAGATTACAGCAGAGGCTTTGAAGTCAAAGCTTTCCCTGCTAGGATGAGCCCTAGTTAAAGTCCTGGAGCACTGGCCACTGCAGCTGCACTTGGACAGCTGGCCCTCTGCTACCCTTAGTGCCACCTCTACTTGGGGGCTGCGGCACGAAGCACTCTGGGAAACGGGGCTTGAGACGGTTTCATTCCTCAGTGTTTCCTCATGTTTGGCCCACCCTGAGCCAAGGAAAGCTCCTTCCATTCCAGTAATCAGAGGGCTCCACTCCCGAGAGGAAGTTTGCGGGAAGGTTAGGATCCCGCTGCACATGGTGAGGAGTGTCCTGCCATTCACTGCATCCTGGCTCCAGTAATTGTGAGTAAAAGAACAGGTTGGGAGGCCTTCTCAGACTATAGAATGCGTAGGCGAGATAGCTAGCGAATGCCGCTCCATACTTTGGAATCAGCTCTCAAAGGCACAAAGGCATTCCTTCACCAGCAGAACTTCAGGGAGATGCCATTCACACCAGCAGCCTGTGTCTCCACATGCACACTTCAGAATGGCATAGCCACCCATCTTCACAGCCCTGCGCGCCGTCTGTGAACAACAAGAGCTCCCCAGCAACCTGGGATTCTAAACCAGGCCAAAATGCTGAGCGCCCGGCAGGCTGTGCTGTGTGGGGGCGGAAGCTTTGGTCCTGCTCTCCTAAGCCTCCCTGTTCTTAGAGTGACCCCACCCTTCTGTGCCGTGGCATTACAGGCCTGGCGCTGGTGCCAAGGAAGCTCTGTGCCCACTACTCCTGGGACGCCAGTGTGCTGCTCCAGGCATGGCCTGCCGTGGACCCGGAGTTCCTGCAGCCGCCGGAGATCATCCAGATGGCAGTTCTGGTAAGTATCTCCTCTCAACCCCAGAGCCCAGCAGTCCCTGCCCTGCTGGTGGCCCCTAAACACGGTGGCGGTTTTGAGAGGTCTATTAGCAGGCCTTTCTGGCTCACTCAGCTCAGCCCTCAGCCACACCTTGTGACCGGAAGGCCCAAGGCCTGTCTCTCCTTTGCCAGTACCCTCAGTTCTGGGGTGTGGTGACCTACAAAACTGTGAGCATGTGAGCATAAAACTCTCATGGCCCTCAAGGGCTTGGAAAGAGGAGCCATAAACCTGGCCCGCCTTATAGGCTCTCATTGTTTTTCCAACTGAGGACCGTGTTTCAGTCGCTCTCAATTTCACTCGGGTGCTCTTGGGGGCTTTTGGGGGCTGGGGAAGGGTGACAGTGAGGTGGGTGGCTATGCAGTAATACCTGTGAAACATAATTCAGAAAGCTTCCATACTTTTTTTTTTTTTGGTAAATTAGGTAATTTTAAGTACATAAGAGGAGTTTATTGTTTAAACCTTTTCTAAGAGCAAGTAACCCCCTTATAGTTTATCCTATATGTGATTTTTCTATGTTTATTTAATGTGTTAAATGAGACACATTTATGATGAGTATCTCTTAAATATGCTGATGTGTCTGAAGAAACAAAGAGGACAGGGAGTGGCCGTTGAACCACATGTCTCCCCGGAACCACACATGGGGCCAGGTAATTCACATTCAAAATGATCATTTCACTCTCATCACCCTATAAAGTGGGTGTTGCCATTCTCATTTTTTCAATTGAGGACTGAGGCTCAGTGAAGTTGGTCCACCTTGCCCAGGTTTATTCGTTTATTCACAGATGCTTATCAAGTCGGACTCTACGACAGGCACAGTGCTCTGGGGATACAAAATCAAGATAGGACAGACAGGTTCCCTGCCCTCACGGAGCTTAAAGCATAGTAGGAGAGAGAGGGAAGAATAAAAAGGAAAGAGGAACATAAATAAAATGACTGCAAATTGTGGAAAGTGCCCTGAACAAACCCACCTAGGGGCTGAGGGAGGGCATAGCCCCACAGAGGTTGGCCAGCCAGGCCCTGGCCCCTCTGCACCTGTGCAGGCCCAGCAGGAAGGTGGAGGTTTGGAAAAACAATACTTTGCCGAGGAGACCAGGCTCTTTCACAGCCCCCTTGTCTCCGCACCAACTCTCCTGGCACTGTGTTCTCTGCCACCCCACCCCAAAGGGAGAGGAGGTGAGAGTGCCCTGGCAGGCTTCTTCCAAAAATCTTCAAAACCAAAACCATCCTTGTGGCATAGAGGAAATTTCTTTTTATTATTATTATTATTATTATTATTATTATTATTATTTAATAGAGACATGGCCTCACTCTGTTGCCCGGGCTGGTCTCAAGCTCCTGGGCTCAAGCAGTCTTCTTGCCTCAGTCTCCCAAATTGCTGGGATTAGAGACATGAGCCACCACACCCAACCCAGAATTTTTTTTTTTTTTTTTTTTGAGACAGAGTCTCACTCTGTCGCCCAAGCTGGAGTGCAGTGGCACAATCTTGGCTCACTACAACCTCCGCCTCAAGCAATTCTCCTGCCTCAACCTCCCAGTTAGCTGAGATTACAGGCATGTGCTACCATGCCCAGCTAATATTTGTATTTTTAGTAGAGATGGAGTTTCATCATGTTGGCCAGGCTGGTTTCAAACTCCTGACCTCAAGTGATCTGCCCGCCTCAGCCTCCCAAAGTGCTGGGATTACAGGCGGGAGCCACCACACCCGGCCCCAGCCCAGAGATTGCTTTAATTTGAGTAATGTTTATGATAAATAAATATCTCATGCATCCCTAAGAACTTGTCCTCAGCCCAGTTGAGAAATGCTAACTTGAGAAAAAGGGAGGGCTTCAGTCTATGAAAATATCTTTCTATCTAAATTACCACTGCAGAAAAGCAATTGAGTTTTGATCATTGGTAAAATAATTTTATATAATCATTGAAATGCAAACCTAAAATTAAAAGCATGTGTAAGACTCTCTGCAAGTGTCCCCAGCTTGAGAACCCGGGCTGGGTCGGCCCCGCGCCAGCAGCAAAGACTTCTGTGAAGGCCCGGGTTCTCACTCCGTGTGATCTCACTTCGTGCCCTGGCCAGAAGCATGCTGCAAGCACAGTTCAGTGTCATTCAGTTCCCTTGTGCCCGTGTTCTTTGTGCCTGTGACATGCTGGGCTCTGCCCACACCAGGGATACAGAGACAAGAGCTACCGCCTTATCACTTTGGAACAAAGGTCTGGGGGCACATGAGCTGTCACACACAGTTTATGTAAGGGCTTGGAAGTCGGGCCATCCTGGGTATAAGTCTCAGTTTTACAACATAGTTAACACCTCTAAGCCTCAGTTTCCTGAGTTATAAAATGGAGGCACGCACAGCGCCTGCCTTATCCGGCTATTGAGAGAATTAGGTGGGATAATGCCAGGAAGTGCTTAGCTTGCTTCTGGATGCACTAATGACAAAATCCTCTTAACACAGAGTGAGCCCCGACCCACTTCCCAGGTGTGAGCTTATTTACTAAGCACAGTGGCTCTGTGAGGCAGGCTTGTTGTTGTCCCCATTTCACAGACAGGCAGATGTGTGACTGACCCTGTCTTACAGGCAAGGAAATGGTGGCAGGATGGGGCTGAATAACTCACTGATGGTCACACAGCTAGTCCAGAATCTACTCTGTGAATGGTGACTGCCGCTAGCATCAGTGTTGCCACTTCTGGCAGTTGGAGAATCAGAAAATGCATCGTGAGGAAAAGGAGAGGCGGCTTTGGCTTTGAAAGAGAAGCAGCCGCTCCCCAGTGGAGAGAAGGGTGCCGCAATACCAGGAGCAAACACAGGAGGCAGGCCCACAGAGACCCGGGCTGAGCCAGGGAGGGGCTGGAGCAGAGGGCACAGGGCAGTGCTGGAAACAGGGCTAAAGGTGGGGAGTGTCCCCTCCTCGGAGGCCAGACTCCACCCCTCAGAGGACAGGGGGCTGTCAGGGTGTGTGAGCAGGAGAGAGAGGGGCTGTGTCAGGTCATCCCCTCTCTACTGCTGCCTGGGGTGCAGCCTAGGTGGACAAGTGACTTCACTTCATGTGCCTCAGCTTCCCCATCTGTAAAATGGGATGGGATATTCATGCATTGACTCAGGTTCATGCAAGTGAATTGCATAGTTCAGTGCTTGGCAGAGTGCGAGCGCAGCAAATGGAAGCTTGTATTGTTATCAGCCATTCCAAGGCTACCTCATGATGGTGACAGGTGATGGAGTCGAGTGGGAGGAACACCTGTGGCCTGGGCCCTGTCTGACAGGTGTCAGAAAAGTCCAGGAGAGTCATGATTAGGCCCTTTCCAAAGATGGAGGTGCAAGAGCCCCACAGCATAGCAGCCTCTGTTTGAAGTGATATCAATGTGCTTATTCCTCTTTGGGCCCCTGAAGCCCAGGCTCAGTGTTGAGTCCCAGCCTGACTTCTCTGCCCGTCTCATTGGCACTTTATGCCAGAGACAGGGGGAGCACGATCGGCACCTACTCACCCTGAAGGGACTGCCTTGGTAAGGCAACTCAGGGGAGGCCTGGGGAGCCAGAGCCGTGTGAGGGTGCCCGAGGCAGCATGGGAAAGACTCAGAGCACCATGGCCACATCCAGAGATGACATGCCCTGCCCCCAAAGCCCCAGCTGTGGACAAGAATGACTCAGGTCCCTTGGACAGGCTGTCACCAGTGATGACTTAGGACCAGCCTGCCCGGCTCCGGCAAAGCACAGGAAGCTCGAAGGGTTTAGAAATGGGTCATTGTTGTGCTGAGGCCATGCGTCAAAGAGGACATCCCACAGCCAGCTCCTTCTATCCTGGCCACCACTCTTGACAAAGGCAGAGGGAGTACGGCCTAGTGAGCTGGTCCCTTTACACAGGTTATTTTACCTCCTTTACTCCAGAATCTGGAGAATTCTGTCCTTAAGAAAAACTAAGCTCAAGATCCCACAGCTTGTAAGACCAGGCCTAAGAGTCAAACCTGAGTCTGCCCACATGAGAGCACCATGCTCCCCCTCGCCCAGCACCCCCTCTGTGGGTGGTGACCCAAAGGAGATATTGGCCTGGGCTGCTCTTCCATAGGAGGAAAAACATGATTCACTGACAACTGCATGTCCTGAGAATTCCCTGCTGGGGACCCCAGGACTTCACTAGGGGCATGGCTCTTGTGTGACAGGTGGAAGCTCTCTTCCAGGGTCTCAGTCCAGCCCAGCATGTGGCCTTGAAAGAAGGCAGCTTCTAATGACTCAGAAACACCAGGGCAGAGGGGCCACAGTCCTTCACACCACACACGTAGTTCCCCAGCTTCAGAATGTTTTAAAACCCTGCAGCATGGAGCCTCACGCTTTCAAAACAATATTTCATAATATGCCAGGACTGCGTGTTTTATTTATATCCTCTCCCTGTTTCCTAGGCTAATGGAGACAGTAAAAATGCCACCAAGTTCTCCAGAAATCTGAAAAAAAGGAAGTGGGTGATTAGGGGACATTTGATAATGTGCTTTGGTTGAAACTCGAGAAATTATTCCTAGTAACTTTTCCTAAGACCGTGACTATATTTTCCAGTGAAAAACAAGAGTTAGTGAAAGAAATGTGTGTAGATTTCGGAGCAATGGGATTGAGGATTTGGAAGCATGACTGTTCAGAAGCTGAACCACGTGGTCATCTTCCCTCATTGAATCAATATTCGGTGAATACCCACCTGTGTCTGGAACTGTACTGACCCATGTTAAGGGAGAAAGAGTGATTAATGCCACACGATGTGGGTCCGATTTCTAAGTCGTCACACTTGAGCGCCCCCTTCTGGAGCCAGTCAGCAGAGAAGTTTGACTGTGTCCCCTGTGAAACCGTCAACTGTTTGGTCCACTTGAGACCTAGGTAAAATCTGAGGGGACAGCTCGCTCTAGCCTGGATCTGAACTTACACTTGAGCCCCGATGACAGAATAATCCCTTTCTGCCTGGAAATGGCCCAAGCCATCTCATGCTGAGAATTTTTGACATAATCTCTACCACAGCTGTGTATGAGAGCAGTGCTCAGAAAATGCAAGGCAGTCCTCACTCCACCTACGGGCACTCACATGCAGTCTCAGTGTCTGTCTCTTTCTGCAGGTCTAGGTGTTAATCCTATTCAGCTGGTTGCATTTTACCCTGTGGGAAGCAGGGTGCTGACTTCCTCCTTTCTCCACCTCTATTGCCTTCCCCTAAACAAATGCAGCCACGCCCTTTGCAGGCAGGAGGTTGGTATTGGGCCGCCTGCCACTCTGAGGATGTTCCTCATTGTTTGTCTTGGCGTTTCTCCTTCTCAGATCAACAATAAAGCTTGTGGCAAAATTCCTGTGCCCCAACAAGTTGCCCAGGACCAGGACAAAGTCCACGAATTTGTTCTCCAAAGTGAGCTGGGTGTCAAGCTTTTGCAAGGGCGAAGCATCAAGAAGTCCTTCCTCTCCCCGAGAACTGCCCTCATCAACTTCCTGGTGCAAGATTGACAGCCAGGAGGCTGCAGCTACCACGCAGGGCCTCTGAGGAACCTCCTTCCAGGCCTGGGATGAGGGGGCGACGTCTCCTTCCCAGGGGAAGGGAAAAGACAAATGTCTGGGCTGTTGACCTCAGTCCCGTGGCAGACTGCAGTCAACAGTGTGCCTCTGCAGTGGGGCCTGGTGCGGGGGCGAAGGTGAGCTGAGCAACGGAGAAATATGAGCTACTGAGGAGGGTGTCGGACAGCCTGCCCCTCACCCCCCACCCACACTGCAGGGGGAGGAGACCATCTGATCCCATAGGAAGCCCTCAGAGACACTGCTGGGTGGGAGCAGGAAGGAGCACAGTGCCCCTTGGGCAGCCAGGAAGCCTGCGGATCTGGGAAATGGCTCCGCCTTAGGCGCTCCTCGGGAATTTGAGGTCAGCCTGAGGAACTGCAGGACTCAGGTGCAGTGTGCCAGCCACTTGGAACTGCTAACTGAGCCTCCAGATGGTGGTGAAGGGTCTCTTTGCCTTCAGGCTGGATGAGGAAGCCATTTAGGAAATGTTCAAATAACCAATATGTGGAGATGGACACAGGGATTTTCTAAAGGTGCTTTGAATCAAAAGGCAGGCAGTGCTGGTTCCTCCACCTCTGTCCCCGCCACGCCCCAGCTCTGTCATGCAGGCCTGTCCTCCCCAACCCCAGCTGGACATGCCTCCCAGGCCTGCTATGGTTCTGACACACACGATCCCAGGCAAAGCACCACTTCCTCACATGAATGAGGAGCAGCAAGTCATGACCGCTCCCCTGGGTATACAATTTGCTGTGTAGTGAAGTGGAACCAGGCTTCAGGCTGCTCATCCCCAACCTCAGAGCCCCACCGCAGCCCAGTAGGGATGCAGCAGGCCCCGGAGGGCTCATGTGGGCCCCAGATGGCAATGCCACCATTATTGATTTGACCCCAGAGCCAGTTATTAGGAAGAGCAAGCTCACCACAGAGGAGTGGAACTGAGGCCCCCCAGGTGTTGCCTTCAGTGTCCAAGCCACAGCAGTCTGGCTGTTGGGAAGACAGCCAGGAATGGGCTCATGTCATTGGCACATTAGGCTAATCCTTGTTTTATGTGAAGTCAGCAATTAAGTGTTCCCACTAGAACTGGTCTAAGCCACTGATTAATATTTAAGGAAGGAAGGTGGGGGAGAATCTAGCCATTTTGTAATGCCAGAAATCTGTATTTGTTATCTGATGCCATTTTTTCTGAAGTAGCCTCAGATGTGGTCCCCGTGCAGTTCAGCAGTTAACAGATGACTTTTTTAGTGTAATAAAATGTTTATCATCTGTGACTTCAGGACATATGTGTGATCTTGGAATATCTACCATATTCCAATTTCAGAGTTAATGACAAACAGATTGAGGTATTCCATCATCATCAGAAGCACTGGCTGTGTGTCTGACTCCACATGGAATGCTATAAAGTGGGATACATGTGGTTCTTCTTGTTCCAGAACTTACAGTCCATGGTAGACAACACTGATACAGGCACACTAGCAACAGCAATTAAGTCACTGGTTCTCAGGCCTAATACTCTGCCTAGTCCTCATGCCCAGATATTCCCATTTAATTGGTCCACGGTGTGGCTTAAGCATCAGGAATCTTTAAAACTACAAGTGATTCTAATGGGCAGCAAAGTTTGAGAACCACTGGATACACTGATGCACTTGAACCATCATTTCTATCTAGTTCTTCCTCTTCCTAATCTTCAGCTTAGCGGGGTAAGTGTGGTCCAGGACCAAGAGTAGGACCAAAAGGGAAGACGGGGACCAGAAGTCTGGAGTGCTAGAGCTGACTTGAATGTACTCAGTCTCATTGCACATGGCAGTGAATATGGATTAAATATAAGCCCATGAAAATACTTGATACAAGGAGGAGTGTGTTTTTGCTTGATTATCTTGTTCTTTCTTAGGGTAAGCTAAGTGGTCTTGAACAAGATGAGGGAAGGGAGCCCTTTATTTGCACATGATCTGAGCAGAGCAGTGGGCCAGTAAAGCCTCCAGGCTGCTAGACTGACCAGCTGGCTGACACCAGCATGACTCTGGAGAAATTGCTCCTAGAGGATAAAGCTTTTGCAAACAAGAGCTCATCAGTACATACTAACAGTATGGGTAATGGAACAACTGGACAGAAAACTCTGACCCCTGGGAGTCGGGTGGTGGGGAATAATCTCAGCCATTTATTGACTGTCTTATTGAGGTCAGAAACTGGACTCAGCAGGTTCACTTATATTATTATCTTATTTAATTCCCACAAAAACTCTAGAGGGAAGGAATTATTCTCTCATAAAAGAAGGAACCCAGGCTCTGAGGTTCAATAATTAGCTCGGTTTTCACGGCTAATAAGTAGGAGAGCCGGGATCCAAGCCCACATCTTCTGGCCTCCACATTTGCCTCCCCGCCATGTCTACCAGTCCCCTCACCTAATTGTCCGTGTTGCTTGATGTGCATGGACAGGTGAGATGGCTCCCAAAACCCCTGGCATTTTGAGCAGAGTATGGCTGGGGCTTCCCTCCTGGAAAGCCAGTAAACCTGGGAAATCACAGAGGTGGTGTCCTCTCTACAGGGGCAGTGGTGGGTGAGAGGCCAAGAGCATGTGGTTAGTTCCAGAGAACTGGGGGGAAAGGTTGTCCAGCAAGTGGAAGATGTAGACTCGTGGGCGGGTATCAGGGTTATTTCTATGGGGCAATAAGAGAACACAGTTTGTGCCCAGGGAGAGTGGTGCTCCATGGCAAATGCTACCACAATAGGAGCCAGCTGTCTGCCTAAGAAAATTGATCTCTAAGACCCTAAAACAATTAGTGAGCTGGGAAACAGCACAGGCATATTTCATCCCAGCCTCAATGCACACCTTCAGGGGATTGGCTTTGAAAAGCAGGGTACATCCAGTCAATGGAAGGCGAGGCAACCAGCAACAGATGGTTTTTTAAAAACATGTAGCCTGGAAATTTTCTCATGAATCAAGGAAGATACATGCACAATGCAATCCTGACCTTTTTTTTTTTTTTTTTTTTTCAATGCTTACAAAGAAAATTGAAAGCAGGAAATTTGCTTGCATATCATAGGCTGAGACTCCTACAAGTTATTTTTTCCTTCTGTCTACTTTTTTGCATTTTCTCATTTTTATTGGCCATGAAGTTATTTCAGTAATACTTCATGAGGCAAAACATCAAAATGTACAATTTTGTGAAGCTGTAAATGAGCTAAGAACTTGTTTCCCTTGATTTTTCTTTTCTTCTCCCAGGCAGGATATCTAGCTGCCTCTGAGGATGTATTCTAGTTAGGAAAACATGCTCCTTTCCTTGTATGAAGTGGAATCCAAAGAACAAAAAGCAGCCCCCATGAAGTTCCTGCTCACGCAGTTGCTTAGTCTGGGTAGGTGTGGGGAGCTCACTTTCTTGTATCTCAGCCTTAGGCTCTTGCAACCTTAGCACAGAAGAACAGAAGGGCAACGTTCCCCTAATGGAACTCTCTTGCCTACTTGCTGACAGATTCAAGGTTGTGGATAGGAGGCATTATCACCTCCTTTTGCAGATAACGAAACTTGAGACCATAACAGTAAGTGATGATGTATCTTGACCCCCAATCTGTGCTCATTCAACTTAGAGCACCCCCTCCCCGTACTACCACCAGGCAAAGTGTAGTGCAGGAGGTAAACTCTCTTTCTTTTTTGTTTTTTTTTTTGAGACAGAGTCTCACTTCATCACCCAGGCTGGAGTGCAGTGGTGCGATCTCAGCTCACTACAACCTCTGCCTCAGGGGTTCAAGTGATTCTCATGCCTTAGCCACCTGAGTAGTTGGGATTACAGGCACGGACCACCACACCCAGCTAATTTAGGAGGTAAACGTTCTTAACTGGCGGGCCCAGCTGGACTGCATAAGTCAAGGAAAGACAGAGGGGTAGACGAAAAGAGTTTTCCCTCCTCTTTCTTCCTGTGAGAAGAGCAAGCAGAAAACAGCAGTCTCGTGGGCTGGGTCCCTGCCTGACAGAGGTGGGTGGCTAAAGGCTCTCATCCAAGCTGATGAGCTTGGAGAAAGGAATCTGGGGTGACCAACAACCAGCAAGTAGGGAAATCCCCCGAGGGTGGGTGGGTAGTTGGTGACAGTGCTGGTAGGGAGGGGAGAGCCTGGAGCAGCCACGGAAAGGCCAGTCCTGTACGCAGAGGCCTCAGATCCAAGGGTGGGCCCAGTGACCTCACTCCAGGCCTCCATTGCCCTCCCTCGGCCTGTCCACGTGAGGGGCTGGAGGCAGCTGTGCAGCGATAATGAGGCCCTGGAGGGGAGGTGGTGATCAGGACTGCTGGAATCCAGTGCCGGATGACTCATCTCCCTGTGCCTTAAGTCCTAAACTTGAATTCCAGTTCTTATTCAGCCTGTGGAAGAGCACATCTAAGACAGACACCCTGTATACAGGAGCCATGGGCTGCAATCCCCCGACATTACAATAGTATCTATCATTTCTGAGGACTCATCATGGGCCAGGTCCTGTTCTAAGTGCTTTACCACATAAGGAGCCTTGTCCAAGACTACACACAAGAAGGTGGCAGAGCCGTGATCCCACTCTGCTCCACCTCGCTGGTTCCCAAAGACCTTTGTGCAAAGCCAGCCCTCGAACCTCCTGAATTTTCCCAGATGGTCCTTATTTATAGCTTTCTCCCCAGTTGTTCCCCAAATGCCCTAGAGCCTGCCGAAACCACACTTCCTCATGTGTGTCTGGGAAGGTTGGCTCACTGTGGTCACACACCTGGTTGAATGCATACCTGAAGTTCTGAGGCACCCAGTTCAGCATGTGGGGTCGGCTCTCTCTCAGCCTGGGACTGACCGCCCCCAGGGAGCCATCACCCCTGGCAGACAGAGCCTCCTTTGGACACCATCCCTGGGACCTAGAAGCCGGGAAGCCATCTTTGCTCAACTCCACCTACTGTGAGGAAAATTCCATGGCAGATGGGAGAGGGGAGACCTGTTCTAGACCTCCCCGGTGATAAGCGCTCCTTGGCACCACAGCAGCCCCATCTGTGTCTTCCACAGATCATCCTTTCCACAAACAATAGAAAAGCCCCATCTGGGATTAATTAAGGAGGGCTCAGCCCTGGTCCCGTCCAAGGGAGGCCTCACCCACCACATCTGCGCTGCATACTCATGGCTGCCCTCAGAACTCAGAGGAGAACTAGATCTTAGGGGAGGGGTTCCCCTTCCTCAGGCACTGCCGCGGGGGTGTAGAAAGGAATCATGTGTCCTTTACACGGTGAGATCCATAGAGGGAGCAGGCACCCAAAGATTATGCCATTCATTGGGTCCAGTTTGTCAGTCATCAGGGCCAGAGTGGGCCAGAGGGGCTTTGTCAGGTGAACTCAGACTCTTGTCTGTGCACAAGAGGGCAGCTGCTGAACAGAGATAGGCTGCGAGCTGCGACGAGGGAACCTAAAGCAAGTGTCGCCGGATATCCCCATTATTAGTTATCAACTAACTCTTAGTTGTCAGTTAACATCATAGTTTCCAGGAAATATTTTAGTTTTCTATTAATATTTTAACTACTAGCATCAGAGTCATCAGCAAATATCTAAGTCATCAGTAAACATCTCAGATGTCAGTTTCCCTCTGAGTGAATGTAGTAGACCTCTTAGTCATCATTTACTTCATTATTACTGGTGATACCTTAATTATGCACTAATAATTAGTGGCTGCTAATATCTCGCCTACCAATCATCTTCAGCAATCAACATGTTTTAATTATCAGCTGATAATTGTCAGCTGATAATTCATGTAGCCATAACAAGTAAACCCCCAAATGTCAGTGGTCTGATCCAGCAAACTTTATGTCTCATTCCCATGAGTCTAATCCTCTGGAGAAGGGAACAGGGGAGGGGGTTCTGTTCCTTTCAGTTCCAGCTTGACGGAGGGTTCGTGCAGACTCCACCGTCTTCAGCTCTTGGCTTTCATGGTTGCCCTGGACATCAAATCTAGCCCACAGATAAGGGGGAGGGAGGTGGAGTGTCACAGGGGCTTTGGCCAGGTCTGGAAGCACTGTACGTCACTTCTGCCCACTTCCTCTTGGCTAGAATTCAGCCATGTGCCTTACTTAGCCAATTGCTAGAGGCTGGGTAGCCACTTCCTAGCAGCAACTCTGTAGGAGGGAAGGGGAGCCTGATCTTGGAGGGCAGCTGGCCGCCTCTGCCACATGGACAAATTTTGTTTTCAAATTGTTGCTGGTCAGTGTACACCTAAGTTACCTTCTAAGTATCTCAGGTGTCTGCTGACACCTTGTTTTGCAGCTACTCCTGAGTCACAGCTGTTTGCCTTCTAAATCTGTGACAGTTGCTGTGGGTCTAAAATAGTGGAGCAATCAGACTCTTGTTACCTGCCAAACTGGGATGTTGCCTGCCAAACTGGGATGGCGCCTGCCCCTTGCTCTAGACTTTGCATGGAGATGTGTGAAGTCACGGACATGCTTTGTGCCATTTTATAAAATACCAGGTTTACTCCGAGGGTTTGTTTATTGGTCCCCATTTCTTCCCACCCTCCTTCTGTGAGGCTCACACATTGGTTTGTGAGACAGTTTGGAGTATTTTGGTTTAGGGGGTGTTGGGACATTTTGAAAGGTAGAGAAAGTCAGGCTTCCTAGATGCCCTTCAGGAAACCTGGGAAATTCTCCAGATTCCTGCTCCTAAAAGGTCATGGCTGCTCATTCAGGGTGGAAATGTGACACTTCCCCAGATGCCTCACTGTGCTCTGGTCCAGGAGACTCACACCTCACCCCAACACACACACACACCCCACCCCACCCCCCCACACACACTACATACACCACACACCACCTACACCACACCAGACACATGCACACGTATACACCACATACCACACATTCATACACACCACAAAACTCAGGGCCTGCTTTGGGGGAAGGTAATTTATTTTTGCCTGACAGAAGAACGTGCCTCATATCATGTGGCTGTGGAGGTGGGGAGGGCAATTTAGTCTTGAGAGTTCATCAGAGTCACAGCTGTTAGGGAAGTGCCCGGGCCTGGGGCCAAGGTGGACGGTGAAACAGGAAGGCTGCCCCCATTTCCACATGTGCTCACATGGGGCTCCCCCACCTGAGGCCTCCAACTACAGGTGCGCCGCTGCCCCAACTGCACCCACCTTTGGTGGGAGTCTTCTGTGTGATTAATAAAAAGCATAGTAATAATAATCATATGTAATGGCCATGGTGTATTGTAATAATAATCATATGTAATGGCCTCCCAGGCTCAAGCAATCCTCCTGCCTCAGCCTCCCTAAGAGCTGGGACCATAGGCATGCACAAGCACACCCCGATAATTTTTTGAATTTTTGTACAGACAGGGATGTACTCCCTTTGTGCCACAGATTGAACTTGACAGATGGCCCACAGGGTTAGAGGGGGCTTTCAGGAACCTGTCTGGGCTCTATTGTTTATGAACCACAAGATCTTGGCAGGTTCCTTAACTTCTCTGTGCCTCTGTTTCCTCATCTGTGAAATGGAGAGAATGGCTCCAACCTCTGCCTTGTTGTGAGGGTGCACTGAAGCACTGTGTGTGTAACAGATTCAGGACAGCGCAGGGCACACAGTGAGGGCGCTACTCTTCGGTCAGCCAGCGCTCTTAGGAGGTCGTGCTTCGTCCCGTCGAACCCTCACCAGCCACGTGTGAGGAGCGTGAGGAGCGCTCCACTTCACAGATGAGGAAACAGGTTTGGCAATATCAGGTAACCTGCCTGCGGCCACCTGGCCTCGCCTCTGCGCAGGCAGAAGCCCCACCCTGGCCTGGGAGAGCCTGGGAACCAGTGCCGCATCCTGATGGGGATGGGGACAGGGAAGAGGCAGCCTCCCGCCCTCCAATGCCCTGAGGAACAGCCTCCAGAGGAAGAGGAGTTGCCGGTCTCCCTGGCCTGCCAGGAAAAGGTGAGTCCTGAGGCAGTCCTGTGGGGAGCACTGGCTACCCAGGGAGGGAGGGAGGAGGAGGTCAGAGGCCTGGTCTTGATTCTCATGGGCTTCCCTTCCTGCCGCTCTTCCTTTTCCTGTGGCCACTCAAGACTGCGGGTTCCAGCCTGGGCAACATAGTCAGACCCCATCGCTACAAAAATTTAAAAATTAGCCAGGTGTGCTGGCGCACACTCGTGTCCCCACGTACTCGGGAAGCTGAGGTGAGAGGATCACTTGATCCCAGGATATGGAGGCTGCAGTGAGCTAAGATCCTGCCACTGCACTCCAGCCTGAGTGACAGAGCAAGACCCTATCTCAATGAAAATTGTAAAGACTACTGGGTGACCACAGGTGGGGCGGGTGTTCCCTGGCTGCAGTGGAGATGAGGCCCAATCGAGGTCCATGCTGGGAGCTGCAAGAGGTAGTGACAAACGAGGGCCTCCCAGAGGGTAGCTGAGGCTCAAGACTGGCTTTGGGGGTCAGGAAGAGACAATGGTAGTGGGATGGAGGGGTCTTGCATCTCGTTTTTTTCTAGGTGCCGATCTCTCTCTGAAACCCAAGGGTCAGTTCAAGAGACAGGAATTGTGACTGTCTGTTGCTCCCCCAGGGTGTGTGTGTGCCTGTGCCCACCCTCCCAGGCCTGAGCAGTGGCTCAAGGGCAGAGTCCAGGGGAGAACAAAGAACACCAGGTCACCTAGAGGGTTGTGCTCACCTGCACCTGCTGCCACAACCCCACAAGCTACCACAAGCCTCACTGCTCTGTGGTATGCTAAGCAAATTATATCTGGAGTTAAGTAAGACACAGTCCCCATGAGTTCTGTCCATTCCCCCACCTCCGTGGCCTCCTCACTGCTTCTTGGATAGGCAGGGCACACTCTTGCCTCAAGACCTCACACCTGCTGTCCCTCTACCCAGAGAGCTCCTCCCCACATGGCTCGCTCTCTCATCCTTCTGTTGTCTGCTTCCAGTGAGGTCTTCCCTGACCATCCTACATAAAATACCACCCCACCCCAGCACTCCCTACCCCCTAGCAAATAACAGTATATTTTGCTTAATTTACTGTGTCTTGTTTTATCATTTGTCTTCCCTTCCAGAATATCAGCATCATGAGGGCGGGGACTTTTGCAGCTTTATTTACAGCAGTTTTATCATCTATTGTATCTCCAGACCTGGACTGCCATTCAGACACACCATAGGTGCTCAGTAAGTATTTGAATGAATGAATGAACCCCTGTGCACCTGGATAGTATATTATGGGAGTCAGACAACTCAGTGCAGCCCCTAGATACTCACAGTGGGATCCCAGGACCGGCACCATGGGCATCACCTTGGGTGCTTGTTAGAAATGCTTATTCTTAGACCCCACCCCAGACTTGTTGAATCAGAAGCTGCGCTTTACCAAGATCCTTGGATGATTCCCAAATGCACACTACAGTCTGAGAAGAGCTACACTCATGCTGGAAAGTGGTCCCTGTAGGGCCTTCCCTAGAATGCCCAGCTCACAAAACCCTCATGAACAATGTGGCCCCTGTCCATCTCATGAACCTGTTCTCCGGGTCCTGGACTACCATATGTTCTCCACTCCAGACACAGGAGGCGCAAGCAGGTGTCAGAAACTAGCGCTCCATCTCCCCTCTGGGCCTTCCCAGGGGTTGGTCTCTCCCAGAACACCCTTCCCCGCTCTCCCTGGCTAGCTCCTTGCGTGCCTTGAACAATCACTGAAAGGGTTTAGGTTACAGAGAGGCAAGGTCAGAACCTTTTTAAAAAAAAACAAAACAAAACAGAGTCTCGCTCTTCTCACCCAGGCTGGAGTGCAATGGCACGATCTCGGCTCATTGCAACCTCCTCCTCCCAGGTTCAAGCGATTCTCCTGCCTCAGCCTCCCAAGTAGCTGGGATTACAGGCGCCTGCCACCACCCCCGGCTAAGTTTTTGTATTTTCAGTAGAGACGGGGTTTCACCATGTTGGCCAGGCTCCAGGCTGGTTTCGAACTCCTGACCTCAGGTAGTCCACCCACCTCAGCCTTCCAAAATGTTGGGATTACAGGCGTGAGCCACTGCGCCCGGCCACTCAGAACCATTTTTAGAAAAAACTTTCTGGTTGTAGTGAACACAGTGAATCAGGGGCAAGAGACTGAACAGGAGGCTTCAGCCACTGCCCGGAGCAAGGTGGTGAGGAGCTCACTTGGGGCCAGCCCCCGAGCATACAGGGAATGTCTGGCGCTCTGGGTGAGGGCAGAGCTATGGAATAAGAGAGATGGGGCAGGTGGGGCAGTGTTGCCAGTGGACAGGCCCTGGAAGCATGCTGGAAAGGGAAAGACCAGGCCTGGAACATCAGCACGTTACTAGGGTAGAGGGTGCTGCCTTGTGGGGAGAGCCAGGAGGGCAGGCTCATTTAGGGGTCCAGAGCCTACAGCTGAGGGGGCCTGGCTGTGAAGGGGTCACCCTGTGCCCTTGAGCCACCATACCTGAACCTGCTTTTATCCTCCGGAGGAAATTGAGTTAAACTCCTAAGATACTTAATACCTTGAGTTAATCTCCTAAGATAGGATATCAGGATAGGGTGAACTGAAAACATGTCCATTCCAAGGAGGCATGTCCCTGGGGCCAGCCTTTGGGGTCTGATGGCTGAAGTGAGTCAGCAGAGTGTGTTTCACCCTGCGTGGCCCATGGAGAGGCCTCTGGGGGACAAGTGCCCATTTGCTTCCCTGATGGCTACCTCTCTGCCCATGTACAGAAGGTGGCAAGAAGGCAGGAGAAGAAAGGCCCCAGCTCTATATCTCTTTGTTGTAACCATCACAAGGACATGGGACTCAGGCTGCAGAGGCCTTCAGAGGTCTTCTAGCCCAGGGATGCTCAGCTGCCTCCCCAGTCCCTCCTTCAGGGAACCTGCTCACCTCATGAGAAACAAACCACCATTTTTGGAGGAGTTTGAATACAGTTTCTCAGCATCTTGTTGCAATCGCTATGCACAGGGAGGTTTAAGACTCTACAGCTGGCTTCTCAATTGTGGGGAGCATTTTGTCGCCATGGAGCCTGCAGAACCAACCTGCCCTCCCCACGGCTGGATGACCTGTCTCACCAGTGCACAGTTCTCCAGTTTGGCATCTCTGAAGTCAAGATGTGTTCTTAAAGGGAAAAATTGTGATGTCATTGCTGCAAATCCTGCACAATGGCCACTGGTAACTTGGAAGAAAATCCCAGAGACAAGAGTGGAGCAGCTTGTTAGGAAATGCCACATCCTCAGTGCTCGTGACGATGGGAAGGATCAGAGCATAGAAGACGTGGACGTCACAATTCTTGTACAACAGTGATTCAGAAGAGTTCCGAATGGGAACAAATTTCAGCCATGCTGTAACCAACTTATTTTACTTGTATTTTCCTTTTTTTATATGTATCATAGTGATATATGGTAAAATTTATCTAAATAATGGCCGGGCACAGTGGCCCATGCCTGTAATCCCAGCACTTTGGGAGGCAGAAATGGGCAAATCACTTGAGGTCAGGAGTTTGAGACCAGCCTGGCCAACATGGCGAAATCCCGTCTCTACTGAAAATACAAACATTAGCCGGGCATGGTGGTACATGCCTGTAATCCCAGCTACTTGGGAGGAGGCTGAAGCACGAGAATCGCTGGAACCTGGGAGGCAGAGGTTGCAGTGAGTGGAGATTGTGCCACTGCACTCCAGCCTGGGTGACAGGGTGACATTTTGTCTAAAAATAATAATAATCTAAATTAAAAAATAATAATCTAAATAAGTCTGAAAGATATAGTTCAATAAGTATAGAATTAAAAATCTAAGTAATAAGAGAACACTGTGCCATAGTTTAACGTCAGCATTTTTTGTTTGTGTGTGCATGTGTGTGTGGTGCATGCACATTAAAATCAATGAGATCTTTGATTTAATGAAATATGGATAATTGTCCATTGAAGTCTACTTAATACCTTGAGTTGAACTCCTAAGATAGCATTGTACTGAAATCATCTTGGTGTCTGTTTTCCCTCCTAGGCTACTTCCTTGAGGGCTGAGCAGCACCTTGATGGTGGAGAGTCTCCCAAATCTAACACAATGTACAGTAAGTAGGTGAGCGTAGTAATGTGCTCTCTGTCACCTAGTGGGTTTGGGTAGTGGTGTGTTCCTATATACCAGCCATAAAGGTGCCTGCATTTTTTCTGGGAGGGTGGGCAGAGTTTAGAATCCCTAAACCACTTCATCAGCAAGGCCCCTGGTGTGGTTGTAGAGATTGTACACTGCACAAAGGCACCCAGACAAGGGGCCCAGTGGGGCTGAAATTGGTGCCCAAGCCACGTGCCCGTGGACTGCCCAGTACAGGCAGCTTTTCTCATTTTTACAAATATGCAATGGGGGTGATCAGTGGATTTGTTCCTCAGCCGCTAAGTGGAATTCTCCCTGCAGTGCCTCTGACCTTAGGAGTCCTAAGCAGCTGGTCAGGATGGGCTAAAAGTCTGACCTTTGGATTGGCCCAGATGAATGTTGTTGGGGCGGAGGAAGTGGTTACAGACTTTTGGGTGAAGCTGGCGGTGCAGGAAAAACTTTAATTCTGATGCTGACCTTACGCCGGCTCTGTGACCTCAAGTTACTGAAACACAAATGGGATTTTGATTTCTTTAATTCCAAAGTTGACTCGGGGGTGCCAGCTGGTGGGTAGGGTGGGAGTTCTGAGAGGAAACAGTGCTGAAAATAGTTTGGGGACATTCTGTAAGTTGAAAACTGCTGAGCAGCCCTAAATGATGCCTGGAGATTTCTCCTCATGGGGAACAAAAGGGTAACAATTGGAGGGTTTCCTGCTTGGCCCTTCAGTTAAGACTTTGGCTCTGGTCTCTCCAGCTGCCACAGAATCACTGATTGTTGAGGATCAGCCGTGGGGCATCGTCTGAACACAGTAGCCCATTGCAAATATAGTTCGCGTGTGTTTTCAAGTCTTGGTGGCCAAGAGCTGGGCTGACCCCAGGAGTGAAGAAGCTGGATGGGGAGGCAAAGACAGCTGCGAGGAGGGAGTGAGGGAGCTGCTGGAGGAAGCACTGTGGGTCTATTTTAAGACTGGAAAATTGGAAAGCTCAGGAAGTACAATGTGTTTCAGTAACGGGGCCCAGCAATCCCTGGCCTTCGCTGGGATATTTCCCCTGAGGTGAGAGTACAAAAGGACTGAACATTTCTATTTACCAAAATGCTGAGGCCAGAGCCCATGGGGCTGGGAAGGGGAGAAAGGTGGGGAGGACAACCAAGTGTTTAAACCAGATAGAACCCACGGGTGTGTTGGTGGTTCTGGGCCTTGGCTGTGGATCAGAATGGGCCTCTCTGGGCCAGAACTGAAAACCACTGGGCAGTGGAATAATGGAGAGATTGGCAGACGATGGCCTGTGGGCCAAAGCTGGCCTAGCATCTGTTTTTGTAAATGAAGTTGTATTGGAACACTGCCATGCTCAATTGTTTATATATCATCTGTGTCTGCTTTTGAACAGAGTTGAGTAGTTGCGACAGAGACTTTATGTCCTACAAAGTCTAAAATATTTATTATCTACCCCTGTACAGAGAAAATCTGTCAGTGACACAAGGGTCACTGGGCTTGGGGGTCTAAAAACTTGGGTTCAGTTCTAGTGTACCTATATCCCTATCTGGTGACCTAGGGCAAAGCTTTAGCTTCTCCAGTTTCTTTCTCTGTAAATCAAGTAGCAATGCCCATCTTACCGAGGTGTGAATATTGGATAGATAATATATTTATTGTACTCCTCTAAGGTATTTTTAGTTATTATTTTAGATATTACAACATACAACCTTATAATAATCTTCCTTGAGTTAATATTATACCACTTTACAAACAAGGTGAAAAATTGAACCATTCTTGCAACAGTTTCCCTTCCTTGTCCTTTGAGGTATGGTCATATACTTTTTCTACATATTTTATAAATCCATATAAATGCATATTATTTTTGCTTCAGACAGTTAAGTCTCAAAGAAATTTTTAAAAGAAAAAATACTTTTATATTTACCCCAATAGTTACCATTTCTGGAGTTTTTTCTCCTTCTTGTAGTTCTGGGCTTCAATCTGAGATAAATTCCCGTTAGCTTAAAGCATTTTCTTTAGTGTTTCTTATAGTGGTTCTGCTGGCAGTAAGTTCTCATAGCTGTGGTTTGAGAAACCTTTCTTTCCCTATTCCATACTGGATATAGCCTTCTTGCATGGTACTTTTTTTTTTTCCAACATTTTAGATGTCATTCCATTGACTCCTGGATTTCATTGTTTCAGATGAAAATTAACCATCATTCTTTTTGTTGTTTGTATTAAAGATAATGTTTTCTTTCTTTTGGCTACTTAGAAGATTTTCTCTTTTAACCCTAAAGATTTTATCTATAGTTTGACTAGGATATGCCTAGTTGTAGTTTTTTTCTTTGCATTTATCCTGCTTGGGGTTTTTAAGATTTAGGAATTTGTGGGTTGGTATCTTTCATCAGTTTTGGAAAATTGTCAGCCATTAAATCTTCAATTATTTCTCCCCCAATTTCACCTCTCTTCTCTTTCTGGTATATCACTTAAATTTACATTTGATCATTTGATATTGTCTCACAGTCCTCTGACAGTCTACTCTGTAGTTTTTTTTTAATTTTAAAAAGAAATACAGTTGTGAGAAATTATTAATAGAGATCCTTTGAACCCTTTACCTAGTTTCCCCCAGTGATAACATCTTGCAGAACTACAGTATATCACAACCAGGATACTGTCTTTGATAAAATCCATCAATCTTATTCAGATGTTCTTAGTTCTACTTGTATTGATTGTGTGTGTGTGTGCACGTGCACACATGCATTTAGTCTTTGCAATTCAATCACAGATGTATGTTCATGTATGCACCATCACAGTCCAGATTCAGAACAATTTCATCGCTACAACGTTTCCTCAAGTTACCTTTTTATAGCCACCCCCATCTTCCTACTATACCCCTACTTAATCACTAACGTCTCTGGCAACCACTAATCTGTTCTTCATCTCTATAATTTGGATATTCAAGGATGTTACATAATTGGTATTATATAGTATGTGGCCTTTTAGATTGCCTTTTTATACTCAGCAGAATTCCCTTGAGATTCATCCAAGTTGTTGCATTATTAATAGTTCATTTTTTTATCATTGAGTTGAATTCTATGGTATGAATATATCATTGTTTTTTTTTGTTGTTTTTTTTTTTTTTTTTTTTGAGACGGAGTCTCGCTCTGTCACCCAGGCTGGAGTACAGTGGCCGGATCTCAGCTCACTGCAAGCTCTGTCTCCCAGGTTTATGCCATTCTCCTGCCTCAGCCTCCCGAGTAGCTGGGACTACAGGCGCCCGCCACCTCGCCCGGCTAGTTTTTTTGTATTTTTAGTAGAGACGGGGTTTCACCGTGTTAGCCAGGATGGTCTCGATCTCCTGACCTCGTGATCCGCCCGTCTCGGCCTCCCAAAGTGCTGGGATTACAGGCTTGAGCCACCGCGCCCAGCCTGAATATATCATTGTTTAACCATTCACCCATCAAAGGACATCTTGGTTATTTCCAGTTTTGGCTATTGTCTGTAAAGCTGCTATGAACATTCACGTACAGGTGTTTGTGTAAATATAACTTCTCATTTCTCTGGGTAAATGTCTGCTGTGGTTTGAATATCTCTTCTAAAACTCTTACTGAAAATTAATCCCCAATGGCAGTATTGAGAAATGGGACCTTTAAGAGGTGATTGGCAGGCCGGGCGCAGGGGCTCACACCTGTAATCCCAGCACTTTGGGAGGCCGAGGCTGGTGGATCACCTGAAGTCAGGAATTCAAGACCAGCCTGGCCAAAATGGCGAAACCCCATCTCTACTAAAAATACAAAAATACAAAAATTAGCCGGGCATGTTGGCACATGCCTGTAATCTCAGCTACTCAGGAGGCTGAGGCAGGAGAATTGCATGAACCCAGGAAGCAGAAGTTGCAGTGAGCTTAGATCGCACCACTGCACTCAAGCCTGGGCGACAGGCTTTTTTTGGAGACTCCATCTCAAAAAAAAAAAAAAAAAAAAAAAAAGGTGATTGAATTACACTATTAATTGATTAGTGGATTGATGAGTTATCATGGGAAGGGAATTGGTGACCTTATAAAAAGAAGAAAAGAGACAAGATGGCAAGTTAGCCATGCTAAGCCCCTCACCACGTGATGCCCTGCGCCCCCCTCAGGACACCAGAGTTCCCACCAGCAAGAAGGCTCTCACCAGATGCAGCCTCTTGACCTTGGACTTCTCAGGCTACATAACTGTAAAAAATAAATTCCCTTTCCTAATACATTACCCAGTGTCAAGTGTTCTGTTACAAGCAATAGAAAATGGATTAAAACACTGCCCAAGAATGCAATTCCTAGATCACAGGATAATTGTATATTTACTGGCATGTGTTTTGGGTTCTCTAATTCTTTCTTCTTCTGTGTGGACTCTATCATTAAATTAAGGTTTTATTTCTCTGTCAAATACTTCATATTTTCCTATATTTGCCTATCTTTTTACATAAATTCTTTAACATATTTAAATAGTTATCTTAAACGTTTGTTTGCTAATCCTAGCATCTGGGTTATCTGTGGGTCTGCTTCTGTTGATCATTTCTTTTTGTCTGATGAAGGATCACATTGTCTTTCACATGTCTTATCATTTTTTCAGTGTATGCCAGAGATAGATATAAAAGCACAGGAGAGAGTGAGGTGTATAATATTCCCCCCGGAAAGAACTATTATCTTTCAGGAAGCTAGAGAGAGGGGCCCACCTGCTCAAGAGCTGCATTTTGTGAACACTGAGATGCAGCCTTGGTAATTTCGGTTCACTTAGTTTCAACTCTTGAGTGTGGTATCAGGCCGCCCCCTCCAGCAGAGGTGGTCTCTAAACAGGTGCTAAGCAGATTTGGCAACACTGAATGGCATCCCCAAGAAGTCTGCTGGGTTTCTGCAGGACACTCTTCTTTACCAAGCCAACCACCATTATCTTACGAGGCTTCCTGGAGGGAACCTCCAGATTATGTGAGGGGTCTCCTTCTTCATGCTTTTGCCACATTGCTTTGGGATGGTTTGGATTATCTCCTGCTCCCTCCATCCCCCCACACCATGTATGCTTCTTGATAACAGGGACTGTGCCTCATCCATCTATGTTTCCCATTGATGCATAGTGGTTATGAGTTGGGTCAAAAGCGAACACAATAAATGTTTGTTGAATGAACAAATCTCTGGAGGAAGAATATGTTAACAGAGTGGTGGCGGGTCACCATAGCACTTAGAACAGGGTTTTGCACTGGGCCTGTAGTTGATCCCAGAGTAGAGAAGGCCCTACTAGTATGTCCAGCCCATCTGATGGTTGTGGCTTTTTCATAAGCAGTTATGAAAAGGAGACAGCAAAGTGATTGAAGGCATGGGAACCAACATTAACCTTTCTCTTCAAGTTTTGAGGATGGTTGTTATGGGGGGAGAAGCATATTTGGAGCAATTTATGCATATCTGGATGGAACTATGGAGCTCCCTTGAGGATGAAAAGAAGCTGTAGACATTGGCTTCCCATCATAGAGGCCTGGATAAAGGTGGAGGTGACCCAGAGACAGCCTTCCTCACTGGCCAGTGGCACACTGACACCTACCCAGTGTCACTTTGTAAATTTGTTTCCAACATAAAATCTGTATGCATGCCAGAGTCATCAGCTATATGTGATGAAAATGAGGGTGGATGGGCAACCCATTCTGCAGGAAAAAAATATAGTCCTCATGTCTGAATAATGGATCCTGGGGAGTGGTTTTGACTTCTCCTGGCATGGGAGACAGAAGCAGACACAGCAAGATGATGCCCATGTGAAATGGTGAGATATTGGCTTCTATGTGGGGGCAAATGATGAGGACTAAGGGGACAGATGGAAATCTCTGGCTTCAGAGGATGATGAGAGTCAGTCAACTGAAAATTAGGAGGTAGGGCGGTCCCAGCAGAGGGGGTGGCATATATGCAATGCTAAGTGGCAGGAAAGTTCTAAGTGTCTTTGAGGAAGTGAAAGGCAAATGTGACCTGGGCACAGCAAATAAAGGCAGGGGACCATGAAGAGAAGGACTGGAGCCAGCTTCGCCACATTAAGGATTCTGGATTTATTCAAAGGTGATGCTCCATTTGCAGGTTCAAAATACTGACTGCAATGAACATGGGTTGAATAAACAATGAGAGAGTGAATGAATGACTATTATCAAGTAAAGAGATGAGAGGCACACAAGCATAAAAATGGAGACCCAAGTAATTCCATTTACTGAAGAAGGAACAGTGAGGCCTTATTCAAGGGCAGAGGTGCTGAGAATTTCTCTCCTGGACTGCACCATGGAAATTCAGATGTTTCTAGCTGTAGGGGAAGCCTTCACTTTCCCAGGTGTGGGTCTGTTCTTTAATATAGTGTAAAGGTAGAGGAAAAACTTCCTCTCCTCACCGAACTGACAAAAGGCAGATTAACAGAAGAGAAGGGTGTGCAAAATCTGTTAATGCTTGTACGAACATGGGAGCTGTGCACAAAGTATAAGACTTGAAGAGAGGCCAGGTGGTTGAGGGTTTAATACTCTCTTCATAGGGAGAGATGTGTGGACACAGGAGGCAGACATTATTTTGTAAATGATTGTTTAGATGACCATTACACCACCTTCTTCTGCTCCACACCCCTCCTTCCTCTCTCCTTCTCTATTCAAAACACCCAGAATCCCTGGTGAGGGCCAACAAGTGTCACATCCCCTGACAAACAGGAGGAGGAACTGTTGACCACACCCCAGTGCCCTTTACTTTTTCAGTGTGAAGTCACATGTAGTCTGCACTTGACCGTGGGAATCATTGGCTCATGGAGACACCAGTAATGGGGATACTCAGTTACTTGAGTGGACATGGATTAAGTAAGACAGCCCCAAACATAAGCTGGGCCTCTGTGTCAGTATCCTCCAGCAGGCCACACAAAGGTATGGGGCACAATGCACACTTCTCAGGAGAGGACAAGGTGTCCCAAATCATGGACAACCATCGGGATGAAACTATGCATAACGCCGCCCTTGCCCTCCAGGCAGCAGACACGGGGGCTTTTTGCTGCTGTCTCCCATAAATTACTGGAAGCTTCAGGTATGTTCGTTCAAGTTCTCTGAGAAGTAGATACCAAGATGGGATAAGACATGCAAGAGATGTATTGGAGAAAATGCCTGTGCAGGAGAACAGAGAGCAAGATGGGGGCATTGGGAGAACCATCAGATTTTGATGCAGTCTGACCCCTGTGAAGGAGAGAAGTAAAGGAGGTCTTAGACAGCTGTTTAGGGGAATCCCTGGGTCAGAGTCACCTGTCAGTGGAGCCCCACATCTCTCAGGAATAGGCCTGCCCGAGTATCCCCCTACTCAGCCATAGGCTGGTAGCAGCCTGTGGGAGGCATGGCCTTGGCACAGATGGGGTGGCAGGTCCTAAGCACAGTGTCTGGGGTCTCTGGCAATCACACTCCCACAGTGGAAGGTTGGAGGGCCTGCCAGTCCTCTCCACAGCCTGCCACCAGCTCGGCCCCTAGCCAGTCCCAGCAAAGTCAGTTCCAAAGGCGGTGGGACTGTGGGAGGGAAACAGCCATCCCCACACAAGCCTCCCTGCACACCTCGAGGGAAGGTCACCCAGGACAGCCAGTCCACAGCAGAGGGAGCATCCGTGAGGCACTTTCACGTCAATAGAGGAAATCAAACCATGAAATCATTTCCAACACAAAAGCCCATTTATTTTAACAAGAGAAAATATTAGTGGCTCCAAACAGCCCTCAGACATGATGGGTGCCCT
Organism: Macaca thibetana thibetana; assembly: GCF_024542745.1. Classification (NCBI taxonomy): domain Eukaryota; kingdom Metazoa; phylum Chordata; class Mammalia; order Primates; family Cercopithecidae; genus Macaca; species Macaca thibetana. The sequence continues at coordinate 99,796,566 of NC_065579.1, forward strand.
GTGGACGTCTGTGATGCCGTGTGGTCCGTTCACAGTTCCTGGAAGGCACAGAGCGTATCTTTTCCATGTTTTGGGTTTTGTTTTTTTTTTTAATGGACTTAGAGGGTTGTGAGCATTTTGCAAAAGAATCAAACACCATGCCAGTTGCCAGTCTGTGCCAGCACCTTTGACTCCCAGTCTGGCCCTGCTCCGTGGCAGGATTTAGATTTAAAATCCATTTTTCTAAGAAGACAGGATGGTGAACATGTAAGTCTGATATTCAGTCTCCAGGCCTGGTGACTTGCTCTTCTGAGACCCCAAAGCCCAGGAGAGATGCTGCACTCGGTTCTCTCCATGTTCCGTCTGAACATCACCTGCTTCAGTTCCCCAGTAGACTGGTTGTGCCGATTGACCTGCTATATCACACAGCTGTGGCCTCGGGGCTATGTTTTTATCTCCTAAGTGGTTAAGGTTTAAAGATGGGGAGCAGAGTGGGCGGGAAAGGGCGGGAGGACGTCAGCAGATGTGAAATCAGGCAGACAAAAATAAACAGGGTACTCTTCCTTCCTGTCTGTAGGGCTCATCACCTCTGAGAGGTGGGTCACTTCTCCTCCCTGGGAGCAGCTGGGGAACTGCTTCACAGCCACATCCTCAGTTCACAGTTTCTCTAGCAGCTTCTAGGGTTTTCCCGAGCCTGCCCTCAAGCTGCGACCATGTGGATTAATGAAAATGTCACAGGGGCTTTTTCTTTTTGAGGCTGCCTTATACATGTAGCTCAAATGTTCCCAAGTCCTCTGGCCTTCTGGAGTCACCCATTTTTTTTAACTTTTATTTTAGATTTAGGGGTACATGTGAAAGTTTGTTACATAGGTAAACATGTGTCACAAGGGTCTGTTGTACAGATTGTTTCATCATCCAGCTATTAAGCCCAGTACCCAATATTTTTTCTGCTCCTCTCCCTCCTTTCACCATCCACCCTCAAGTAGGCCCCAGTGTCTGTTGTTCTCCTCTTTGTGTCCGTAAGTTCTTTTTTTTTTTTTTTTTTTTTTTTTTTTTTGAGACAGAGTCTTGCTCTGTCACCCAGGCTGGAGTGCAGTGGTGAGATCTCGGCTCACTGCAAGCTCCACCTCCCGGATTCACGCCATTCTCCTGCCTCAGCCTCCCGAGTAGCTGGGACTACAGGCGCGTGCCATATACCTGGCTAATTTTTTTGTATTTTTAGTAGGGACGGGGTTTCACCATGTTAGCCAGGATGGTCTCGATCTCCTGATCTCGTGATCTGCCCGCCTCGGCCTCCCAAAGTGCTGGGATTACAGGCGTGAGCCACTGCGCCCGGCCTTCATCACCCAGCTATTAAGCCCAATACCCAATAGTTAATTTTGCTGCTCCTCTCCCTCCGCCCACCCTTCATCCTCAAGTAGACCCAGTGTCTGTCATTCCTTTATTTGCGTCCATAAGAGCTTATCATTTAGCTCCCATGTATAAGTGAGAACATGCAGTATTTGGTTTTGTGTTCCTACATTAGTTTGCTGAGGATAATAGCCGCCGGCTCCAATCTACTTATTTTATTACTCAAATAAAATAGATCCAACCACTAATCTCATGAAACTAGGAGAAGTTGTGCCCTCTCACCACTGAAACTAGCCCATTCAAGGTCACCAATGACCTTCATGTTGCAAAGCCAATGATACTTTCAACCCTCATCTTAATTCTACAGACACATTCTTCTTTCTCTTCTCCTGCCTCCTGGCCGTGCTGTCTCAGCCTCATTTTCTGGCTCTTTCCTCTCTTTGAACTCCTGGGGGCTTGGTCCTGGACCCTCTATTCTTCTCATTCTTCTCTATACCCTCTGCCCAGATGAGCTTACTCAGGCCCACGGCATCAAACACCAATGGCACCAAATTTCACATCCACTGATGAAAATGCCTTTGTAAAAATGACATTGAGAAAAATCTGGCATAGGAAAATTATGAAAGTGAAAGAAATCTGACCTGACTCTATCTTGCTTCAAACCTTCACACTACCCTTGTTCTCGCCTGGGCATAGGCCAAACTAACTTTGGGAGGAATTTAGTTTATAGTTTAACTCTGTTATTATTTTTTAGAGAAAAGGTCTTGCTCTGTTACCCAGGCTGGGGTGCAGTGGCACAATCATATAGTTCACTGCAGCCCTGAACTCCAGGGCTCAAGTGATCCTCCCACCTCAGCCTGCCAAGTAGCTGGAACTACAGGCATACACCACCACTTCTGGCTAATTTTTTCTTTCTTTCTTTCTTTTGAGACAGAGTCTCACTCTGTCTCCCAGGCTGGAGTATAGTGGTGTAATCTTGCCTCATTGCAACCTCCGCCTCCTGGGTTCAAGCAATTCTCCTGCCTTAGCCTCCCAAGTAGCTGGGATTACAGGCATGCACAACCACGCCTGGCTAATTTTTGTATTTTTAGTAGAGATGGGGTTTTGCCATGTTGGCCAGGCTGATCTCAAACTCCTGACCTCAGGTAATCCACTCGCCTCGGCCTCCCAAAGTCCTGGGGTTATAGGTGTGAGCCACTGTGCCTGGCCTTTTTTTTTTTTTTTTTTTTTTTTTTTGAGACAGAGTCTCGCTCTGCCACCCAGACTGGAGTGCAGTGGTGCAATCTCAGCTCACTGCAACCTCTGTGTCCCGGGTTCAAGCGATTCTCATGCCTCAGCCTCCCAAGTAGCTAGGATTAGAGGTGCATGCCACCACGCCTGGCTAATTTTGTATTTTTAGTAGAGACGGGGTTTCACCATGTTGGCTAGAGTAGTCTTGAACTCCTGACCTCAAGTGATCCGCCCACCTCAGCCTGCCAAAGTGCTGGGATTACAGGTGTGAGCCACCATGCCTGGCTCACTCCTGGGTAATTTTTTTTTTTTTTTTTTAATTTTGTAGAGACAAGATCTCATTATGCTGCTCAGGCTGGTCTCAAACCCCTGGCTTCAAGTGATCCTTCTGCCTCAACCTCCCAAAGTGTCAAGATATACAGGTGTGAGCCACCGTAGCCGGTGTATAGTTTAACTTTGAAACAAAAATGTTAACAGCCCTCCCCGAAGCAAACTCCCTCCTTGCTTGGGGACCAGACTACCTTTGTAAAAGTAACAAATTGGAGGCCAGGTGAGGTGGCTCACGCCTCTAATCCCAGCACTTTGGGAGGCCGAGGTGGGTGGATCACGAGGTCAGGAGATCAAGACCATCCTGGCTGACACAGTGAAACCCAGTCTCTACTAAAAATACAAAAAATTAGCTGGGCGTAGTGGCAGGTGCCTGTAATCCCACTACTCAGGAGGCTGAGGCAGGAGAATTGCTTGAACCCAGAGGCAGAGGTTGCAGTGAGCTGAGATCATGCCATTGCACTCCAGCCTGGGTGATAGAGCGAGACTCCATCTCAAAAACAAATAAATAAACAAACAAACAAAACAAATTGGCCACATTAAGGGAGGAGACCACCCCTCATATTGTCTTATGCCCAATTTCTGCCTCCAAAGAAAGAAGTAAAAACTAAAAGGCAGAAATGAAATCCACAAGCAGACAGCCCGGCACCACATCTTAGGCCTGGTAGTTAAAGATTGACCCCTGACCTAATCGGTTATGTTATCTACAGATTACAGACATTGTATGGAAAAGCACTGTGAAAATCCCTGTCCTGTTCTGTTCCATCCTAATTACTGGTTTATGCAGCCCCCAGTCGTGTACCCCCTGCCTGCTCAATCAATCACAACCCTCTCACACAGACCCCCTTAGAGTTGTAAGCCCTTAAGAGAGACAGGAATTGCTCATTCGGGGAGCTCGTTTGTTGTAGACATGAGTCTTGCCAAAGCTCCCGGCCGATTAAAGCCCTTCCTTCTTTAACTCCGTGTCTGAGGGGTTTTGTCTGTGGCTGGTCTTGCTACAACATGATTAGAAAGTATGGCCCAGGAGTCACGCAGCCAGAGGCCACAAGATCACTAACCTCCCCAATTGCTCCTGTAGATAATATTACTCTTATAAAACCTAAGATTGATATTTGAGGTATTTTTCAGATCCCATGTTCTGATGGACCAGCTGACACCACCCAGACAGGTAATCTGGCTCAACTAGTTCTGCAATCCCACTCAGGAATAGAAGACAGCAAGAAGAGCCCATTTCAACCCACTATGATTTCATCCTGACCCAACCAATCAGCATTTCTCATTCCACAGCCCCCTGCCCACCAAACTATCTTTAAAAAGCCCTAGCCTCTGAATTTTCAGGGAGGCTGATTTGAGTAATAATACAACTCTGGCTTCCCATTTAGCCAGCTCTATGTGTATTAAACTCTTTATCTATTGCAATCTCTGTCTTGATTAATCAGTCCTACCTGGGCAGCAGGCAAGAAGAACATTTGGGGAGGTTACACTGACCTTCAGACCACTCAGTGGGCTTCTTCACTTCTCCACTTTTTATTTTCTCTCCAACATGTTTCTCCCCAAATCTGTCCCATTTCAGTAAATGGCCATCTCTCACTCAACTCTCCCAGATGCTCAAACCAGAAATTTAGGAATTCTCTCCTTTTCTATATCATTTCCTGTATCTCTACCCACAATCTTAGTCTGCTCCACCACCCAGAGCTCTCTTGAGTTCGTGAGTCCCTCCACGGCTTTCTGGTTCCAGTGTCACCTCCCTGACATCAACCCCTATCACCTCACCTGTGCTACAGCTGCCTTTCTGAACACCTCGGGTGTGGTCTAATAGCAAATATGTATTTCACCTTTGCCCCAGATTTCTGGCACACAGCTCCCAGAGCTCCAAAACCCTCTGGAATTTCCTGTGATCGTGTTAGAGTAGATAGTTAGCCAGATATGAGCAGGACAGGAGAGGGCTCCCTGGCAACAGGAATGTCAGACAATCATCGGGTGATGGTCAGGACGTCGTTAAACGCTCTCTCTGAAATAATAATTGGTCACAGCTGGCACCAGGGAAAGGCTGGCTCCCGGTAGATAGAAAACATCTGCAGCTGGTGATCAGCCGCTTCCCAATAAGATCTCAGGAATTGGGCAAGGAGGCTCAAGCATGTGCACTAAGAGGCAAAATGGCAGAGTTTAACTGGTATATGACCTTCCTCTATGCACACTCGACTGGAAGGGAAAAATGAGCATGTACACAACTTCAGTAAACACATTGTGCATGTGGCCCCTCCCAAGTGCCGGCAGGCCGCTGCACATTGGGGTAGCCCACCCCAAGGGAAGAGTTGGGGGAGAACCCTGGAAGCACGCCAACCTATAAGACCCCAAGTCAAAGGTCAAACCACATATTTGACTCTCTCAAGTTGCCTGCTTGGCCCTCTTCCAAGTGTACTGTACTTCCTTTCGCTCCTACTCTAAAACTTTTTAATAAACTTTCACTCTTACTCTAAAACTTGCCTTAGTCTCTCACTCTGCCTTATGCCCCTCCATCAAATTCTTTCTTCTGAGGAGGCAAGAATTGAGGTTGCTGCTGATCTCTATGGATTCCCAGCTGCTAATAATAGGACTGTGTTTTGTTATTTATAACAAGCCCCTTTTAACCATACTTGAGTTTATGCTAATGAGATGACTCCTGCAAGGAAGCGGGTGCCTAGATAGCTTCAGATTGGGGGCTGGTGCCAGAAAGACAGGAGTGATTAAAGCGTTGGAACTGTCACCCCAGCCCCTGACCTTCATGGAAGAGGTTCTGAATATTGAGTTCAATGACCAATGGTCAAGAATTTGATCAATCATGCCTGCAATAATGAAACCTCCATAAAAAGCCCTAAAGATTGGGATTCACAGAGCTTCTAGGTTGGTGACCATGTCCATATGCTGGAAGGGCAGTGCGCCTGGAGAGGGCATGGAAGCTCTGTGCTGCCCACCCCCACACCTTGTAATATGGTTTGGCTGTGTCCCCACCCAAATCTCATCTTGAATTGTAGTTCCTGTAATTCCCACATGTTGTGGGAGGGACCTGGTGGGAGATAAGGGGCAGCTTCCCCCATACTGTTCTCATGGTAGTGAATAAGTCTCAGAAGATCTGATGGTTTTATAAAGGGAAACCCCTTTTGCTTGGCTCTCATTCTGTCTTGTCTGCCACCATGTAAGACGTGCCTTTCACTTTCACGCGTGATTGTGAGGCCTCCACAGCCATGTGGAACTCTGAATTCATTAAATCTCTTCTTCTTTATAAATTACCCAGTCTTGGGTATGTCTTTATCAGCAGCATGAAAACAGACTAATACACCTTGCCCTGTGCATTTCTTCCATCTGGCTATTCCTGGTTGGATCCTTTATAATAAACTGGTCAATGCAAGTAAAGTGTTTGCCTCCGTTCTGTGAGTCATTCTAGCCAAGTATTGAACCTGAGGAGGGGGTCATGGGAACGCTCAAATTGGTAGCCAAGTTGGACAGAGGTACAGGTAGACCGGGACCTGGGACTTTTTGGCTGAGTCGGAAGTGGGGCAATCTTGTGGGACTGAGCCCTTAGCCCGGCATCTGTGCTAACTCCAGATAGTGTCAGAAGTGAATTGAATTGTTTGGAGAGTGAGAACTAAAAAGAAAACCCTAAACCACCCCACCTAACTGAATGGACCTTCTCTTGGCCAAGGGGACTCCAGGGAAACCTTAAAAACTGAGTTCTCAGCCACGACAGGACAGGAGGTCAAACTCACCTCAGTATACTCCCTCCCTTTCACACTTTAGACACAACTGACCAGCATTAATGTGAAAACAGAGGTCCTAAGACTAATAGAACAGACTCTTTGTGGCAATAAGATACCAAATTACAAACAAGACCTAAGGGTGCTCCAGGCAAGGGTGAGATCACACACCCTACACTTAAAGAATAAACTATGTTCCAACTGCCACAAAGTTTTCCTTTTTTTCTAGCCCTTAAACAAGCACTGGCCTTGAGATAAGCAATACTGAAACAATTGCAGTTCATCCCACAGACTCTGGCTGGCTGATTCCCCATTCTACAAGCCATACTACAGCCTTGATAGGACAGGAGACTGATTTCTATACATTTTTCCTGATAAGAGACCACTGACCATGGACTAGTTCTGACTGGGTTTGACAGAGGCTGCACACTGTGGTGACTTCATGTCTCTTCCTCACCTTCTGACATACAGGGCTTAATTGTAATGCATTTAAATGTGAAGTCTCCACCCCAAAGTGAACCTAGGTTATATGTTACAGGCATGTTTGTTCAACACGCATGCATCAGAACCCCCTGCGTGCATATTCATAGCCCCTCCTATAACCTTTTGAATGTGTGTACTTGGCCAACCATTTGGCATAAACCCCTGTTCCAACCCATTCTCCTTCAAAGTGCCCGCCTTTTGGGATCTACTGGTGGCTTTGCTTCCTAGCCGGGGAATGGCCAGCCTGCAGGCTGTAACCCTCTGTCAGAAATAAAGTCTCCTCTCCAAATGTATAGATTTCGTGATTTTTCAGTTGACAACACAGATGGTGTCAGAGAATTTGAGAATTGCTTGGTGTGGAGAAACCACAAATTTGGTGTCAGAAAAAAGACATCATGGCCAGGTGCAGTGGCTCACGCCTGTAATCCCAACCCTTTGGGAGGCTGAGGCTGGCAGATTGCTTGAGGCCAGGAGTTCGAGACCAGCTTGGCCAACATAGAAAAACACCATCTCTACTAAAAATATAAAACATTAGCCAGGTGTGGCAGCACATGCCTGTAATCTCAGCTACTTGGGAGGCTGAGGCATGAGAATCACTTGAGCCTGGGAGGTGGAGGTTGCAGTGAGCCGAGATCGCAGCACTGCACTCCAACCTGGGTGACAGAGTGAGACTCTGTCTCCAAAAAACAAGCAAAAAGGTATAACACCCATCTTCTCCCATTGGCAGCTAACCCTGTCCCTAAGTCCATTCTTAACACGGCAGCTGTGGTCGTCTTTTCAGAGCTTAGTGCAGGTTATGTCACACTTTCTTACCAATCCCCACGAGCAAACCCAGTAATGGGCTGTGAGACCCCAACTCCCCCAGCCCCTACCCAGCTCAGCATCCCCCAAACCAGTGCCCTTCCCACTCCAGCCACTCAGACCCTGCTTGCCCACATTCCTCTGCAGGAGTGCCCCTCCCCACCTGAGACGATGGTATTTCTCAACCTTCAAATCTCCTTCAAATGATACCCCCTTAACAGGCTCCCTGAAAATTCTCGTGACTATTTTTGCAGACCTGTTAGCTCCCCCTTTTCTCAGTCTCCTCCTTCTAGACCACAAGAGTGTGTCTGTGGTGGGGGAAGGCTGCTTATAACCAAGAATGTGATTGTTTTCCTAGGCTGAAGTGCATCTCCTCATGGGCCGCCCTATTAGCAACATAAAGAATTGGCTGAGCAGTTAAAGGACACTTGTTCTCTGGCATTGATACAATTCTCTGATCAAGTTCTAGAACATGTGCTTCTCTCCCTCAAAAACATGTGCTTCTCTCCCTCAAAACGATTTCTGTGAGCTGAGAGGGGCAATGGAAGATCCTGTTCTCCCCCTTCTAGAGAAAATTTTGGGAGTCATGGCATTCCCCCTCCCTGGCTGTGGCGAATACTTAAGTGTTTGGAATACCTGCTTTAATATAGGGCAACCCACACCCTGGCAATGGTGCTGAGCTGGGAGTCATCGCCTGGCTCAAGCTGGGCCAGAGTTTCTCCCCAGAAATTTGGATTTGGGACAGAAAAAGGAGAGTCAATCATCCTTTGAGAGCCCAGACTCTAACAGGGGATAGGAGTTCAAGATGGTCACCACAGCCAGGGAAGCCAGCAGCACATCTGTGATGAGCAGAGGAGAAAGTGGCGGGGATTGGGGGACACTCCAACTGAGCACCTTCCTTCACACACCTGTGCCAGCTGCTCTTCTGGCCTGTGCACCGTGACATGTGCCCATAACTTGTCAACAGCTTCCATTTTCCTTAAGCTAGGTTGACAGGGGCTCCTGTCATTTGCAAGCAAAAGAATAATAAATAATATAGAAGGGAAGTGTTTAAAGACTCAGCCTATTGATAGTTAAATAGTGGGAGCTAACTTTTTTTTTTTTTTTTTTTTTTGAGACAGAGTCTCGCTCTGTTCCCCAGGCTGGAGTGCAGTGACACAATCTCGGCTCACTGCAACCTCTGCCTCCCGGGTTCAAGTGAGTTTTGTGGCTCAGCCTCCCAAGCAGCTGGGACTACGGGTGCGTGCCACTAGGCTTGGCTCAATTTTTTAGTATTTCTAGTAGAGATGGGTTTTTACCATATTGGCCAGGCTGGTCTCGAACTGCTGGCCTCAAGTCATCCACCTGCCTCAGCCTCCCAAAGTGCTGGGATTACAGGTGTGACCACTGCTCCTGGCCAGGAGCTACCTCTTTATGGAAAAAAAAAAAAAAAAAAAAAAATCCCCTCTAGTCTGACCTGTTTGGAAGCAGACAGATTTGAGTGTGAATTCAAGCTCGGATCCAGCGTGACCCTGGGCATGCTGCTCACTCCCGGGTGTAGGCCAAGCTGATTATAGGAGGAATTTTGTTTATAGTTTAACTCTGAAGCAAGGATGATAATTGTCCATCCCTAAAACTGACACCACTCCTTGTTTGGGGGCTGCAATCACCTTTGTAAGACGAGTGAAAGGCCACAAAATTAGGATTCTGGGAAGGGCCTGAATTCTGCTAAAATGTAGGCATGGTTTCCATAATCCTTTACTGCTCAGAAGCCATGTGGCCAGAGGTTACATGATTTTTATTTTATTTTATTTATTTATTTATTTATTTATTTATTTATTTAATTTATTTTTTGAGGCAGAGTCTCACTCTGTCACCCATGCTGGGGTGCAGTGGTATAATCACAGCTCACCGCAGCCTTGACCTCCCAAGCTCAAGCAATTCTCCCACCTTGGTCTCCTGAGTAGCTGGGACCATAGCTATGCATCACCACATCCACCTAATTAAAAAAATTTTTTGTTGGCTGGGCACAGTGGCTCACGCCTGTAATCCCAGCACTTTGGGAGGCTGAGGCAGGTGGATCATCTGAGCTCAGGAGTTCGAGACCAGCTTGGCCAAGATGGTGAAACCCCATCTCTACTAAGAATACAAAAATTAGCCGGGTATGGTGGCAGGCACCTGTAATCCCAGTTACTTTGGAGGCCGAGGCAGGAGAATTGCTTGAACCTGGGAGGCGGAGGTTGCAGTGAGCCAAGATTACACTATTGCACTCCAGCCTGGGTGACAACAGTGAAATTCTGTCTCAAAGAAAAAAAGAGAGAGAGAGAGAGATGGGGTCTTCCTATGTTGCCCTCCCACTTGGGATTATAATCATGAGCCACCACTCCTAGCAAGACTTGTGACTTCTCCAAATGCTCCTATAGATAACACCACTATTGTAGAACCTAAGGTTGGTCTTTTGAGATGTTTTTCAGACCTTTGCATTGTGGCAACCAACTGACCCTACCCAGACTCATGACTTAGCTAGTCCTGTGGCCCGCCCCCACCCAGAGGTGGACTAAGCCCACGATGGCCATTTTCCACACCCCTATGATTGCATCCCCAACCAATCAGCAGCACCCATTTCCCAGACCACTGCCCATCAAACTATCCTTCAAAAATCCTAACCTCCAAGCCTTCAGGGACACTGATTTGAGTGATAACTCCAGTCCTCTTGTGTGACTGACCTCACATTAATTAAACTCTTTCTTTATTGCAATACCATGGTCTCGGTGAGCTAGTTTCATTTGTGCAACAGGCAAGAAGAACCCACTGGGTGATTACACCACTTAATCTCTCTGAGACTCACTGAGTTCGTATGTGAAATGGGGCTAGTAATGCTCACAGTGTTCTGAAGATGAAAGAGATAAAAACATTATAGGGGGTAGGTGTTTCAATGACCAGGATTTTCTTGTCCTCTGACCAAAGCTCACTGTTCCCGGGATTCAGGTGTTTTTGTCAATAGTATCGAAAGTCTTAAAGTTGAGGCACATATCTGCAGACTCAACATTGTTCCTGCAGGATTTTCCCAAGGGATAAAGTAACAGCATATTGTGCTAAGACTTACAAACATCACCGTTGAGTGTAACCAAAAATTGGAAACCAACCAACAGTAGGGACTAATTTCACAAATCATAGTGTACCACTCCCATAAACCATGTATAAGGGTCAAGGGAAAAGTTCCCCTTCTCCTCTGAAGGGTCACTGAAAAATCAACTGACAAAAGGCAGATTAATAGGAGAGTATACAAAATGTATTTTAACATGTATAACTAGGGGGCACCACAGGAGGATGATTACCCAGTAACCCAATGGGATACAGAAGCTTATATACCCTTATTCATAGGGGATGGGGTAGATGGGGAATGCAGTCAATTTCCCACATGGGGAAATGCAAATGATGATTAGGGAGAATGAGTGGACAGAAATTAGCTTATAAATGATTTTCTTCAGAATCTGAATGAGCCGACAGGCAGGCATTATCTTGTGAAAAAGCTCATACATGTGTGGTTGCATTCCTCAGTCTTATTTTCTGGGATAGATAATGAGATTTCAGGGAGGGGAGGAAGGGAATTTGTGATACTAATAACAATGTGTAGTCAATCAATAGCTTATGTTATCTTAATATAAATTCTTGATAAACATCTTAGGAATGGCCTCTTCTTTTTTCCTTAAAAACCTAACTGTAACTGCTGGTAATCAGAGTGTATATTCAGGGCAACTTGAATCTATGCTCCTAGCTGGCCATCCTCAAACCATGAGTCAAATAAACTATATAACTAGTATATATAACTATATATATATAACTATAACTATAATTATTATAATTCCACCATCAGCAAGCTTTATTTCAGGATTCTGCTATCACTCATAGTACTACTATGAAAATTCCATACCTGTCTCTGAAGGCATGAGTTTCCCTGGGGATAGCTGCAGGAGTGGAAGAGCTGGGTGAGGTCCATGTGCATGCTCTACAAGATGACTATTTCCAAAGTGTTCTGCGAGGGAGGACAGCCTTCCTTTTTCCACATCCTCTGCAACACTTGGTGTCACCTGGCTTTGTAGTCAGTGCTTCTTTGGTAGGGTTTACAGTGGCAACCTCCTCTCTCTACATGCCAGTCCCAAAGGTGGGATCAGGTGTTTAGCTCCCTATGAGTCAGCTCCGGAGGCCACCTTCTGGGAGTTGTTTGAGGGCCAAGGGGAACAACAGAGTCTTTGGTGCTGGAAGGAGTTGGGTCTGCCTTCCAGCTCCCCCACCAATAGGCTGTGCTACCTTAGGTAAGTGCCATGAGCTCACTGAGCTTCCGTTTCTGCAAAATGAGGATGGCCCCTAATGTGCAGGGCTGTCAATGATGACTGCCCAACTGAAGATCTTGTAAAGCACCAAGCACAGTGCGGTGGCTGTGGTTGTTCTGTTCTATCCTTTGCCTCTCATTCATAATTTTGTCTCCAGGTTCTGGAACTGCCATACTTATGCCCTCTTGATACTGATTCCAGTTGTTCATTGCTAGGGTTTGAATGTGTCCTGCAAAGTTCAGGCAGGATCTTTAAGAGGCAATTAGGTCATGAGGGCTCTGTCCTCATGAATGGATTAATGCCGTCATTGTGAGAGTGGGTTAGTAATTGTGGGATTGGGTTTCTGGTAAAAAGATGAGTTAGGCCCCCTTCCCTGCTCTCTTTCTTGCACGTGCTCTCCTGGCCTCTCACCTTCCACCAGAGGATGATGCAGCAAGAAGGTTTTGCCAGATGCTGGCTCCTTGACTTTGGGCTTCCTAACCTCCAGAACTGTAAGAGATACATTTCTTTAAAAAATTACCCAGCCTGTGGTATTCTGTTATTGCAACACAAACAGACTAAGACATCCATCTTGGCACATCTAAATGACAGTTGCTTCAAAGGTCTTTGTTTTGTTTCTGATGGATCAAGACAACTGCTCAAAGAACAGATCACTTGGGGAAGAATCTTGTATAGCAAACTCCTCTATGGTTTTGCTGTCAGAGAAGAAAGCCTTGTAGCTCCATCTGATTCAGTGATGTGGTTGATCTGGGGCATATTTAAGTCTAAGTGACAAAGCTGGATTAGCAAATGCTCTGCTAGGCTGGGTCTGTGTGTACATGGCCTTGATAGATATACTGGTTTGATGAAATGCAAATATCTGACAAAGACTATGGGAACACAAGTCTTCTTTGTCATGTTTTATTGCTATCTGGGGGGTCCTGACTCATTTATAAGAGGGAGAGAGGGGAAGGAGAATGAAGGGGACTGAGTATTGGCCCTGAGCCAGTCCAGTCTGAGCTCAGGACTTTACTCACTGGATCTCAAGAAAGAGGTAGGTCTCATTACATCATCCTGAAAACAGAATGGGAGGTTTATTTCAGTGACTTATCAGAAAGAAAAAAAAAAAAATCAGTAGTTCTGCAATGGCTTTGTTTTCTGACCTTCTTATATAAAGGGATTTGGAGTGCTCAATTTTACTTATCATCAGAGAAATCAGATTAAACCACAATGAGATACCTCCTCACACCAACCAGAATGGTAAAATGGAAAGAATGGTAAAATCAAGTGTTGATGAGGATGTGGGAGAGCAAGAACTCTCCTTTGCCGATAGCAACTGTACAACCACTTTAGAGACCTGGTTAGCAGGATCTATTACTAGGATCTACCAGTACCTATGACCCAGCAATTCCATTCTCATTGATATACCTGATAGAAATGCCTACATTAGTTCACCAACAGCCCTGCCCTATAGAATATTCACAGCAGGACTATTCAAAATGGCCCCCAAATGAGAACTATCCAAATGCCTGTTACAACGGAATAGCTAAAGCATGGTACATCACACAATGGAATATTATACAGCCATAAAAATGCACACACTGCAATGACACACAACAATGTGAATGATTCTCACAAACATAATGTTGAACAAAATAAACTGGACTCAAAATAATATATATATACAGTAATAATAATATATACTATGTGAGTCTATTTATATGAAAAACAGAGATAGTCAAAACTTATATATGCTTTTGGAAGTCAGGACAGTAGTTACTATTGGGAAGGTGGTGGTTAGGTTAGGACACAGGGGGCTTCTACAGTGCTGGTCAGGTGCTATTTCTTGATCTGGGTTCAGGTTGCACACAGGTATTCAGTTAATGAAAATCCATCATGCTATACTCTTTCCATATATCATACTTCTATCAAAAGTTAAAAAAAAAATGGCAGGTGGCTATTACCTTTAGCCTGCACCCAATGGAGGTCAATTCATAGGTGGGAAATTCATGGATTTGAAAACTTAGGTGCAGATCGGACCTCAGACATCACTCAGTACAGAGAGCAGACATTCAGGGATTAAATCCTTACTCCTCTATTTACCAGCTATGTGCCATTAGGCAATCTACTTAAACTCTCTGAACCTCCATTTCTCTATTTGTAAAATGGGATAATGGAATTTATTTAGGAGAGCTGTTATGACGATTAAGGGCAAGAATGCAAACTCTTAGCCAGTGCTTAGCAAATGTCAACTATTATTAGCATTATTATTATCCAGTACAATATACATGCATTCATTCATTCACTCATTCATTCATTCACAATAATTAATTAAGTACTGTACAGATACCAGGGTGAGCAAGACACACCTGATCCTTACCCTCACAGAGCTTACAGTCTAGTCTGGGCTCCTCCTGGACCCACAGTAGTGTTGGTAACAGAAGACATGGCCCCCCCATTCAGGCTTGGCAGGCAAACATTCACTGATAGACACACTCTGGAAGCAGTTCCGGGAGCTTCAATAGCCAAGCATTCACTCTGATTGTTTTGTTACGAGAGGTGGTATGGTTTAGAGCCAGGCTGCCTGGGTTCAAATCCCAGATCCTCTGCTTACTAGCTGTGGAATTTTTTTTTTTTTCTAGCTATGGAATTTTAGGCAAGTTCTTTATCTCCCTTATGACTATTTCCTCATATGGGTAAAGGAGTAGATAACAGAACCTATCTCGTGGGTTGTTGGGAAGATTTAACAGTGTAGTACATATAGAGGATATAAAATGATGCTGGGTACAGAGTAGATGCTATGATGTGTTAGTGGTCCTTGTTGATCTTGTTATAAATAAGCAAGGGTTCTCACACTGACCACAGCTAGATGACAACCAGCAGAGAGCCAGGCAGACCTCCTTGGTGTCTATGAAGAAATTCAAGTCATTCCAGCAGCACTGTGGAGTTCTCAAGAATATGCCTAACTCACGGATGTCTACTCTACAGCTATGGTTGCACAGGTGTGAAATGGTTTATAAGTCATCCCTTGATATGGTAAATGTAGTAGCAAAAGCAAAGAAGCAGCCTAGATGTCTGTGAATAGGAGATTGGTTAAAAAATCCATGACTCACTCCAAGAAAGAAATATTAGCCCTAAGAAAGAACAAGGTGGCTGCATGTGAAATCATGTGAAAAGATTTCCAAGAATATTAAGTGCAAAAAGCAAGAGGCAGTGTATTTACTTCCTGTGTTTAAAAAAAAACAACAAAACCAAAAAAGAAATGTACATGCCCAGGTACTTTGGTAATGTGACTTTTGGTAATGTAGTTGGCTTTGGAGGAGACATTGGGGCATAGGAGTGTGAGGATACCTTCTTTTCACTGTATGTTCAGTTGTACCTTTTAAATTTTAACCCATATGCATGTTTTATTTTTTAAAAGAGTAATCCAGAGACTAGGGCCAATTCAGAAATCAGCACTACAGTTCATTGTACTGTTAAACAACTTTTGCTGCTCTCTGAGCAGATGGCCCTGGGAGGGGTTGGGCCAGGGCCAGCAGGAAACCTCCCTCCCCTCAGGGTGTATGGGGAGCCTGTGGCTAGGCACATGCCTCCAGCTGGGTCTGCCTGCACAGCCAAAGAGCTGGGGTGCAGAACTGAGGCTGGCAAGGACATTGGGCTCCAGCAGCCTGGCAGAGGCCACACACGCAGGACAAGGTCACGGTCCTAATATCTGGGTCTGGCCTCGGCACCTTTCCAGGGTAAAAATCATGGGACAAAGGCTCATTGCAAGCACCAGGAAAGGGCCTCCATTGCAGCTGCTTCTCTTCATTCATGGGGCAATTCCACAGTGGACCTTGGGGCCAGAGAAGACCAATCTGTTCAGGAAACAGATTTAGAGGGGCCAGTGTTTTCCTGGCCTGCTCTGGGCCATCAGTGCAATGGAAAGAGCCCAAAGGAACCTTAATTCTTAATTCTTCGTCCATGTGCTCAGCTGAAATATAAAGATTCTTTTCAGAGCCCTCCCTGAAGTGGCCCTCCAGCTTTGAGACACACACAGCATTGTGTGCAGAGACATTTCCTATAGCCAAGCAAAAGCGACAGAGAGGCCCTTTCAGTTTACTACAAAATAAGCAGGGCTCTGTCCCAAGACAGGCGGCCTTTGCCTCATGGGCCCCTTGATAATTCATAGGCTGCCTGAGCTCCATTTACTGCCTACAGTCTATTAGACTAGGGCTTTTCAAATGCCCTTTAGCCAACAATTCTTTATATAGATCTATATGAAAAACATATACATATGCATGCAAACACATTTTTTTTTTTTTTAAGACAGAGTCTCGCTTTATGACCCAGGGTGGAGTGCAGTGGCGTGCTGCAGCCTTGATCTCCCAGGCTCGAGTGATCTTCCTACCTCAGCTTGCCAAGTAGCTGGGACCACAGGTATGCAACACCATGCCTGGTTAATTTTTTTTTTTTTTTTGTAGGGATAGGGTCTCACTATGTTTCCCAGGCTGGTCTCAAACTCCTGGGCTCAAGCAATCCTTCCACCTTGACCTCCCAAAGTGTTAGGATTACAGGTATGAGTCACTGTGCTCGGCTGTAAACAGATATTCTAAAGTCAAGTATCTTTTATACACTCAAACACACACACAGATACACACACGTATATATGTAGTCATACTCTTTTTTTTTTTTTTTTTTTTGAGATGTTATCTCACTATGTCACCCAGAGTAGAGTGCAGTGGTGTGATCTCAGCTCACTGCAACCTCTGCCTCCCCGGTTCAAGCGATTCTCCTGCCTCAGTCTCCCAAGTAGCTGGGATTGCAGGCGCCCACCACCAAGCCCACCTAATTTTTGTATTTTTAGTAGAGACAGGATTTCACCATGTTGGCCAGGCGGGTCTCAAACCCCTGACCTCAAGTGATCCACCCACCTTGGCCTCTCAAAATGCTGAGATACAGGCGTGAGCCAACGCACCTGGCCTATATGTAGTCATATTCTTAATTAAGTTATATATCACTAATATTCATCAAATATGATATAGATAAAAGATTAAGTATTTGGTATAAAGTTTTCAAACAAGATCTACAGAAGGTTTGCAGAGACATACAAAGTTATAAGAGTAACAATACAGCCTCTCTTCTTTGTTTTTGTCTTTGTTTCTGTTTTTGTTTTATGAGGTGGAGTTTTACTCTTGTTGCCCAGGCTGGAGTGCAATGGCGCAATCTCGGCTCATTGCAACCTCCACCTCCTGGGTTCAAGCAATTCTCCTGTCTCAGCCTCCCAAGTAGCTGGGATTACAGGTGCATGCCACCACACCTGGCTAATTTTTGTATTTTTAGTAGAGATGGGGTTTCATCATATTGGTCAGGCTGGTCTCAAACTCCTGAGCTCAGGAGATCCACCTGCCTCAGCCTCCCAAAGTGCTGGGATTACAGGTGTGAGCCACCGCGCCTGGCCTGCTCTTCTTTGTTTTTCCAAATCTGGGTCACCATTTAGCCCAATTAATTTCTTCTACTTATAGATGGCAACACCACACCACTGCTCCCTTTTCTGATGCGATCCATTTACCACACTTTTGGGGGGCCCCTACCATGTGCCAGGCACTGTTCTAGGTTCCTAGGATACAGCATTGAACCAAATGGTCAAAGATCCATGGCCTTGTGGGGTCTGCATCCTAGTGAGGTGACAGACAGCAAACAAGTAATGAAACAGATGTTCACTGTGTGTCATGTAGGGAGAGGGACAGAGAGAGGGGTGTTAGGAAGGACTTCCTGAGGAGGTGACTGCTCAGTGGAGACCTAGGGGTTGTGAGGGAGGGAGTCACGTGGATATCTGGGACAGTGGGTTCGAGGCAGAGGAATGGCTACCCCCTTGCCTACTCTGGATATACTGCACTCACTCGACAAAAGCCAGCCCTAGTCAGACCCAATTTTCCACTTACTCCATACCCACATCTGTGCAGCTAAACCCTGGCTAGAGAAAAACATGCCACTGTGTTGGCTGACCTCACTGAGACCCATGCTCAGAATCTTGGGGTGGGGTGCCTTTATGCTTCCCTGGATCATTCATCCTCCCACTCCCCAGACAACCAATTCCCATGGCAACTTTGCCAGCCTCCCTCTCAACTGTCTTCCTGACTTGCTTGTGTCACCAAGACAATTAAAGCAATCAGAAGAGTTATCATTCTAAGATTCCAACACCTCATGTACTTACCTACCTGATTCTTGCCCAAAACCTTCCTTCCTGTTACTATGGATGAAACGTGCATTGAAGTCCAATCCCCTCTGCTACTCAAGGAAAACTCTCTCCTTTCCCTTCTAGATTAGCAATGCTTCTCTCCCATGACCCTATCTCACTGGGTCATTCCCACCAGTGTTGAAATATACCCTACTACCTCCTACTATTTATTTATTTATTTGAGACAGGGTCTTGCTCTGTCTCCCAGGCTGGAGTGCAGTGTCATGATCACAGCTCACTGCAGCCTCCACTCCCAGGCTCAAGCAATCTTCCCACCTTAGCTTCCCAGGTAGCTAGGACTAGAGGCGCACGCCACCATTCCTGGTTAATATTTGTATTTTCTCTAGAGACAGGGTTTCATCATGTTGCCTTGACTGGGCTCAAACTCCTGGGCTCAAGTGATCCTCCTATCTTGGCCTCCGAAAGTGCTGGGATTACAGGTGTGGGCCACCACTCCCAGCCAATCTCCCACATTTTTAATTAATTAATTAATTAATGTTTAATTTTTTTTTTTTTGAGATGGGGTCTTGCTGTTGCCCAGACTGGAGTGCTGTGGTGTGATCTCAGCTCACTGCAACCTCTGCCTCCCAGGTTAAAGCAATTTTCCTGTCTCAGCCTCCTGAGTAGCTGGGACTACAGGTGTGCGCCACCGTGCCTGGCTAATTTTTGTATTTTTAGTAGAGATGGGGTTTCACCATATTGGTCTCAAACTCCTGACCTCAGGTGATCCACCTGCCTCAGCCCCGCCAAAGTGCTAGGATTACAGGCATGAGCCACCATGCCCGGCCTTTTTTTTTTTTTTGAAGATAGAGTCTTGTTCTGTCACCCAGGCTAGAGTGCAGTGGCACGATCCTGGTTCACTGCAACCTCCACCTCCCAGGCTCAAGGGATTCTCCTGCCTCAGCCTCACAAGTGGCTGGGATTACAGGTGCGCACCACTATGCCCAGCTAATTTTTGTATTTTTAGTAGAGATGGAGTTTTACCATGTTGGTCTCAAACTCCTGGCCTCAAGTGATCTACCTGGCTTGGCCTCCCAAAGTGCTGGGATTACAGGCGTGAGCCACCACGCCTGGCCCACATTTTAAACAAATTGAAAAACCCTCTCTTCATGGCACTTTTCCCTCTAATTCACTTTACCCAACAAAACTAGAAAGAGTTGTGTAGATGGCTGTCTCCAACGTGTCTCCTTGCACTTCTTCTTCTTCTGGTCTCTGCTCAGGTGTTACTTGCTCAGTGGGACTGTCCCCGACCCTTGTGTTTAAAATTGCACCCCTCCCTATGTCCTCTTCCCTGCTTCATTTTTTGCCATAGCTCCCATCCCTTTCTAATATGTACTGTAAGGCATGCATCTATTCTGTTTATTGTCCATCCTCCCCACTCAAATGTACTAGAATGGAAGTCCAAATAGCACAGGGATGTTCATCTGTTTTGTCCACTGCTGTATCCCCAGCACCTGGGAAATGGCCCAGGACATTACAGGTGCTCAGTACCATTTGTTCTGTGAGTGAACGAATGCATGATAAGGGCAAGGGCAAGGAACAGCAAAGAAGTCCATGTGTCTGAATGGAGCAATAGGAAAGGATAGTGGAAAATTCGGAGGCAGAGGAGGCAAGGGACCAGATCACACAGGGCCAAGGAAAGGATCTAAGTGTGGTTCAGGATGCCATTGGAGGGTTTGCACTAGGGAAAATCATGATCTGACGGATGTTACTGAGATTCTGGGCAGGTCAAGTAAAAAAAACTCACATTCCACGAGTGTGTCCCTGTGACAGGAGGCAGTTTTTGTATCTGTGTATCATGAACAATTGTCCTGCCTCAGCCTAAAGCTTTCCTAAAGGAAAGCTGGGTGTTGAAAATGGTACCTGTTGCACAGGCAGGGCCATGGGAAGGAATGATCACTGCTTTGCAGGGGCTCCATGCTTTATAGCTTGCTACGGACTGAATGTTTATGCCCACTGCCCCAACATTCATATGTTGAAATCCTACCGTCCAAGGTAATGGTATTAGAAGGTGGGACTTTGGGGCCAGGTGCAGTGGCTCACACCTGTAATCCCAGCACTTTGGGAGGTCAAGGCGGGTGGATCACGAGGTCAGGAGATCGAGACCATCCTGGCCAATACAGTGAAATGCCATCTCTACTAAAAATACAAAAAAATTAGCCAGGCATGGTGGCGTGCACCTATAGTCCCAGCTACTCGGGAGGCTGAGGCAGGGGAATCGTTTGAACCCAGGAGTGGGAGGTTGCGGTGAGCCAAGATCACGCCACTGTACTCCAGCCTGGGACAGAGCGAGACTCTGTCTCAAAAAAAAAAAAAAAAAAAAAAAACAAGGTGGGACTTAGAGAGGTAGAGCCCTTATGAATGGAATTAGTGCTATTAAAAAAGAGGCCTGAGGGAGCTTGGTCACCCTTCTACCATGTGAGGACACAGGCACAAGGTACCATCTATGAACCAGAGAGCAGGTCCTCACCAAACGCCCATTGACAAAAAGAGTCAAACTCTGTAAAATATTTGGAGATTTATTCTGAGCCAAATACGAGCGACCATGGCCTGTGACACAGCCCTCAAGAGATCCTGAGAACATGTGCACAAGGTGGTTGGGGCGCAGTTTGGTTTTGTACATTTTAGGGAGATGTGTGACATCAATCAAATACATTTAAGATATATATTGGTTGCATCCAGAAAGGTGGGACAACTCAAAGAGGGGGGTCATGGGGGTGGGGGCTTCCAGGTTATAGGTTGATTAAAAATTTTTCTAACCAACAATTGGTTGAGTTATTAATATAAAAAAAGTCTAGGTTGTGATAAGAGATTGTGGAGACCAAAGTTTCATCACGCAGATGAAGCCTCCAGGTAGCAGGCTTCAGAGAGAATAGATTGTTGGGCTGGGCGCAGTGGCTTATGCCTATAATCCCAGCACTTTGGGAGGCCGAGGTCGGTGGATCACCTGAGGTCGGGAGTTCCAAACCAGCCTAGCCAACATAGTGAAACCCTGTCTCTATTAAAAATACAAAAAGTTAGCCGGGCTTGGTGGCGTGTGCCTGTAATCCCAGCTACTCGGGAGACTGAGGCAGGAGAATTACTTGAACCCAGGAGGCAGAGGTTGCAGTGAGCTGAGATCGTGCCATTGTACTCCAACCTGAGCAACAAGAGGAAAACTCCATCTCAAAACAAAACAAAACAAAACAACAATAACAACAACAAAACCAAACAGAATAGATTGTAAATGTTTCTCATCAGACTTCAGGTCTGTGTTGATGTTAATGCCAGAGAGATGTAATAAGGCATGTCTGACCCTCACTTTCAGGTTAAATTTTAGAGTGCCCTGGCTGAGGAGGAAGTCCATTTAGATGGTTGGGGGGGCCTTAGGATTTTATTTTTGGTTAATACCCTGAATTTGCTGGTGCCTTGATCTTGGACTTCCCAGCCTCTCAAACCGTGATAAATACATTTCTGTTGTTTATAAGTCACCTAGTCTGTGGTATTCTGCTATAACAGCCCAAATGGACCAAGACACTAGTAAAATAGAATATTGAACATGTTTTCATTCAAGAAAACAAAATAAAACATTATTGGTAAACACTTAAACAAAAACATTTACACTCTGCCTACCCACTGATAAAATTTTTTAGCACTTCAGTGTTTTGCTTCTTAAACAACTGTTATGCAAATATAAACATCTTCTTTTGAGATATTAAAGTTGTTTCCAAGCACACATGAAACAGACTAAAACAGCCTATATTAAATAACCACCACTGGGATTCTAAATGCCATGCACAGAATTTGAAAGACCTCTGCCTCTTAAGTATTAAACAGCAGCAGTAAAACATCAGTAGTCTCCTGGCCATTTTTTTTTTTTTTTTTTTTTGAGACAGAGTCTCGCTCTGTCGCCCAGGCTGGAGTGCAGTGACATGATCTCGGCTCACTGCAAGCTCCGCCTCCCAGGTTCATGACATTTTCCTGCCTCAGCCTCCTGAGTAGCTGGGACTACAGGCGCCCACCACCACGCCCAGCTAATTTTTTGTAGTTTTAGTAAAGATGGGGTTTCACCGTGTTAATCAGGATGGTCTTGATCTCCTGACCTCGTGATCCGCCCACCTCGACCTCCCAAAGTGCTGAGATTACAGGCGTGAGCCATCACACCCAGCATTATCTCCTGGCCATTTCTAAGTACTCTTTCACTGTGGTATATTATTCAGTTTGATGCCCATGGGATACCATCTTTTTTTTTTTTTTGAGACAGTGTCTTGTTCTTTCATCCAGACTGGAGGACAGTGGTGTGATACTACAGGCATGTGCTACCATGCCTGGCTAATTTTTTAAAAATTATTTTTTGGTAGAGATGGGATCTCACTATGCTTGTTGCCCAGGCTGGTCTCAAACTCCTGGCCTCAAGCATTCCTCCCTCCTTGGCCTCACAAAGTGCTGGGATTACAAGAGGGAGCCACTGTGCTCGGCTGGGATGCCTTCTTTATAAGCTATTTTGTAACGGTGTAAGGTGCTCCATTGACTGAGAGAGGACAAGCCAGTTTAAATACATGGATTGTGGATTTAGGTTTGTGTTCAGTTGACGGAGATGGTGCAACTGTTCTAGAATGGCAGTTGAGGTGGAGAGTAATGTCTACAAGCTTCTGGAATGCTGAGCACTTCAGCTAAGCCAAGATACAGGGAGGCAGGAGGGCATCAAGTATTGTGGGCTCACATAGGTACCAATGTCACAGGATACTTGGGTTGTTTTTTTTCCAGCCAGAAACCTCTGTGGCCAATGGGGCCAATGGTGCCTTTGCCCGAGTTTTGCTCAGGCCCACTGGGCTTGTTTCGCCCACCTAGCCTGACAGGCTGTGCTCAGTTCGTGCTACCGGCCTGGATCCAATGCCTGCCAAGGGTAAGCCAGCCATGGAGCAGTGAGAGGTGTGTGAGCAAGCAACCATGGAGTCTGGCCACTGCACATAGCCAGGCATGCCAGCTGTGGCAGGGCAGGCAGCTCCAGGTGCCAGCACAGGCACAGCTCCCTGCGAGGCTGTGACTGGACCAGGCGTACCACAAGCAACTTCCACCGCTGGCATTGGGGAATGCGGTGGCACGTGGAAGCTTGGAGACACCGGGAACTACAGAGCCCCAAAGAGGGTATCATAGCCCTGGACTGGGGCGCTCCTAGGTCTGGGCTCCCCAAAGGGCTGCAGCTCTTCTCTCCTTCTCTCTTCTCACCTTTCTTCTCTGTTCTCTCCGTCTCTCTTCTCTCCTTCTTGGTGCCCACAACGTGGCAAGCAAGGGGTGTGTTTCAGTCCTGTTTGTGTTACAGATCTTTTAGTGCCACCATTTGCCCAGCAGGCTCCAAGTTCTTGTCCCGCGTCCACGAAGAATGAGGTATGCAGACAACTGGAGGGTTAGCAAGGCAGAAAGGAGCTTCATTGAGTGGCAGAACAGTGCTCAGTGGGTATGTCCTTTCTGCAGGCAGGTTGTCCTGATAAGTGTCCAGCTCTCAGTGGAGAGGAGACTCACAGTGAGTAGCTGCCTTCCACAGGCAGGTCACCCTGATGTCTCTGCAGCCCTCAGCAGAGAGACCCAGAGGGGGCAGCTCCTGTCTGCAGGCAGGTCATCCCCTTGTCTGCCTGAATCTGGCGGAGTCTGTTTTTTTTTACAGACTTCAGAAGGGAGGAAGTGTGTGCTCATTGGTCCACGGGCAGCCATAGGCAAGCCCAGAAAAAGAATCGTTAGTTCTCACTCCAGTCCACAGGACTGATAGCCCAGCCCCTGAGCTTCAGGTCGTCCCTGGCTTGAAGGTGGGGCTTCACCGGGGACCCATCCCATTTGACCCAGGAGCCTGATTGCCTCCTGCTGCCATCAACCTGCTGTCCATGGCACCCATGGCACCCAGGTTGTTCATGCTGAGGGGTGCCTGCAGGTATGCGTCGAGCTGCCCTCAGCCCCACCCTGGTCTCCCTCCCATGCTCATCGGCACCCAAAGTCTGAAGGGGGCCGAGGCAGCAGGGGACTGGCATGTCATTGCTGCCCTGAGTGCATGCACCCCCAACTGGGTCGTGACAGTGCCTGGGCTCAGCTTCAACTTTGCTCCAAAATCAGAGTGGACACCAGGAGAGGCCAGGCAGGAGGAGCAGGCACTTCTGAGCCTGTGGGGGTAGGATGGCTTTCTAGGTCCCTGGGAACACAGGGATGCCCATGTCCGCAGCCACAGCTGGGTGGCTGCAGCTGTGCCTGGGAAGGCAGGGCTCCCGCCCTACCAACTCAGAAGGGAGTGGGGCTCCTGCCTGTTCCTAGCTCCTACCAGCTCCGTGGAGCATGCAATCCTGGTCACACCTCGCCATTGCAGCCAGCGTCATGGCAATGGCTGCTCCAGATGGACCACTGCTGCCATCGCCAAGACAGGATGAAAAGAGAAAACAAATATAAGAGCCCTGGTTGGTGTCTGTGGCTCCTGCACCAGGGTCCCAACTATCCACACTGAAAACCCAGAAAGCTGGCTCTGAGCTTACTGGACTTTGCACAGGGATGGCCACATATTCCTAGCACTTTGTCAGCTACAGCCGCCATATTTGGAGGTCAGGCAAAGTGAACCAGTCTTCCACTCCAAAAGAAAATGCACCCCTATGTGTATCAAGGGCCACCGCCACACAGTGCCTAGGGAAGCATGGAATCAGGACTCTAGACTTGTGTTTCGCAAAGTGTGGTCCCTGAACCAGCAGCATCAGTGGCGTTACCTGGGAACTTGTTAGAGACACTCATTCTTAGTCCCCATCTGAGACCTGCAGAATCAGAAACTCTGGGGGTAGGATCCAGCAATCGGTGTTTTAAGAAGCTCCCCAAGGAACTCTGGTGCATGTTCAAGTTTGGGAGCACTAGTCTAGACCAGTTCCAGGAGATGCTAATGTTGTTGGCTTCAGGACCACACTTTGAGAACTACTGTTCTAGAAATTTCATAAGCAAATCACTTGGTTTAAATCCAGTTGTTTTATCGCCTCACTCTGTCATCCAGGCTGGAGAGCGGTGGCGCAATCACAGCTCACTGCAGCCTTGAATTCCTGGACTCAAGTGATCCTCCCACCTCAATCTCCCCAGCAGCTAGGACTACAGGTGTGCACCACAACACCTGGCTAATTTTTTAAAATTTTTGTAGAGATGAGACTTGCTTTGTTAGACAGGCTGGTCTCCAGCCTAAATCCAGTTTTTAATTAATAAGTATTACCTAATACCTAAGGGGTGTTTAATTATGATCACCTCTGAGAAAGGGGATGGTGGGCAACTTTTAAAACTTTATATATGTCTGTATTGTTCAAAATTGTTATAGAAACATGTATTACTTGTAAATAAAAAATCAAAAAAATTTTGTTAATAAAAATACTTAATTTTAGTATAGTGCTTTATAGCAGTGCTTCTCAAACTTTATTGTACAAACAAACTGCCCAGAAATATTAAAATGCAGATTCTGATTCAGTAGGTTGGCAGTGGGGCCTAAGCTTCTGCATTTTCAACAAGCTCCCTGGTGATATGGAGTCTATTAACCACACTTTGGGCTCACCACAGCAGTCCTCAATCTTTTTGGCACCAGTTTCATGGAAGGCAATTTTTTCACAGACAGGGGATGAAACTGTTCCATCTCAGATCATCGGGCATTAGAGTCTCATAAGGAACGTGCAAACTTAGATTCCTCATGAGGGTAGTTCATAATAAGGTTTGTGCACCCCTCTGAGAATCTAATGCCACTACTGATCTGACAGGATGCGAAGCTCAGGCGGTAATGCCAGTGATGGGGAGTGGCTGTAAATACAGATACAGTTTCACTGGCTTCCCTCCTCCCACCTCCTGCTGTGCGACTCAGTTCCTAACAGGCCACAGACCAGTACTGGTTAGTAACCCAGGGGTTGGGGACCCCTGGTTTACAGAATATAAAGCATATTCATATATATTATTTGTTCTCTGTCACAACTCTGGCAGATAGGGGTTCACTAATTTACTTATTCGACCATTAGGTACTACTATTAATATATACCAGGCACTTGGCATACAGATATGGTCTAATGGAGTGGGAAACCTACCCCCCAACCAAACAAAAAAACGCACGTTAACCAACAAATAAATAATTATAAATAGTTACCAGAACTGAGCAGGAAGTAAAGAGGGTGCTGAAAAAGAACAACAGGAACCACTCCGAGAAGGCCTCTAAGAGGAGGTGACTTCAGCAGGGATGGGAAAGATGAGCCACTCAGTTTAGGGGCAAGCTCTGGGCAGACACCAGGAAGCTCCTGCAGCTAGAGTGCAGGGAGGGAGGGAAGATCTCCAGATCAGGCCCGGAAGGCTGCGGCAAGGAGCCGATTTCAATTTAAGTCTGGGGTAAGCGCTGAGGATTTAGGCAGAGAAGTGTCTGGTCTAGTATTTGCCTTAGGATCACGATGGCTGTAGTGTGGGAAATGAAACCTCTCCAGGATCGCCTGGGAACTGGTATAGGGAGTCCCGGGCCATGCGGGGGCGCCAAGGAGTCAGGCCTGGTGTCCCTGGAGCCGCGCGGATCCACTTGCAGATGGGTCCCTCTATGAATAACGAGCCTACTAGGGCATGTACTTTTACTGCTGCACTGAGGACGTGAAATGCGCGCGGGCACAACGAGACTTTCTTCTTTTCCGCTCTTTCAGAGGGCCCGGGCTCCCATCTACGCTTTGCTGGTTACGTTGACATCCCGGGCATTTCCCCCTCTCTGCCTCAGTCTCCCGATCTGTCAAAGAGGACGGTGGGCCAGCCACGGGTGACATGCCCGTGCGCCTCTCCAATAGTGCACCTCGGGCAAGCCGGGCGGCGGGCACAGCCTGGACAGTGGCGGCCTCGAGAGGCACACAGGGCTGGCTTTCCACCGGGCAAACTGAGGCAGTGGAGCGAGGAGTGGCATCCTCCAAACTCCTCGCAAACTCCCAGCGCCAGTGTTGGGCCCATGCAGGCTACCCAGGCCGCCCGTCTCCGAGCGGAGGACCCCGCCCAGCGCTGCCAGGGGCGGGGCCGGGCTGAGGACCCGAGACTGGAAGGGAGGTCGGAGCACTCAATTCGGTCCAGGTCTCGCAGGGGGCGGCAGTGGCGGTGGCGAACTCCCGTGCAGTCCCAGTGCTAGAGCGTGGGACGGACTTGCGGGGCACCCCTCGGGGTTCTCCAGCCAGGACTCGGGGCGGGAGGCCCAGCCACGCTGCCGTGTGCAGGCCTGCCCCTGGGCGCCCGCCCGCGCGCCGTCCCCGCCCCTCGGCCGCCCCCTCCGCCCCCGCGCGGGCTCGGGACGTGCAGAGCCGGAGAGCTAGCAGCAGGGACTGCTCCTGGCGCACTCACTTCCGCGTCCCGCCGCCCTCCGGCCCGCGCGCCTCGATCCGCCGCCGCCATCGGACAATGGGCCGCCAGCCCCAGCTGCCGTGAACTTCCTGCCGCTGCTCGGCCGCCCGTGCGTCCCGGACGGCGCTCCCGCCAGGCGCCGGCCGGGATCGCAGCTCCGGGGAAGCAGCGGAGGACCCAGCGCCCGGGACGTACCTGCGCCTCAGCCTCCACGCCTTTGCTCCGGCCCGACTCGCGGCCTCGGCGCCCTCCTGGCCGATTCAGCTTCACCCGGCCCACTCGGCTGCTGCCTTGCTGTGGGTTTCCGCATTTGGTTGCCTAAGGAGGATGTGATTTTACTTTTTTGTTTTCTTTTTCCTTTTATAATTTGGAGAGGAGAAAAGAACTCCGCTGAGCAGGCCCGGGACAGCGAAGTGCCACCAGCTACCCCAACAAGGACGTCTCCAGGGGAAAGGGAATTAGAAGCCAACTTGGTCCAGCTGGCGTTGAGGTCTCAACTTCGGCTGAACTCTTAAGTCCTGGGGTCATGCCCTTCATGCTAGGCAGGTGGAAGTCTTTACCTGTACTGGGTCGGACTTGAGCCCTGACCCTTCGCCAGCATCTCCCCGCCGCCCTCCACACACACACACACACACACACACACACACACACACGGCACCTGGGCTAGGCCGGGACACCTGTCTGCAGCATGGATAAGTATGACGACCTGGGCCTGGAGGCCAGTAAATTCATCGAGGACCTGAACATGTATGAGGCCTCCAAGGATGGGCTCTTCCGAGTGGACAAGGGTGCAGGCAACAACCCCGAGTTTGAGGAAACTCGCAGGGTGTTCGCCACCAAGATGGCCAAAATCCACCTCCAGCAGCAGCAGCAGCTCCTGCAGGAGGAGACCTTGCCCAGGGGAAGCAGAGGCCCTGTCAATGGAGGGGGCCGCCTGGGCCCACAGACCCGTCGGGAAGTTGGTGTGGGCAGCAAGCTGACTGTGGATGGTGCTGCCAAGCCTCCTCTTGCTGCCTCGACAGGGTCGCCTGGGGCAGTCACCACCTTCGCTGCTGGGCAGCACCCGTACCCACCGCAGGAGCAGAGATCCAGGCCATACCTGCATGGCACAAGGCATGGCAGCCAGGACTGTGGTTCCAGGGAGAGCCCGGCGACTTCTGAGATGTCTGCTTTGCACCAGCCGGGCCCCTGCGAGGATCCTTCCTGCCTCACTCACGGAGACTATTACGACAACCTCTCCTTGGCAAGCCCAAAGTGGGGTGACAAACCAGGAGTGTCCCCCAGCATCGGCCTGAGTGTAGGGAGTGGGTGGCCTAGCTCCCTGGGGAGTGACCCACCACTGCCGAAACCCTGTGGGGACCATCCCCTAAACCAGCGACAGCTCTCCCTGAGCTCCAGCAGATCTTCTGAGGGTAGCCTCGGTGGTCAGGATAGTGGCATTGGTGGCCGCAGCAGCGAGAAGCCAACAGGCCTTTGGTCCACTGCCTCCTCCCAGCGGGTGAGCCCTGGCCTGCCTTCCCCAAACTTGGAGAATGGAGCACCAGCTCTGGGGCCTGCTCAGCCCAGGACCCCTTCTGTGTCAGCACCCCTGGCCCTGAGCTGCCCCAGGCAAGGAGGTCTTCCAAGATCAAACTCGGGGCTAGGGGGTGAGGTTTCAGGTGTGATGTCCAAACCCAATGTGGCCCCCCAACCTTGGTTCCAGGATGGGCCCAAATCTTACCTTTCCAGTTCTGCCCCGTCATCCTCGCCAGCTGGCCTGGACAGTTCACAGCCGGGTGCGGTCCCTGGGCTGGGGCCGAAGCCTGGCTGCACAGACCTCGGCACTGGTCCCAAACTCAGCCCCACCAGTCTTGTCCATCCAGTGATGTCCACCCTGCCTGAGTTATCTTGTAAAGAGGGTACCCTGGGCTGGTCTTCTGATGGTAGCCTGGGACCTGTGCTCCTGGAGAGCCCAAGTTCCCCTAGGGTGAGGCTGCCCTGCCAGCCCCTGGTCCCAGGTCCTGAACTGAGACCCTCTGCTGCTGAGTTGAAATTAGAAGCCCTCACCCAACGTCTGGAGCGAGAGATGGATGCTCACCCGAAGGCCGATTACTTTGGTGAGTGAGAGGCTGGTGGAGTTGCCTGTGGTGGGGTGATAGGGTTCTTGAGGTTGGGGAACATGCTTCCTACCAGGGATGCTGTAGGCTGTAGCTACCTCTCCTTGAGTGGCCTGTTTTTTTATTTTTCTGTTTTTTGTTTTGGGCTTCCTCTTTCAGCTGCTTTTTCTGATTCAGAAACTTGAAAGCATGGTGGGGCAGAAAGCGGACCTTGCAGCTGGGGTTACCCATGTGTGAAGGGTGTAGCAGGGTAGGATTGCTCGTGACTGCTCTCAGAAAAGAGAAATGCTGTGACTTTGGATTTCAAGGGTTTTGGGTGTGACTTTAGAGCCTCTTGCAGTGACAGGCTCATGCAGGACTTGAATGAGACCAGCTTTCTCAGGGGGAAGGTACCCCTGAGCATTCAGTCTGTAGTTGGTTGGGCAGATATGGTTGTTCTGGCTGTTTGAGGGACCAGTGATTTGAGGCAGGTGCTCTTGACTGCCGTGTGTGTGTGTGTCTGTGTGTAGGTGGGTACTTGTGTGCAGTTGAGGCAGGTCAAACACTACCATGAAAGACTTGTAGAGCAGTGGGTTTTTTTGTGTTTTTGGTTTTTTTTTTGAGATGGAGTCTCGTTCTGTAGCCCAGGCTAGAGTGCAGTGGCGCAATCTTGGCTCACTGCAATCTCCGCCTCCTGGGTTCAAGCAATTCTCCTGCCTCAGCCTCTTGAGTAGCTGGGACTGCAGGCACGTGTCACCATACCTGGCTAATTTTTTGTATTTATTTATTTATTTTAGTAGAGACGGGGTTTCACTGCGCTGGACAGGATGTTCTCAATCTCCTGACCTCGTGATCCGCCCGCCTCGGCCTCCCAAAGTGCTAGGATTACAGGCGTAAGCCACCGTGCCTGGCCAGAGCAGTGGTTAAGTGTAGTCCCTGGATCAGGAGCATCCCTTTGCCTGGAAACTGATTAGAAATGGAAATTCTTGGGCCCCACCCCAGACCTATTGAATCAGAAACTGTGGGATGGGACCCAGCAAGCTGTGACCCTGCTGTGTGGCGAGATTTGAGCCCTGCTGCACCATGAGCCTCCTAACCCACCCCACACCCAGGTAACAGCCAACAGCCAGGTAGCACCACAGCCATGGCTCAAACTAGGATGGAAAATGTGTCTTCCTGGTTTTACTCAAACTTGCAAGTTTTGTTTTATTCTCTGTTTTAAAACCACAAACTCTTGGAGACTGCTAGCTTCAACTTTTTTTCTTTGCACAGGGTTTAGTGGTAGCTGCATCTTTCTGTTGAGTAATGATTAGTTGTCTCATAGGAGAGCTAACTAGAAAGACAGCCTATTCGTAGAGAATCGGAGGGGTTTTTCATTTTTTAACTTTGGATAATTGAGCTCACGTGTTCCCCATAGCCTGCATTCTGCTGGGGTAGCAGCTCTGCCGAATGGAGGGCAGGGACAGGGAAGGCTCTGGGAGAGGAAGACAGCTGGCTTACTGCTGTCAGCCTACCCTTGTTCTCCGTGAACGAACAAGTGTCCCAAGGTCCTCTGAGGGACCAGGGTCTGAGGCACTGGGCTGCTGGATGTGTGCAACTTATGGTAGCGTTTTGTTTTGCTTCTCATGAGAACCTCGTGGGAGCCAGTTCTCACCCCATACTCAGCAGGCTGAGGTCAGGGTAACTGTTTACGGCTTACTTTTTTTTAACTTTATTTTTATTTCTTTACTTATTTTGAGACAAGGTCTTGCCTTGTTGCCCAGGCTGGAGTGCAGTGCAGCCTAGACCTCCTGCACTCAAGGCATCTTCCTACCTCAACCTCCTGAGTAGCTAGGACTACTTAGGAGGAAGCGGGGGAGGAAGGGGGCGTGGAGGTGGGGGCATCCTCTCTAGGTTGCCCAGGCTGTTCTCCTGGGCTCAAGTGATCCTCTTGCCTCAGCCTCCCAAAGTGCTGGGATTACAGGTGTGAGCCACTGTGCCCGGCCTACTGGTTTATTTTTTAAAGCACATGGCACCATCTCACCGTGAACTCTTTTCTCCTCAGCGCATTCCCATGTTTGGGAGTAATAGTTAGCTGGAAATACTGTGGGTCTTTTAATTTAAACTTTTATTTAGTTGTAAATTTCAAGCTCATTGGACAACACAAACAGCAGTTTTATTTATCTTGGGATGCAAGTTTATGCCGTGCATCAGAGCATCGGTATTAGCTAATGCTACTCATCCATTCAGCACATATTAAAATTTATTGAGCACCTATCTTGAGGCCATGCTCTGTTCCACGTCTTGGGGATACATAGTGAACAGGACAGACAGGAACTTCTGCCTGCCTGGAGCAGACAATGTAGTAGAAGGAGGCAGGGAGTGAATGAAGTAAATAAGCAAGTCCTAGGGAGAGAATCAAGGCAGAGAAAGGGAATGGAGCCCTGGGGCTGGGGGTGGCAGAGAGATTTCCAGTTTTAAATTGGGTGATCAGGGAATGTCCCACCAAGAAGATGCATTTGAGCAAAGGCAGGCAGGAGACTGGACCATGTGTTTTCCCAGGGAAATGGTGTTCTTGGCAGGGCAGACAGCAAGCACAGAGGCCCTGCAGGCCTGGTCTGTGCTGGACACTGTACTGAACACTTGGTGCTGACTATTGAATTGACTGGTCACAGCATCCTCGGAAGCTGGTTCTGCCATTATGCCCATTTTACTGATGAGGAAATGGAAGCTCAGGGAGATTAAATTACTGGCGGTGTCACAGGTCATATTGGGTGCTGCTGGGGCTAGAGCTTGACAGTTTAGTTCAGCCTCAGGGCTCACGCGTCTAACCAGCATTGCCAAACTGTCTCCCAAGCAGAGATCTGGAGGCCTATTTTATTTATTTATTTTTATTTTTATTTTTAATTGAGATGAAATTCACATAAGGTAAATTAACCATTTTGAAGTGAACAATTCAGTGTTGTTTAATAATAATAATATATTCACAGTGTTGTACAATGAACACCTCTGTCTAGTTCCAAAATGTTTTCATCAACCCAAAAGGAAACCCCATACCCCTAACCCAATTGCTCCCTGTTTCCCCCCATCTCCCCCAGCTCCTGGCAACAACCGATGTGCGTTCTGTCTCTGTGGCATTACCTATTCTGGAATTTCATTTAAAAATGGAATCATGTATTTTATTCATTTTTTGTATAAACTTTTTCCCAGCCTGTCTGGTCGAGTGTCCTGGGTGTAATGAGCATGTGTGTTTCTGCCAGCCCCAGTGGTGGCATGCTGTTCCACTGCACAGCGTCTCCGCAGTGGCTCTGCATCAGCATGTGTTGAGTTCGCTATACGTGGCTGCTGTGCGATGTGCCCGGGTCACCTAAGGTCACTTAAGCAGCCCTCACTGATGGGCCTTTGGAATGTACCCATCTACAAGGGACAGGCGTAGCTGCAAGATCAGCTCCCAGGAGTGGGACTGTGGGGCTGCGTGGTTTGTGTCCTTTAGGTGTGGCTTGGTTGCTCCCTGCAGCGCTCATGCCAGGGCCGAGCTGCCAACTGTGTAGGAGAGGGTTTGCCCCATGCCTGCTTTGGTGGCAGAGCTTCCATCTGCTCTTCTGCGACCTCCCTTGGGGCAGAGGAGGAATTCTTTCGGTCTGAGCAATGGCAGTCTTTGCTTGGCCCTGTGTGGGGACCTTGAACAGACCGCGTGCTCCTCCAGACTGCTCCTCCCTTGTCAGTAGCCTGAGGAGGCTGGACAGCTGAGGGGCTCACCCCCACAGATACTTTTCCCTCCCCTGCATCTGGTATTACTGGAAAGATTTTGTCTACCCAACATGCTACATTTGTTAAATAATGGTTAGATTCCACTTCCAAATAGAGGAATGATTAATGGTGCAGAGTGCTTGGCAGTGAGAGTCAGAGTGACAGAAGTCCCCATGACAGGCGATGCCTCTCAGGCCAAAAGCAAAGCAAAGTAGATGTTTGGGTTAGCCTGGTCCCCTTCCTAGGTCAAAGGTGCCCCTTTGGGTGTTTGACTTTGTGGGAAGAGCTTGTGAATCCCTGTTGCCACCTCTGTAAACCCTTAGAGTCTCAAGATGCCCAGTTTCCAGTTACTGATTAACTTGGCACGGAAACTCTCCTGGCACTTTCCGTGGCTGATCTTTGTGGGTTTAATAAAATAAGATCCTACAGAGGTGTGTCTCTTTCCCTGTTCTGCTGGGCCTACTTCCTCCTCTAGCCACGCCGCCGTGGCCTCTTTGTGTCTCTCTGTCCATGGCGTTGGGTTTTTGGTCTTCTAGGCGTTGCTCCTGGCCTATACCATCTAGTGCAGTGTGGCTTCTGTTTTAGTACCGCTGCTGACACTGCAGAGGTGGGGTGCAGAGGGCACCATGCCTTTGTTAGTTGTGCCCCACCGTCTCCTCCATGTGATCCACCTATCTTCCTCACACTGGTCCTCTTCTCCCTTTTTAAGGAAAAAGGACACAAGCTGGATGTGGTGGCTCACACCTGTAATCCCAGCGACTCAAGAGACTGAGGCAGGAGAATTGTTTGAGCCCAGGAGTTTAAGACCAGCCTGTGCAACATAGACCCCATCTCTACAAAAAACAGAAAAATTAGCCAGGCATGGTGGTGCACACCTGTAGTCCCAGCTACTTGGGAGGTTGAGGTGGGAAGATTGCTTGAGCCCAGGAGGGTGAGGCTGCAGTGAGCCATGATCATGCCACTGCACTCCAACCTGGGTGACAGAACAAGACCCTGTCTCAAAACAAAAAAACAAAAAAAACCCCACAAATAAACCACCTGTTGTAGGCTGGGTTTCCTGGGAAACTGACTGAGACAGAGTTTACCACACAAGGGCTTATTAAAAGGTGCTTTTGGGGTCCCCACCTGTGTAAAGTGGGGAAGGAATCAGGAATGGCTAGAAGAGAGCTGAGCTGCTGGGGCCTGACCCCACAGGGAGCCTGGGAGCTGGAAAAGTCCTTTAGGGTCATCCTAGTTGGCCTGACATGGCCCAGCCTTCACACTCCCTCGTGGATCAGCTGTTGGCTGTGGGCTGCCCAGGAAGATGGTGACTCTGGGCAAGGCAGCTCTGTGCAGCTGGGGCAGTCTCCCCAGGGGCTGACAGGAGGACCACCTGCCTGCTGCACCCCAGCAGCTGCACCCTCCCCTGTCCTCTCCATCGAAGGGCCTTTGCGCATCACCACAGCCCCCGCTTCTCAGGGTAGGTAGGAGCGGGTGACTTGGGCATTATGGTTCTAATAATAGCTACCATGTGTCAAGTGCCAGTGGTGTGCCGGGCACTGGGGTTCAGTGCTTTTGGACATTATTGGCGTTTAACCTGCACACTTAGTTTTGATGTAGGCACCATTCTTTGTTTACAGTTGAGAAACTGAGGCCAGAGAGGTTAAGTGACTTGCTCAAGACCACGTGGGTACCAGTAGTGGTGCTCCCACACCAGTTGGGATTTTCCTTCTGCCTGACCACTTGCATGGTGGGACCAGGTGGTCTCTCACATGTGAGTGGATGCCTTCTATTGCCCCTCCAGATTCACTCTACACCCAAGTGCTATAGGGAGCATTTGTGGGCTCCTTGCCTTTTCCATGCCTCCTTCTCCCACATTTCAGGCTGTGGACCTTTTTTTTTTTTTTTTTTTTTTTTTTTTTTTTTTTTTTTTTTGAGACAGTCTCACTCTGTCGCCTAGGATGGAGTGCAGTGGCGCGATCTTGGCTCACTGCAAGCTCTGCCTCCTGGGTTCACGCCATTCTCCTGCCTCAGCCTCCCAGGTAGCTGGGATTACAGACGCCCGCCACCACGCCTGGCTAAGTTTTTATATATATGTTTTTTGTAGAGTTGGGGTTTCACCGTGTTAGCCAGGATGGTCTTGATCTCCTGACCTTGTGATCCGCCCACCTTGGCCTCCCAAAGTACTGGGATTACAGGCGTGAACCACTGCACCCAGCCTGGACTGTGGACTTTTGTGTCCCCTGGACCTGAAGCCCCTGTGCTCACCCTCCCTGCTGTGGGTGGGCCTGGGTGATCCGTCACTGCTAAAGCTAACCAGGAGAGAGCCACATTCTGCTCACTTGGGGAGAAGGCTCTGACAGACTTCGTTATGACCAAAGGGGTGGGAAAGGCAAGAATAAGCAGGTTCCAGGGTCTCCTGTACCCAGAAAGTGAACGGACAGGCCTGCTCCTCACCAGCAGGGAGAGAGGAAAGGTTGGCGTTGTGTTTAGTCTTTCTGTCCTTGGTGGATGTCCTTTCAGCAGTATCCTAACCCAGAAAACTGCAGTGGCAGACCCACCTTAGCCTGGGAGCCTGAAAACAGGTATGACTCCTCCTGAGAATGGCCCTGCCCTGACCAGGGCCAGGGAGCCTGTCTCTCCTGATTTTACTTTCCTGGCAATGAACAGGGTTAAATGAGCAGTCCAAGCAAGGAACATGTGGATGTCCTATCTACATACCTACATGTCCTATTTGCATGACTACAGATGTCCTATCTGCATGTCTACGTGTCCTGTCTATATGACTACAGATGCCCTTCCATCTGACAGTCTCTTGCACACTGAGCTGCTCCTCATCTTCATGACTTTTTTTTTTTTTTTTTTGAGATGGAGTCTTGCGGTGTAGCCCAGGCTAGAGTGCAGTGGCGCAATCTCAGCTCACTACAAGCTCCGCCTCTCGGGTTTGCGCCATTCTTCTGCCTCAGCCCCCCGAGTAGCTGGGACTACAGGCACCTGCCACCACGCCCGGCTAATTTTTTGTATTTTTAATAGAGACGGGTTTTCACCGTGTTAGCAAGGATGGTCTTGATCTCCTGACCTCGTGATTCACCCACCTTGGCCTCCCAAAGTGCTGGGATTACAGGCGTGAGCCACTGTGCCCGGCCTTTTTTTTTTTTTTTCAATTGGGATGGAGTCTTGCTCTGTCACCCAGGCTGGAGTGCAGTGGTGCGATCTTGGCTCACTGCAGCCACTGCCGCCCCGGGTTCATGCAATTCTACTGCCTCAGCCTCCTGAATAGCTGGGATTACAGGCGCACACCACCATGCTTGGCTAATTTTTGTATTTTCAGTAGAGACGGGGTTTTGCCATGTTGGCCAGGCTGGTCTTGAGCTCTTGACCTCGGGTGATCCGCCTGC
Organism: Macaca thibetana thibetana; assembly: GCF_024542745.1. Lineage (NCBI taxonomy): Eukaryota > Metazoa > Chordata > Mammalia > Primates > Cercopithecidae > Macaca > Macaca thibetana. Next base: position 99,833,487 of record NC_065579.1, read on the forward strand.
CTCTGCCTCCCAAAGTGCTGGGATTACAGGTGTGAGCCACCGCACCTGGCCCTTCATGACTTTTTAATTACTGTTTATCAGACTTTATTAGCAATAGATGCTTGAAATATGGTGCTTAATTCTAGCCTAGATTAAAAAATTGAGCATTTTTTACATAAAAGGAAACAACATGGGCTAGTCTGGTAATAAAGCAGCCCCTCCAGAATTCCAGGACAGAGGTCTGCCTGTGTTTCCCAGAAGCACTGGCTAACCAGCCGCCTCCCATATCAGGCATTTCATTAAACCCAAACCAAGTGCTGAAGGGGAAGAAAGTGACAGAAGGTCAATAGCCATGTGGCTGTGTCTGAGTGACTGGCATGACTAGATGTGATGACCTGGGGACTGCCACCAGAATGCCTTTTGGAGATGTGCCATAATTTGAACCAGTTGAATCCAGGTTTCCAGTGACATGGAAGTAAATTTCTGATTCTGCTGGTAACATTTCGCAGTGACATTGAAGACTCCAATCTGTCTGGCCCTGCAGATGCACACCCTGGGATATGGGGATGCCCAGTGCTTTAGACATTGGGCAGCCTGTGTGCATTCTTTTAAAAAACTGAGGCAGAGTCTCACCATGTTGCCTAGGCTGGTTTTGAACTCCCAGCCTCAAGTGATCTCCCACCTCAGCCTCCCAAAGTGCTGGGATTACAGGCATGAGCTCAGGGTGTGGTGTTGGGCAAGTCCCTCTAGCTCTTTTGAGTCAAGATGACCTCTCAGGGTCCTTCCCGGCCCAAAGTCCTGTGACAGTGGCATTGGGTATAATTAGATGCCTGGATTTCAGCTAACCAAGTAACAGGGACTGGGCAGCATTATTGTTGGCAGTGGCAGAGAGCCTGGAAAGGCAGAGGCCAAGCGGCCTGGCATCCCAGCCCCTTCCCAGACCTTCACAGAATTAAAAAACAATCTTTATTTTTAGTTATGGTTACATTTGCAATTGTAAGTGGTAATCATTTTTACCTTAGGTATTCTGGAAAATACATACAATTAAAGAAGAAACATGAATCACTCATGTCCCTGCCATCCTTAGAATAATCAGCATTAAGATTGTCTGCAGAAAGTATCCAGTACAAAGGTAGTGGCTGAGCCCGTTAGTGATACAGAATGTATCAGGCACTGCGATTCTTGGATCTCTGGCCAAATGTAGAATCATTTACTGAGCTAGAGGCCAATTTGCTTGGAAGAGTGCATCCGATTAAAGTGAGATTAGAAAGGACTAAAGGTGTCCTTTAGGAAACAACCACACGTGGCAAGCCACTGGTACCATGATGATCACCAACCCTGCAGGCCTTTTGAGGCTCTCATTCCAATTAAACTTGTCATCCTTAGGGCAGGGGGCAGCCGGGAGTTCTGGTTTGTGGCACTCACTGTCCTTGTTTGTGCTGGCATGACCCAGTCCTCTCCGTGGGATCCTGTGGTACCCTGGGCATTGCTGGATCATTTGTCATAGGTTAGTGGCCTCAGGCCCAGCAGTGTCTGGGCCAGTCTCCCTTCTTTGTCCCAGTGCCCCACATGCTGTGGGCTCTGTGGATGCCTGTTGAAGGAGTGGAGGGACTTCCATTAGGCTGTGAAGGTGGAATAAGGGATTTTTAGCTGGGGTTATGGCTCTGAGACAGTTTTACTAAAATTTGTCTAGCAGTTTCTCTCTGCCAGACACTTTTCTAAGCACTTCTTATGCTTTTCTCACCTGTATTAAGTTGTTCAATCCTCCCAACAACCCTACTTTATTATCCCCATTTCACAGACGGGGAAACTGAGCTACACAGAGGTTTAGTGGCCTGCCTAGTACTTTTATGAAGTAGCTTTGCTGAGTCTGGCTGCTGAGTTGGAGATTTTGACCACTGTGCTGTGCTGCCTCTTAGCTCTTATAAGTTTCTCCTTTCTAACAAAGAAGAAACTTCAGGGGCTGCTGTGGCTATGGGTAGTTCAAGGCTGAGGTCTTTTTGTACTCTGGTGGAGCCAGGGCCATTCCAGGAGCAACAAAGAAGGCAGAGTGTGGAGGCGTGCCTGCCGACTGGAGGAGTTGGGTGCCACTCTTGCAACGAGAGGCTGTCTCCAGCTTCCTCTTCTGGCTAGGAGCCTGTGCCTGCACAAGTGCCTCCCTGCAGGGCAGTGGACAGAGCCCCAGAGGCTCAGAGGCACATGGGCTGCCTTTCGTTCCTCTGAAGGGGTGTGGGTTAGGGCAAGTGGACCATGCCCTCAGGGGTGCTTGTGTGACATCCCCAAGTGCTGCAGGCATAGGTAGGGGTGTGCCAACCCATACTTCCCTTGGGCGTGAGCAAGATGCCTTGTCTGGGGGTCAGGAGCAACCCCAGGCTGTGTGCAGAGGTGCTAGAACCAAATTTTATTTTATTTTGTTTTGTTTTTGAGGCTGAGTCTCGCTCTGTTGCCCAGGCTGGAGTGCAGTGGCAATATCTCAGCTCACTGCAACCTCTGCTTCCCAGGTTCAAGCAATTCTCATGCTTCAGCTTCCCAAGTACCTGGGATTACAGGCACACTCCACTTTGGCCAGCTAATTTCTGTATTTTTAGTGGAGACGGGGTTTTTCCATGTTGACCAGGCTGGTCTCGAACTCCTGACCTCAAGGGATCCATCCACCTCGGCCTCCCAAAGTGCTGGGATTACAGGTGTGAGCCACCATGCCTGGCCCATAACCAAATTTTGGTTGACACTGTCCTTAGAGTCCATCTGGCAATCTGAACAGAAACCTTGTCCTAAAACGAAACAGGTCACCAAAATTTCCAAGGCGTGGCAACAGCAGGGTAGCACTTGCCAGCGAATATTTATATCCACTCCAGTTTTTGTTTTCCACTTTTCCCCTTACAGGGAAACCAACTGGACACAAGGTCTCAGGGTCACCCTGGAAGGCAGGAGACTTTCTGCTTGAATGTTTCAGAGGGAGTTCTTAGGATCCACAGCCAGGTTATTTTTAAGTTTTGAGAGCCATGAGTTTCAACTTGGCCAAGTTCCTTCCTCATCTTTCTTGTTGTGTGACTGTCGCTGTGTCCCTGGGGAGTGAGGATGGGTTACTCCCGGTTACTGAAAGCTGGTGGGGAGCATCTCAGGAGTCTTTACCTCCCTCCCCACAAACATGTTTTGTAGTATACAAAAAGTTCTGGAAGCCTGCCATGATGCTGTCTGTCATTCCAGGGAGGGAATTTGTATTTAGCATGAGTCCGCCCTGCAGCTAGTTCTGGAAGGATAGTGACTGAGGTACTTAGAGGACCCAGTGGAAAGGCACCCCTCTTAGCAGGCAGGCCCCGAGTCAGGGGGTGAGCACATATTGCAGCAGGCCCAGGCTGGCCAGTATGTGACGGTCATTTCAGGTGGTAAAGCAGGAGCAGATTTGCTTTTTGTTGCCTGAAACCCCTTCTGACAATAACAGCAGCTTCCCTGTTCTCCTGCCTCTCCCCGTCAGCTGGGTTGGTGGATTTCCTTTCAGCAGGGTAGAACCAAGTTGTGGCTGCGTTTGCTCGCGTGATGGTCAGGGCTGGCCCTGAGGTTTTGCATCTGCCAAAATGTCGCCTGTTCCCTCCCTTCCCCCTACCTCAGTTTGCATTCTTTCCTGATGATGCAGTGAGGTAGTAAATTTAGACAGAAATGGAATTGGGGGCAGCTCAGCTGCTGGCCATGGCTAGGTTCCAGGGCATTTGCTGACAGTTATCTTTACATTAAATGTGGGCAGCAAGGATTGCATTGCAGGCCTGATTGTGCTGCTTTCTGGCTGTAAGCTTGACTTTTCTGCTTCACTTTTCTGCGCTCAGTTTCTTCATCTTATGGAAACTAGAGGTCCTGTGCTGCTTATAATTCTGTTTCCTTTCCCTTGCGTTCAGCCTCAGAGCCAGTTTAGATTCAGGCCTCTTGGTTGGGAGAAGACTCTTGGCTTTGCAGGTGACGGTGGTTTAGGGAGAACTTGCTTCGGACACCATGTGTGTATGGGCAGGGGCATCCCAGGCATGTACATTGTTTGAACTTGGAAGCTTTCCCTCATTTGCTTGCAGAGAAGCCCGTTGACGGAGTGTAGAAGGCTGAGATGGGGTGGGTGTGAAAAATGTGCACAATGACAAAGTTTGTTTAAAAGCAAGTGAGGCCCTGTCTCTAAGAAGTAAGCAGAATGAGGCTGGGTGCGTGGCTCACACCTGTAATCCCAACACTTTTGGAGGCTAAGGCGGGCGGATCACTTGAGGTCAAGAGTTTGAGACCAGCCTGGCCAACATGGTAAAACCCTGTACTAAAAATACAAAAATTAGCTGGGTGTGGTGGCACGCCTATGGTCCCAGCTACTCGAGGGGCTGAGGCAGGAGAATCGCTTGAACCTGGGAGGTGGAGGTCGCAGTGAGCCAAGATCGTGTCATTGCACTCTAGCCTGGGCAACAGAGTGAGACTCAGTCTCAAAAAAAAAAAAAAAAAAAGAAGTAAGGAGAATGAAGAAATAAAACCAAAACCAAACACTGAATTAGCGATAAGATTCAAAATAGAAAGCACAAGACCTGGTCTGTAGAAGTTTTGAGATATTTGCTGAATGAATGAATCGTGGTGTATATTTATAATATTACCCAATCAGAATAAAAAAGGGAAATATTTTGGTGGCGGTGCTGCTGTTTGCTCGGCAGTAGTGGCTGAGAAACAGTGGATGCTACAGACGTATTTTCTCCATAACTTGTTCCTGGTGGTGGCTGTGCCAGTTTTCACCAGACCTTGATTACCTGTTAGAGTTTTGAAGGGAGATCTTGTCTGGCGAGGACTTGGGTGACATGGCTTGTGGGAGGAGGGCCAAGCATGGAGTGGAAGTTGAATGTTAGAAGTGCCGGACCTCCAGTTTCAGTTAACTTGGAGAAGTCCTGTCTCTTGCAGTAAACTTGAGACTTGACTACATTTTGAGGTTAAGGGAATTTCAGTCGGTTAGCATATAACCTGGGGGAGCCTCTTGATGTTTTCTTCTCTCTCTTTTTTTTTTTTTTTTTTTGTTTTAATTCATAGGTGTGATCATAGTACACTACAGCCTCAAGCTCTTGGGCTCAAGCAGTCCTCTTGCCTCAGCCTCCCAGGTAGCTGGGGTACAGGCGTGTGCCACCGCGCCTGGCTCTGAATGGTTCCTTGGTTTCCTTGGTGGGTGGAGCTCCAGTTCCTGAAGCTGGAGTTGTGGGCATGAACCCCAAGTGGGTCACTGGCTTTCCTGTGGGGTTCCACAGCCCTCACTTGCCCCTGCCCCAGACCTATCTTTACATTACCACATCCAGAAAAAATAGTTCTAAGCCAGGATAACTCATTCATTCAACAGCTATTATTGAGTACCTACTATGTACAAGAGACTGAATTAGGACTAGTGGGGCTTCCTTTTGTCACGAACAGGTGTTGCTTAGTTCCTCCTGCTGTATCTGAGCTCCATGGGAGTGGGGTTTTTGTCTGTTTTGTTCACCGTTGTATCCCCAGGGCCCAAGCCACTGCCTGGCACACAGCAGGTACCCAATGGAAACTTATTGAATGAGGCCGGGTGCGGTGGCTCATGTCTGTAATCCCAGCACTTTGGGAGGTTGAGGTGGGCGGATCACAAGGTCAGGAGATTGAGACCAACCTAACCAACATGGCGAAACCCCATCTCTACTAAAACTACAAAAATTAGCCAGGCGTGGTGGTGCACGCCTGTAATCCCAGCTACTCGGGAGGCTGAGGCAGGAGAATCGCTTGAACCCGGGAGGCAGAGCTTGCAGTGAGCCAAGATTGTGCCACTGTACTCCAGCCTGGGTAACAGAGCAAGACTCTGTCTCAAGAAAGAAAGAAAAAAAAGACTTCTCAATGAATATGTGAACACTCTGGCCAGATGTGGGGATCAAATATTCCCTGACTTCCTCCTGAGTATCAGTGCCTTTAGCTGGGACACACAGCCTGGCATCAGTCCATATCCTACACTGACGTGCTAGGGAGGCAGGGGCACTGGGCTGCTGTCCACATCCCTCAACCTGATCAGAGTTACTCAGATAAGTGCTCTCTCATGGGTCGGAGATGCCTTTGGTAGGTGGTGACTAGAGGGCCAGAAAGGGTTGGGATACCATGGTTTGTCTGGGTAGAAACTTATAGAGTTCCAGGGGCCAGCTCGCCAAAGGTCTGCGCAGGTTTGCCAGGGAGCAGGGAGAGATGCTGGCAGGCATGCATGGTGCCTTTGATTTGAGGAGCTGTTGGTGGGAATGAAAAACCTCATAAGCACGTGGGCTTTGGATCTGCCACCCTCCAGCTCTGCCAACAGCTGTGAGACCTTGGGCAGGTTGTTCAACATCCCTGTGCCTCAGTTTCCCCATCAGTAAAATGTGCGTATGGTTGTGAGGACTGAATTAGCTAGTGTCTCTGATCTAAGTTGTCCAGCACAGGAGACTGGCCATGTGCAGCTGCGAAGCACTTCAACAGGTGGCTTTTCTGAATTGAGATGTGCTTTTGAAGTGCATCTGGATTTTGAAGACTTGGTATGGAAAAAAGAGTGGCTAATTAATATTTTTTATATTGATTCTATGTTGAAATGAGACTTATGCATATATTGACCTAAGTAAAACATTATTAAAATTAGTTTCACCTATTTTTACTTTCTAAATATGAGTACTTGAAAATGTAAAATTGCACGTGGCTTGCATATTTTTCTGCTGGGCAGGGCTGTGCCTTACAAAGCACTTAGAACGGGCTGTGACACATGGTGGTATGCTGTATACATTCTCTTGCTGTTGTCATTTTCTCGAAAGCATGGAAGCATCTTTACCTTGTCCCATCTGAAAGCCAAGCCCAATCAATTTGTTCAGAACCACAAATGCTTAAACAAAAAGATCATAATTTGTTCAAGAGAGGCTAATTTCGTGATTGCCAGCCACCAGGTGAGCCCACTGTGGCCAAATGCCTGATGCAAGGGATGGCAGGCTGCTCCCACGCAGCCTTAGAACTAGTCTGCTCCCACAGAAGCATGGGGGCTCTGGGGTCCGAAGCTGCTCTGTGCACAGGGCTTGATGGAGCAGGTGGTCATGGCAGCTGAGCCAATTTTCCAGCACCTTAAAAAATATACTCAGTTTAGCAAACACAGGCAGAAAGCCCAGAGAGATGGCCCATTCCCTTGAGGGAGGTAGAGAAGTGAACGATGGTGTTTCCTGTCCCGGGAGGTGGGAGGAAGGCTGTTTGGGATTTGGCTCATCAGGGGCCACAGGCTACTGGGATGCCTGTGTCCTGTCCCTCTGTCTAGGCTCTGGAGCCCTTTCCTGGGTATGAGCCTCCCAATAGGCCTGTGGCCAATGCAGGGGCAGGCTGGGAGGTGGCTTTCCAGGCAGCTTGCAAAGGCCTGTTTGTCTGAGGTTTGTCCTGACATCACTGAGGCTTTGCTTGCAGGTGGCAGGGGCTTACACAGAGGCCCTTTGTTGGCCGGCCATAGAGGTCAGTTAGAAGCCATGAATGGACTGGAGCTGGCAGCCCCTCCTCTGCCCACAGCACACAGCTGCCACCTCTCTGGGTTGCCCATGCCTGATGGTGGGTGTGTGAGGTGTGGGGAGAAGCATCTCTGCCCAAATTTATAGCCAGAGAGCAGAGGAAGTGAAGTTGGTGGGGGGCAGTGAGGAGGGCAGGGAGGAAGAAAGGAGGTGGTGTTGAGGAAGCTAGCATGGCTTCCGCCCAGCTCTGTCATGGTTTGCAGGCTCTCTCTCTCTCTCTCTTTCTCTCTCTCTCTAAAGACAAATTCTCACTCTGTGCCCAGGTTAGAGTGCAGTGGCACCTTCTTAGCTCACTGTAGCCTTGGACTTCTGGGCTCTAGCAATTCTCCCACCCCAGCTCCCCAAATAACTGGGACCACAGGTGTACACCACCATGACTGACTAATTTTTAAATGTTTATAGAGGCAGGGTCTTGCTGTGTTGCCCAGGCTGGTCTTGAACTCCTGGGCTCAAGTGATCCTCCCACCTTGGCCTCCCAAAGTGCTGGGATAACAAGTGTGAGCCACTGTGCCAGGCCGTTTGCAAGCTATTTGATGTCTGCCTTAGATACTTGGGGTCAGGCTCAATGCCTGCCAGTGCCTACTTTTTTCTCAGCCAGCCAAGAAAGTCACTTAGTATCATTCTGCTGTGCTCTATTACTTTAAGTAGTCACAAGCCCTCCCACACTCTTACTTCTTGATAGGAGGAATGTCTAGGAATTGTTTTCAAAATGCTGTATTTGCATACAGAGAAATGTGTAGTTCGGTGAGTTTTGACAGATGCATGCACCTGTGTGACCCACATTCCTATCAAGATATAGAATAGTTCCATCCCCAGAAAGTTCCCTCATGCTTCTTTCCAGTTAGTGCTCATCTCCAGGCAACTACAATTCTGATTTTTTAAAATCATTTGTTAGTTTTGCCCATTCTAAAATGTAATATAAATGGATTCATATAGTATTTATATACAGTTGATCCTCATTATCCACAGATTCTGTATTTGTGAATCAGCTTATTTGCTAAAATTTATTTGTAACCCCAAAATTAATACTCACAGCTCTTTTGTGATCATTCACAAGTATAACAGAGTGCTGAAAAGTTTGAGTCCCTTGACACCTGTCTTCCCAGCTGAAGTCGAACAAGGCAACGCTCCGCCTTCTTGTTTCAGCTCATACAGTAAACAGGTGTCCTTTTCATGGTCTATTTAGTGCCGTGGTTTTTGCATTTTTGTGGTTTTTGTTGATGATTTTGCTGTTTCAAATGACCCCCAGGCATAGAGCTGGAGTGCTTTCTAGTGTTCCTGAAAGCAAGAGGACTGTGATGTGCTTTACAACGAGAATATGTATTAGAGAAGCTTTGTTCAGGCATGAGCTACAGGGATGTTGGCTGAGAATTCGATGTTAATGAATCAACAATATATACTAAGGAAGGTGTCTCTAAATAGAAACACACATAAAAAACAAGGTCATATATTAATCAGTTGATGAAAATGTTGTGGTCAGAAGTTTTCAGAAACCTAACCCTGTATTTCTGCCAGAAGCAGTAGTTCAGTATTGACTGATTCAGTATTCTTGCCAATTTTATAGAACATAACTATTGCAAATAATGAGACTCAACTATAGTACTCCTTTGTCTGGCTTATTTCACTCAGATAATATCTGTGAAATTCAGCTGTGCTGTTTTGCATTATCAGTTGGGCTTTTTGCATTATCAGTTGTGCTTTTGTTTTACTGCTGAGTAAGATTACATTGTATGGATATACCACTAGTTTTGTTTTTCCATTTCCATATTGAGGTGTTGTTTTTTTTTTTTTTTTTTCCATTTTCAGCTATTATGAATAAGTCTCTTAGGATTGTTGGTGTGTAAGTCTTTGGGTTTTTTTGTTGTTTGTTTTTTTCTTTTGTAAATATGGGATCTCACTATGTTGTCCAGGCTGGTTTTGAACTCCTGACTTCAAGTGATTCTCCTGCCTTGGCCTCCTAAAGTGTTGGAATTATAGGCGTGAGCCACTGTACCTTATATGTATATGAGTGTTTGTAATAGACACAGGCTTTCATTTCTCTTGGATAAATACCTAGGAGTAGAATTGCTGGATCATGTAGTAGAGGTATGTATAACTTTTTTAGCAACTGTCAAAAACTTTTCCAAAGTGGCCGTGCCACTTAGCATTCCCACAGCAGTATGAAAGTTCCTCTGATTCTCAAGCTGTTTTTAGAATTTCTTGGGGGCTCTGTTTTACTTGTTGCTTTCTAAGCCACCTGTTCTCTGAGCTGGCAATGCTTGGCTGATACCCTCCCAATTTCCTCTGTTAAAATATTATCTTCACAAGATATTTTATTCCTTTCTTGATAGTGATGGGCTATGAGCCCATCACTATTTTACTTTGCTTCTTTGCTCTCTTAAGAGTTTGATTTAAAAAACATTTTTTTGGTTTTGTTTTTACCAGTTTTCTCTAGTATAGAAATCCTCTTAGGCCCGGCGAGGTGGCTCACGCCTGTAATCTCAGCACTTTGGGAGGTTGTGGCGGGTGGATCATGAGGTCAGGAGATCGAGACCATCCTGGCTAACATGGTGAAACCCTATCTCTACTAAAAATATAAAAAATTAGTCGGGCTTGGTGGCGGGCACCTGTAGTAAAAAAAATAAAAATAATAATAATAAAAAAAAGAAATCCTCTGTCCGGGTGCTGTGGCTCACCCACTTTGTAATCCCAGCACTTTGGGAGCTGAGGCAGGGGGATTGCTTGAGCTCAGAGATTCAAGACCAGCCTGGGCAACATGGTGAAACTTTGTCTCTACGAAAAATACAAAAATTATCTGGGCGTGGGGGTGCGTGCCTATAGTTCCAGGTACCGGGGAGGCTGATGTGGGAGGATCTTGTGAGCCCAGGAGGTCAAAACTGCAGTGAGCCATGATTCACACCACTGCATTCCAGCCTGGGCAACAGAATGAGGCCCTGTCTCAAAAAAAAGTAATATTAATAATAAAATAAAAAATAAATTCCTGTGTGGTGTTTTTTTGTTTTGTTTTGTTTTTTTGGTTTTTTTTTTTTTTTTTTTTTTTGCGCCATTTTTTAAACCTTAAACACAGCTAACTATAGAAAAGTCAGAAAGTATAGAAGAAATTGGAATGGTCACCCATCATCCTACTCTAGGGATAATCACTGTTAGGACAGACTGTTTTTCTTTTACACATAGATATTTAATGTTAAATAATTTGAGTGAACTAAAATTAACTTTGTTGTAGATTTGGAGACTTTAGTGAAAGTTGGGCCAATAGAGGATGTCAGGGAGTCAGAACTTCCCCTCTTCCCTCTTGGGGTCCTGGTGGGATCTGAAAACTAAATTGACAGAGATAAATAGAAGAGCATACAAATTTAATAAAAGTTCTATGTGACACGGGAGCCCTCATAAACAAATGAAGACCCAAAGCAGTGACAAAACATAATGTTTTTATATGAGGTTGAACAAAGAGAGGCATTTGTGGAAAAGTAACCAAATTATGTGGGGAGGCTAAAGGAAAGTAAGCCTTATTTTAACAAGGTCTGTTTTGTACAGAATTATCTCTGCTGTTACTCTCCACTGAAGAGTGTTTCTTTTCTCCTGGTACAGGGAGGGTACCTTTTATTTTATTTTATTTTATATTTTATTTGTATGGATTTAGTGGGGAGAAGTGAACTTTTGTTACATGGATCTATTGCCTACTGGTGAAATCTGGGCTTTTAGTGTAACCATCACCCGAACAGTGTAAATTGTACCCACTAAGTAATTTCTGGCTGGGCAGTAATCCCAGCACTTTGGGAGGCTGAGGGGAGTTGGGGTGTCTTGAGCCTGGGAAGTTGAGGCTGCTTGGGCAACATGGTGAAACCCCATCTCTACTAAAAATACGAAAAATTAGCCGGGCAAGGTGGTGTGCACCTGTGGTCCCAGCTACTTTGGAGGCTGAGATGGGAGGACTGCCTGAGCCTGGGAAGTCGAGGCTGCAGGGAGCCACAGTCATGCCAGTACTCCAACCTGGGTAGGTTGATACCTTGTCTCAAAAAAAAAAAAAAAAAAAAAAAAAAAGTAAGCCTCTGATGTCTGTTATTCCATACTCTATGTCCATAGGGAGGGGGAACCTTTTACATGGGAGTTTTCATCTCCTGAAGATGAAATGCCCTTCTTGCATCTGCTGTTTTTCAGGTGTCTTTAGCTTGATATAATCCTATGTCAAAGTGGCATATTTTGGGGCAGCATATTCTGCCAGCCTTCAGGGGCCTCTAGGGATTAAAATAGAGTTCAGAAGCCAGCATATAAAACATTTTCCCTTTCTGCTACTTGTTGGCAATACTGCTTCCCTTTGGTTTAAGAAATTTTCTGGGAGACTTGTGTCACCCTAGTTTCTGAGAACTGGGCCCCCTTCCTCCTGCCCCCAACAGGGATCTCTTGCCAGCATCTTCCTGACAAACCTCTGTTCCTTGCTCTCTCACTCTCTCGAGGGACAGCTGGACAAGTGTCAGTGAGTTGTGGTTGTTAGAAGGTTTTTCTTCTCTAGCCAGCAGTCTTCCCAAAGACATGACCTAGTTAGCAGGCAGATGGATCCTGTAAAAACAAAACCGGGTCACGTCCCTCCTGGGCTTGGAAAGAATCCTTCAGTGCCCCCGACACCTTGTTCCTCACCCGCAGAGTTGGAGCCAAAGTCCTGAAAGTAGCCTTGGGGGTCCTGCCTGCCCCACCCCGAGTCCCTGCTGTGTGCTGCACCGGGGTCCCCTCCTGGCTGTGAGCCCATCACTATTCCAGTTTGGTAGTTGTTCTGGCCCCTCCCTGAAAGATGTATTGGTTCTTGAAGATTCACAAGAAAATCGTGCCTGTGTGTGCATTGCAGATAGCTCACTTCACAGTTTGATAGGAGAAAGTTTTTGTTTGTTTGTTTGTTTTTTCTTTTTGAGATGGAATCTCGCTTTGTCTCCCAGGCTGGAGTGCAGTGGTGCGATCTTGGCTTACTGCAGCCTCTGCCTCCCGGGCTCAAGCGATTCAAGCTGGGGTTACAGGTGTGCGCCACCGTGCCCAGCTAATTTTTGTATTTTTAGTAGAAACGGAGTTTTACCATGTTGGCCAGGCTGGTCTCAAACTCCTGACCTCGTGATCCACCCGCCTTGGCCTCCCAAAGTGCTGGGATTACAGACGTGAGCCACCGCACCTGGCCTTTTTTTTTTTTTTTTGAGACAGAGTCTAGCTCTGTTACCCAGGCTGGAGTGCATGATCTCAGCTCAATGGAGCCTCTGTCTCCCAGGTTCAAGCAGTTCTCCTGCCTCAGCCTCCCGAGTAGCTGGGACTACAGGGTGTGCCACCATACCTGGCTAATTTATTATTATTATTATTATTATTATTATTTGTATTTGTATTTTTAGTAGAGATAGGGTTTCACCATGTTGGCCAGGCTGGTCTCAAACTCCTGACCTCGGGTAATCCACCCACCTCGGCCTCCCAAAGTGCTGGGATTACAGGTGTGAGCCACCGCACCCATCCAAGATAGTCTTAAAGAGCAATGTTTTTGTCTTTTCTAAGAAAGGGCCCCGATGGTTTGCCCTGCATTACACTCCCAGGCAGGCACAGAACCGATGTTAAACTCTCCATTTTATCACATGAACCCTGTCCAGTGCCCTACCTGTTCCTCCCACACCAGGCTCATGACCACCTGTCAAGCACAGTTGTGCCAGGTGTCCACCTGCTCCATCTCTGCTCCTCCCAGCAGCCCTGCAAAGTGCCCGCTAATTTTCTCTCCTGTTTTGAAGATGGGAAAACTGAAGCAGAGAGCCACAAAGCCACTCACCTGGTAAGCCGCAGAACTGAACAAAGTGTGCTTGCGAGACTTTCTGTTTGTTCTGAGGAGACACTTGTGGGTGGGTGGACTCTGCTGGAGGCTGTCCCTTGCCTGGCTGGCAGCAACCAAGCCTCCTGCTTCTGACTTGCTGGGGAGCGGGAGGACGGGAAGGGCTGTTGGTGGGGAAATTGGAGAGAATACAAAACCTCCCCTCAGCTTTAACAGGCTCTGCCAACAATTTTCACTTTGCCTCTTTTTCTTCTCTGGCACAGCCTTCCTCCTTTTTGGTGAATGCAGATTCAGAGCATCTCTAAAATCCACTCTGTGTTATTTCTGAAGAGAATTCGGGATTTTGTTTTTTCTGGAAAAATGAAAGGATTTTCATTCTGGTTCCCTTCTGGTTCTGTGTGGCGGGGCACCTCACTGCCTGAGGTCACTGACCTCCGAGCCCTTCTTGCCATTCCAGTCATCTCTGCCCCATGTGTACATGCTCAGCCGCCTGCTGGAGTTTGTGGTTTCCGTAGTTGGAGGAAGGCAGGAGGGCAGCTGAAAGCGTGCTGAGTGGGGAGATGGGAGCAGGGAGCTGCCAGAAGGAGAGAACTAAGGGCAGATTACGTGCGTCGTTCATTCATTCATTCCCTCACTCACTTGGTAGACGTTTACTGAGCGCCTGCTGTGGGCTTGGCACCTGCTCAGGTCAAAAGGGTGGCTGAGTCCTCAAGGGCCCTGCTGTCCTGTGGGGACAGTTCCAATACAGTGTGGTCATTACCCAGTGGAGGAGTGGGGAGTGGTGTGGGGCAGGGAAGGAGGGAGCTCAGTCCGGAGAGTCTGGGAGGCCTGGGGAAGAACTCAGGAGGTTTTGTGAAGTGCAGTGTGTGGAATGCGGGTGTCTGTGAGGAGAGTGGTTTTATCTTTTTATGAATTCACTGTCCTAAGGCCTGGAAGAAAACACCTTTCCCGGAAAGGGAGGGAAGGAAATGAACTTTTATGGGAGCACCTCTGTGCCAGGAGCAGAGGTAAGAGCTTACATGATCTCACTTAATTCTCACCGCTACCCTGTGAGATGCGTTTATTGTCACAGCCCATTTGGTGGGTGAAGAAGCTACAATGATGCCCGAGATCGGATCTGAACCCAGTGCTTACACCACGACCCACTCTTTACAGTTCCACTGCAGGAGGGAGGCTGTGGATGCGGGAGGAAGGGCTTGCCACTGGGACCCAGCAGGACTGCAGGGTAGTCCTTAGGCTCAGCAAGAGTGGACCCAGATTCTGGGGCTAGTGATGCTGTGATTCCTGATCTGCTTGGTGTTTACCAGGAGTGCTTCTTTTGTGAAAAATTATTGCATTGTAAACTTAACAATATTTGGGCTTTTCTTTATGTATGCATCACTAAAAATGTTTTTTAAAAAACTATACTCTCTAGAAAAGGATAATGAGGTTTGGAAATCGTAAAATGTTTTTGTTGCTTGTCTTATCGAAACTAATTACCAATTGTGTGTATAATAAATGCTCGCTCTTCTTTATTTATGTGTTATTTTTTTTCTTGTAGAGACAGAGTCTCACTGTAGCCCAGGCTGGTCTTGAACTCCTGGGCTCAAGCAGTTCTCCCACTTCAGCCTCCCAAAGTTCTGGGATTATAGGTGTGAGACACTGTGCCCAGCCGCGAGCTCTTCCTTATACTTGAGCTTAGATTGCCAGATTTAACAAATAAAAATACATATGAATGTCAGATAAACAAATACTTTTTAGTATAAATATGTACCATGCGATAGTACTTATACTAAAAATACTTGTTTATCTGATATTCAAATTTGCGTGGTACAGTCATTAACAAGTTTTTGTTGCTATGCTTAAATTCACATTTTAAGGCTGGGCATGGTGGATCACGCCTGTAATCCCAGCACTTTGGGAGGCCAAGACGGGCAGATCACCTGAGGTCAGGAGTTTGAGACCAGCCTGGCCAACATGGTAAAACCCCATCTCTACTGAAAATACAAAAATTAGCCGGGCGTGGTGATGGGCACCTGTAATCCCAGCTACTCGGGAGGCTGAAGCAGGAGAATCGCTTGAACCTGGGAGGTTGCAGTGAGCTGAGATTGCGCCACTGCACTGCACCCTGGGCAACAGAGTGAAACTCCATCTAAACAAAATAATAATAATAACCACTCCTCCCCCCAAAAAAGCACATTTTACTGGGCATCCTATATTTTATCTGGCAACCCTAAATTAAGCTGAGACCTGAAGGGAGTAAGGAGTACAACTGAACCATATTTGAGAAATCAGAGAATTTCCCGGCCGGATGGAAGGAAATAATCCAGGAGAGAAGCAAATTGGTGGAGGATGTCGGATGGGGTATTCTAAATTGCTGGTGGGAAACTGAACCAATGTCAAGAGTGGGTACGTGGAGTGATCTGGAAAGGGAGAAGCGATATGAATGTTGCACTACTCAGCCTGCATGATGGGGTCAAGACACTTTCTGCTGGAGGTTGACATTTGTTTTAGTAGTTTATGTTGATGCAAAGATCCTGGGAAACATGCATGATTTTGAGCCTTCTCACAAGGAAGGGTGGTGTTAAAAGTGAGCTCACTTGAGAAACTGGCTTCAAAATCTGGGCCAATTTGAGCAACAAAATAATTAATGATAGAAGTGTATAGTAACTCAGAGAATAAAATAAATATCCACAAGTCCTTACCGATGATATAAATACATAAATGGGGAGAAGGGAAAACTTTTGTACAGAGGATTCCATTAATAAAATGTAGAAAGAATGATGAAAATGAAGAGGTCAGCATTTGGAAAGACCACTGTAATAATTGTTGCTGGCAAGAATCATCAGTGGGGCTGGGCATGGTGGCTCATGCTTGTAATCCTAGCACTTGGGAAGGCCAAGGTGGGTGGATCACTTGAAGTCAGGAGTTTGAGACCAGCCTGGCCAACATGGTGAAACCCTGTCTCTACTAAAAATACAAAAATTAGGCAGAAATTGCTTGAACCTGGGGGGTGGAAGTTGCAGTGAGCCAAGATTGCACCACTGCACTCCAACCTGGGCAACAGAGCAAGACTCTGTCTCAAAAAACAAACAAACAAACAAAAAGAATCATCAGTGGATGCTGCGTAGTGAGCAAAAATATAAGGAACAGGATATTTACCTAATCTCCAATATTTCTTCATAAAGCTCTTGCTAATTCCAAAGAGAAAAAGAGTAATTTTACAGTGGAGAAATCTGGCCAATACCACCTTAACCAAGTGATCAAGTTAACACCAGCAGTAAAGTGTTCTGTTCTTCATGTTGACATCATGTACGCCCTTATATGATGCACTGAGGAGGGCACACCATCACTCCTGGGACATTCCTGCCAAAAATGCATATCCTCAATCTGATCATGAAGAAACATTTAGGCAAACCCCAGTTGGGGACAGCGTGCAAGGTAATTGGCCTATACTCTTCCAAAGTACCAAGGTCAAGAAAGACAAAGACTGAGGAGCTGTCCCAGGTTTCAGGAGACCAAGAGAGACAACCACTAAATGCAATCGATTTAGTTCCAGGATTTAATTCCTCCCCTCCCCTCCCCTCTCCTTTTTCCTTTCCTTTTCCCTTTTCCTTTCCTTTTCTTACAGGGTCTTGCTCTGTTGCCAGGCTGGACTGCAGTGGTGTGACCATGGCTCACTGCAGCCATGAAGTCCCAGGCTCGAACAATCCTCCCACTTCAGCCTCCCGAATAACTGGGTCTACAGGCATGTACCACCACACCTGGCTAATTTTTAAAATCTTTTTTATTTTTTGTAGACGGAGGTCTTACTCTGTTGCCAGGCTGGTCTTGAACTCCTAGGCTCAAGAGATCCTCCCACCTTGGCTTCCCGAAGTCTTGAGATTATAGGTGTGAGCCACTGTGCCTGGCCAATATTTTCATTATTATAGAAACATTTCGATTAGGCAGTGCTACTCTATGATTTTTAAAAATTGTGTAGTATTTACTTTATCTCTGCATTGGATATTTATATTTCCTATTTTTCATATTTAAGTGTTTAATATTTTGATGAGTACTTTCGCACATTCTTTTCTAAACAACAGCATTTAATAACAGGTATACTTCACATTACCATAAATCCATCATTTGAAATTGTGCAATTCAGGCTGGGCGCCATGGCTTACACCTATAATCCCAGCATTTTGGGAGGCTGGGGTGGGTGGATCAAAAGGTCAGGAGATCAAGACCATCCTGGCCAATGTGCTGAAACCCCATCTCTACTAAAAATACAAAAATTAGCCAGGCGTGGTGGTGTATGTCTGTAATCCCAGCTACTCGGGAGGCTGAGGCAGGAGAATCACTTGAACCAGGGAGTTGGAGGCTGCAGTGAGCCGAGATCACACCACTGCACTCTAGTCTGGCGACAGAGCGAGACTCCATCTAAAAAAAAAAAAAAGAAATTGTGTAATTCAGTGGTTTTTAGTATATTCACAGAGTTGTGCAACCATCACCACTATCTAATTTTAGAATATCTTTATTATCCCAGAAAAGAAACCCTACTCCCACTAGCTGTCACTCCCTGCTCCACTCTCCTCCAGCCCTGGGCAACCAGGAATCTACTTGCTGTCTCTGTGCACATCCATTTTGGGGAGAATTTTTAACTTTTTTCCTTAGGAAAAATTCTGTTAAATTACAGTAGTCTGCCCTCATGCGTGGGGGATATGGTCCAAGACCCCCAGTGGATGCCTGAAACTGTGGGTAGTACTGAACCCTATACACACTGTGACTTTTCCTGTATATACATGCCTATGATAAACTTTAATTTACAAATCAGGCACAGTAAGAGATGAAGAACAACAATTATAAAATAGAGCAATTATAGCAGTTCACTATAACAAAAATTATGTGAATGTGGTATTTCTCTTTCAGAATATCTTGCTATACTGTACTCACCCATGTTTTGACGGTGGTTGACTGAGACCGAGGAAAGGGAAGACTGCTGTATGGGGTCAAATAGTGTGAACTTTTTTGAAGGTTTTCTTTTTTTTTTTTTTTTTTGAGACAGAGTCTCACTCTGTTGCCCAGGCTGGAGTGCAGTGGCATGATCTTGGCTCACTGCAACCTCCGCCTTCCAGGTTCAAGCAATTCTCCTGCCTCAGCCTCCCAAGTAGCTGGGACTACAGGTGTGGCCACTGCACCTGGCTAATTTTTGTATTTTTAGTAGAGACAGGGTTTTACCATGTTGGCCAGGCTGGTCTCGAACTCCCGACCTAAGGTGATCCACCCACCTTGGCCTCCCAAAGTGCTGCGATTACAGGCGTGAGCCACCGCACCCGGCCTTTTAAAGGTTTTTGTTGCGTCATGCCAAACTGCCCTCCAGAAAGGTTGTCCACATTTATGCTTCCATTAAGAATGTATGAGAGAGCCCTTTTCTCTACATCTCAGTGACTCTGTTATCATCCTTATTTTCCATCTTTGTCAATCAGGTTAGTGACAAGTGGCATCCCTTCTTTGCATGTGACTCCTAGCAAGGAACACCTTTTCGAATGCTGCTTGGCCATTCCTATTTCATATTAGAGTTGAGAAAGCTCATCAGCCTCTGTGTGGAGAGACTCGAAGTGAAGACCATTGTGAGGAAAAAGGAAGACCAGAGAGAAGGGTCTAACCAGAGGCTGCAGGCTGGGCTGCCCTGGCAATGGCTGGAGGAGAGCTTCATGCAGGAGTTGGGGGTGGGGTGCAGGACTTGCTCAGGGGTGCTTTGAGCTCCTTGTTTCCCTGTACAGTGGAGGCCAGGAATCACTTAGGCCGGGGAATAGTAGTGTCCTTCAGCAAAAGTCCACCTCCAGGCAGTCTGGCGGGGCGAGCTCAAGCTCACCGTGATTGGGAAATTGCATTAGAAACTTCCTTGCCCGCTGTGATGAAGTAAGGCCGTCGCTGGTTTTGAGGCCATGTGTGTTTTAATGGCAAGATCAGAGTGAAGAAAGTAGGCTGGCGCAATGACCCCATAGCCCAGAGTGGTCTTAAATACTTCCTTTGTGGCTTGGTGATGGCTTTACCCATTGATGTGAGAACTACAGAGTGTGTGGGGGAGAGGGCAGAGGCAGGGGATGTCCAGGATGCCAGGTAGGCTGCAGGGTGTTGCGTTACATACATCTGTGGTTCTCGTCCCTGGCTGCGCACTAGAGTCAGCTGGAGAGCTTTGGCCTCATCCCCAAAATGGGACCCTGTCTCTGGAGGTAGTGTTGGGCATTCGCACGTCAGTTCTGTACAGCCAGACTTGAGAAGTGGAAATCTGATATGCGTGTTAATCAGGAGCCAAGCAGCAGCCACCCCTGGAGATCTTCTGTGAGCTTTTAGAGTGGCTGGGAGAAGACTGCTGCTGTGATCATTAGTCTAGCTCTGTCCCAAGGACTTGGCTCCTCTTCAGAACCTGCTGATGCCCAGAGCTGTCCAGGTGCACAGGCAGCAACCTTTGGCGATGAAAGAGCCTTGCTCAAGCTGTGTTTGAGATAACTCATAAAATTATGTTCCAGGCAGATCCTTCTAGCATTCCTGCAGACCCTGACTGGATGCCCTGACCCTTGCCCCAGCCCCTTTCAGCACACAGTAGGTGGTCCATGGCTGTGTGATCTTGCATGATGTCTGGTGGTGTTGTGGGAGCCCTGCTCTGGGAGGCCTCCCTTCTTCACTGAGAGAGAGGTGGCACAGTACAAAGTCAGGATGTGAGACGGGGGTGGGAGCAGGGCCACATTCATTGGCTAGCCTGGTGAAGCCTTTTTATTTAAAACCTTTCCATCATAACAGGAGATGCCGATTTGGTCATCACCCTGGTTGGCTGCGTCCTCAGCCTGGCTGTGGGCAGGAAGGAGGCAGGAATTCTCTTCTAGCCAACTGTCTTGCTAAGGATGCTCTGCTATCTTCCTTTTTTTTTTTTTTTTTTTTTTTTTTTTTTGTAAATCCTATCTCTGATGGGGGAGTGGAGTAGGTGTCCCCCAAAGTTCAAATTGCTTTTTGGCTTTGGGTGTGCAGAAGATGATTTAATACCAATTCAGGGTAGCTTATTTCACATGGAACACTGCCCAGGCAGGTTTGTATCTGCAGTTCATCAGTTTTGCTGTGTGTTAATGGTTTTCAAATAATCTTCCTGGAACCACTGCAGGGGGCCAGGACAGCCGAGGAGGCAGAGTGGGCTCTGTCCCACCCTAAACCATAGTGGTTTCTCTTATGTGTGTTGCATATAGTTGAGGTTCCATTGATACTTTTTAAAAGAAAGGTTTCTACCCATTTAAACCGTTTGAGAACCTCTGTTGTGTGCAGAGAAAGTTAGGTCAGCCTGATTTATATAGCTCACCAATGCCATTAATATGGAGCCTAAACAAACAAGAAATGCTGAGTGCCTCACACCCAGTACATGCCAAATAAGCATGGATCACGGTTGTGTATGTGCCTCTGCCTTTCCTGTCTCTGTGCCTTCACTTACCTAGAACACCGTCCCGCTGACTCTGGTTTTTGAATGTGTTCAGTGCTTATTTGGCATCTACTGTGTGTGAGGCACTCAGCATTTCCTGTTTGGGATCCTTCGGGGTTTGAATGTGCCCCCCAAAGTTCAAGTGTTGGAAACTGAATCCCCAAGGCAACAGTGTTGAGAGGTTGGAACTTTAAGAGGTGATTAGGTCATGAAGGCTCTGCGCTTGTGAATGGATTAATGATGTTATCTCTGGAGCAGGTTCCTGGTAAAAGGATGGATTTGTCTCCCTTCCCTGCTCTCTCTTGCATGTGCTTTCACCCTTCCATGATGCAGTAAGAAGGCCCTTGGCAGATACGGGCTCTTCATCCTTGGACTTCCCAGCCTCTAGAACCATAAGAAATAAATCTCTGCTCTTTATAAATTACCCAGTCTCAGGTATTCCATTATAGCAGCACAAAATGGATTAAGTCATGGAGATACTAAAATATACAGCCAGAGCCCTGCCCTGCCTTATTTGGCTCAGCAAGCTTGTTTGTTTGACCAATATGAGGAGACATATACTGCTAACCCTACCTGGTATAAAACCATAAGCCACAAAAGAGAGGTGGGAGAAATGTTTGAGTAATCCTTGGTGGATCATTGCCTCCTGCTGTACGTCTTTTAAAACAGGAAACTGTCCCTTGTTTTTGCCCTTTCCTGTGAGAATATTATGATTTTTAAAGGAATCTTGTATAGCCATTTTGGAAGACAGTTTGGCAGCTTCTTATAAAACTGAACATATTCTTGTTGTATAATCCAGCAATCACAGTCCTTGGTATTTACCCAAATGAGTTGAAAACTTACGTCCACACAAAAACCTGCACACGGATGTTTATAGAAGCTTATTCATAATTGACAAAACTTGGCAAGATGTCCTTCAGTAGATGACTGTATCAATAAATGGTTGTATATCCAGACAATGGCATATTATTCAGCACTAAGAAAAAATGAGCTATTGGGCCATGAAAAGACATGGAGAAACCGTAAATGCATGTTAGTAAGTGAGAGAAGCCAATCTAAAAGGCTGCATAATGTATGATTCCAAAGATACGACATTCTGGAAAAGGCAAAACTTTGGAGAAAATAAAAGGATCAATGGTTGCCAGGGGTTTTTGGGAGGAAAGGATGAATAAGTGGAGCATAGTGGATTTTTAGGGCAGTGAAATTAGTCTGTTTGCTACTGTAATAGTAGATACATGCCATACACTTGTCCACACCCATAGAATGTACAACACCCAGAGTGAACCCACACATGAACCGTGGACTTTGGGTGATAACGATGTGTCCATGTAGGCTCCTCAGTTGTGACAAGTGTACCACTCTGGTGGGGGCTGTTGATAGGGAGGGGGGCTGTGCATGTGTGGGGAAGGGGATATATGGAAATTCTCTGTACCTTTTGCTCAGTTTTGCTGTGAACCTAAAACTGCTCAAAAAAAAAAAAAAAAAAAAAAAAAAAAGTAAATTCATTGAAAAAATACCAGAAGGAAATAGGCCAAAATAATAAATGTCATTTTTTTTTAAATAATAATTCCCACTGAAGTCTATTGGCCTATTGACTATTAATGATCTTCAAAAATCCACTGTGCTCCCCCAGCTCCTTTGGTGTCCCTGAAGCAGAGGCCCTGGGCACACAAACACCTTCTTCTGGGGCCGCTGTATGCCCAGGGTTCCAAGGGCCACATTTCTGTGTGCGTAGGGGTGGGCTTGGCCTTCATCTCCTAGCTGCAGCCAAGAAGGAGCTATGCTCCCATCATTGAGCTGGGATTTGGGGATTCGCTGGTGCCCCCAAACCATGAAGATACTAAGTTTTGGGGATAAGCAGAACCCCTGGACCTTTTCTTCCCCCGTACTCCCTTAGCCCCTCTTATAAGTGCAGTGGGGTGGACTGGAAAGGACACAGATAAGTCAGCCTGACTTTGCGCATTAGATTTAATCTTTGAACTTCAGTTTCTTCATATATAAAGTGATGATGTTTTATAGAATTGTTAAATGAAGAAACACATATAAACTGTCCAGCACCGTGATGTTTAATAAATGCCCATTCTGGGCTGGACATGGCGGCTCATGCCTGTAATCCCAGCACTTTGGGAGGCCAAGATGGGAGGATCACTTGAAGCCAGGAGTTCAAGACCAACTTGGTCAACATAGCAAGAACCCATCTCTTTTTTATAAAATAAAAAAGGAAAACGCCCATTCTAAAGATGGAGTGTCAGGGACTGGATGAACCTCCTGCCTAAAACAAAACAAAACAAAACAAAAAATAGGCCAGGCATGGTAGCTCATGCCTGTAATCCCAGCACTTTGGGAGGCCGAGGTGGGTGGATCACTTGAGGTCAGGGGTTCGACACCAGCCTGACCAACATGGCGAAAACCCATCTCTACTGAAAATACAAAATTAGCCAGGTGTGCTGTCGCACACCTGTAGTCCCAGCTACTCAGGACACTGAGGCAGGAGAATCACTTGAACCTGGGAGGCAGAGCTTGCAGTGAGCCAACATGGTGCCACTGCACTCCAGCCTGGGCGACAGAGCGAGACCCTGTCTCAAAAAAAAAAAAAAAAAAAGAATATATGAACCAAGGGTTTTCAAGACACTGGACATCAAGAAGGTGATTCTTGAGAGATAGGAAGCAAATGAGGTGAGCCCGGTGACAGCCCCAGCTTATTGCCTTGAGAGAATTTCCAGGCCTTGGCACAGGGAGGGAGAAGAGAGGCAGAACCTGGTGGACTCCCTGAGTTGAAAAGGAGCTGAGAGTCTACGGGGACCAAGGCAGCTAGTTTGTAGGACTCTAGCAAAACCTTTGTGAAGCAGTATTTGATAAAGAACTTGTATCCAGAATGTATAAGGAGTTCTTATAACAATAAGAAAAAAAATAGGCAAAAGATTTGGGCACCTCACTAAAGAAGAAAAGGATGACAAATAAGCACATGAAAAGATGCTCACACACAACATCAGTTACTAGAGAGGTGCAGATTAAAGCTACAATGAGATGCTACTGTATAACCTATTGCAATAGAATGGATAACATTTAAAAGACTATTCATGCCAAGTGTTGGCAAGGATGTGGAGAATTTGGAACTCTAATGAACTGCTGGTCGGAATGTAAATGATATAACTTCTTCAGAAAGCAGTTTGTCAATTTCCTAAACAGTTAATCATCCACCTACCATGAGACCCAGCCATGTCACTCCTAGGCCTTTACTCAAGAGAAATGCAAATGTATGTCCATTACAAATGCTTGTACACAAATGTTGATGGCATCTTTATTTGTAATAGCCTCAAACTGGAAACAACTCGTGTGCATCAGCAAGCAAATGGATAAACAAACTAATACATCCATATGGTGGAATACCACATGGCAATAAAGAGGAATGAGCTCCTGCTGCATGTAACAACATGCGTGAATCTCAATTTATATTGAGTGAAGGAAACCAGATAAAGTACATAAACCAGATAAAGTACATACTCCAGATTCCATTTGTATAAACTAGAAAATACAAGCTAATCTGTGATGACAGAAAGCAGATCAGTGGTTGCCTGGGGAGAGGAAGAGGAAGGGGAGAGGGATTGCAAAAGGCACAAGGACATGGGGAATCTCTGGGGCAGTGGATGTGATAATTGTCTTGATTGTTGTAATGATTTTACAGGTGTATAGAAATGTCACAACATGGGGCTAGGCACAGTGACTCACGCCTGTAATCCCAGTACTTTCTGGGGCTGAGGCGGGCAGATCACGAAGTCGGGAGTTCAAGACTAGCCTGACCAACATGGTGAAACCCTGTCTCTATGAAAAATACAAAAATTAGCCAGGCGTGGTGGCACATGCCTGTAGTCCCAGCTACTCAGGAGGCTGAAGCAGGAGAATCGCTTGAACCTGGGAGGCAGAGGTTACAGTGAGCTGAGATCACACCACTGCACTCCAGCCTGGGTGATAAAGCAAGACTCCATCTCAAAAAAAAAAAAGAAATGTCACAACATACTGATACGGAAGCAGGGAAGGGAAGTGCTGGGTAGAGGAGGGCATGGTCCCTGGCTAGGGCTCTACCACCAGGGACCTAGGTGAGGACAGGCACTTCTGCCTTCACACCCAAATACTGCATTTTCCAAGACCACCCCAGCCTGCCTTGCTCCCATCCTGGGCCTATAAAAACCTGAGACCCTAGCAAGGCAGAGACAGAAGCTGCTGGACAGTGAGAAGAACACATCAGCGGAAGAAGATACAAGCGACTGGATGGCGAGAAGACGCCGGGAGCACACCGACAGACACTACCACACCAGCAGGCCATCACCTGGCAGAACGAGGCAGAGTTTGGCTGGGACAGTCGGAAGAGAGCCTGTATGCTCCCCTAGAGGTTTGAGCAGTGGGGCACTGAAGAAGCGAGCCACACTCCCATTGCACACCCTGTGAGGGGGCAAGGGAACTTTTTCCGTTTTAGTACCAAACTGCACCCTTTAAATAGGTACAGCTTTTTATATGCTACTTACATCTCATTAAAGCTGTTTTATAAGAAGATCGCTTGGGCTACAATTTGGAGAATGGGCTAAAGGGGCAGTAAGTCTAATGGCAGGGGAAAAATGCCCATCCCTTCCTCTCTGCTCCTAAAAGTGTATTCCTTACTCCTCTCACTTCCCTTCTGATTTTTGAGCTTGGTTGTTATAGTAACATGTGATGATATTTTTTCTTTCCTCTGTTGGACATTTCTTTAAAATCCTGTGGCATGGGGGGCCCTGGCAAAGCCAAGGGAGGCTGTGAGCCTACTCTTCTTCTTCTCGTTGAGCCCGAGCCTCTCCTCAGCCCAGACCACTTCGTGAACGCACAGATGAGATTGGGCAGCTCACCACCAGCGGTGGCAAGGTCTGGTTTCTACAAGGGCAGGGCCACAGTGCAGCCACCCTGCTCCCCGCCCCGTAGCCAGCATCTGGAGAGGGGCTGGCTCCAAATGAGTGAGAGGGAAGTGTTTGTGGGGGCAACGAACGGTTTCCTGAAGGGCAATCAGAAGGCACGTACCTGCGGGGGCAGGAGGAGCTGCGGGTCGCCCCCCAGGGAGAGGCCTTGTGATTGAGGTCCCAGGCAGAAAGATGGTCGTGTGTGCGAGGGACAAGGTAGAACGGGAGGTGGGCCAGGGTGGGTAGTAGGAGATTGGGGGCAGGGCTGGTCTGGGGTCTGAATCCCTGAGCAGGTGGTGTGTTACGGGGTGAGGAAGGAGCTCCCCTCATTATGGGGGTGAGGGGACATGTGTGGCAGGAATAGCCACAGCTGCCAACCAGGTAGTCACAATGAGACCTTTGAGTTGGAACTGGGGCTCAGATTCCCTCTCTCAAACCTACCCACTGTGCAGCCTTCAGCAAGTGACAGGACCTTTCTGGAACTTGGGTTTTAGACAGGAGATGGCAGCAGTCCCTTCACTGGTTGAAATCCCCAAGTCCAGCTAGGCACGGTGGCTCACACCTGTAATCCCAGCACTTTGGGAGGCTGAGGCGGGCAGATCACCTGAGGTCAGGAGTTCCAGACCAGCCTGGCCAACATGGAGAAACCCCGTCTCTACTAAAAATACAAAAATTAGTGAGGCATGGTGGTGCACACCTGTAATCCCAGCTACTCGGGTGGCTGAGGCAGGAGAATAGCTTGAAACCAGGAGGCAGATGTTGCAGGGAGCTGAGATCACACACTGCGCTTCAGCCTGGGTGACAGAGCGAGACTGTCTCAAAAAATAATAATAAAAAAAAATCCAAGGAATAAAATATCTATAAGTTCATACTGATGTACTGCACTCCAGCCTGGTGACAGAGTGAGACTCCGTCTCAACAACAACAACAAAAAAACTAAGTCCAGGGTCTGGCCCATAGTAGACACATGATTTCCTAGAACGTAAAATTCAGTTTATCGTTTTCCCTACTTTTTCTGTCTAGAAAGTACTTTTAGATCCATTTAGCCGCAAGGATGAAACCTTTTCCTACATACTTGGCTTCTTATGGGGTCTTCCTCACTCTGCGACCCATGATTTCGAACACAGGTGGCTTCCTTCCTCGTTTTGTATCTGTGCTGTGTGGTCACGGTGGCGAGAAAGGATGTCAGCAGCCCAAAGGACTCAGCTGCAGGAACAGAAAGTGAGGGACAGCTGAAGGCAGAGGGTCACAGGCCTCAGAGAGAGGAAACCAGAAGAGAGTGTAGCTGAGCAGGGTGCGGAGAGAGGGGAGGAAGCCCTGCCATTGAGAGATAAAGTGGCAGGAAGTCCAGGGAGGCCCTGGCTGTTGTCAGAGCATCCATGCGAAGACGCTCACCGTCCTGCCAGCATCTTATGAACGGGGGTAGGAGAGGGTGCTGGATTTCATTCCCCAATCCCTAATAAGATGCATTCGCTTCTGCAGTCTGGGCCAGCAGCATTGCACTGACACGTGCAATTCATTTCACCTTTCCTTTTTGTTTTTGTTTTTTTTTTTTTTTTTTTTTTGAGACAGAGTCTCGCTCTGTCGCCCGGGCTGGAGTGCAGTGGCCAGATCACTGCAAGCTCCGCCTCCCGGGTTCACGCCGTTCTCCTGCCTCAGCCTCCCGAGTAGCTGGGACTACAGGCGCCCACCACCGCACCCGGCTAATTTTTTGTATTTTTTAGTAGAGACGGGGTTTCACCGTGTTAACCAGGATGGTCTCGATCTCCTGACCTCGTGATCCGCCCGTCTCGGCCTCCCAAAGTGCTGGGATTACAGGCTTGAGCCACCGCGCCCGGCCTCACCTTTCCTTTTTGGTGAGCTGTCTTGCAGGACGGTCCTCTTCATGTGCTCATAACGTGGGTGGTGGAAAGCGTGGGCATGCCATGCTAAGCTGCTGAGTCCCTGTGCCCCTCTGCTCTTTGTAGCCACCATTTTACAGGGGGTTAAACAAAGAGGCCACAGCATTTGGGAGTGGTTTTACACCATGTTTGTGAGCAGAATTGTATTCACGAGTGCACTGCTTTAACATTACATGTAGCCTGCTTCGAGTTGATGCCTGACATCGAGTTGTAGCCTGCTTTGGTTGATGCCTGACAAACTAGCTTTTCTTGCTCAATGTAAAGGCTTAGAGTCAGTTCCACCGGGGGACTTACGATGGGTAATCTGGAAGTGGACCTCGGCACTACCAAACAACTCATACTTTGACATTTTGCCATGGCCTGATATTCAGCGTTTTTCAGAAAGATTTCTCCCCCTTCATCACATTTGAATTATGTCATAGCCAGTTCCCAGTAGATATCCATAGAATCCATTTCTCTGTGTTAAGGTCTGCTGAGGGGATACTAAGTGCACTTTGTCTGTGGCTGGGGGTGTTCAGAGATGAATAAGACCCTGGGCCTTGGTATGAAGTGCTTGTGGGGGAATAGACACATGTGCCCAAGATACAAGGAAGTGGGTGCCAGGTAAGGAGGAAAGAGGAAAGGACTGTGCAGGGAGCTATGTGGAATGTGATTCAACTCACACTTGTTTCCTGGAGCACTTACGGAGGCCACAATTAAGATGTGGCCCTTGCTCTGAAGGCAATTGCAAGTCACTAGGAGAGGCAGGCAAATGCCCAGGTAACTAGCAGCTCGCCACAGCATGGTAGGTGCTGTGCCCAGTGGATGCCACCACCATCACTTCCACGTTTGCCCCATCTCAAATACTAGAGGCCCCATTTGGCCTGGCCTGGTCCAGTGGCCACTGTCCACGGGCCCCTAGCAGCAGCCATGAACACCACTGCTTTCCAGAGTGACGAGCCTGCTTAAAGGAGCCTTAAAAATGAGTGGTAATGCCTGAACCCTGTTGTGTTTATGCTTTGCTGCCAGGTGGGCCCCACAGCTCCATGTGTACCAGCAAAAGAATGCAGTTTGCCCAGAACTGTATTTTCTACCTTGAGAGGATAAGGTACCTAAGTTGTATATAAAAATCATTAGACAGAAAGCAATGCTGATGCCTCTGAATTACTTGATGCTTTCAGTTTCATAGTGATGGGGGCTCCCTATTGACTTTGCTGCTTGCAAGGTACAGAAATGCCAGCTGTGCAGTAATCTCATCCCCCTGCCACCTCCCCCTCCACAGGCACACACACATGCATTTCATAGCCATTAAAGAGAAGATGGAAGGGAGGAGGCATGCAGGAACTTTTTTGGGGGTGTTGGAAATATTCTATATCTTGATTTGGGTTTGCTTTACATAGATCATTTGTCAAAACTCATTGAATGGTAGACTTATGCTTTTCATGTCTGTTTGTGAATTTTACCTGGAAAAAATAAGCCTAAGCAAATAAAATAATGAACTCTAGTTAATGATGGGGAGGCTGAAGTGTTTGGGGTGAAGTTGCTGCCTGCAACTTTGAAATGCATCAAGAATGGGATGGATTGTTGGATTGATTGAGGAATGGATAGCAAAACATTAATTACAGAATTGGGATGGTGAGTATATGGGTATTCTCTGTATAATTCTTTCAACTTTTCTGTTTTGTTTGAAAATTTTTATAATAAAATATTGAAACAGAAGAAGAACTGCAGATAACCAATACTTATGCCCTCTTGAGCTTTCTATAAATGAATTTCTCGGCCGGGCGCGGTGGCTCAAGCCTGTAATCCCAGCACTTTGGGAGGCCGAGACGGGCGGATCACGAGGTCAGGAGATCGAGACCATCCTGGTTAATACGGTGAAACCCCGTCTCTACTAAAAAGTACAAAAAACTAGCCGGGCGAGGTGGCGGGCGCCTGTAGTCCCAGCTACTTGGGAGGCTGAGGCAGGAGAATGGCGTGAACCCGGGAGGCGGAGCTTGCAGTGAGCTGAGATCTGGCCACTGCACTCCAGCCTGGGCGACAGAGCGAGACTCCGTCTCAAAAAAAAAAAAAAAAATGAATTTCTCCAATGGTCAATTTCTTGTCTGTTTCCTACACACTGCTTCCCCCTGCTTCCTGGTGTTGGCAGAGGGGCTTTCTCCTTAAACCTGTTGGTGTGGGGGGATTTCATGAAGGATGTGTTAGCTTGGACTTCCTTTGATGGTGATGCAGTTTATCAATTTAAAATGATACGAACTCTGAAACACAGGGCTTTCTACCCTGTGGGCAGAAGGCTGGGGATTTGCAGCCTGAGAATAGCCTGACAGGTGAGAGCCAGAGTTAGAAAAGGATGCATGAGCTCCCCCTGACCAAAGGATGCCAGCTGGCTACCTTGCTGGGTGCTAGGGGAGCAATTTATATTTATAAAATCTGTAAAGTAGATTTTTCAAAAATTTTAACATTATATAGTATACCTGAACATATTCAAACACTTTTTTGAGATGACCTTTTAAAATCTGTAAAGTAATGCCTGCTGTCTTATAGAAAACTACAGGAAATATAAAGAAATAAGGCCAGCTACAACGTAACTGTTTACAACGTAAAACAACCACTGTTTATATTTTAATATATTCCTCCGTGAATCTTTTTTCATCTTGTGCATTGTTTACATAATTGTGCTGTCTTTCATTTGACTGTAATGGAGGAGTTCTTTGGAAGGGAGACTCCAGGGCCGCCTTGATGTGGACGGGCCGGAGCCTGGGCTGCTGCTGTAGGGGTTCTGGGCTGGCCTAGCCTGAGAAACCTCCAGCCTATTCACAGAGCCCTTGTGAGATCCTGAGAGGCCCAGGACTTCTTAGACAGCTCTTTTTAAGCTGAAGGCACTTTTCGCAGGAGGCAGTAACATGATTGTCATCCTTATGATTTGCCTGTTAATTGAGCATTTCCCAAGTATGGGGCCCTGCACTAAGTACTTTGCACATATTCTCTCACAGTAACCCTACGAGGGGGCCACTGTTGTCCGCATTTTCTAGCCCAACGTCGGAGTTTAATTAGTCTGCCCTCGTCACATAGCTGGTAAATTGTGGAGCTGTTCTAGACCAGGTGTCCCAATAAGCACTTTGTAGTTGAGGCAGGTTAACTCTTTAGAACTTTTTGGTTTGCAAAGCAACCCTTTTAATTGCTGCTCCTGGGAACGTGCAGGGCAGATGGAATGAACCTCTATTTCCTAATTAAGAAATGGACACCCAGAGAGCTGATCACCATTAACCTAAACTACAGGAGTCACAGGTAGGTGGGAGGCTCAAGCTCAGAACCTGGCTCTTTAAATTTGTTTTTTCAGGCCAGGCGTGGTAGCTCATGCCTGTCATCCCAGCACTTTGGGAGGCTGAGGCAGGCGGATCACCTGAGGTCAGTAGTTAGAGACCAGCCTGGCCAACATGGTGAAACCCCGTCTCTACTGAAAATACAAAAATTGGCCAGGCACGGTGGCTCACGCCTGTAGTCCCAGCACTTTGGGAGGCTGAGGTGGGCGGATCACCAGGTCAAGAGATTGAGACCATCCTGGCTAGCACGGTGAAACCCCGTCTCTACTGAAAATACAAAAAAATTAGCCGGGCATGGTGGCGGGCACCTGTAGTCCCAGCTACTCGGGAGGCTGAGGCAGGAGAGTGGTATGAACCCGGGAGGCGGAGCTTGCAGTGAGCTGAGATTGCGCCACTGCACTCCATCCTAGGCGACAGAGCGAATCTCCATCTCAAAAAAAAAAAAAAAAAGAAAATACAGAAATTAGCTGGGCTTAGTTGTGCGCGCCTGTAGTCTCAGCTGCTTGGAAGGCCGAGGTAGGAGAATCGAACCCGGGAGGTGGAGGTTGCAGTGAGCTGAGATTGTACCACTGCACTCCAGCCTGGGTGACAGAGTGAGACTCTGTCTCAAAAAGTGTTCCCTTCCCCCCCTTCCCCCTTTCCCCCCTTCCCCTTCCCCCCTTCCCTTCCCCCCTTCCGCTCCTTCCCCTTCCCCTTTCCCCCCTTCCCCCCTTCCCCTTCCCCTTTCCCCCCCTTCCCCTTCCCCTTTCCCCCCCCTTCCCCTTCCCCCCCCCCCTTCCCTTTCCCCCCCTTCCCTTTCCCCCCCCCCCCCCCCCTTCCCCCTTTCCCCCCCTCCCTTCCCCCCCCTTCCCCTTCCCCCCCCCCCCTTCCCCCCCCCCTTCCCCCTTCTTTTCCCTTTTCCCCTTCCCCCCCTTCCCCTTCCCCTTCCCCTTCCCCTTTCCCCTTCCCCTTCCACCCCCCTTCCTTTTCTCCTTCCCCCCCTTCCCCTTCCCCTTCCCTTCTTTTTGATGGATGATCTCCCTATGTTGCCCAGGCTGGTGTTGAACTCCTGGCCTCAAGCAATCCTCCTGCTCTGGTCTCCCAAAGCACTGGGATTATAGGCGTGAGCCACCACACCTGGCTGGCTCTTTAAATTTCTGATTCATCATGTTGCCCCCAGAGTCAGAGAGCTGAAGAGGCTGAGGAAGGAATCGTGGAGCAGGCTGAGATGAAAGCCTCAGGACTTGAGTGAACAGAAGGGCAGGAGTAGAATGTACTAGGTAGGGGCTCATCAGCAAAGTCTGGGCTAAGACCCTGTGGGACTTGTTAGGGGGTGAGGAGCTGCAGGGAAGAGCACTTGCTTGCAGTGTGACAAACCCGGGGCTTGGGGTGTTATATACTTTTTGTAAAACTTGAAGTTACTAAATCCTAGTTGGTGGTTCCCACTGAAAAATAAAGGAAATAATTTAGTTAGAATTGTCTGGCCACGCATGGTGGCTCACACCTGTAATCCTAGCACTTTGGGAGGCTGAGGCGGGAGGAGCGCTTTAGCCTAGGAGTTCGAGACCAGTCTGGGCAACATATCGAGAACCCCCGTCTCAAAAGAAGAAGAAGAAAAAAAGAAATTGCCCAGCCTGCATGCTTGGCATATTATAGTGATGGTGCGATCTTTGTGAACTGTCTTATAAACAGTGGGAACCTTCCGAAAGCTTTGGGTCGGGTGAGGGAGGGAGTTGACCAAGCCCAGGTATTCTGAACATTAGCATAACAGTGGGGCAGGGAAAGTGGGACCGGAAGTCCAGCCTGGTAGCTGTTTTCTGCAGTTAAAAGAGTGACAGAGGGAGAAGGAGGGAAAGACACTTCAAATGAGTCATCCACTGGATTTGGTGGTGGGCTGGCCATGGGGAGGGATGGTATGATGCTTTGTTCATTGGCTTTTTTATGACTCAGTTTCCACTGGTTCCCTCCTGACTCACTGATGTTTCTCTTGTCCTTGCAGGAGCCTGTGTGAAATGCAGCAAAGGGGTGTTTGGGGCTGGCCAGGCCTGCCAGGCCATGGGGAACCTCTACCACGACACATGCTTCACCTGTGCAGCTTGCAGTAAGTGTGGGTGTGGGTGTCGGGTGTGTGGGGGATGGGTAAGGAACATGGGGACCGAGAAAGGGAGGAGAGAGAAGATCATCTTTCAGGAGACAGTTGGTCCATGGCCTTCCTCAGCCCCACAGAAAAGCCAGACAGTGTCTTTTACAGCAGGGTTTCTTACCACCACCAGAGGCCGATCAGGGCACGGTGACTTCACACGATACCAAAGATTGCCTGTGATTCCGGTGATAAGTTGAACGAGTTCAGAGTGATCCCTAATCACATCAGGTTTGAAATACATAGGAAGAGGTTTCAGAAGATTTGGGAGGAAGTGCTGGGATTCACCGTGTCTACCCTGTTTGTCAGTTCTCTCCCCCACTGTGGGGACCAGCCAACCAAAAGTGATGAGTCAGTCAGCTATCCCAGAGTGAGGTGGGGGGGGCCTTTATTACTCTGTAACCAACTTCCTCACCTCATCTTTGATTCGGAGGCTGCTGTATGAGCATGAGGTGTGTGTGCATGCCACCCGTGTGCTGGTGCCTACCTAGCACACACCTGTGGGCATCTTTATACTGCAGTACGTGCATTATAATTCAGGCAGCCCATCAGGAGTCTGGATTGAATGGATGGCAACAGCTCCCTGTGGAAGATTCTAACACATTGCGTGCTTGCCAAGTCTGACCAAGTTATGGATTGTTCTTGTTTTCTGGTCTCTATCAAATATTAATTTTGAGGAGTATTTTTAGAAAATGTCCTGCCTATATTCTCAATCCTATCCTGAGGCTAGCAGCTCTCAACTAAAAGGGAACGTTACAGCAGAGTCACCAGGTGTCAGGGACAAAGGGGTCTTTCTTACCATCTGGCCTCGTGGTTTGCAATCCTGCTGCTCATTAGAGTCACCTGCAGAGACTTTAAAACCCAGTGATGCCCTGGCCCCACCCTTGATTAGCAGAATCAGATTAGCGAGATTCCTAGCTAATCCTATCAGATTAGGATTTAGCTCTGATTCTGCTAATCAAGGGTGGGGCCAGGGCATCACCCTTGGAATTCCTAGAGTGGGGCAAGTGTGTTTTTGTTTTTTTTTGAGATGGAGTCTCCCTCTGTTGCCAGGCTGGAGTGCAGTGGTGCAATCTCAGCTCACCGCAACCTCCGCCTCCTGGGTTCAAGCGATTCTCCTGCTTCAGCCTCCCAAGTAGCTGGCGCACTACAGGTGTGTGCCACCACGCCCAGCTAATTTTTGTATTTTTAGTAGAGACATGTTGGCCAGGATGGTCTTGATCTCTTGACCTTGTGATCTACCCTCCTCGGCCTCCCAAAGTGCTGGGATTACAGGCGTGAGCCACCTCATCCACCCAAGAGGGGCAAGTGTATTTTTTCACAGTTTCTCGGATTCTTCCAGGGTGTGGTCAGGGCTGACCACCATTAGTTTGGGGCTCCTCATTTTGGATCCTCCTGGAGAAGGGAAGGGGAAGAACTTGTTCACAGCCAGAGATTCTAATTCTCAGTATAAAGTTAACCAGTGCACATGGTTAACCAGTGGCCTCCTAACCTGCTGAGCCTTCATGGTCCAGGCAGATGCCTGAGTTCTGAACCTCACGCTTCAGTCCTCACTGCAATTTCCCCTGGAACACATGCCTGAGAGTTTATGGTTTACCCATTGTTCAATGTTCACCTATGTAGGGAAAGACTTTGAGATGAATCAAAAAGCCTAGTGAATGTCTGCAGTGGAAATCTAGGAGTGGTCTGGTTATCGAATTCTCTGGGTCTAGGGGACTTTCCTTGTCTGAGCTGTGTTGCACTCTGTAAGTTGTAGAATATTGATGGTAACAAACACGATTCTTGTCTATAGCAATGCAGACTGTCCGGTGGAGGTGCAGTTGATGACTGTTGCCCTGTGGAGACTGACCAGTTTTGCAATCTATTAAGCAAATTGATTTCAACATTCCTGATGGTCTATGGTTCTTTGAATTCTCCCAATTATACCACTTATTGGTTCATTTATTAATTGATGAGTTAAATAAAGCCTTGGGCACATGTTTGTATTTTATCTGTATGGGAGCTGTGTTTAGGCCCTCTTTTATTTATTTATTTAGTTTGTTAGTTACATTTTAATTTTAGTTTTAGATTCAGGAGGTGCAGGTTTGTTACAAGGGTATATTGTGTGAATCTGAAGTTTGAGCTTCTATTGGTCCTGTCACCCAGACAGTGAACATAGTACCCAGTAGAAAGTTTTTCAGCCCTTTTCCCCTCCTCTTCTTCCCTCCTTTTGGAGTCTCCACTGTCTATTGTTCCCATCTTTTTGTCTGTGTGTATCCAAAGTTTAGCTCCGAGTTCTAAGCGACAACATGCAATATTTGGTTTTCTGTTTCTTGTGTTTCTATGTTGCTGCAAAGGACATGATGTCATTCTTTTTTATGGCTGTGTAGTATTCCATGATGTATATGTACCACATTTTCTCTATTTAGTCCACTGCTGATGGGCACCTAGGTTGATTCCATGTCTTTGCTATTGTGAATAGTGTGGTGGTAAACATACGAGTGCAGGTATCTTTGGTAGAAGATTTACTTTTCTTTGTATATATATCCAGTAATGGTATTGCTGGGTCAAATGGTAGCTCTATTTTTAGTTCTTTGAGAAATCTCCAAACTGCTTTCCACAGTGGCTGAACTAATTTACACTCCCACCAACTGTGTATAAGCATTGCCTTTTCTCTATAACCTTGCCAACATCTACTTTTTAACTTTTTAGTAATGGCCATTCTGTGGTTTTGATTTGCATTTCTTTGATCGTTGATGATGTGGAGGTTTGTTTTGTTTTGAGATGGAGTCTCGCTCTGTCATCCAGGCTGGAGTGCAGTGATGTAATTGTAGTACACTGCAGCCTTGAACTCCTGAGCTCAAGCAACCCTTCTGCCTCAGCTTCTGAGTAGCTGGGACTGCAGGCATGTGCCACCATGCCCAGTTAATGTTTTAAAATTTTTGTAGAGACTGAGGTCTCGCTGTATTGCCCAGGCTGGTCTTGAGCTCCTGACTTCCGGTGATCCTCCCACCTCAGCCTCCCACAGGGCTGGGATTACTGGCATGAGCCACCACACCTGGCCCTTGAGCATTTTTTCTTGTTTCTTGGCTGCTTGTATCAGATCTTTCTTTACAGTTTATGTTTGACCTTTGACTCCTGCAACGGTTTCTCAATACTTGCTCTATTTTTCAGGAAAAAGAAAATAAATATTAAGGAGAGGCTGTTTTCCACCTCAAGCAATTACCATTTGAAATAGGGAAGCTGTTGGTGAGGGAAAACCAGTTGATGAGCATCTTAGTCTGTTTGGACTGTTATAACAAAGTACCATACACTGGTTGGCTTATAAACAATAGAAATGTATTTCTCACAGTTCTAAAGGCTGGAAAGTTCAAGATCAAGGTGCTGGCAGATGAGGTGTCAGTTAAGGGCCCGCTTCCTGGGTAGTCATATGGTGGAAGGGAGCTCTCTGGGATCTCCTTTATAAGGGCACTAATCCCATTCCTTGAGGGTTCCACCTCATGAGAATCACCTCCCAAAGGCCCTACCCCCTAATCCCACCACCTTGGAGGTTAGGACTTTTTTTTTTTTTTTTGAGATGGAGTTTCTCTCTTATTGCCCAGGCTGGAGTGCAATGGCGCGGTCTCAGCTCACCACAACCTCCGCCTCCCGGGTTAAAACGATTCTCCTGCCTCACCCTCCCAAGTAGCTGGGATTACAGCCATGCGCCACCATGCCCAACTAATTTTTGTATATTTAGTAGAGATGGGATTTCTCCACGTTGGTCAGGCTGGTCTCGAAGTCCTGACCTCAGGTAATCCACCCGCGTTGGCTTCCCAAAGTGCTGGGATTACAGGCACGAGCCATCATGTCCGGCCAGAGGTTAGGATTTTAACATAGGAATTTTAGGGGGACGTAGACATTCAACCCATTACAGATGAGTCTGTGGGTTCCACCCATGGCTGCTTGTGTGACTGTCTATTTCTTAATGGAGTGAGTTTCTCTTTCTTCAAATTGTGACAAGCACAGACACTTAAGGGAGACAGATCTGGTTTAGTTTTTGATTGGTCTAGCACTGAAGGCCTTTGTGGTCTTGTCCCTGTCTTATCACTTCCTGCTTCCTATTCCAGTCAAACTGAATTTCTCTTTTTCACTTCCATGCCTCTGATCACATTGTTCTCTAGAATAGCCTCTCCCCATTCACTTAATACATTGGTCTGTCCAGTCTTATGACTCAGCTCAAATGCCTCCTCTTCCAGGAAGCCTTCCCTGTTTCCTTAGCAGGAAGAAACTTCTCCTGAATTTGGTGCACTCTCCTTTCTTGTTTTGTTTTGTTCTGTTTGTTTGTTTGTTTGTTTGTTTTTAAGACAGATCTCACTCTGTTGCCCAGGCTGGAGTGCAGTGGCGCGATCTCGGCTCACTGCAACCTCTGCCTCTTGGGTTCAAGCGATTCTCCTGCCTCTCAGCCTCCTGAGTAGCTGGGGCTACAGGCATGTACCACCAGGCCCAGCTAATTTTTGTATTTTTCGTAGAGACAGGGTTTCACCATGTTGACCAGGCTGGTCTTGAACTCCTGACCTCAGGTGATCTGCCTGCCTCAGCCTCCCAAGGTGTTGGAATTACAAGTGCAAGCCACCATATCCGACCCTTGGTGTTATTACATAGACGGTGAACTGCACTCTCTGTGGATCCATTACCAGCAAACCAGGCCCTAGAACAGAGTTGCTGAAGGAATGAGGATTCGGATTTTGTCAAAAAGTGAGTATAGGGGCACTGCTGTTTGCCCTGGGGCTGCACACCCTCCTGCTGTGTGAATGTCCCACTTCCTCTCCAGTTCCAAAAACAGTTGGAATGTTGGAGACTGGGCATGTGTCTCAGCAGCTTCTCTTAGACACTGGAGGTGACTTGCCTTTTTTCAGTTACCAGATTGCTGCCCTTTACCTCAGCTTTCAGCAGAAGGAGGCACCCGGGAGCTCTATGTCTCAGCTCTGCAGGTCCCGAGTGTCTCTGTGAGCCTTAATACCATGGAGATGGCACAGCTGGCGGTCTGGGTGCATCTAGAGCATCCCCTCCTTCTTAGAAGAGAAAATGGGGGCAGACAGGGAAAGAGAATTTCTCAAGGTCAAAAACCTGGCTATGGAGCTGGCGTGGAATCCAGCTCTCTTGAATCTTTGCTCACCTGTACTTCCCTGTTTTTCTGGTTCTCCCTCCTCTGATTAATTCCACCGAGTCAAGCAAAAAGAAGTGTGTTTTCTTTGTTCTTTATCTTATTTTGTTTATTGATAGAGTCTGGTTAGTGTGTATATTTCTGAACATATTTGTATATGTATCTTTTCTATTTTCCCATTTCATTTATGAAAATCTAGTTTAAAACACTGTATAGAGTATGTAAAGCCAGATTTTATATTTATTTATATATATTTTATTTATATTTTATATTTTTATATATAGCATATGGCATATGGAGGTATCTGTTGGTATATACACATACTTCTTGAGGTCCATTGATACTGCATTAAAACATAGTATTGGGATACTGTTAAGCTTACACACATTTACAGGGCAAGTCCAGGGCCTGACTGGTTTGGTAAAGATACAACAAGTCTCTGTTACTTCAGGCTGTTTATTACTTACATAGGCAACACAACGAATATGTCGAACGTACCATCTTCGTGGATCCTTGTCCCATACACTGCAGAGGATGACACTGAAGCAAAAGAGGCTGATGACTACCACACAAGTGGGATTTTGAGAAGCAGTTTTAGACTGCAGCTAAGTGATCTCAGAGCCCACAGCTCTGTTCTGAGGGGCAGGCAGAAATCCCCATACCTCATTAGAGGTAAGACACTGTCTGGTGACAGGCTCCTAGGGGAATAGGGAGGTGAATGAGAGATAGCCATGCATCCTTTTGTGTTCTGGAAGCCTACAAGGTGTTCCACCAAGATCCAGGCAAACCTTTGTGTACATGGCTACGTGCAGGTTCTCCCAGGCACCGAGGCAGGTTCCCTTACACAGATATGCACATTTCCCCATCTACTGATAAGAAGCAGCAATGGGGAAAGCTGTGAGAACAATTTTATCTTTTTTTTTTTTTTTTTTTTTTTGAGACAGGGTCTTGCTCTGTCGTACAAGCTGGAGTGCAGTGGTGTGATCACAGCTCACTGCAGACTTGAACTCTTGGGCTCAGGCGATCCTCCTACCTCAGCCTCCTGAGTAGCTGGGATTACAGACATGCACCACCATGTTCAGCTGTTTTTTATTATTTTTTGTAAAGACAGGGTCTTGCTATGTTGCCCAGGCTGGTCTCGAACTCCTGGGCTCAAGCAGTCTGTCTGTCTTGGCCTCCCAAAGTGCTGGGATTATAGGCGTGAGCCACCACATCTGGCCGCTGCAAAGAAAATTTTAAAGACAGAAACCTGTTACGTTAGCGTTGTAGCTCAGCTACTGTCACTTTTATGTTTTCCTTGCCAGTTTTTCTCCAAATTTATACACACTTTTTAGAGTTGTGATCATAGTATATAAACAGTGTTGTATCCTTTTTAATTTAACGTCATGTCATAGTTCATAATAGTAATTTTAAGTTACTTGGTGATCGACTGAGTCGTGCCACTGTTCATGGCTGGCTTGTGGGTTGTTACACACAGCCCCAGCCAGCATCTTCGTGCAGCATCTTTCCTTCCCTCTGTGGGATTGTTTCCTTGGTGTTCGTGCTAGCAGTAAGCATCAGGTTGTGGTGTGGGCGTTTGTGTGGTTTGTTCAAGTTCCCTTCTTTCTTGCTGTGCTCCTTGGGCTGGGAATGTTTGGTTGCCGTGGAGATGAGTGCTGTGGGTCTCCCTCCTCCCCTCTCAGGCTCTATCCACCCCAGGCAGCCATGCCCCCCACTGGCTCTGGATGCTCTCAGGAAGCTGTTGGCACACCCTGGAGTGGGAGGGAGGTCCTTGGAGAGGTCAGGAGTGGCCTTTGTTGGCAGCTGTGTCCACTTATGTGTCAAGTGGCCTGTCTGAGGAAGGCTGGCGCCCACCTGTGCCTCAGAAGCAGCAATGTGAGAGGAGGAACAATGTGCTGACATGTGGGGTTGAGTGGACTTCTCAGCACCTTCCAGAATAGTCTGTGAGGCCAGGCATGGTGGCTCAGCCTGTAATCCCAGCACTTTGGGAGGCTGAGGCAGGTAGATCACTTGAGGTCAGGAGTTTGACACCAGCTTGGGTAACATGGCAAGACCCCATCTCTACTGAAAATACAAAAATTAACTGGGTGTCGTGGCACGTGCCTGTAATCCTAGCTATTTGGGAGGCTGAGGCAGGAGAATCGCTTGAACCCGGAAGGCGGAGTTTGTAGTGAGCCAAGATTGCGCCAGTGTGCTCCATCCTGGGCAACAGAGTGAGACTCCGTCTCAAAAAACAAAAAAAAAAGAATGGTCTGTGAGGGAGAAGTAGGCAAGGTCCTGTGTCCTCACTCCAGGCAGACTAAGGTTTAAAAGTAAGACATTCATTTCATAGACTAAACAAATTCCATCCTACAGTCAGGTGAAACCTGCTTGCCATGTCATTGTCATGATTCCTATTAGTTTTTTGATGATATAAGATGGAAAATGATGGACTAGGTAAATACACGCTGCCTGCCAGAAGCCCATGGAGCATGGGGGTGCCCACCTTGGGGATGGAAGTTGGGAAGCAGCCAGTCCCACAGCTGACAGAAATTATGCCCAGTGCAGGCCCGAGCTCAGTGGAAGGCTGCAGAGGGCCAGACAGGGTCCACTTGGGATGGTGCTGGGATGTGTAAGTCAAGGCCAGAATGAATTGCAGTGGTGTAACCTACTGTTTATATTCCTGGGTACAAAATGCACTGTGACCTGCCAGCCATGGCTTAGTGGGGAGAAAAAGCAAAACTAAGAGTATATACCATTGCTCATTTCACCTTCCAAAAACCGAATGTCCATGCCTGTTGAAGATTGCGGATGGGATTTATAGTAAAATCTCACTTGTTGAGACCCAGTTGGAAGAAAGCCTTTCTTAGTAAAAAGCCTGCATCTAGAACACTCACAAAATGCCATTTTGTTACTTGAGATAGGTAAAACAATTAGGACCAAGCCTAGTGTTGTGAAACAGAGGTTCTTAGCAAACGAATAAGCGCTTGGTGATTGACTCAGCCCTCTGAACTGGAGGGTTCTTGTCAGCTATTTTGTTTTTCTTACAGTCTAAATACTGCATCTGAAATCCTTTCCCTTTTTTGTTGACTTTGTAAATGACCTCATCAACCCAGCCCCTGAAAATGCTTCCACATTTTGAATTAGTTAAGCCTGAACTAGGGAGGTCTTCCTTTAATTCATGCAGGTCTGCTTCTGTAAAACAGTCACCGCAGTATTTATAGATAATTTATAGGTAAGCTTTCCAGCTTACTGTGAGCCTGACACCATGTAGCCCTCCTCCGCCCATGGCGGCTCACTAAATCCTGTAACAATTCAGTGAGTTCAGCGTTCATTATTATTGTTACTCTTAACTTAAGATGTACAGATTGAGGCTTGGGGAGTTTAGTTTGTGGTTGGTTATGTCACTGTTAAGTGGTGTGGTCAGCACTTGAACCCAAGACCCATGGATCCGCAGCTCTCACTGTTATCCACTGTGTTAAATTACCTTTGCTTAGAGAGAGTATTTGCCAAAGACAGGAGCCGGGCTCTAGCCATGGGCCCTTGCCTTGCCTTTTCAGGTTCAGCAGCTGCCTTGGGGTTGTGTGACAACAGAGACTGGGTTTTTGGCCACCCTCGAGTTGTGAGTGCAGGAGTGGCCTGGGGCTGGGAATGGGGGGCTAGAATTCAATAGTGGGATGCACCCAAAGTAGAGAAATGGACTAAGGGCTTTGATCCCCGAATTTCTGAGCTGTTGAATTGTCCCAATATTTCTCATCATATTCAGCAGTTCTGTATGAGCTGAATGAGTCAGCAGGACCTAAGGAAAAAGCTGAAGATCAAGAACATGAGAAAGGAAGAGTGGGCAGATGCTAAAGGAAATCAGTGGGCACGGGAAAGATTAGGAAGCAACCAAAATAGGCTGGAGCTAGCCAGAGGGTCGCAGGGGTCAGAAGAGAGTGGAGGGGCCACTTGCTTTGGTTATCAAAGGGTCTCTTGTGTCTGTCTCCTGTAAGCCTAGTTCTGCTAGTGCACTGGAGTTGGGGCCAAACCTGGTTTCCCAGGTCAGACTCTGCTGGTTCAGTCAGAGGCCAGGAAGTCCCTGACAGGGGAGACCATCAGACTCCTTTGTTCCTATCGTCTGAACAGAATCTGAGGGTTTTGCAGTATATTGTAGAGGTTAACTTTGGTGTAACCTATACCTTCTGTTGCCGTGTCTCCATCATAAGCTCCTGATATTGCACATGTCTGGTTTTTGTTGGAAGTCTGCACCTTTCCCCTGTGGTAGTCCCAGACCAAGGGTGATACTTGGTGGTGCCCAGGGTGTCATCTGTCTTCCAAGTCTAAGAGGAGAATGAAGAGCAGCTCCGATACGACAGGAGCATCACATTGTAATTAGCAGGAAGATGTTACACCGCAGTGCCTCATCTGAGAGCCAGAGTCCTGGGTTAGGGAGTAAACTCTTTTACCCAGGTCTGACTGTATTCTGGCACCGTAGGCCCTCCTCAGGTTTCCGTGGTCCTCTCATCTCACTAAGAGTATCCCTTCTTCATGTGTCTCTCAGCTGTTCTCTTACATTTCTGCCCCTGGCTCTGGCCCCTTCAGCTTCCTTCTCCTTCCCTTTCCTTTCCCTCCTCTCTCCTCCTTTCACCGACAGTTTTGTTTGCACTCATAGTTGCCCATCAGTGGATCCATGCCTGTAAGTCAGTGTAATGCGAGCTGCTGTCTGTGGAACATTTAATGCATTTATTGCAGTGAGCCATGATCGTGCCACTGCACTCCAGACTGAGTGACAGAGTGAGATTCTGTCTCAAAAAAAAAAAAAAAAAAAAAAAAAGATTCAGGAACTAGAGGCTTTATATGCAGTCCAATACAGTAGACACAAGCTGCACATGGCTGTCTTCTTGTGTCCCTTGCTTGCCTT
Organism: Macaca thibetana thibetana; assembly: GCF_024542745.1. NCBI lineage: Eukaryota > Metazoa > Chordata > Mammalia > Primates > Cercopithecidae > Macaca > Macaca thibetana. Next base: position 99,876,451 of record NC_065579.1, read on the forward strand.
CCAGCCACACTCATCTTACACAAGAGGTCATGGGGACTCAGAGCGGTTGCCCAGCTGGTGAGTGGGGAAGTGGGTTCGTGCCCAGGGGCACGTAGCCACTGCGTATATGCTTGCCACCACATCCATGGCCTTCACCCTCACTGCGCGTCAGTCAGTCACCATCACAAGGAGCCTGTTGCGGTGCCGACCTCTGGCTCTGCCTGCAGAGATCCCAGTTTTTGAGATCTGCATGTGCAGGGAGAGCATCCTGGGGGATGTGATGAAGTTAGCTGGGAAGTTGGCTGTGGCCCTGCAGTGGGCCTCAGCACCAGCCCAGTCGACCTTCATGTGGACTTCAGTCCTCTGGCCTCTCTCTGACCTATAGACCTGCACCATCCAACACAGCAGCTACTGGCCACGTGGGGCTCTTGAGCACTTGAAATGTGGCTAGTGTGACTAAGGAACTGCATTTTCCATTTTATTTCATTTTAATTAATTAAAGTTTAAATTTATTTTAGTAGCCACCTGCAGCTCGTGGCTACTGTATTGGACTGCATATAAAGCCTCTTGTTCCTAAATCTTTTTTTTTTTTTGGAGACAAAGTCTCACTCTGTCACTCAGGCTGGAGTGCAGTGTTACGATTATGGCTCACCGCAACCTCTGCCTCACAGGCTCAAGTGATCCCCCAACCTCAGTCCCTTTAGTCCCCTGGCTAATTTTTTTAAAATTAATTTTTGTAGAGATGGAGTCCCACTATGTTGCCCAGATTGGTCTCAAACTCTTGGGCTCAAGTGATCCTCCTGCCTTGGCCTCCCAAAGTGCTGGAATTACAAGTGCGAGCCACAATGCCCAGCCTCTAAATCTTCTTAGCCAGAGTTCACTTATTAATAGGAAATTACTCATGAAGTTTCTTGTTTTTGATACTTTATATGTCACCTAGTCAATATATTCACATTGTCAAAAAATATATATGGAAGAAGAAAATCACCTATAATTCAATACCAAAAAGAACCTCCAAAAACGTATGCTGTACCTGCATAGACGTTTTTGCCTGGTTGTCATCACAGTGTATGTTTGCTTTTATGCCCTGCTTTTTCCACTTACAGATATATCATATGCCTTTTCCCTCATTGCTCCATAGCCTTCATAACCATCTGCTGCGTAAGATCCTGTTGATTTGATGACTCAAAGCCAACATAACCTTCCTGCCAGTTAAAGTTTAAAGGGGAAGTGAACTCTTACCATGGGAGCTCCCAGACTCTTCCCAGGAGTACTGAGGTTGGCTGGGTGTGGATCCTGTGGCCGGGTTTTCAAGGACCAGATGCATGACAGGGCACGGGCCAGCCTGGGGGTCTGGCAAATCCAACGCCTGGCCAGAGGATGCAGACCCTTCCCTGTGTTCAGGGGCAGGGTGACAGCTGCCTCTCCACGTCAGCAGCAGCCCTGCAGTGGTCACCACTGGTGGCATTTGGATGCCAGCAGGGTCCCAGATGCCCTGTTTTGGGCAGACCATCTCTGTCTCTTGCATGGATCACTGCCGTCACCTCCAGTCTGGTCTCTGGGCACAGCAGTGAGGAGGCCACTCTCCAGCTCAGAGACCTTCAGCTACTTTTTGCCTTTACATTGTAGTCCAGTTCTTTCGCCTGGTGTTTAAGACATTCCTTAAATTAGTTCTAACTTCTTTCCTATCTTCTTTCAAACTAGCCCCCTCCCCCGCTGCCCCACAGCCTCCTGAAGCGCTGAAGCCCCTGTCATTTTCTACCCTTGTACCTTGTCACCCTTACCCTTCATCACCACCCAGGCGAACATCACTCCCCCTTCAGTGTCTTCCGATGCCATCTCCATTGCGGCTCCCCTCATCTTGGGTCCCACATGTACCTTGTTCATTTGCCTGCCCTAGGGTGTTTTCAATTATGATTGGATTGAAACTGTTTGCAGGGATCTCTGTCTCCCCCTAGATGAGTCGGTTTTGGGAGAATAGGAACAGGGTTTAACTGATCATGATTTTACTCCTTATAACCCTTCAGCACCTTTGGTATAATTCTGAACACAGAATAAATGTTGGAATAAATAAAGGTGACACTTTCCCATTACCTGATACTCATCACTTCACCTCCTCACCTGCCTTGCCTCATCCCTAAGCAACTACTGATCTACTTCCTATCCCTATAGATTTGCCTATTCTGGGTATTTCATATGAATGGAATCATATCATATATGATCTTCTGTGTCTGGCTTTTTTCACTTAGCATGCATTCCAGGTTCATCCACGTTGTAGCATGAATCAGTATCTCATACCTTTTTGTGGCTGAATACTATTCCCTTGTATAGATGATGTAGCATATTTTATTGATTCAGCAGTTGATAGATACTTGTTTTTATTTTTGGCTGTTATAAATAATGTTGCTATGAACATTCCTAAACAGGTGTTTATGTGAACATATCATTTCTGTTCTCTTGAGTAAATACTAGCAGTGAAATTGCTGGGTCATATGGTAACTATGACCTTTTGAGGACCTGTTTTTCAAAGAAGCTTTACCATTGTACATTCCCACCAGCCATGTATGAGGGTTCCAGTATTTCCACATCCTTGCCAACACTTATGCTTATCTAGTTTTTTTTATTCTAACTATCCTATTTGGTGTGAAGTTGGATCTCATTGTTGTTTTGATTTGCATTTTCCTGGTGATTAATGATGTTGAGCATCTTTTCATACATTTATTGGCCATTTGTATGTCTTATGTGGAAAAATGTCTTCTCAATTCCCTGCTCATTTTTACTTGGATTGTCTTTTTATTATTGAGTCTTAATAGTTCTTTATATGTTTTACGTATCAATCTCCTGTCAGATATAGGATTTGCAAAAATTTTCTTTCATTCTGTGGACTGTCATTTCATTTTCTTGATGGTATTGTTTACAGCACAAAGGTTTTAAATCTTTGATACAGTATAATTTTTTTTTTTTTTTTTTTTGAGACGGAGTCCCGCTCTGTAGCCCAGGCTGGAGTGCAGTGGCCCGATCTCAGCTCACTGCAAGCTCCGCCTCCCGGGTTCACGCCATTCTCCGGCCTCAGCCTCCCGAGTAGCTGGGACTACAGGCACCCGCCACCTCGCCCGGCTAGTTTTTTGTATTTCTTAGTAGAGACGGGGTTTCACCGTGTTATCCAGGATGGTCTCGATCTCCTGACCTCGTGATCCACCCGTCTCGGCCTCCCAAAGTGCTGGGATTACAGGCTTGAGCCACCGCGCCCGGCTGATACAGTATAATTTATCTACTTTTTTTTTTCTTTATTTGCCTGTGTTTTTAGTGCTTTTTGTAGGAAAACATTGGCTGACCCAAGGTCACAAAGATTCATGTCCATGTTTTCTTCTAAAAGTTTTAAAGAGATTTAACTAATAAGAAAAAAGTCTCACTTGTCCATACATTTGCCATTTCTGCTCCTCCTCATCCCTTTGTTTAGATTCCGGTTTTTTCATCTGGTACCATTTTTCCTTCTGCTTGAAGGACTTCTCTTAACATTTTTTCTTTGTCGCGTGCTGATCTGGTGATGAATTCTTTAAACTTTTGTATATCTGAATTTATCTTTCTTTCACTTTTTTTATTTTGAAATATGTATTTCTTTGCTGGATATAGAATTCTAGCTTGATACTTTTTGAGTTCCTTAAAGTTTTTTTTGTTTTTGTTTTTACTATTTTCTCACTTATTTTGTTTTTAATGAGAAATCTGATATCTCTATTCTCTGTATGTAACATGTTTTTCCCTCTTCTGACTGCTTTTAAGATTTTATCATTGATTTGGAGAAATTTGATTATGATATCCCTTGATATACTTTTCATGTTTCTTGTGCTTAGGGGTTTGTTGAGCTTCTTGGATCTGCGGGTTTGTAGTCTTCATCAAATCCGTTTCTTTACATTTCTCCCCTTCCACTAGGGACTCCAATTACTCCAGTCTTAGGCACCCTGAAGTTGTCCCACAGCTCACTTAATGCCCATTTCATTATTTAAAAAATTCTTTTCCTCTCATTTAATTTTGGACATTTTCTATTGCTGTACCTTTAAATTCACTAATGTTTTCTCTTGCAGGGTGTAATCTGCCATTAATCCCATCCAATGTGTTCTCTTTTCTAAAAATTTTAAAAAGTTTTTTGTTATTTATTTATTATTTATTTATTTATTATGCTTTAAGTTCTGGGGTACATGTGCACAATGTGCAGATTTGTTACATATGTATACATGAGCCATATTGGTTTGCTGCACCCATCAACTCATCATTTACATTAGGTATTTCTCCTAATGTTATCCCTCCCCCAGTCCCCCACCCCCCTCATAGGCCCCAGTGTATGATGTCCCCTCCCTGTGTCCACGTGTTCTCATTGTTCAACTCCCACTTATGAGTGAGAACATACGGTGTTTGGTTTTCTGTCCTTGTGATAGTTTGCTGAGAATGATGGTTTCCAGCTTCATCCATGTCCCTACAAAGGACATGAACTCATCCTTTTTTATGGCTGCATAGTATTATGTGGTGTATATGTGCCACATTTTCTTTATCCAGTCTATTATTGATGGACATTTGGGTTGGTTCCAAGTCTTTGCTATTGTGAATAGTGCTGCAGTAAACATACGTGTGCATGAGTCTTTATAGCAGTGTGATTTATAATCTTTTGGGTATATACCCAATAATGGGATTGCTGGGTCAAATGGTATTTCTAGTTCTAGATCCTTGAGGAATCGCCACGCTGTCTTCCACAATGGTTGAACTAATTTACACTCCACCAACAGTGTAAAAGCATTCCTATTTCCCATATCCTGTCCAGCGTCTGTTGTTTCCTGACTTTTTAATGATCGCCTTTCTAACTGGCGTGAGATGGTGTCTCGTTGTGGTTTTGATTTGCATTTCTCTAATGACCAGTGATAATGAACATTTTTTCATTTGCCTGTTGGCTGCATAAATGTCTTCTTTTGAGAAGTGTCTGTTCATATCCTTTGCCCACTTTTTAATGGTTTTTTTTTTCTTGTAAATTTGTGTAAGTTCTTCATAGATTCTGGATATTAGTCTTTTGTCAGATGGATAGATTGCAAAAATTTTCTCCCATTCTGTAGGTTGCCTGTTCACTGTGCTGATAGTTTCTTTTGCTGTGCAGAAACCCTTTAGTTTAATTAGATCCCATTTGTCTATTTTGGTTTTCGTTACCATTGCTTCTGGTGTTCTAGTCATGAAGTCTTTGCCTGTGCCTGTGTCTTGAATGGTACTGCCTAGATTTTCTTCTAGGGTTTTTATGGTTTTAGGTCTTACATTTAAGTCTTTAATCCATCTTGAGTTAATTTTTGTATAAGGTGTTAAGGTATCCAGTTTCAGCTTTCTAGATATGGCTAGCCAGTTTTCCCAGCACCATTTATTAAGTAGGGAATCCTTTCCCCATTGCTTGTTTTTGTCAGGTTTGTCAAAGATCAGATGTCTATTTATTTTTTTTAGGATGGAGTCTCGCCCCCATTGTGCAGGCTGGAGTGTAATGGCGTGATCTTGGCTCAATGCAACCTCCATCTCCTGGGTCCCAGCGATTCTCCTTCCTCAGCCTCCCAAGTAGCTGGGATTACAGGCGTGCACCACCACACTCAGCTAATTTTTGTATTTTTAGTAGAGACAGGGTTTTGCCACACTGGCCAGGCTGGTCTCAAACTCCTGACCTCAGGTGATCCACCCACCTCGGCCTCCCAAAGTGCTGGGATTACAGGTGTGAGCCACTGCACCCGGCCTGTTATTTATTTATTTTGAGACAGAGTCTTGCTCTGTTGCCCAGGCTAGAGTGCAATGGTGTGATCTCGGCTCACTGCAACCTCTGCCTCCCAGGTTCCAGCGATTTTCATGCTTCAGCCTCCTAAGGAGCTGGGATTGCAGGCATGAGCCACCATGCCTGGCTAATTTTTGTATTTTTAGTAGAGATGGGGTTTTATCGTGTTGGCCAGGCTGATCTCCAACTCCTGGCCTCAAGTGATACGCCTTCCTTGGCCTCCCTAAGTGCTGGCATTACAGGTGGGAGCCACCATGCCCGGCCAGCCAGTGTATTCTTTATCTCAGACATTTTGGTTTTCATCTCTAGCAGCTCAGTTTGAGCCTTTTTAATATTTTCCATGTTGCTACTTAACATTTCCAACATATTGAATATGGAAACAATAGCTTTTAATGTCCTTCTCTGCTAATTCTAATATCTGTGTCTGATTGGGGTTGATTTCCATAGATTGATTATTCTTTTCCCTATGGGTTGTGCTTTCCTGCCTCTTTGCATGCCTGGGAATATTTGATTGGCTACCAGACATTGTAAACTTTACCTTATTGAATCTTGGATATTTTGTATTCTTTAAATCTTCGGAGCATTGTTCTGAGATGCAGTTAAATTATTTGGGAACAGTGATCCTTTCCAGTCTTGCTTTTATGATTTATTAGATGAATTCAGAGCAGAGCTCAGTCTAGGGCTCTATTATTCCTCATTTTCAGGGCTGTTGGGAATAGGCACTGTTTCCAGCTTTTGTGGGTGCCAGGCACTGTTCTTGCTAATCCTGCAGATGTTTGTCCTCTGACTCTGGTTAGTTTCCTCACAGGCAAGAGCTGATCGGTGCTCTGCTGAATACTTAAAGGAGATCCTCTGCACATCTCTGGGTTGTCTCTCTGTGCAGTATTCTCATCTCTGATCCAGACGGTAATAGCCTGGAATAGGGGGAATAGAAAACTAACTATAAGACAAAGAAAGACTTTGGAGTGGCACGTGAGAAGAGAATTGGAGCATGAGGCAGCACTGCTCAGATCATGGTCCTTGGCCAGCACCGGCAAAGGCCGAGAAAGAGACGAGAACGTTTAGAGACCTTCCTAAGAGTTTGACAGAGTGGCTTTGTGTCAGTTGAATTGGATAATAACTACATTTGGGGCTTGGATTTTATGTTTCATTTTTCTATATTATTGTATTTTACAAGATAATAAGTCTGACAGATGGAAATTAAAAACAAAAGCCTCCCATACCTAGCCCTTTGCCACAGATAAACTGAGAAGGAAGGAGTGATGTAGGGGATTTGGATGAGGAGGGGGAGAGGGTGGTGGTTGTGATTTTTAGCTCTGGTGGGTGTCATTTGAGGAAACGGAAGGTCAGGTAGGGATGCTGGCAACAGTCACACCAGATACCTGGTATGAGGTGCACTGGGCTGTGTTCCCCACTGTGATCCCACTTTTATCCTCACCAGAGAACCTGAAGCGTTTCGGTGGCAGCCAGGGTCTCGTTTCAGGGAAAGGGCAAAGGCAAGGTTGGACCCCAAGCCTGAGTACTTTTCCACAGCAGAAAGTGCTTGCCCCTTTCTGCTGTGCTCCTTGGCTGACTGAGACTGGGCAAGCCTGCACAATCAAGGCTGGGTCTTTCCTTCACTTGAGCCAAACCAAACTGATTTGTTTTTAGCAATGTCTTTTAAGAGTTAACCTATTCTGGGACTGGGTGTGGCGGCCTATGCCTGTAATCCTAGCACTTTGGGAGGCTGAGGCAGCCGGATCACCTGAGGTCAGGAATTTGAGACCAACCTGGCCAAAGTGGTGAAATCCCATCTCTACTAAAAATACAAAAATTACCTGAGTGTGATGATGCATGCCTGTAGTCCCAGCTACTCAGGAGGATGAGGCAGGAAGATGGCTTGAGTCCAGAAGGCAGAGGTTGCTGGAGCCAAGATTGCACCATTGCACTCCAGTCTGAGCTACACAGCAAGACCCTGTCTCAAAAAAAAAAACCAAAAAACCTATTCTAGAAAAGCTGTTTGAAGAAGTAGATTGGGTAGAATTTTGTGTGATGATGCAGATATTCTAAAGCTACCCTAGTCACAAGTGGCCATTAAGTACTCAAGATACACTTGTTCAAGCCCTGGTGCTAAATTTGTAATGTTATCTTAATTGATTTAAATTTACATATAAATGACCATATGTGGCTGGTAGCCACCATGGACAGTACAGGTAGAAGTCACTAACTGGGACAGTACGACCAAAACAATCCAAGTGACTGCTAATGTTTGCTTTCTTTTCTCCGGAACTCTTCTCATTGTTGGGAAACCCTTGCATTTTTACTTCTCAGGGAGATATTTTGGAACTGAAATTTGTGGTGGAGTCTTACCGCCAAGGACCAATTATGTTTCTAGAATAGGTTATAGCTCATTTCCGTTTTATAGGAAGGAAGAATGGTGAGTATTATTGCAAGTTTTAGTTTTGTCAGATTAAATGGCTGACCTCTTTTTATGATGTCCCCAACTCTTGTTTTCTTTGTTAAACTACACCAGCTTTATCAGATGCCTTTTTCTCTTTTCAACTGAAGATGGCCTGAAGGCAAATATAAAATACTCGTTCACAGCCTGCATGGTGGCTCACGCCTGTAATCCCAGCACTGTGGGAGGCCGAGGCAGGTGGATAGCCTGAGCCCCTGAGTTCGAGACCAGCTTGGGCAACATGGTGAAACCCCGTCTCTACTAAAAATACACACAAAAAATTAGCCAGGCATGGTGGCATCCGCATGTGTTCCCAGCTACTTGAGGCTAAGGTGGGAGGACTGCTCTAGCCCAGAAGGAGATTGCACCACTGCACTCCAGCCTGGGTGACAGAATAAGACCCTGTCTCAAAAATAATAATACTAATAATTCACTACATCTGTGGAAAGTGTCTTTTTGGAGTGGATTCTCTGTGAATCTGCACATTGATCAGTCTTTTTTTTTTTTGAGACAAGTTGTCACTCTGTCACCCAGGCTTGAGTGCAATGGTGCGATCTCAGCTCACTGCAACCTCTGCCACCCGGGTTCAAGCGATTCACCTGTCTCAGCCTCCTGAGTAGCTGGGATTACAGGCTCATGCCACCACACCTGGCTAATTTTTGTATTTTTAGTAGAGACAGGGTTTCACCATGTTGGCCAAGCTGGTGTCGAACTCCTGACCTCAAGCGACCCGCCTGCCTCAGCCTCCCAAAGTGCTGGGATTATAGGCATGAGCCACCATGCCCAGCCTATTAGTCAATATTTTATACATGGCTGATGTAAATAAAATAAAGAGCACTTCTGACTACTGTATTCTAAAACTGTAAAAATGGTCTATTGATTATATATTTAGTGTGACTATCATCAGCTATTTCCTAGTGGAGGGAATTCCCCTGCTGGAAGCAGGACGATTCTGAAACTAGAATTGTAAAGATGTAGCACTGACACTCCCACCGCAGCATTATGTTTGATGCTGATTATCCAGGGATGGTTTAGGTCTTCACATTTTTGACCAAGATGAACAGCATCAAATGGAAGTGCCAGTTCAGAGACACACCTGAGGCATAGCCTGACTCGGTGGTTCTCAACGTGTGGTCCCTGGACTGGCACCATCAGCATCACTAGAGAAGTTAACTAGAAATGCAGAGTCTCGGGCCCGTTCCCACACTTACTAAGTCAGCAATCTGTGTTTTAACTAACCCACCTGGTGGTTCTGAAGCATGCTAAAGATTTGAGAATCACCTCAGTTTTTGGTGTTTATCCCTTGACTATTCCATTTTGTCCTCTGTCCTTATTAGCTCCGCCATAGCCACAGCGGCTCCCTGGTGTTACATCTCTACGTATGAGCCGCCATAGCAAGTCAGTGAGGACAGTGAAATTTGCCTCTTTAAGGGAGCAGAGGGACGTTTAATTGGGAATGCCAGGAAATCCGTCTTCTTCCCTGGAAGGACTGAGCCTTTATACTGCCCCTCCACAAATCCCGATGTTGAAACTCTAATCCCAACATTACGGTATTTGGAGGTGGAGTCTTTGGGTAGTGATTAAGTCATGAGGGTGGAGACTTCATGAATGGGATTAGTGTCCCTATGAGAAGAGCTCAGAGATTTAGTTAGTTCCCTTTCCGCCATGTGAGAACATAGCAAGAAGACAGCCATCTGTAAATCAGGAACTGGATCCTCACTAAGAACCTGACCCTACTAGCACCCTGATGTTGGACTTCTAACCTCCAGAGCTGGGAGAAATAAATGTCTATTGTTTAAGCTACTCAGTTTATGGTATTTTGTTCTAACAGCCTAAAATGACTAAGACATTCCCCTTAGTCTGAGAGATATTCCTTTTGGAATAGACAACAAGAGAGACAGTATAGAGTGGTGGAAAGAGTGTTGACTTGCACGAGAGAGACTTGGGTTCAAATCTCAACTCTTCTATTTAATTTTTAGCTACATAGGTAAATTTAACCTCTTTAGCTTTTGTTTCTCCATCATTAAAAAAAAAAGCATCAGTAACTTGACCATAATGCAATAAGTGAATTTCTTTTTTCTCTTTTCTTTTTTTTTTTTTTTTTTTTTTTTTTTTTTTTTTTTTTTTTGAGACGGAGTCTCGCTCTGTTGCCAGGCTGGAGTGCAGTGGTGCAGTCTCGGCTCACTGCAACCCCTGCCTCCCGGGTTCAAGCGATTCTCCTGCCTCAGCTTCCCGAGTAGCTGGGATTAGAGGCGCACACCACCACACCCAGCTAATTTTTGTATTTTTTTTTTTTTTTTTTTTTTTTAGTAGAGACGGGGTTTCACCATGTTGGCCAGGACAGTCTCGGCCTCCTGACCTTGTGATCCGCCCACCTCAGCCTCCCAAAGTGCTGAGATTACAGGCTTGAGCTACCACGCCCGGCCAACAAGTGAGTTTCAGCTGCCCAAACATCAGGGCACATTATTGCAAGATTAATGAAATGACTCAAGCAGGCCGCCAGGGCTGGCCGGCTTGGGGAAAGTTGTGCTGCTTCAGTCTGTCCTTGTCCTGGCTGTGGTGGTTTAGCACCACCTAGTGGCGGTTGGGTGCTCTAGCTTAAATATCAATAAGGAGGATTCTGGATCCTGCTCTTGATTGGAACTTTCAGGACAGTGGCAGTGATTCCAGGAATTTTCAGGTCAGTTGGCATCTGTTCCATTGGCCAGATCTAGGGTGATTCAGCCTGGAGAATACCTTTTCTGCCTCCCTGCTTCTCAGCACCAGGTTGCTTGCTTTTCCTACCTGGCCTCAGCCTCCTCTCAGCAACCCCCTTTCTCCAAAGATACAAACTTTAGCCTGTGTCCAAGTGGAAGGTTACCTGTCAAGTTACATCCAAATGCCTGTCATCACAAGGAGTTTTTACAGAATTGTTGATGACACTTAAGTGAGACATGAGGCAAGCAAAGGGCCCAGTACCTAGAAAGTGCTTGAATGAAAACTCCCTTTTCCGGCCAGATGTGGTAACACCTGTAGTCTCAACGCTTTGGGAGGCCAAGATGGGAGGATTCCTGAGGCCAGGAGTTCGAGGCTTCAGTGAGCTATGATTGCACCGCTGCACTCCAGCCTGGGCAACACAACAAGACCCTCTCTCAAAAAAAAAAAAAAAAAAAAAAAAAAAGAAAGTCCTGTCCTGTTTCGTGGCAGAAGAGAGAAACTGGATTCTGCGTATAGGTGTGCATCCAACAAGCATTAAATACTGCTAGATGGCCTCATGGTGCAGTGGAACAAGCACAGCTACCTGGGTAAGCCTCAATTTCCTCACTTATGAAATGAAAATGATAATGTGTAACTCATAAGTATCATATTTTTACTCCAGAAAGTTAGGCGTAATCTTTGGGTGTGATTTCAAGTGATTCCCCAAAATAATCAATTCCTGTATCCTTGCGCTGCTCCTTGACATTGACATGTGATGTGTTTGATTTCTGCCTCACTCTTTACTGAACCCTTCCCATGCTCACTGGAGTAGGTGATGGCTTTGAGTAGGAAATGACTTCGTGAGTTTCTTCCGTAAAAGGCATGTGGCAGTACAGGGCCAGAAGGTGCGGTGATGCAATAACCTATGCGTCAAAGTTTTCAAGCATTTAAAAATATATGTGTAAGCCCTAAACATAGTACTTAGACCACAGAAGACATTCAGTAGATGTTAGGCTTTTCTCCCACTCAGAATACAAACAAATATATTTTGATGCACTGTCCAGTTTCTAAATTCAGTTGGTCTTTCAAAACTGAAGTGAAAAACGAAGTGTGACTTCTTCAGAGCAAACTAAGCCCCACCCTCTTAGGTCAATGGGTGGGGGAGTCTCAGTTTTTAAAAATTTGGAATAAAGGAAAATCCGACGTAGTCCCCCAGGCCCCTGTACTGGCCTCCTATGTCTGGACATGGGAATTTGCAGCTGTGGGAGCTGGCAGCAAGAGGACTTATCTAGCCAGCTGGGCAGTTTTTTAAACGATAATCAGAGCAACACCTGCTCAATGGTAAATGTTTGGGAAAGTGTAGTGAAGTATATAGAAACAAACAATTAGGAAATAAACCATCCCCTCCACCATGCAGATTCTTTTTTTTTTTTTTTTTTTGGGAGACTGAGTTTTGCTCATGTTGCCCAGGCTGGGGTGCAATGGCTTGATCTCAGCTCACCGCAGCCTCCACCTCTTGGGTTCATGTGATTCTCCTGCCTCAGCCTCCTGAGTAGCTGGGACTACAGGCATGCCCCACCATGCCTGGCTGATTTTGTATTTTTAGTAGAGATGGAGTTTCACCACATTGGTCAGGCTGGTCTTGAACTCCCGATCTCAGGTGATCCGCCCGCCTTGGCCTCCCAAAGTGCTGGGATTACAGGCGTGAGCCACCGTGCCCAGCCTTACCGTGCAGATTCTAAATATGTCCACTCAGAGGCGCTGCCACTCATGGGCAGATTTCCTTTCCATTCTTTTTTCTTTGAATTTCTTCTTTATATAGTTGAGATACACAATTTTTAAATCTTGCTTTTTTACTTTTCACATTATAACGTAAGGGTTTTCTTTTAAAAGTATTGTTTTTCATATTATACATATTTCTAGAAAAATTTAATCTAGAAATGTATGAAGTAAAGTGAAATTTCTCTCTAATACCATCTGTCACTCTACCTAATACTAGAAAGAAAATTTAAAATATTAAAGTATATGGAGTAGAAAGTGATGTTTCTCTGTTATACTTCTACCAGTGTTAACCACTGTTTGGTTTTTTCCCCTTTTGATTATCAATGGTATCTGCAAATTACTGAAATGGAATTGTACTATAAATACACTTGTCAAGTTTGCTTTTTTCACTTATTAATATATTTTCAGTATGGGTGCAGTAGTTCATACCTGTAATCCCAGAACTTTGGAGGGCCGAGATGGACTGATCACTTGAGCCCAGGAGTTGTTGACCAGCCTTAGACAACATGGAGAAACCCTGTCTCTACAAAAAATGCAAAAATTAGGCAGTTGTGGTGGTGCACACCTGTAGTCCTATCTACTCAGGAGGCTGAGGTAGGAAGATTCCTTGAGCCTGGGAGGCCGAGGCTGCAGATTGCGCCCCTGCACTCCAGCCTGGGTGACAGAGTCAGGCTGCATCTCAAAAAAACCCCAAACATATATATGCTATCCTTCTGTAGTATAAGCATTTTCCAACATCACTACAACACGATTTAAATGACATTTTAAATAGCTATGTAACATTTCATCATGTATATGTACTCTGGTTTATGTAACCGTTCCTCTAGGGCTGCCAGTTTGGATCTAAGTAAATATTTATTCACTTTTTAAAATTCTTTCCCAAAACTGTCTCAGATAACCTCACTGAGTCAGAGATAAACATTTTAAAGTTTCCCTTCCAGGGAGAGTTTATCATCTTACACTCTCAGCAGTAGCTTATGAAAATATGCAGTGACAACAATCACAAACTCTTAAAAAATCTTTGTTGATCTCATGGGTGAAAAAGCTCCTGTTTAATTTGTTTCTTAACACTAGAAGGTTCAGTGCTTCTGCATGCTCAGTGATCTTCCTCTGTGATTTTGGGAATAGAGGTGATCTTCGCCCTATTACACAAAACATTGATTTCCAGCTCAGATTCCTTAGAACTTGCTAACCCCATTCCTGGAACCAGAGTGCTGTTTGCTGTGTTCTCCATACACTGGATCAGAAGCCCAAGCTCTGAAGTCCTGCGCCGTTTTCCTGGCGGCCTCCTCGCTCCCTCTAGGGACCCCGTCTGCAACTGCAGCCCCACCTCCTTTCCTCTCATCAGAAATGAGTTTACCCTGCCGGAGTTCCGAGAAGGAAGCAGTGAGACTGGGGAGCTCCACAAATAAAGATTTGGACTTTGTTTGTGATCAGACAGTGTGTGAATAGTTTTGCTTTCTGGTTGAGCAGCTCCTCTTAGGTGGGCTGTCTTTCCCCGCACCGCCCCCACCGACGAAGTCTCATTCTGTCATACAGGCTGGAGTGCAATGGCACAATCTTAGCTCACTGCAGCCTCTGCCTTCCAGGTTGAAGCGATTCTCCTACCTCAGCCTCCCAAGTAGCTAGGATTATAGGCGCACACCACCATACCAAGCTAATTTTTGTATTCTTAGTGGAGATGGGGTTTTGCCATTTAGGCCAGGCTGGTCTCGAACTCATGACCTCAAGGGGTCCACCTGCCTCAGCCTCCCAGAGTGCTGGGATCACAGGCATGAGCCACTGCGCCCATCCAGGTGGGCTGTTTGTGTCCTCGTCACCTTGTTCCTGGGGAGGGACGGAGGGCAGCAGATCAGCTGTCACCTGGGTAGGTGTCCAATGTGGGAAAAACATAGGAAAGATACTCTAGTTAGTTCTCATTTTCTTTTCTAAAACTTCGAGTTCTCTGGAGTCCCTTTATAGAGAGGAAAGTTTAAGTAAAATAACAAATTAATGTCCATGGCTGTCAAGGGGGTTCTGCTGATGAACCCTGAGATCATCCAGCTGTAGGTAGACATTCTCGGTACCCCAGTTTAGAGAGTCAGAAAATACTGCGAATGTTCAAGGGTGGGGACCTTGTAGAAGAGAGGGCAACAGTAACTTTGAGGGGAGGACAGGCGAGCAGCTTTGGAGACCTAAAGAGTTGCGGCCTTCTGTGTAAGTCCTATTGCCCCTTCCACACAGCCCCACCCACATTCCCCTACTCCATTAAACTGCGTTTCAGGTTATAAAAATAATGCATAATTATTGCAGGAAAAAACAGTAATTGAAAATCACCTATTTCTTACACTCAAAGATAATGACTTAAAATTTGGTGTACGTCTTTTGTGTATGAGTGTACACATAATTCTGCCATCATATGTGTAAATGTGTTCATAACCGTAACCCACACACTTGTATACTTCCTTTAAAATATTTTAAGTATTTTTCCCTGTCAATAAATCTTTTTTGGAAAACAATCTTTTTATGGCTGCATAATATTCCAACATGTGGATGGGTCATCATTTAATAGGAGTTGGACATTTGATGCTCATTTTTAGCAACTTATTATAAATAAAGCTGAGATGATGATTTCCCTAGGATAAATTCCTGAAATAGAATTTTTGGGGAGAAAATATCTGAACTTTCTAAATTCCACTGACTTTTAATACCAAATTTCTCTCCTAAGAGCTTGTTTCAACTTCTGCTATCCCTTGCAGAGTGTGAACAAGTATCTGTCTGTCTGTGTCATTACTAACACTGGGGTTATCATTCTTTCTAAGCTTTGCTAGTCCCATAGGTAAAGCATAGGGTTTTTTGTTTTTGTTTGTTTGTTTGTTTTTGGAGGGACAGAGTCTCACTCTTTCACTCAGGCTGTAGTGCACAGGTGTGATCTCAGCTCACTGCAGCCTCAATCTCTAGGCACAAGTGATCCTCCTAGCTCAGCCCCCTAAGTAGCTAGGACTACAGGCATGCCCCACTATACCTAGCTGATTTTTTTATTATTATTATTATTCATAGAGATGGGATCTTGCTGTGTTGTCTAGGCTGGTCTTGAGCTCCTGGGTTCAAATGATCCTCCCACCTTGGCCTCCCAAAATGTTGGAATTACAGATGTGAGCCACTGTGACTGGCAGCAATATTTTTTAAATCATGAGGAAAGCTAAAGATTTTATTTTATAGTTATTGATCATTTATACTTCTTTTGTGGTTTGTCTGCCTATTCTTTACCCATTTTTTATATGGGAATGTTACCTGAGTTATTGTCATGTTAGAGTTAAATCCTTTTCTGTCATACAGTATAGATGTTTGCTCTAGTTTGTTATTGCCTTTTGGTTTATGGTGTTTCACGAAAATGTGTGTGTGTGTGTGTGTGTGTAAAACCTACTGGAAGGAACTATAGGAAATAATCCTTATTTACCTATCACCCAGAATGCACAGACATTTTTACATTGTAGTTTTGGTTTGGTATTTTTTATAAAGGAAATTAAATATTATATAAAAATTGTGTGTGTATTTTAAAACCTACTGGAAAGTACTATAGGAAATAATCCTTATTTACCTATCACCCAGAATGCACAGACATTTTTACATTGTAGCTTTGGTTCTGTATTTTTATAAAGGAAATAAAATGTTATATAAAAATTGGAATCATCTTGATTCCTTTTCCTATCCTCTCCCTTCCTTCCCTAGGGCAGCTGCTATTATGAATTGAAATTTTCCTACTGTTACCATATATACTACTATCAATAAAAAACGTATAGTACTAGTTTGTGGCCGGGCATGGTGGCTCACACCTGTAATCCCGGCACTTTGGGAGGCTGAGGTGGGTGGATCACTTGAGGTCAGGAGTTTGAGACCAGCCTGGCCACTATTTCTTTAGAGGTGGCAAAACCCCGTCTCTACTAAAAATACAAAAGTTAGCCGGGTGTGGTGGTGAGTGCCTGTAATCCCAGTTGCTCAGGAGGCTGAGGCAGGAGAATCACTTGATCCTGGGAGGCAGAGGTTGCAGTGAACTGAGATTGTGCCACTGCACTCCAGCCTGGGCGACAGAACGACACTCCATCTCAAAACAAAACAAAGCAAAACAAAACAAAAAAACAGTACTAGTTTGTGTATGTGTGTGCACACTCAAACTTACACATATACGATCACTGGTGTATGTTCAGGCATTTTGCCTTATTTGCACTGGTGTTCAGTTCAATTAATAATGATATGCATAGATCTAGTCCTTTCATTTAGACTACTGTCTGGTATCACATCCAGTAAATATCGCTCCAGTTTCTTTGTCTATGTATCAATTCTCATGTCTAGTGAACACTGAAGATGCTTGTAGTTTTTCCATAACAACATTGCCGTGAACATCCATACATGTCTGTCCTCATGCATATTTGGTTAATCTTCTCAAGGAGCAACCTTAGAAGTGTGTTGTGGATTATGTGGGTTTTCAGATCTATTGGCCCTTGACAAATTGTTCCCAAGTAGTCATCCCAGTGGATGACACTCCCACCAGTGTGAAAGGGCTCCTTTTGTCCCACACCTTCCAAGACATGCTGTTTTAGTAATTTTTGCCAGTCTGTGAAAGTGAGATAGAATCTCATTGTGGTTTTAGTTTGCATTATCCTGATTGTTGATAGGATAGAGCATCTTTTTATTATAGATATTGGGGTTATGATTAATAATCCTGGTTGTTGCCTAAGGTATAACAGGTTTTCTATTCTATGCACTTTCTCTTCCTGCCCTTTGCTCATTTCCCCCATTGGGTTATTTATCTTTTTCTTATTGATTCATTGGTGTTCTTTGTGTCTTAGGTACTAATACCATTTTAATTTATTTTATTTATTTATTTTTGAGACAGAATCTTGCCCTGTTGCCCAGTCTTGACTCACTGCAATCTCCACCTCCTGGGTTCAAATGATTCTCCTGCCTCAGACTCCCAAGTAGCTAGGACTACAGGTGCGTGGCACCATGCCCGGCTAATTTTTTTTTTTTTTTTTTTTTGAGACAGAGTCTCCCTCTGTCACCAAGGCTGGAGTGCAGTGGCACGATCTCGGCTCACTACAACCTCCACCTCCTAGGTGCAAGCAATTCTCCTGCCTCAGCCTCCCGACTAGCTGAGGTTACAGGTGCATGCCACCATGCCCAGCTAACTTTTTTGTATTTTTAGTAGAGGTGGGGTTTCACCATATTGGCCAGGCTGATCTTGAACTCCTGACCTCAGGTGATCCACCCGCCTCAGCCTCCCAAAGTGCTGGGATTACAGGCTTGAGCCACTGCGCCCGGCCAATTTTTGTATTTTTTATAGAGACGAGGTTTCACCATGTTGGCCAGGCTCGTCTCAAACTCCTGATCTCAAGTGATCCTCCCGTGTCAGCCTCCCAAAATGCTGGGATTGTAGGCATGAACCACTGTGCCTGGCCAGGTACTAATACCATTTTATATGTGCTTTGGCCATCTTCTGATCCATGGCTTACTCTTCCTTTTTTCTTTAACTCAACATGTACTGCACTCTGTTAGAGTATTGCCAAGCCCTCCCCTCCAAGTATGACGCTGACTTAGCTATATCCTCAAGGAATGTAGCATATACTCAAAGTATTAAAAAGTCCTACAGGAACCAACAGGAGGGCTGGGGAAACATTCAGACAACACTAGATCTGGTAGCAATGACCACCACAGCAAAGAAGATGTATTAGTCCATTCTTACATTGCTATAAAGAAATGCCTGAGACTGGGTAATTTATAAAGAAAAGAGGCTCATGGTTCTGCAGGCTGTATAGGAAGCATATGCTGGCATCTGCTTGGCTTCTGGGGAGGCCTCAGGAAACTTACAATCACGGCGGAAGGCAAAGGGGGAGCAAGCACCTCATGTAGCTGGAACAGGAGGAAGAGAGGGAGAGTGGGAGGTGCTGTACACTTTTAAACGACCAGATTTCACGAGAACTCCCTATCACCACAACAGCACCAAGGGAGATGGTACTAAACCATGAGAAACCACTCCATGATCCAATCACCTCCCACCAGGCCCTACCTCCAGCATTGGAGATTACATTTCAACATGAGATTTGGGTGGGGACAAATATGTAAACTATATCAGAAGGGTCTGGCCAGGTCTGAAGGAAAGGGCCATCCAGTTAAGCAAAGCACAGAGGCATGAAAGTGGGTGGTCAGCTGAGAGTCCTCATTTCTTTCCTAGCCTTAGTCTCTTGGCTCTTCAGCACCTCCGTTCCCGCCTCCATGTCTCACCTGCAGCCAGGACAGCTGAGCACTTCTGCCTCCTCCGTCTCCACTGCTCCCCATGCGGCTTCAAGTCCTGTCCTGGGACCCTTGCCTCTGCCTCCCTGCTGGGGAGCAGGCTGGATTTGCAGCATTTTCATCTTTTAAACCTTGCTTATGCTCTTTTTTCTTATATAGAAGTTTACATTTTTGATGTCTATTGTTCAGTCAACCTTCATGCGATGTGCTTTTTATGTCTTATCTACAAAATCCTTCTCCATGCCAAAGTCAGACTTTCTTTTCTTATAATAAAAATAAATAAAATATCACAAAATAGAAAATTAAAAAGCTTGCAGTTTCTTTTTTTCTTTTTCTTTTCTTTTATTTATTTATTTATTTATTTTTTGAGACGGAGTCTTGCTCTGTTGCCAGGTTGTAGTGCAGTGGCACGATCTCAGCTCATTGCAAACTCTATCTCCCGGCTTCAAGCGATTCTCCTGCCTCAGCCTCCCAAGTGGCTGGGATTATAGGGATGTACCACCACACCCAGCTAATTTTTGTATTTTTAGTAGAATTGGAGTTTCATCATGTTGGTCAGGATGGTCTCCATCTCCTGACCTTGTGATCTACCCACCTCGCCTCCCAAAGTGCTGGGATTCCAGCCTGTAGTTTCTTATACTAGTTTCTGTTTTTTATACTTAGGGCTTTCATCCATCTGGAGGTTTTTGTATTTGTAGTTAAAGTTACTTCCTTTTTTATGCCTTTTCCGCTGCATTGATGCTTTCAAAGTCCTCTCTGAGGTCTGAGGAGTGTTCTTTGACAGTCTTGTCGCTATCTGCTCTGCACTGCTTTGCCTCTTGTGGACGTCACCAGGCGAGGGCAGCCAGTGTTTGGTGGGTTTCTGTGTATCTCGGGCAGTGTTTGTGACATTGGTGATTTTACTTTCATGTTGTGAACCCTGGCCCCAAAGGGCTTGTTTAACTTTTTGCGGAGAGTTCATTCAGTTTCTGAAGCCCCCACATTGCCTGTTGAGTATGTGTTGAGCCTGGCACTGGAAATGCCCTCAGATCTGTGAATACTGCCAAGTAGGGGATCCCGGGACACCCTAATGATGCCTCTGCCGATCTTGAGCTCACAGCCCCATTGTGTTTTCCATAAGAGATGAGAGGGACTGATAAAGGGTGTTTGCCTGTGTTAGCCTTATGGAAGCAAGAGTTCCCTGCAGGGAATCAGGGTGCTTTGAACTTCTCCCACTCCTGCTTACTCGTTTTAGGTCAAGAGAAAACAAAAATATCCTTCCAACAATGTGTGTTTTCTACAGTTTAGGCGAGAAAAAGGTAGGAAAATAATAGTTAACCAATGTATAGGACTCTCCTGATAGGCGGTCACAGTGGTCCTGGAGCATACGTCCAAGGTGACTATCCTAAATGCCTGTGGGAAACTGCATCTTCATGAGAGACTTGCCCAGACGCCCTCTTGTGTTGCCTCTGCTGTCCCGCCACCAAATGCTTTGCTGGTGTCTTTCCAAGCAGAGAGGAGGTGCTGGAAGGTGAGCGTAGGATGACTTCCAGGTCAGCCCTTGAGTCTTTTTGCCAAATAGCACCTGCCAGGGCACCCTTCCTCCCGGCCTCAGCCTGCCTGCCTCTCACCAAGGGCCACGGCATCTTTTAGGAACTGGAAAGTGTCATTGACAGTTGGCGGTTTTTATGTGTGTATTTCTGCCTAAAGATTTTGCTTTTCACTTTTCGCTTTTTCCACTGCATATTAAAATTTTTCTTTTTTGCCCTGTCTTTGTGTGTTTTTCCTTAGGCCGGAAGCTGAGAGGAAAAGCCTTTTATTTTGTCAACGGCAAAGTGTTTTGTGAAGAAGACTTCCTGGTGAGTGTGTCACCGCAGCCTCTCCTTGCATGTCCTGGCCAGAGTCAGAGGGCAGGGGCGTGGTGGGACCTGGGCCAGCGCACAGGGAAGCTGCACTGCTGGAGAGAGGGGCCCTGCCTTTCCTTCTGTAGATGCATGGGGGTGGCCGTGTTCCCGAGGCCAATGGCAAACCACACAGCCTTGTACTTTGAAGAAACTGTGGGGTCACTTGACCTATCCTCTTGCTGCTTTCTGTAGTTCTGCCTCTTCTACCATCCTGGACTCCTCCTCTTAGACCTCTGGACTGGGACCTGGGCTCTCTTCTTCCCATCCCACTCTCTCTGGGAATCTAGCTTCTCCCATGGACTGAAAGTTCATCCATGTGCCAGTGACTCCCAGACCTGAGCTCTAGCCCTGCCGCACCTCTGAGGCCAGCGGCTGGCATCCCACTGGCCCCTGGACATGTCCCCTGGGCTGTGTCCCAGCCTCTCACATACCAGCCGCTCACCATACTTGTGTGAACCAAGACCCTTGCCTTGGGTCCTGATCTGTGAGAATTGCCTCCTAGGTTTGTCCTCAACCCCACCTCCTTGAATGCAGCCAGGCGTTGAACTCTATGCTGCCATGTCTTCCACAGTTCTGCCTCCGTTCACACCTCTGGCATGGCTCAGCCAGCCTAGCTTAACGGCCTCCACACCCCCGCATCAAGAGGCCTTATAGGGCATAAACCTGGCCTGCTTGGTCCCAGCATGTGTAGGGTACAAAGCACACTCAGAAGCTCTCCGAGGTCTGGACTCCCCAGCTTCCCACACCTGTGCAACCTCATGCCTTCATGCCTTTGCTTGGGCCATTTCCCCTGCTTGCAATGTCTTGCCCCTTTATTTTCCCAGAGCCCCCCAACAGCCTTCCTGTCCCTCCTGCTCCCACAATGGAGGAGCTCCTCTGTGCTGCCACCACGCCTGGGACCTGCCCTGGCCAGGCTGTGGGCTGTTAGCCCTGAGCATTATGTCTGTTTACGAGTCTCTCCTCCATTGACTGAAAGCTCCCAGGGCGAAAAGAACATGTGTCTTCACCTTCACACCTGAAGATTCTAACACGATGCCATGCAGAGTGGGTGCTTGATAGATAGTGGTTGAAATGACCCTGTCATCTCAGGGATGAGGAATGTGAGATGCAGAGATGGGCTCAGGGCCAGCTTCTCCCTGCCTTCCCTTGGAGAAAAGCTCTATTTGGTTTTCACTGAAAAGTTGATTCATTATGACTCCTGTTGGCCAGAAACAGACAAGCAAACCCAAACGGGCTTAAGTAAAAAGGAAATTATTCCAGCAGTGCCTCAGGAGTCATTTTCTCCACAGTTTTTGGTCCTGTGTCTCAGTGGTAGCTTCAGTCTCAGGTCCTGTGTGATGGCCAGATGTTGGCAGGACCCCAGAGTTTACGTTCTCTCAGTTTCACATCCGATGGGCAAGAGTGCCAGTCCTTCCTTTGGAATCCTCAACAGACATCTCCTGGAGTCTCATTGGCTCTTACTGGGCCACATGCCCACCTCTGGAAAAACTATCAGTACTGGAGGAATGCAAGGCTCTGATGGACCAGGTCTGTCAATGCCCTGCCTGGGCCCTGGCATGGAGCCAGCCCACATGGTGATGGGAGCCACGTGGTGTGGGGCCGGGGGCTGGATCCCAAATGAAAATAAAGAACTATTACCCCCAGAATGGGGCGTAGGTGCCAGACGACAGAAACCTCCACCACATGGTGTAGAGTTGCAGAAAGTTTCCCTTTTTCGTTTTTCCCACCTTCCTTTCATTAGGTTTCCCCCAGTTAAGTTGTGTTTGTTATACCCCAACTTCTAGTCTAGTGTGTAGCATCTAGTATGTTTTTTGAAGAGAGTACCTCATGTCTTTCAAGACTCTGTGTGTGTATGTGTTTAGGTAAGATAAGGTAAGGTAAAGTAGGTAATTATCAAGTTTCTTTGAAGCTAACTATAAAAGGTATTAACCAGAACCGGAGTTGAATTTGATTCCTGTCCTTACCGTTTGTTGGCTGTGTGACCTTGAAAAGGTCACTTAACCTCTCTGAGCTGCCCTCTGCTTCTATTTGAGGATTCTGGGTAATAATGTAGACCTTGCAGAATTGTCGTAAGCATTAGAGTGGTGGTTTGAGAATGCATCAGAATCCCCTGAAAGTCTTGTGAAAACACAGATTGCCAGAACCCACCCCCCGAGTTTCCAAATCAATAGGTCTGGAGTGGAGCCCAAGGATTTGCATTTTTTACAAGCTTTCAAGTGATGCCAGGGAACTGCTCTTTGAGAACTACTGAGATGGGATTAAAGCATCTCTATATACAGTCCCTTACATAGAGCCTGGCATGCTGTGGGTGCCCAGACACAGTCATTGTTAGAGTGAGTGGTACTAGTATTTGTGATGGCTTTTGTGGCAGAGAATATTCTGTGACTCAGCCCACAGCTGTGTTGTACTTGGGGAATGACAGAATTCTGCACAGAGTGACACATCTTTCTGAGAAATTCCTTATAATCCTCTTGGCTGGTAGGGAGGTGGCTGATTCGTCTTCCCAGTCTGGGTTTAACTTTCTTTTCTTTTTCTTCTGCAGTACTCTGGTTTCCAGCAGTCGGCTGACAGGTGTTTTCTTTGTGGACATCTGATCATGGACATGGTGAGTAGGTCAGCCAAAGAAGAGAACAGCATCTCAGGTGGAGGAGGAGGCGTTTAGAGAAAAAAGATATTAATAATTGAGGACAGTGTTTCTTATCTCGATTTGTGGTTACGGCTGGACGCAGTGGCTCACGCCTTAATCCCAGCACTTTGGGAGACTGAGGCGGGCAGATCACGAGGTCAGGAGTTTGAGACCAGCCTGGCCAATATGGTGAAACCTCGTCTCTACTAAAAATACAAAAATTATCCGGGAGTGGTGGTGTGTGCCTGTAGTCCCAGCTACTTGAGAGGCCGAGGCAGGAGAATTGCTTGAACCCGGGAGGCGGAGGTTGCAGTGAGCCGAGATCGCGCCACTGCATTCCAGCCCGGACAACAGAGTGAGAATCCACCTCAAAAAAAAAAAAAAAAGACGTCCCTATAAAGTGCAGCTTGCTTGATCTAATAGAACCCGCATTGCTGGCTTTAATTGGAATTAACGTCTTCAACCATCTAGAGCATATGATGTCATGTTTCCGGTAATGCTTTCTCCTCCCCTGGGCTGTTTGAATCACACTGGCCTCCCTCTGGCTTCTCTGTGATCCTTGTGGCATCCCAGGTGAGATGCTAAATACGGTCGGTTTTTACTGCAGAAATCTCAGCTACCTTGGAGTCAAATGGAGAAAGCCAGAGGAGCAAAGTTTTTCTCCCTGTGTTGTGCCCAGCTTACACCATTACTAAGATGAGTTTTTTGGGCCTGTCATTTAGTTCTGAGACAGCAGAACAAGGACCAGGTTTTATACATTCCATTCCTTGCTCAGTCACTGGCTCTCTGAGGTTATCTTGGGTTTCAGGTCTTCCGTGGAGACAGTTTTTTCCTAGAGGGTTAGGTTATGAGGTTAATGAATACAAGGTCAAATTGTTCACCATTGTAAATCAGCCTTTAAGAAGTTCTTTAATATACTGATTAGAGGAAATGATTATATAACATACTTTTAGTTGGAAAGAGTTAAATCCCTCTCTAAGCTGACTCATTAATTTCATTCTAGAGAAGAAAATTTCTAATCATTAGTATTTTAAATTTTACCTTTTTATTGAGAAGTAACTCAGAGTAAAAGATACAAATCTTAAGTGTACCTCTGAACGAGTTTTCACATGTGCATATACCCCTGTAACCACCAGCCAGATCAAGGTGTAGAACTCCACGCCCGGCCTGACTTTGTTTTTAGTGTCCTGACAAACCTAGTGCATATGAAGTCAACGTGGAGGCTGGGCGTGGTGGCTCAAGCCTGTAATCCCAGCACTTTGGGAGGCCGAGACGGGCGGATCACGAGGTCAGGAGATCGAGACCATCCTGGCTAACACGGTGAAACCCTGTCTCTACTAAAAAAAAATACAAAAAACTAGCCGGGCGAGGTGGCAGGCGCCTGTAGTCCCAGCTACTCGGGAGGCTGAGGCGGGAGAATGGCGTAAACCCGGGAGGTGGAGCTTGCAGTGAGCTGAGATCCGGCCACTGCACTCCAGCCTGGGCGACAGAGCGAGACTCCGTCTCAAAAAAAAAAAAAAAAAAAGAAGTCAACATGGTCCGAATTTATGAGTATGATTATACCCTGTTCTTAGTTTTAGTAATCCTAAGACTTCTTTGGATAACCTCAGGGTATGTCATTTATCTATTGCTGCATGACAAACCACCCTCAAACTTTGTAGTTTAAAACAACAGTGATTTCTTATTTATCATCAAGCTTCATGCTGTGGGTCAGGATTTAGGTCAGGGTTCAGCAGGCCAGTTCTTCTGCTCTGTGTGGCATTGACTGGGGTCTCTTACTTAACTTTGTTCAGCTGGTAGCACAGTTGAACTGGAACATCCAAGATGACCTCTCCCCCTCCAGGCCCCTCTCCTCTAATCATTTAGTAGTCTAGTTCAGACTTCCTTACAAGAGATAGG
Source organism: Macaca thibetana thibetana (assembly GCF_024542745.1). NCBI lineage: Eukaryota > Metazoa > Chordata > Mammalia > Primates > Cercopithecidae > Macaca > Macaca thibetana. The sequence continues at coordinate 99,901,791 of NC_065579.1, forward strand.
AAGTAGAAGCTACCAGTCTTCTTAAGCCTTTGACTCAGAAATCTCAGAACATTGTTTCTTCTACTTTCTGTTAATTAAAGAAAGTCACAAAGCCAGTTCTGATTCAAGGGGAGGGGGAAATAGTCTCCATCTCTTGATGTGAGATCTCTACCATATGGGATAGTATGAAATTGAACCTTCAGTCTTGCGGGTCTTCTCTAGGACTTGAAAACTTTTACTGAATGTGTAGACAGAACCCCAGCTGTCTAACTCTTTGTGTAAATTGTCTCTCTGTATACCCTTTTGTTAATAGAGGGGTATATTCTGGGCTTGCAGGTTAGAACCAGGCATAGTCTCACATAAAAAAAGTATTACAGCTGGTCACAATGCAGCGAAATGGCATCTTTTTCCAGTCTTACTTTAGGCACAATGTGGATTAAATTAATTTAAGGATCTCTTTCTGCCAAGACAGCATTCATCTTGGGGAAAATTCATTCCAAGGTCCAAATTACCAAATGGGTTTTGGAAGCCCAGCCAGTTGTTCTTCCCGTTTTGCCTTACTGCAGATTGAGAGGGCCCTCAAAGGGTAGTGAAACCCAAGAGGGAATGAGGAAGCCTGAAAGCTGAGCATTCAGAGGACAGCTGGAATAGAACAACGCCCTCCTCTTGCCTTCCTGGCTGGAGCTTGTGCAATGTGGAGTTATCCGCCTGAGGCTTCCAGGGGAAGGAGCTGGAACACAGCATCTCTTTCCCCCCAGGTCTCACAGTGTACTGACAAGTCTTCCCTAAATCCAAAATCCTCTTCCTTCAGCCTGTTTGAAGGCTTTCTGTGTGGCTCTCACTGCTGGATGCTGATGACCGTTCTGTACATTCTTCGCAGGTGCATGTTTTGGTGTGACCTTGCTCATGTTGATTCTGTAGTTCAGTTGTTTTTGCTAAGTTTCATGACACAGGTAATTGCAGAAATGAATCTCCTAGAAGTCAGTGAAGATGCTTTCAACTGCAAATTATAGAAAAAACCCAGACTCAATTCGAGCTAAACCAATGATCCTCCAACTTTAATATATATCAGAATCACCCTATTAAAATACCAACTGCCGGGCCTGACCCCCAGAGTTTCTGATTCAAGAAATCTGGGATGGGGTCCAAGAATGTGCATTGTTAACAAGTTTCCAGATGATGCTAATGCTGAAGGTCCAGGGGCCACACTTCGAGGACCACTGACTTCATAGGAATGATATTTTATCTCACCTAAAAAGAGGCTTGGAAGTATGCGGTTCCATGATGAGTTAATTCAGTTACTTATGGACCTCACCAAGGACGTTCTTTCCATCTCTTCTCTTTCCTGCTGTCCATGCCTTGGATCTGTCCTGGTTTCAGGTTGGCTCTGGCAGTTCCAGGTATCCCATCCAGATCCAGATTAAATGACACTGAGAGGAAGAAGTTTGTGGGGCTTTCCCTCTATTGCATTTAAAAACAACAACAGAGAAACTTATTACTCTTGGATTTGAGGTCATCAAGTTGAGTCAGAACTTCTAAATTATCAGGCTCCAGAGTCAAAGCTGCAAGAAGGGGCACCCAACAGGCAGAAGTGAAGGGGTTCCTTTTGAGCTCTGCCATTTCCACATGGAATTTCTTTTCATTTTTCCAAGTACTTGCTGCTTCCCAAATCTGGGAAGGATGGATCCTTCTGTGGCCCTGCTTTGCATCGTTTCCCACTTCTCTGTGGTGGATTTTGGCCCTGGGATTGGCCCATCCCTCCCTTAGCATCTCTTTCTATTAAAGAACTGTGCAAGAGTTTCCTGCTCTGGGTGAGGGTTGGAAAGGAGCCCTCTTTCCCTCCCAGCTCAGAGACCCTGTGAGAGGCTGCAGGAAAAAGATTCTTAGGTGGTCTCTTCTGTGTATTCATCTAAACAGATTTGCCTTTCCCACCCCATCACCTCTTGCTCTTCTCCTAGGTGAAACTCGGGGGTAAGTGTACTCCGTGTGTGACTGCTCATGTAATCCTTAGGACTGATGTATTTCTCTGCCCTTCCACCATTCCATCCTTCCCTATAATCCCCACTGAGTCTTGGCCTCTCCTCCAGATCCTGCAAGCCCTGGGGAAGTCCTACCACCCCGGCTGTTTCCGCTGTGTCGTCTGTAATGAGTGTTTGGATGGGGTGCCCTTCACCGTGGACTCAGAGAACAAGATCTACTGTGTCCGAGATTACCACAAGTAAGAAGGGACGGGAGCAGACAGGACCCATTCGTGTAGGCCAAGCTGATCTCAGCAGAGTGAGCGGTGGAAACCAACAGAACTGTGTTTGCCAGCTGCCCTTAGATCACAGTCCAGCAAAGGCTTAATGGTTTTGAGGGGTGCAGTAGGGATCTTGGGAGGTTGGTCAATGCCAGTGTTGACAGGAATGGGTTAAAGAATCATGTTTAGTGAGAAAAACAAAAACAGAGCACAAAAAACTAATAATCGTATTCCTGGCTAGGCCTCGGGAGGAATCCACCAAGCCCTGTGGCTTCAGCGTTACCTAACTTCACAAGGCCCCTATGCAGTGCTGGTTCCCACCAGTCTTGGTTTGCCTGGGCCTGTGCTAGGCACCATGAGGGGTGTAAACAAATAGGTTAGTGCTGTCCCCAGAAGAGTGAGAGGCAGCCAGTGTCCTCATTGCAGCTGGGGAACAGATACTAAGGCATATTCCACAAAGTGAGCCAGGTTCCAGACATTCTATGAGGGAGGAGAGCAAAGGGCAGGAGGCAGCATGGAGGAAGGCTCCATGTGGATTCCAAGTGCAAGTCTGACTCTGGGCTTTGCTCCCAGAAACAACACAGTGTGCATTTACTGCTGCTTTGTTTCTCCCCGCAGGGTGCTGGCCCCCAAGTGTGCAGCCTGTGGGCTTCCCATCCTTCCACCTGAGGTAAGATGCCTTTCCAGACATGCTCCCAGGGGCTTCTAAAACATGAATATCTCCCTGGGCTCATTTACAAGATCCTTGTCCTGTCCTTACATCTTTTAAGGTATCCTTTTAAAAATCTCAACTCTGGCCTGGTGCAGTGGCTCACGCCTGTAATCCCACCACTTTAGGAGGCCTAGGCAGGCAGGAAAATTGCTTGAGGCCTAGAGTTTAAGAACAGCCTGGGCAACATAGCAAGACCTCATCTCTACAGAAAATTGTTAAAAATTAGCCAAGCGTGGTGGCATGTGCCTGTAGTCCTAGCTGCTTGAGCCTAAGAGTTTGAGACTGCAGTGAGCTATGATGGTGCTACTGCATTCCAGCGGGTGACAGAGCAAGACCTTGTCTCCAAAAAAAAAAAAAACAAACTCACCTTTGAGAGAAGTCACGTCCTCACCCCTCCTTGTTGACTGGCTTCCCCGCCCCAGTACCCTTCTTGTGCTGGTTTGTCCCCAGGATCAGGTCAAACTCCCTTACCTGATGACTAATTCTTAGATTAGCAGATGAGCAGAAAGACTTGTCTTTTATTCATTTTTTAAAATAAGTGTCCATGTAGGTCTTTCTTTCAGTGTTGACTCCAGCATTCCAGAAGGAAGGGCTCCTGTCCCTCCCACTTTCCCTCTCATCAGCTTAAATGTATTCTTTTTCCAACAAGTACTCCTGATTACCTTCTCCTCCCAAGGCCACCTACTTGTTACCCCAAAACCCTCTTCCCTCCCCACCCTGTGGTACATCAAACCCAACAGGCCCCTAACAGGTCTCTCGGGCGTGTTCTTGCTTTTCTTTGGTCCCAGGGCTCAGATGAGACCATCCGTGTCGTGTCCATGGACAGAGACTACCACGTGGAGTGTTACCACTGCGAGGTAGGCCCCTCCCCACCCGGCCCCCAGAGCCCATTGTAGACATCCAAGAGAAGAGCATCCTGCGTTGACTGGGGCAAGAGGCGGTCAACAAGATTCTGGCAAGGTTCAGCCCTCTAGAACTTCTGTAGGAAATGGAGTGAAGGCTAGTTCTTGGGGGAGGTAGGAGAAGATGGAAATGCTCGAGGTATAAAGCTCTTTCTTTTGCACATTCAGAACTATCAAGTCCTGCAGCTGTCAGACCTACTATCCCTGAAGCTGCAGAGCTAGGAGGGTGGTGGAGAGCATGGGTTTCAGGTGCTGTCTGGGGGCCACATTGTCAGGCAGGTGTGCGATGTGGGGAAGGGACACCCTCCCCTCCAGCTTGTAGGCTGTTCTGTCTTCCAGAAGCCTGTTTCTCAGCCAAGCCCTGGAAATCAGGAAACCCCTCCTGGAAACAGGCATGTCAGCTGGTGGTGTGAAGGCAGGTGGGGTCCGCTTGCCCCTTCCTGCCCTGTGTCCCAGGATGAAGCAGCACTAGTACCTGATGACTGTTAGGAAAGCTAGGGATCGCCCCTCACCAGCCCCTGTGAAGGGTGACCATGAAATTTCAGCCACAATTAAGTGAATTCACCCATGGAAGGAGATTAGATTCATTTGGTGACCTTGTGAGTAGAGAACAGGGGTGTCCCTCATGTAGACTTGTCCCACTGCCAACACTGAAGAAATGGGTGGGAATCATTGCTGCGGGACCCCAGGTGCCCCAGGTCACTGCAGGAGAAAAAGGTGAGGACATTTGCTCAACAGGCCTCTCCACATTTTCTAGACCAGTGCTATCCAAAAGAAACATAAGGGGTCGGGCGCGATGGCTCACGCCTGCAATCCCAGCACTTTGGGAGGCCAAGGCTGGCAGATCACTTGAGGTCAGGAGTTCAAGACCAGCCTGGCCAACATGGCAAAATCCCATCTCTACTAAAAATGCAAAAATTAGTGGGCATGGTGGCACACACCTGTAGTCCCAGCTACTCGGGAAGCTGAGACAGGAGAATTGCTTGAACCCGAGAGGTGGAGGTTGCAATGACCTGAGATTGTGCTACTGTACTCCAGCCTGGGTAACAGAGTGAGACTCCATCTCAAAAAAAGAAAGAAATATGAGAGCAACAAATTAAAGTCATGGTATCATTTTAAGTTTTCTGGTAGCCACAATTAAAAAGTTAAAAGAAACAGGTGAGATTAATTATTTTATTCAGTTCAAAATATCCAGCCAGGCATGGGCCCGTGCCTGTAATCTTAGCACTTTGGAAGACCAAGACAGGGGGATCACTTGAGCCCAGGAGTTTGAGAACAGCATGGGCAACACAGTGAGACCCCGTCTCTACTAAAAATACAAAAATTAGCCAGGCATGCTGTGCCTATAGTCTCAGCTACTTAGGAAGCTAGGATCATGTCACCTCACTCTCCTCTGGGTGACAGAGCAAGACCCTGTCTTAAAAAAATAAAAAGTCAAGGACCAGGCACTGTGGCTCACGCCTGTAATCCCAGCACTTTGGGAGGCTGAGGTGAACGGATCACGAGGCCAGGAGATCAAGACGATCCTCGCTAACATGGTGAAACGCTGTCTCTACTAAAAATACAAAAAAATTAGCTGGGCATGGTGGTGGGCACCTGTAATCCCAGCTACTTGGGAGGCTGAAGTAGGAGAATGGCGTGAACCCAGGAGGCGGAGGTTGCAGTGGAGCTGAGATCACGCCACTGCACTCCAGCCTGGGTGACAGAGTGAGACTCCATCTCAAAAATAAATAAATAAATAAAAATAAAAAATAAATAAAAATCTCACTGGGCGTGGTGGCTCACACCTGTAATCCCAACACTTTGGGAGGCCGAGGCAGGCAGATCAATTGAGGTCAGGAGTTCAAGATCAGCCTGGCCAACATGGTGAAACCCTGTCTCTACTAAAAATACAAAAATTAGCCAGATGTGGAGTTGTGTGCATAATCCCAGCTACTTGGGAGACTAAGGCAGGAGAATTGCTTGAACCTGGGAGGTGGATGTTGCAGTGAGCTGAGATCGCACCACTGCACTACAGCCTAGGAGACAGAGAGAGACTGTCTTAAAAAAGAAAAAAAAATCCAAATATTATCTTTTGAACATGTAATCAATATAAAAAAATTACCCATGAGATTTTTTTGTAACTCCACAATTTATTTCTTCTAAAAAAAATAGGATATGTGTGCAGGTTTGTTACATAGGTATGTATACGTTATTCGTGTGCCATGGTGGTTTGCTGCACCTATTGTCCCATCTTCTAAGTTCCCTCCCCTCAGCCCCCACCTCCCAACAGGCCCTGGTGTGTGTTATTCCCCTCCCTTTGTCCATGTGTTCTCATTGTTCAACTCCCACTTGTGAGTAAGAACATGTGGTGTTTAGTTTTCTGTTCCTGTGTTAGTTTGCTGAGGATGATGGCTTCCAGCTTCATCCATGTCCCTGCAGAGGACATGATCTCATTCCTTTTTCCCATGAGATATTTTTACATCCTCTTTTTGTCCTAAGTCTTGGGAATCTGCGTTTACACTGACAGCACATTTTAAGTGGTTCACAGCAAGTGTTGTGTGGCTGTGTCTCCTGTGTTGGACAGGCCTCCACTGGGCAGGAGCTGTGTTTCTGCACCGGCATTTCCTGCCTATACAGAAAAACACAGCACCCTCTGCTGATTTTGGGGACTGTGACCTTCAGGTCAGTCTTGCAGTCTGTTTTGATTTGCTTCCCCTGGACATGTCTGCCTCCCCGCAGGACTGTGGTCTGGAGCTCAATGATGAAGATGGCCACCGCTGTTATCCGCTGGAGGACCACCTGTTCTGTCACTCCTGCCACGTGAAGAGGCTGGAGAAGAGACCCTCGTCCACAGCCCTTCATCAGCACCACTTCTAGCCAGAGCCACTTGCAGACATCACGGCAGGGGATGAGGAGCCGGGGTTGCTGCTGCTGCTTCCGGTGGGCCCTGGGGTGGAAGTGGGGTAGGGGAAGAGGAGGGGTGGAAGGGAGAGTTCCTGTGAGCATGTGTGGGGTGCCTTTCCTTTAACCAGGGAGGTGAACACTATCTGCCTGCTACGTGTATTTTCCAAGTGCTTTTCTCTGTTGCCACATTTTCCTCAGGTTACTCAGGAAAACGCTCCAGCATGTGCGTAGCATATGACCTGAGGTTGCATCATTGCAACAAAGGAATCCTCCTGTCCCCTCTGGGAACATTTCATGCTTCTGAAGGAGAGGTTCTTATTGAGCTTGTTTCACAATATCCCCATGAAGGGACAGCTCAGCTGCCAATACATTCACCCCTTTCTCTTCCTTCAGGAAAATACCTATACCCAAATGCCCCCTCCCCCCATACATATCATGGCATGATTTAAGTCTTCTTTTCACCCAAGAGCTTCAGTTCTTCTGCAGAATGGCTGCAAATTGAATTGCATTAAGGCAAGAAGGAAGCTCTAATATGTGCTTTGTATCCTAAGACGAATTTGCTTAGAAAACCAGAGGCAAGATTTGAAATAAGTGAGGCAGGGTTTCCTCCTTAGACACTGACAGCATTCTCTGTGCCCCTGCAAATCCTTACTCTCCTAAAGGCAGCTGAGGCCCCGACAGAAATTTGCCCTATGTGAGTAAAACACGCTTTGGGAGAAGAACTTGGTGCAGGCACCAGGATTTTTTTTTTTTGCTCATGTCTTTGTGCTGTTTTTTTCTGGAGTTTTCAAGAGTCAGTGACGTGGAAGGCCACTTCTGCAAGGCAAGTCTCAGGAACCCATGCAGGTACATCACTTGCACCTGTTTTTAGCTTATTTAATGACGGGCTTTTGGGAAGAACTGCCTGCATACTGAGAGACAGCTTCTTATAAACAAGGAGAGTTTCTGTGTGTGCGAGATCTCTAAGCCAGCGTGGGAGGGAGTGCCTCACGATAAGTTATTATATTCATTTTGTTGGTTTCTCTCCTGCCCCGTTCTTGGCAGAGGCATTATGTTGGAAGAAACCAGTATAAGGTACACTGCTTTTGTCTGTTTTTTTAGTTGTTTCCCTTCACTTTCAGTCTTCCACACACAAAAAATACCTCACAGATAGAGCTTCACCAAATCACAGATTCAGGAGGAATTTGGCTTTCACACTGGACTCAGATGTCTTCTTCAGTGTGTTGGAAATCACTGGCTTCACACAGGCCCAACTCCAGCTGGTCAGGGCAGAGTGATCGTAACTAAAGGTCAGCGGAGAATAGATCAGACTCAGTGCTTTTACCTTATGCATTTCAGCATCCTGGCTCCCCAGGGTGGCAGGAGCTGAGGGAGGGCCACACACTGGGAAGATTTCAAGACCACTCTGTGCACTGAAGAGGTAAAACTTGTGCTGCAAGTCACATCGCTGAGGCTGGAGGTCAATACCCCTTGGCATTTTGATTAGAAGAAGCTGCAAAAGAAAGGCAGCCCATTTTACCATTGCCAGCCAGGCTGGGGACGCGGGAGCCGGTGTGTGCACTCTGCCTCCTCACCTTGCACCCAGAGCAAGAGGACTGGGTGCTGGGCTGCTGAGGGTGGTCAGTGGAGCCCCTAGCACGTGTGAACTCAGGCTTTTCATTGGGCCTGGCTCTACTTCTAGGCCATGTTTTGACTCATTTGGTAACCATTGCCTGTAAAAAGCACAGAATTGGTGCCGTGGATTATCCCTTCCATGTTGATGAAATTCATTCTGTTGGAATCCTTTGGCCAGATGTCACTTCAGCCAGGGTGTGCATTGTCATTGGTTCTTTTTCACAGGCTGAGCCTCCTGAAAACCCATGAACGCTGGGGTTGGGGAAGTGAACCCTGAGGTGGGGACCCTCTCTTCCCATCAAGTCATCCAGCTCAGTGTGGGCACGGCAGGGGGGTGAATGAAGCCAGCCAATGTGTTAACCTGTCTCTGTCAACCTAAGAATGTTGGCCTTACTGACACACCTTTGCTCCATGTTCAAGACCAGAAGTAGCTGGGATTTGTTTGCAAATTGGGTAATTAGTTTAAAAATCTGTGATTACATTTTTAAATGAAATTTTTAAAGTGGCCTAGATTGAGGTGATTCAGATAGGTTTGCAAATATACCATTTTAGATTGTCGAGAAAGAACAATAAGGGAATTTCCAGATGTCCTAGAAATCCTAGCAACAGATTTCTCTGGTTGTCAGTTTCCCTGGAGAAGGTGCCAGGTAGGAATCTCCGATCAGTTGTTTTTCTCCCCACTTCAGGCCCTTGCACAAAAGCCATGAAGAGATGTTCATCTACCTGGTATTTTAAATATAAATTATTAGCCAAATAGAATTGTAATGGGGTTGTATTTATGGGCGCCTAGAAAGCAAACACAAGGACTTGGTAGGCCAGGAAGAAAAGGTTTTAAAATTTAGAATGAATAGCTCTCCTGGATTTTCTTTTTGACAATTCTTGGACTTTAGATAAAACAAGGAGGATTGTGGCCGGATTTCAGATCCTAAAGCCAGCCTTCATCTTAGGCCTTTGCCTCATCGTGCCTTTTAGGTTTTCTTACCCACTGTCTCCTGTTTTGTCTTTTTCTTCTTTTCCCCTACCCCTATCTTGGGACATTCAGAAACTGCCTGGGTGGTTTGAGAAGAGACAACCCAGTTTGACCTGCAATATAAGGATCCATTCGTAATCTCTCTCACTAATGTTATTTCCCCATCTGCTGTCTTGGTTCATCTCACCACAGAAGGGCATTTAGTCCTAACCAGCCATCGGCTGCATATGGCAGCAGGATGGCACTTCCCATTTCTCTGTGGTTAGTGCTCAAGTGAAAACCTCTTTCAGCTGAGTCCTCTGAGCTTCTGCTGTTGAGTCCTGGGTGGCTGATGGAATGATTGAGGAGGTCTGGTCACCCTCAAGCGCCATCATCACCTTATTTCTGTGGGCTTGTGTCACACAAAATGAAGAACAGAAATGTTAGGACTTAAGAGAATGTTTGGAATTCACACCCCTTTGCAAGTCCTTTCAAGGCTGCTGCTATGTGCTGTGTCCCATGCATGTGAAAGTTGAGCTGTGATGGCTGCTGGGACCCCTGCAAAGATCATGTGTGAGAATTGAGCACAAGACCACAGATTATTACTGCTTGATGCACTTGTTAAAACTCTATCTGCCAGGAAACCAAATTTTTTTTTTTTTTTTTTTTTTTTTTTTTTTTTTTTTTTGAAGCAGGACCTCACTCTGTTGCCTAGGCTGGAGTGCAGTGGTGCAATCTCAGCTCACTGCAGCCTCCACCTAGTGAGTTCAATTGATCCTCCCACCTCAGGCTCAGTAGCTGGGACCACAGGCGTATACGACCACCCCTGGCTAATTTTTGTATTTTTAATAGAGATCAGTTTCACCGTGTTGCCCAGGATGGTCTGGAACCCCTGGGGTCAAGTGATCTGCTCACCTCCACCTCCCAAAGTGTTGGGATTACGGCCATTAGCCACTGTACCTGGCACAATTTTTTTTGTACCCTCCTTTATGCCAAGAATCAGTCCTAATTTCTTTACTATGTGAAGGAACTTTTAAAAGTAACAGAAAAGGCCAGGCACAGTGGCTCATGCCTGTAATCCCAGGCGCTGTGGCTCATGCCTGTAATCCCAGCACTTTGGGAGGCTGAGGTGGGTGGATCACTTAAGGTCAGGAGTTAGAGACCAGCCTGACCAACATGGTGAAACACTGTCTCTACTAAAAATACAAAATTAGCCAGGTATAGTGGCGCATGCCTGTAATCCCAGCTACTTGAGAGGCTGAGGCAGGAGTATTACTTGAACCTGGGAGGCAGAGGTCACAGTGAGCCAAGATGGTGCCATTTCACTCCGACCTGGGCAACAGAGCGAAACTCTGTCTCAAAAAAGAAAAGAAAAGTAAAAGAAGAAAGAGTGAAATATATTAGCTATCTTTTATTCTGAGCCAAAACTTGACAGATGTGGGAAATCTCCATATAGTGTATGAAAATTTCATTGTACAGGGAAATTATTTTCCTCTGTGTCTTTCCTTTTACTATAAAGTGATTCAGAATTTTACTGCTACTATAAAATTATGCAAAGTATTGTGACAAAACTGCATCAATTTGTTGACTATTAAAGTGCTCCTTGAACATTATATTTCCCGGGTCTTTTCTGTGTGTAGAGTCAACAAACAATGCTTTTTGCTACCTGGACTTTGTGTTCTTTTACAGCTCTAGATTCTTAAAAGTACCACATGGGTATCAAACCTGTGAAGGGTATGAGATTTTACCCTACTTGCAAGCTAACAAAGTGAGCACACCACATGGATTCATGGATCCTGGCAGAAGTTATGAGACTCATAGGTCAGAGACAAAGGACAGTGTATTATAGCAATAGCAGTGGCCAGATTATCAGCATTTGCACTGGTTCCCTAAGCCCCAGGCCTCATGAAGAGGGCCAGGTGAGACCTGCACACACAGTGGGCTGCATTACAAGAGGAACCCCCATGCTTAGGGAACCCTGGTATTTGATCATGGGCAGTAAGCCTGCCTGACTTTTGCTCCAGAGACAGACACTATCTCTGTCATCCAAGACTGTTCACTAGATAAACATCCTTGGAAATATAAGTCTGGAACCTGGCACTAGGTGCCTATTCTTACCAGATGTATAAAAATGTGAGAGACCTTGGAGAATCATATCCCAAGAATCAGCAGTTTCTTTTACTGGACCTTTAAGATTGAGACGTGTGACATGCAGTGACATGTAAGGTCACTTTGTCTCTTTTGTGAATGTTACCATTTTTTTTCTTCTGAGGTTATGACCAAAGAATCCTCAAGGTGAGTGATCCTTCAGTTTTGAGACAGCCACATGCAGGAACATGGGACTTGTAGAGTGATGGGGCCAAGTGTGTGGTTAGAATCCTTGGGGTGGGGAAAGAGTTTGTTCTAGACTCCAGTTTAGTCCTTGTGGCTACCAGGTCTGACGTGCCAAGGACACGGGAAAGCTGGGAGTGAGGATGCTGATGGTCATGGCACCTTACACCAGAATAAAACTTTCTTTTTTTTCTTTTTTTCTTTTGAAGTGATAAGAGAACGGCTAGTCTGATTTTACCAACATGGGCTGCTATTTGCTTAAGACTGATGGTGCAAGGGGTGAAGATGCAATCAGGGTAAAAGGTGGTCTGGGGTTGTGGTGTGCTGGCAAACCAGCCCTTCTGGGGCAAAAAATTTAAGAGCCCTGATATGGAGTATTTGCTGATATCTATAATGTAAATATTCCCACTGTGGCCACTTTCCAGTTACCAGCAAGGCATCCCAGCACTAGGGGTTGGGAGGAGATGGCATAGTCCTAAGAGTCAGCCTCGGGCATTGAGCCATGTGGGACTGGGCAGTGGGGTATCTGGTCTGGTTCTAAATGCTGTGATGAAGCAGTAGCAACTGTAATAGCTGATATTTCCTGTGTGCTCACCACATTCCAAGGACTGTATGTTCTTTATCATCCCTCATTTGATAGACAAGACAACTGAGACACAGAAGGGTGAAGTAAACAGAAAGTATGCAATAAGTACTCCATCCCAGACCATCTCGTCCAGAGGGCACTGTCTTGACCACTCTACTACTATGGTTGCTGTGAGGCAGTAACTTGTCCGTCAGTGTACTTCTTCATCAAAGCTACATAGTCAAAAAGCCACAGGAGGCTGTGAGGAGAAGCTCTCTGCTGCTCTGTTGAAGTCTGTATTGGTTTCCTATGGCCACTCTAACAAATTACCACAACCTCGGTGGCTTAAAACAACCCAAATATATCTTTCTGTCATCCTGGACATGAGCCAAAGTCAAGGTTGTCAGCAGAAGCGCAATGCTTTCAGAGGCACTATAGGGGACTGCCCATTCCTTGCCCCTTTTCTGCTTCTAGAGGCTGCCCATTTTCCTTGGCTTGTGGCCGCATCATTCTGGCTGCTTCTATTGTCACATCTCCTCTCTCACCCTCCCTGCCTCCTTATAAGGATGCTTGTGATTATATCCATCCAGATAATCCAGAATCTCCCATTTTGTGATTCTTAATAACATCTGCCGCCGGGCGCAGTGGCTCAAGCCTGTAATCCCAGCACTTTGGGAGGCCGAGGCGGGCGGATCACGAGGTCAGGAGATCGAGACCATCCTGGCTAACACGGTGAAACCCCGTCTCTACTAAAAAAAATACAAAAAACTAGCCTGGCCAGGTGGCGGGTGCCTGTAGTCCCAGCTACTCGGGAGGCTGAGGCAGGAGAATGGTGTGAACCCGGGAGGCAGAGCTTGCAGTGAGCTAAGATCCGGCCACTGCACTCCAGCCTGGGCAGCAGAGCGAGACTCCATCTCAGAAAAAAAAAAAAAAAAAAAAAAAAACACCTGCAAGGCCCTTTTTACTTTGCAGAATAAGATATTCACAGGTTCTGGTGATGAGGACAGGGAGATAAGGGGAGGGAAGCAGGAGATAGGGTCTGGAGGCAGAGAATCTAAGGCCAATTCGGGCTGACTTCTAAGAACTAAGTCAAAAGGAAAACCCCAACTTTCCATGCCCAAGTAACAAAGGGACCAGAGGCTACTACCTTTGCAACGCCCCCCCACCCCCCAGCCCCTTTTCTGCCTGGCAGGTGAAAAATTGAAAGTACCTCTGATTCATCCCCTCCCACAACCAATCAGACTGCTTGCGGGCCAAGTCTTCATTTGAGTATAACTTTGTAACTTCAGCCTCTAATTGGTTGCTTTCCACAACCAGATGTTTGTACAGGGTGGTGTAACTTTGTAACTTCGCTTCAGCCTCTGATTGGTCCCCTCTCACAACCAATCAGACTGATCATGGACCTCTACTTCATTTACATAGGGTGTACAGCAAGGAACCAATGGGCAACCTCTAGGGGGTATTTAAACCCCAGAAAATTCTGTCAGCGGGCTCTTGAGCTGCTTGGCCTGCTCCCACCCTGTGGCGTGTACTTTTGTTTTTCAAAAACTCTTTCGTTGCTTCATTCTTTCCTTGCTTTGTGCGTTTTGTCCATTTCTTTGTTGAAGATGCCAAGAACCTGGACACCTTTCACCCCAGGAGGAGCATTAGTCAGCCTACCACAGACTCCAACAAACATTTTTTGAGAGGAAATGAAAGAATATTCCTAGGTTATTGGGTGCCTTTTCTTCAAGAAGCCCTGAAAGTGGGGTTTGCATTTTTCCCTGGATTGAAAACAGAAATGCTTCCTACACAAACATGATTGAGACTTTGTACTCTAGGTGTTAAAAAACATTAGAGTAGGTCATACCCTGTGGGTTATGGTCAGAGAGATCTGGTTAGAAGTTCCCAGGTAGGCGACAGCACTAGATATGTGACACTTCTAGGAGAATCCCTGGCTCTGTGGATACGTCCAGGGGTGTAAGGCAGCCTCAGGGACTGCCACCACTTAGTTACATACATGTCCCTCCAACTAATCCTAGCTCTCAAGGACAGGCAGTTCTGGGCCCTGTGTTGCCCATGAGACTTGGTCCACAGCAAGCCTGTGACGGAGTGAAAGTGAGGGGACACCCAATTCGAAAATTCAGCAGGAAGCCAGACTCCATGATAGACAAAATGGATCAAAGTGAATCGGCTCTGTTGTTTGGGGAAATACCTGAGGTTTGTTGTTTTGTGCCAAGAAGATTAACGACACGGACACACGTGGGTAGGTTAAGGAGCAGAAAGTTTAACAGGCAGAAAAAAGAGAACAGCTCCCCCATGCAGAGGGAGGAAGACTCCTAATGGATCTCCCCATTCCTGGCAGGAAGCAGTCTGATACACAGAGGAAGGGTTTGAAGAGGTGGTGTTTGATTTACATAAAGCCCAAGGGATTGGTTTGACCAGCTATGCCATTTACATAGCCCTCGGAGAAACTGGCCATTCCACCTTGATCTTTTATTATGCAGATGGGGTTTTTTACCTGGCCAGAGCCTTGACACCTGCACACATGGCAACAAACAGAAGAGAGGAGAAATCTTCCATATTGGATGTACCTGGCTTCCAGGTGCATTTATCTATGCAAGCTTCTAGCTTTCTTATTTATGCTTGCAGCTTGACTTTTCAGGCTGCTTTCTGTTAGAAAAAAAATGGTTTTGGGGGCTGCTTTTTATTAAAAGAAAAGCCTTACCAAGGACTCGTGTACCCTCACTAACTGCCTGAATAATTTTTTTTAACTTCTATATTAAAAGGTCTACAGGTGGGAGCTGGCCCTAAAAGTAGGTTGTAGAAATTATTTGGATGTGCCAATAAGCTTCATCTGCAGCTTGGACTGTCTTCACTGGAAGGCCTCTGGCAGATTTTGTAAAAAGTTATATTTATGTAACAATTTTACTATAGGAAAAACTCGCCTAAAGATATGAATTTATATTACTCATCATTGGCTGGTTCCTTATCCTGAACATTGGTTTCCTTGGAATATGATTTTGGCTTGTTTGGCCTTTAAAAACCCCAGAAGAATGGATGTTTCTGCCAGGTTATTTTCTGGTTTTCAGTCTCACTATATGTCACAAAAGCCTTGGTTTATGGTTCCCAACTGGTGAAGAAACGTCAAACTTTGCCTCTCTTAGTTCCTTCTACATGACAATGGGTGGTGGCTGCTCAGATGGAAGCATTTTTTTTCCCCTAAAGCCTATGAGACAGGCTGCAACTTAAACCCCTATTTTATTAAAGGAGAGGAAATGTCCAAGAGCCCAGAGCTAGTGGGTAAAAGCATCATCAGGACTAGAAATGGGGTCTTCTTGTTGCCAATTAGTAGGGGTGAGGGGTAAGTGGCATATGTGACTGCCATCCATGCCCAGACAGGGAATTGTCCTTGAACCCACTCATGTGGTGTCTTCTAGGGTCAGTGAGTCCTCAGGGCAGGACAGCCTTGGGGGTCAAGAGCCCAGACTCAGGTGCTATCTTAGGTTTTGTAACTCAATTGCTCAATGACCTTAAGCCAGTTTAGTTCCCTCATCTGTGAAAATGGGGATAACAACCGAATTTACCTCATGGGATTGTTGTAAGGAATGATGGAATTCATCCAAGTAAGGGAATTAGAGCAGTTCCTGTCATGAAGTAATTGCTCAATAAAGTGTGTCAGGTTTTAAGAGTAATTGATCTTTACGTCATGATAAATGGCAACAAAATAAATGACAAATTGATTAAAGTAAATAGTAAAAACAACACAAGAACAAAACATTAAAAAATCATATAATAGGCCAGGCGCAGTGGCTCATGTCTGTAGTCCTAGCACTTTGGGAGGCTGAGGTGGGCAGATCACAAGGTCAGGAGATCGAGTCCATCCTGGCTAACATGGTGAAACCCCGTGTCTACTAAAAATACAATAAATTAGCTGGGCGTGGTGGCGAGCGCCTGTAATCCCACTACTCTGGAGGCTGAGGCAGGAGAATGGCGTGAACCCGGGAGGCGGAGCTTGCAGTGAGCCGAGATCGAGCCACTGCACTCCAGTCTGGATGACAGAGCAAGACTCCATCTCAAAAGAAAAAAAAAAAAAAATCATATAAGAAACCAAATATTAGTAAATTTGAATATATAAAAGTGAGAATTACTACAAGTTAAAATATATATATATATATATATTTTTTTTTTTTTAATTTTTTTTTTTGAGACAGTCTAGCTCTGTCACCCAGGCTGAAGTACAGTGATGTGATCTCAGCCAACTGCAGCCTCCACCTCCCAGGTTCAAACAATTCTACTGCCTCAGCCTCCTGAGTAGCTGGGACTGCAGGCACACACCACCATGCATGGCTAATTTTTGTATTTTTAGTAGAGAGAGGCTTTCACCATGTTGGCCAAGCTGGCTCGAACTCCTAACCTCAAGTGATCCACCTGCCTTGGCCTCCCAAAGCACTAGGATTACAGGCATGAGCCACCGTGCCTGGCCATTAAAAAATATTGAAAAGGTAAATCATAAACTGGAAAAAAGATTGCAATGTACTTAAGAGTTAATATCCTTAATATATTTAAAAAATCAAATTTGTAAGAAAAAACTCAATACATCAAGGGAAAATATATACATTAAGAAGTGCATGTAAAAGGAAGTTCCATATTTCAATTATGAAAATTGCAAATCACGATTAAATTTATAATATCCAGTGTTGGTTAGCATGCATGAAAACAGAGAAACAGGTGCTGTTGATGGAAGTGTATTTTGGTTTAATTTTTTGGAGGACAGTTAGAAAGTAACAAAAGTCTTAAAAATGTCCATAAAATGGACCTTACAGATGTCCACCTGGTCGTTCCACCTCTAGAAATTTGTAAGACAAAGAAATAATTCAGCCGGGGACGGTGGCTCACGTCTGTAATCCCAGCACTTTGGGAGGCCGAGGTGGGTGGATCACGAGGTCAGGAGATCAAGACCATCCTGGCTAACACGGTGAAACCCCATATCTACTAAAAATACAAAAAATTAGTCGGCTGTGGTGGCACGTGCCTGTAGTCCCAGCTACTTGGGAGGCTGAGGCAGGAGAATCACTTGAACCTGGGAGGCAGAGGTTGCAGTAAGCCAAAATCACGCCACTGTACTCCAGCCTGGGTGACAGAGTGAGACTTCATCTGAAATAATAATAATAATGATAATAATAATAATTCAACACAGGGTCTCATTCTGTTGCTCAGACTGGAGTGCAGTGGCATGGTCACAGCCTCGACCTCCTGGGCTGAGGTGATCCTCCCACCTCAGCCTCTTGAGTAGCTAGGATTATAGGTGCACACCACCAAACCTAGCTAATTAAAATTTATTTATTTATTTATGTATTAGTGATGAGGTCTCGCTATGTTGCCCAGGCTGGTCTCGAACTCCTAAGCAGCATCATTTTTTCTAAGTGTGAAACTGGTAATAACCCAAATTCCCAGCATAAGGGTTATGCATAAAATATCTAGCTCTCTGATGAAATATCTTCAAAGAATATTCAGTGACCTTAAATCTCAGACAAAAAGGTAAGGGGACAAAATGAAGAGCCTATTTCCTTCCACACAACCCCAATTTGAAAAAACACATGTGCAAGTATACCCATGTTAAAAAGTATAGAAGAAAAAAAGGCTTTAAGGAAAAAAAATAATAGTAATGATCTAGGGTAGGAATCGCGTTATTATTCCCAATAATTTTATATATTTTAAAAATCTATAATTTTATCAGGGGAAAACGTTATGTTGCGGAAATTAATTGATCGAGTGATAACTCAACGGACAGTGTCCGATGACTCATATAATCCCACGGTTCGAGTCCCCTTTAGGCCGCAGACGTTTCGAGCCTTCTCGGGTGTCCAAGTAGCGCATCTGTACAATGAGGGGTAATATACTAGACTACCCGAGGTCTTGTTATTGCAAAAACACCCATGTATTAAGGTTTCCCAGTGGAATTTGGGGGCCGGGTTGACTTCGGAGCTGGAGCTCGCAAAGGCCAGGGCTTCTGCAGATTCTGATGTTTTGTGGACCCCCACTACCGCGCGCAGCCGCACTGCAGGTTTTCTTCGCTGCTGGTTGGATCACATCGCTATGGGGGCTTCTGCTCCATGGCGGGGAAAGGCCAGAACCGCTGCCTTAAATGCGCTTTTGCGTCATCCGGTTGCTAACCTCCGGCCACAGCAATGCCCACTCCAAACTGCTACTTTTCCAGGTGTGTTTGTCTAAATATACCCCATTTACAGACTTCTCAGGTGCATCATTAGGAACAGGACGCTCTGCAGTTTGCGAACCACCTCAGACAACTCCAGGTTCCTAGCATAGTTTAAAGGATGACATTGTGAGCAAACTAGCATCAAAATTTGAGATATGTAACTTTCACATTTTAACCATACGCCTTTCCAAGGTCTTGTAATACATGCAAGTGTGGCAAAACGAGCACTGCGAGCCAGCCAGGAGTCGAACCTAGAATCTTCTGATCCGTAGTCAGACGCGTTATCCATTGCGCCACTGGCCCCAAGCTGGTAACGCTTTCTCCGCCAGGGCTGATCACCCTTATGCAGTATGAACAGGCTTCCGGTAACCAGCGATCCATTTTGCCCCGGCGCCACAGCTCCCGCTGCTCCGCCTTTCCCCGAAACGCGCTCCACCAATCCGCAGCGGCTTCGTCATGGCGCTCTTCGTCGCACTCCAACCTGCCGCATCGGCGGCAGGTCTCGCGTGCTCTAGCTCGCACACTAATTTGTCCTCCACCGCCTCCCGTTAAGGCCGGCTCTCCTGTGGGGCGGGGAAAGGGGTGGGACGAGGCTGGGCGCTGCGGCCGCCGTGCCAGGGTGACCGGTAGCGCTGTAGCCGAGGTGGCGGCGCGGGGCGGGGCCGGCGGAGAGACAAGGAAGGAGGTGGTTGTGCAGGATGGCGACGGCGGCTTATGAGCAGCTGAAGCTGTGAGTCCCACGGGCCGGAGGGGCGGCGGGCAGGGAGGCAGCTGCGGGCCCCGGCCTCGGGGAGGGCTTCTGAGTGCCGGGCGGCGGATAGTGTGTGGGAGCTCCTGGCACTTACTGGTCTTCCTCATCCGGCGCGGCCTCTCCTAGGCCTTGCCCGAGTAGCCATGGACCGGGAACCAGCGGCGCGCCGGCGTTTCTCCACCGTGCTCGGCCCCAGCGCCCACAGCTGAAGAGAGAAGCTGCAGATTGGCCTCCAGCGAGTGGGGGTCGGCGTTATGATGCGGCCCTTCAGGGCACGCTTGTCCCCACTTTCTATGGAGAGCTAGAGACTGAATTTAGCTGTATGACTTAGCAAAGAAAAAGAGTTTTTTCTTACTTAATGGACCTGAAACAGCGATTTAGAGTCTACACACAAATCATCAAACCTTTGTTTGGGTTACAGCCTATCTGGGTACTGAAGCCTGCCTGACCACTCTTCAGTGTGCAGAAAAAATTTAAAGTACAGTCAGTACTCTTAAGGTCCTGAAGGAGTTTACTTTGGTTTAAATTTTAAACAGCTCCAGCCAAAAGCAGGTTCTTAAGTCTATGTCGACAGCCAGAGGCTAATCTCGAGAATTCTGACACTGCAAATTGACTTTTCGGTAAATCCAAGTTGTTGAATCTTTGAGAGAGAGGCTCTGGTGGTTAAGAGTTATAAAATAGGTGTTTTTAAAGACTTTGGTTTGTCTTGGATTAAAAACAACACGTGTTTATTTTCCTTAGTGTTACCCATTTAGCATCCACACTTTTCTTGTCTGTGAATAATTGTACTCACTTCGTGTTTATACCCCTAGGCTGTTTGAAAATCTGGTGGCCACAGCCTGGGAATATCTGGTAGGAGAAACAAATGTAATTTTTAAACAGCTTATCTATCCCTATATATAAGCTAAAATATCTTGGCACTTAGGCATAGGTATCACATTTCCTTTGTAGGGAAATGACCTCAAAATGTGGTTTGGGCACTTCTTATGCTCCTCAGACCTCAAGCTCACTAATAACTTTCTGAAAGGTTCAGTGGAAATTAGAGTTGCAAAATTCAGAGAGAGGGGTCATCTATTCCACACTGTGTGTGTTGCAGAAAAGATGATTGCTTTTTCTACAGTCCACCCCCTGTGCCATTTCTGTTTACTGTAATGTTCTTTGAAAACCCTAGCTGCACGCTTCCCTCCACATTTTCCTCTCCACCTTTCCGTATTTTCTCCCAGTTCCCCTTTGCAAAGTGCTCACCTTGTCGTTGGTGAAAGAGTTCAAGGAAGTGTCTTCCACTGTGTTTCTGGTCAGGCCACTGTCACATGTGCTCTGCTAGCTAATTAGGTTATTGTCTATCTGATAGGCACTGAAGGGTTTAATGTGATCCTACACCAGGTCTCATGTGTTTAAGCAATACGGAGCCATGGCTTGATGCAGCTTAGCGTGGCAAAGATTGAATAGGATGGAGAACTTGAGAATTATGATGATTGTTTTTCAGCTGCCAGAATACTAAATTTAACCAATTCAGACCTTAAAACAAACGAAAATCCTCTGTATACATAAAAGAGAAAGGAAATTTGTCTCTTAAGTAGTAAGAATGATGTTTTTGTATTGATTTTTGTGAGAAGTGGAAACTCTTAAATTATTTGGGTGATAAAGTCAAACTGGGGTTATGTGAAACTCATTCTCTCATTTGTCAGTCCTAGCTTTTTTCCCCCCTGAAAAAAAAGTTTTGAGTGTTTCTGTAAATGTGAAGGTACAACTTTTTTGCAACTTTTTCTTTACCAAGGGGTTTATGAGTTAGAATTTCCATTTTTATTCCTTCCTTTTGGCCCTTCCTGCTCTGAGGCTGCTGTTGAAGGTTTTAAATGTGGCTCCTGCCCTAAGGAGTATTCTTTTTCGGGTGCATTTAGAAGTGAAATTGGTTTCTGTATAAGAATTGGTAGGAGATAGTAGCCATTTTAAAAAATGTGTCTAGAGATGTTCTAAGAAATATCCATGCAAAAGAGATAGTTTGATTATTTTATTACAAAAGGATTGCTACAGGATTTATTTAAATGTTGAAATGCTTGTTTTTTTCTTTTGTTTCGTTTTGTTTTTGAAGAGATGGGGTCTCATTCTGTTGCCCAGGCTGGAGTATAGTGGTTTGGTCATAGCTCACTGCAGCCTCTAACTCCTAGTCTCAAGTGAGCCTCCCACCTGAATACTGTAGGCAGTTGCAACACAGTGGTAAAGATTTGTGTATATATACATACATAAACAAGAAAAGGTACAGTAAATATACAGTATTATAAGCTTATAGGACCACCATCATATATGGGGTCTGTTGTTGACCAAAGCATTGTTACATGGCACATGGCTGTATTTTGTTTTTCCAACCAGTTTACACCTTAACATTTTCTTCTGTAGTCCTCCTCAGTATCTAGCATAGAGCCTTGTGCAGAGCAGCTCCTCAGTGAATCAACTGAGTGAATGAAAGGAACTTTCCAGTATAGACCACGTACTAGCACTTCAAAAAGAACACAGTGTAGGGTAATTTGGAATGTATCCTTTTGAAGAAACACAGCTTAAAAGTCATTTCATGTGTGTTGTCTTCACAGTGTCTCTGTGAGGTCATAGGCTGATATGTATCCTGTCATTGTTGAAAACAGTCTAATAATTGCCCTTGGCCACAAAGTCAGATCATACAGTCAAGCTATGGTAGAGCTGACCTTGGAATACAGCTGGTCCAGAGTCCAGTGATCTTTCCATTCCATTTCGTTATCCATATTACCTTTTTTTCTCTTATCAGATTGCTCTCGCCTTAGTCCTCAGACATGCCAGGTATTGAAATGAGTCACTTACAACCAAATATAGTTGACATGTCCATATGAATTTCCATATATTTAATGTGGAAAACAGAATATCGATTTGCTCAGAATTTAAAATTCATACTTTTTAAACTTCCAGGCAATTCTGAATATCCTGTTAGGCTCCATTTTTCTTTTTAAGTCATTTGTATAGGCATGGATAATGTCAGACAGTGATAAATTTGAAATTGCAAAATAATTAGACTGAAAATGTAATTTTTAAGCAGCTTATCTATCCCTATATATAAGCTAAAATATCTTGGCACTTAAGCATAGGTATCACATTTCCTTTGCAGGGAAATGACATCAAATGTGGTTTGGGCACTTCTTATGCTCCTCAGACCTCAAGCTCACTATAACTTTCTGAAGGTTCAGTGGAAAGTTAGAGGTGCAAAATTATTGGATACATTTAAAGCATTTTTTCTTTTTTTTTTCTTTTAAAAGGTCATTTGAAACTAGGTGTAAGGCAGGGAATCCTTTAGATACTGCATCAGGCTGCACATGCCTCTGAAGAATACTGTTTCCTCAGGAAATTGCCTTTTTTAAAAGAGTCTCATAACTGTGAGGTCATCAGTCAGGTATAATCCAACCTTGAAAACAGATGTAACCTAAGCTACCTTGTGATGTAGACACATGTAATCTGTTCAATATAATGAACATTTATATTATTCACAGAACTCTCCTGGTGAAGGGAGGGGTATAGGGCAGCCAAGGTTAGTCTCATGAGTTTTAGCACAGATCATATGGGGTTTGTATCCAAAGCATTAGTTGGCTGGGAGTTCAGGCTAGTTCAGGCTTACCTAGGCTAACCTGGCCAGCCTAGGTTAGTGCTAGGCTACATCAAATGACTTGGTATGCTTGTTTGAAGTGCATATTCCAGGGCCCCACATTAGGCCTACTGAGTGAAAATCTCTGGGGATAAGCTGTGGAAATCTGCAAGTTTAGCTGTCCTTTTAGTTTTTATGCACTCTGAAATATTTTAGGGCATGGCATACATAGCTGAGTTAGGACCAGAACATGCTGGTAGAAGAGAATTCTTTGGAAGATATGGGGCTCTGGTAGATGGTGCTAGGGATTAGAACTTCAGATTAGGTGGAATTTGGACCTAGTCCTGTGAAGAAGTCTGGTTGAGAGAATGGGTTTTAGGGTATTCAGGGAATAGGATGTAGATGGGAACACAGAGTTTTGAAAAAGAAGATAGCATATTAGAATGAGTTTCTAGAAACACCAGCAGGTTTGGAATTGGGTCGTGCCCCTGGGGAATCTGTGATGAACTTGAGCTATAGGAGAGGCAACCAGGGAGGGCTCAGTGAGGAGGTACCCAAAGGGAGGATGAATGGGGGAGGTAGGAGCACCTTCCGCCTATGAGTGTAGTATGCACAGGGGATCCTTCTTTACTAAGTTCTTTTCTTTTTGCTCACCAAACCTAGTAAAATGTTGTGCCTCTGTCTTTTCAACCAGAGATATATTAAATTTGATCATTAAGATCTTGATTTATTTTTTTTTTTTTTTTTTTTTTGAGATGGAGTCTCGCTCTGCTGCCCAGGCTGGAGTGCAGTGGCACAATCTCGGCTCACTGCAACCTCCGCCTCCCAGGTTCAAGTGATTCTTGTGCCTCAGCCTCCCGAGTAGCTGGGACTACAGGCATGCACCACCAGGCCCGGCTAATTTTTGTATTGTTAGTAGAGACGGGGTTTCACCATGTTGGCCAGGCTGGTCTTGATCTCCTGACCTCAAGTGATCCACCCGCCTCGGCCTCCCAAAGTGTTGGGATTGCAGGCATGAGCCACTGCACCTGGCCAGATTCTTTACATAAGATTTTTGAGGGAATATGTTTTTGCTACAGTTTATGACATATCACTGTGGTTCCTATACAAAATAGTGGTTTCATTATTTTTAAAAATTGTGGTAAAATAAAACTTAAAATTTACCCTCTTAACCATTTTTAAGTATACAATTCTGGGCAATAAGCACATTCATGTTGTACAACCACTATCACCATCCATCACCAGAACTCTTTTCATCTTGCAAAAATAAACTCTGTGCCCATTAAACAACTCCCCATTTCTGTATCCTCCCAGCCGCCGGCAACCACCATTCTACTTTCTGTCTCTATAAATTTGACTTCTCTAGATGCCTCATGAAGTGGCAGTATTTGTCTTTTTATGACTCGTTTATTTTAGTTAGCATAATGTCCTTAAGGTTCATCCATTTTGTAGCATGTGACAGAATTTCCTTTTTTTTTTGAGACGGAGTCTCGCTCTGTCACCCTGGCTGGAGTACAGTAGTGCGATCTTGGCTCACTGCAACCTCCGCCTCCTGGGTTCAAGCGATTCTCCTGCCTCAACCTCCCAAGTAGCTGGGATTACAGGTGCATGCCACCACGCCCAGCTGATGTTTTGTATTTTTAGTCGAGACGGGGTTTCACCACATTAGCCAGGATGGTCTCCATCTCCTGAGCTCGTGATCTGCCCACCTTGGCCTCCCAGAGTGTTGGGATTCCAGACCTGAGCCACTGTGCCCAGCCCAGAATTTCCTTTTTAAGGCTGAATAATTTTCCATTATATGTATGTACCACATTTCGTTTGTTCATTTGTTGATAGACACATAGGTGGTTTCCACCTTTTTGGCTATTATGAGTAATGCCAGTATGAATGTGAGTATACAAATATCTTTTTAAAAACCTACTTTCTGGCCGGGCGCGGTGGCTCAAGCCTGTAATCCCGGCACTTTGGGAGGCCAAGACGGGCGGATCACGAGGTCAGGAGTTCGAGACCATCCTGGCTAACACGGTGAAACCCCGTCTCTACTAAAAAATACGAAAAACTAGCCGGGCGAGGTGGCGGGCGCCTGTAGTCCCGGCTACTCGGGAGGCTGAGGCAGGAGAATGGCGTAAAAACCCGGGAGGCGGAGCTTGCAGTGAGCTGAGATCCGGCCACTGCACTCCAGCCTGGGCGACACAGCGAGACTCCGTCTCAAAAAAAAAAAAAAAAAAAAAAGAAAACCTACTTTCAGTTATTTTGAGTATAGACCCGGAAGTGGAATTGTTGGGTCATACGGGAATTCTATTTTTAATTTTTAGTGGGTCACCATACTGTTTTCCCACGGTAACTGCACCGTTTTATGTTCCCACCCACAAAGCACCAGGATTCCAGTTTCTCCACATCCTAGCCAATACTTGTTATTTTCTATCCTGGATTTTCATTTTTCCTTCTAGATAATAGCCATTTTAATGGATATGAGGTTGGTAAGTAGTAATATTTTTGAAGTGGGCCAGTTTTACTCATTGATTTGACAAGATTTTAAAGAGGTCAGTTGTCTGAAATAAGATGTGAATGTTACATGGGAGATAATTGTTTTCAGACACTAGAAAATCACAATGCCAACACTGAAAGAAAATAAAAATATTTGATGTTAATATTATAATTAAACATACTGCTTTTCTTAAAATTTAACAGGACTAATTTTTTAAAAACACTCTTAAGAGCTGTTGAATCCCAGGTGTGACTATAAGATTAAATGCATTTGTATGAAGTGTAATACCCATACTGCCTTTGTTGAATTTAGCTTTTAGTCCTAATTCCACTTCTGGGATACTCAAAATAATTAAAAGTAAGGTCTCAGAGAGATTTGTATACCCCCATTCATAGCAGCATTATTCACAACAGTCAAAAAGGGGGAATCAACCTAAGTGTTGATTCATTCTTTTTTTTTTTAAATTTCAACACTTTTTGTAGAGATGAGATCTTGCTGTGTTGACCAGGTTGGTCTCAAACTCCTGACCTCAAGATCTTCCTGCTTTTGTTTTGCTTTTCTTTTCTTTTTCTTTCTTCCTTTTCTTTTTTTTTGAGACGGAGTCTTGCTCTGTCGCCCAGGCTGGAGTGCAGTGGCCGGATTTCAGCTCACTGCAAGCTCCGCCTCCCGGGTTTACGCCATTCTCCTGCCTCAGCCTCCCGAGTAGCTGGGACTACAGGCGCCTGCCACCTCGCCCAGCTGGTTTTTTGTATTTTTTTCGTAGAGACGGGGTTTCACCGTGTTAGCCAGGATGGTCTCGATCTCCTGACCTCGTGATCTGCCCGTCTCGGCCTCCCAAAGTGCTGGGATTACAGGCTTGAGCCACCGCGCCCGGCCCCTCTTTTTTTTTTTTTTGTTTAGACAATGTCTTGCTCTGTTGCGCAGGCTGGAGCGCAGTGATGCGATCTTGGCTCTCAGCAGCCTCTGCCTCCCAGGTTCAAGTGATCCTCCCACCTCGGCCTCCTGAGTAGCTGAGGCCACAGGTGCATGCCACTATACCCAGCTAATTTTTGCATTATTTGTAGAGACAGGGTTTTGCCATGTTGCCCAGGCTGGTCTCAAACTCCTGGGCTCAAGCAGTCCTCCTGCCTCAGCCTCCTAAAGTGCTAGGATTACAGGCATGAGCACTGTATCCAACCACTTTTTCTTTTTTATCCCATGCTTGGACAGTAATCCTTAAAAGCAAAATAACCAACTGAATGAACGTAGTCAAAATAGAAGCAATTATTATACAAGTATTATGCTATTTTGATATATCTTCTATAGTATGTGTGTTATTAATGGGAACCAGAACTCTGGGTAGATATCGAATCCCTTGTCTTGACAGATACTTGGTAGGATTCTTGTTCAGTTAGAGTTAATAGTGAATTGGAGGCTAATGACCTCACCAGATAGTTTATATAGGACCAGAACCCTTGTTAGTATACAGTATTACTTTAAAGCTTAGAGATCTGTTATTAGCAGTATAAATAATGACCAAATAATCTTGATCGAATCTTGTTTTCTGAAATCCATTTCATAAAATAAGTAATATGATAGCTTGTTTGGTGAAGATTTAAAGACAAAAATAGCAATAAAACAATACACACTGGCAAAAATTACACCACTGAATGTTTACTTAATTGTTTTTGACTGTAAGTGCTAGAGAGTTAAAGTTAATTTCACTGGCTTTTGAAATGAAGCCTAGGAAGCATAAAACATGTAGAATAAAATTTATTACATAAAACAATTATGCTTCAGATCAGTATTAAGATCAATACAAAAGTGGGGGGAACTGAAAGAGGAAGAGAACAGTAAGGGCGTATATGTAGGTGCCTGTGAGTTAGGATGATACCTGCTGTTACGATTAACAGAATTGTGAGTCATTACTTATAATTACCACCCCTAGAAATGTTGATTCCCTGGCAGTCACTGTTCACGTTTTCATTGCTCCAATTCTTTTTTTTTTTTTTTTTTGAGACGGAGTCTCGCTCTGTCGCCCAGGCTGGAGTGCAGTGGCCGGATCTCAGCTCACTGCAAGCTCCGCCTCCCGGGTTTACGCCATTCTCCTGCCTCAGCCTCCCGAGTAGCTGGGACTACAGGCGCCCGCCACCTCGCCCGGCTAGTTTTTTGTATTTTTAGTAGAGATGGGGTTTCACCATGTTAGCCAGGATGGTCTCGATCTCCTGACCTTGTGATCCGCCCGTCTCGACCTCCCAAAGTGCTGGGATTACAGGCTTGAGCCACGGCGCCCGGCCGATCATTGCTCCAATTCTTAAGCCTAGAGATACCACTTTCAGTGACAACCACTTTCAGTGACATTATCAGAATAGCCTGATGGCAGCATCAGCAACTTAGATTCCAACAGCATCTCTCAGAGACAGAAGATCAAGCAAAGGCCTCAGGACTTTTTTTTTTTTTTTTTTTTTTTTTTTTTTTTGAGACGGAGTCTCGCTCTGTCACCCAGGCTGGAGTGCAGTGGCCGGATCTCGGCTCACTGCAAGCTCCGCCTCCCAGGTTCACGCCATTCTCCTGCCTCAGCCTCCCGAGTAGCCGGGACTATAGGCGCCCGCCACCTCGCCCGGCTAGTTTTTTGTATTTTTTAGTAGAGACGGGGTGTCACCATGTTAGCCAGAATGGTCTCCATCTCCTGACCTCGTGATCCGCCCGTCTCGGCCTCCCAAAGTGCTGGGATTACAGGCGTGAGCCACTGCGCCCGGCCAGGCCTCAGGACTTTTGAGCGAGACATCTCTACCTTGATCCATAATTACTCTTATTTGTATACTTGGTTATAATACTTTTTTGGTGGGGGGGATGAAGTCTTGCTCTTGTCCCCCAGGCTGGAGTGCAGTGGCACGATCTCGGCTCACTGCAACCTCCGCCTCCTGGGTTCAAGCTATTCTCCTGCCTCAGCCTCCTGAGTAGCATGGATTACAGGCGCCTGCCACCATGCCTGGCTAATTTTTATATTTTTAGTGGAGATGGGGTTTCACCATGTTGGCCAGGCTGGTCTTGAACTCCTAACCTCATGGAGTCTTGCTGTGTCACCAGGCTGGAGTGCAGTGGCGCGATCTTGGCTCACTGCAACCTCCACCTCCTGGGTTCAAGCAAGCGATTCCCCTGCCTCAACCTCCCAAGTAGCTGGAACTACAGGCGTGCGCCACCACACCCAGCTAATTCTTTTGTTTGTATTTTAGTAGAGATGAGGTTTCACCATGTTGGCCAGGATGGTCTCGATTTCCTGACCTTGTGATCCACCCGCCTCGGCCTCTGAAAGTGCTGGGATTAGAGGCGTGAGTCTCCGTGCCTGGCCTATAATACATTTTTTAAAACTTATTTTTATTTCAATCTTAGGTATATGGTTTAAAAATAAGTAGTATACAAAGCTTATAATAACAGAGGCATCTACTTTTTTAAGCAACTTCTGGTATTTTACTCCATATCTATAAAAATGCTCATATTAGGCTGGACTGTGGTTTATGTAGCTGTTGTTCAAATTAAGCCTCATGGTATATTGTAATTATATTTCTTTATAAAAATGTTTTGTTTTTCCTAGAATTAAAAAATGCCTTGCTGCTTTTTATTTGCTTGACGTTTTTTTGAGATGGAGTCTCACTCTGTCGCCCAGGCTGGGGTGCGATGGCATGATCTTGGCTCACTGTCGCCTCTATCTCCCAGGTTCAAGCAATTCTCCTGCCTTAGCCTTAGTGGGGATTACAGGCATGCGCCACCACGCCTGACTAATTTTTATATTTTTAGTAGAGACAGGATTTCACCGTGTCGGCCACGCTGGTCTCAAACCCCTCACCTCAAATGATCTGCCCACCTCCACCTCCTAAAGCGCTGGGATTACAGGCATGAGCCACCACGCCCGGCCGAGAAAAACTTTTAATTGCTTACAATGGAGATAGTTTTTTTCTGTGTGTGCGTTTGACTTTTGTGCTCTTATAAACAGCTGATTTTATAATAAATACTTTATTGCTGACTGAAATGTGCCTATTAAGTTATACTTCCAAACTTGTATGTGGAAACAAGTGTGACTTTTCAGTTCATTGATTTTTGTCCAAATAATTTTCATTTTAAAGGTCTTACAGGTGAGGAGAGTTTAAATGCATTTATGTAAATACAGGTGGTCAGAGTGTAGGAAGGGTGAGCTATTGAGGGCAAGCAATATGCGTTTCTCTGTTGACTGTTTATTTAGATGCAAGCTTCGTGTTTTATGCCTAATATAAAAAAGTGGAGGAATATTATTTCTGAGCTTGGTGAATAATAATCTTTTTATGTTAAAAATAGCATTAGTTATTGAAGAGGTAACACACCCTTTATCTGGAGAAATAAATTATGGCAACTCTTTCCCCCACAATACAGCTGTGAACTTAAAAGACGTAGACTTCTGAGTATTATGAAGAAAATGTATGTAATAAAGCCCATGGACTTTACTCTGTGGTCAAAACTGTCACTTTCCTGAGACCTTTTCTGAAACTTGTTAGTTTGTCCTAGATGTAAAAGTAAAGCAGCCAAATAGGAGCAGTGGTGATGGCTTTGTCAAGACACTAAAGACGACGGAAGTGTAAAAAAACAATATGAAAACTCAGTGGTGTGAAACCATTTAGTAAAATATTAATAATGCCTGTATTTCATGGAGTCCCCTCTTAGTGCTGAGCATATTATGTGAGTTCTATCATCCACCCTCACTTATCAGTTCTATCTCTTTTTATTGTATTTTACTTTTTTGAGGCAGAGTCTCACTCTGTTGCCCAGGCTGGAGTGTAGTGGTGCGATCTCGGCTCACTGCAACCTCTGCCTCCTCGGCTTAAGCGATTCTCATGCCTCAGCCTCCCCAGTAGCTGGGACTACAGGCATGCACCACCACGGCCAGCTAATTTTTGTATTTTTACTAGAGATGAGGTTTCACCATGTTGGCCAGGCTGGTCTCGAACTCCTGACCTTAAATGATCCACCTGCCTGGGCCTCCCAAAGTGGTGGGATTACAGATGTGAGCCACTGCGTCCAGCCTCTATCTCTTTTTAATGAAGAGAAGGCTGAGAATGGCAGCAAGGAATGAAATCCTTTCCTCAAATGAAATTTTAGATACCTTAGTGTTTGGGTCTCGAGGTGACAAAACTTTTAAAAAATTATTTTAAATGGAAAGTCTTTAAATTTATTAAACCAGGGTTTTCAAAACATTTAGGTTTTTGTTTTTTACTAACCAGGGTCAATTTTGAACACAACAGTGTATCTGTGCCAGCATACCAAAGGCTGATGTCTTCAAATCCTAGTAATACAGTATGGTGAAAAAAAAAATTACAGCCTTTAGACTTTTACAAAACTAGTTTGAATCCCAATTCTGTGCCTACCATCAGTCAGTCCCCAAACAAACCACTAAAATTCCTGGCTCAGCTTTCCCTGGAATATATTCCTCACCTGCCGCATAGCCCCTAGTGCTTGCTTGCGTAATGCTTAGCACGAGGTAGCCTTTTGGTAAATGTTAATGACTTACACTTGGAATGCAACTTGTGCTTCCATAAAACATCTTCTGTAGATATGGACTGAAATAGTGGATTTTTAAAAAAAGGCTTAAGACTAGATGCCTGGAAGTTCTTTATATTTCTTTGGTTTTAGGACCTCTCACTTTGTTTTCTTTTTATAGCTTTATTGAAGTTTAGTTGACATACAATAAACTACACACATGGAAAAGGAAAGTGTACAGTTTGATAAATTTTGACATTTTTACACCCATGAAACCATTGCCAGTATTACAATAGTGAACGTATCCGTCACCCTGAGACGTTTCCTCATGCCTGTAATCCCTCGCTTTTCTCCCTTCCTGCACAAGTTAAACATATATGTGCCATATGATCCAGCTGTTCCACTTCTAGGGAGTTAAGAGAAATGAACGTCTGCCTTAAGACTTTTATACAAGAATGTTCCTAGAACCTTTTCTTTATTCATAGTAACCCAAAACCAAAGTTACTAAATAGCCATCAACAAATGAATGGATCAACAAATTATGATGTATCTATACAATGGAATGCTATTCAGTAATAAAAGGAATGAACTGTTGTATTCAGGTTAAATTGAAGATTGCTGTATTTGAAGCAGATTTGCTTTCTTCATTGTACTGATTTTCCTTCACTTAGCATATCCCCCTCAATGAAGGAAACTAACCTAATATTTAGTTAGTTACAGATGAACCATAGAAGGTTGTAAGTTTTATTTGGATAATTAAGGATTGATTATTTTCAGAGAACTTACAGTAAAAAACAGTCAATAAGAGTTTGTTTTGCTGCAGGACATTTTTCTATAATGCCAAATAGCTTATACACAATTGGTAAATAGAAAATGATGTCCATGATGGTTGTGTGGGTTTGAATGAGATTTTTCATAGGCAAGTGGGAGTAGAATTAAAAAGGAAAGGAAAAAACCCTCAGGTTGGCTGCTGCACAGATAGAACAGATAGAAATTCTTTTAAGTCTGGTTTGTGAACAATAAAGATTAGTTTCTGGAAAAAGAAATAGTTCTTGGACTCAGCCTGCCTCCCTAGCCTTGCTCAGCTTCTGAAAAGTTGTATCTTCTCCTGTGCCTACCTTAAAACAACAGTCTCAGTCAGTGGCTTGGAGTTCTACTTCAGTCTGCATCGTTTTAGTGCCTGCAAACTAAAACGCAGCTTTACTTTATTCTGTTAATATTTTGTATATCCTGAGTCAGTCCCTCACCATGCTGAGTTGCTTGCCTGAACTATTTAAGTTGTTTCTTGAGAAACCAACTGTTATTTTTGTTAGACTCTAATTACAAAGTTGCATAAATTTTAAGTAGTCTCTCTCAACCGTATTTCTACCTCCTTTATTTTTTATTTTGCAGAATGAGAAGTTTTTTTCAGGAACATATATATGGGTTTCTAAAAAAAACCCCACCTGAATGTTAATTTGTTTTTTAAAATTTCCTGGAAATATTTTATTTAAAATGCATTTCTTATTATTTTTAGCTAATACCTCTTGCTTACTACGCATCAAATGTTCAAAGTACTTACCAGAGATTAGCTCATTTAATTCACACATTACTGCGTGATGAATCTGGTATTATCATTATTTTACAGAAAGGGAATAAGACGATCAGAGAGAATGAGTAACTTGCCTGAGGTCAGACTACTGGTAGTCTGGTTCTGTAGGCTCTGTTCCTATTATGCTACATTGCCTTCTGTACCCTGTTGAATATAATAAACTAGATTTGATTATGATATTTTTTGTATACATTTAATTGATAGTTTCATAGAAAATCAAAACCTTGTCAGCATCAAATATACAAGTGAGAAGAATTGCAGTGAACTCATAAGGACAGCAAACTTAATAGCTTCATCCATTTAGAAGCTGGGAAAATGATGTCAAATTTATACTCTGTAATTGTTATAATAAGTAGTTTTTTAGAAGTCTTCGTTTCATTTGGTTTGGTTATGTTTTACATTTCTTCTTAGGCATATGACACCTGAAAAATTTTATGTGGAAGCTTGTGATGATGGAGCAGATGACGTACTTACCATTGACCGTGTGTCCACAGAGGTTACCCTTGCAGGTATTTTACAGCCAGATTTAGAAGTTTAGGGAGAAAGATTTCATACATAAATTACAATAGTTAAAAAACATCACTCAGAGGTGCGTCAGTGTGTGGATCTCTGAGTGCATTCTTACTAAAATTTTTATTCTTGCTACCTCATTTGAATGTAATGGTATACCCATTACTTTACATGAAAAGTAATGGTAAAAACCGCAATTACTTTTGCACCAGCCTGTAATTTTTGTGCATCAGTTTTATGTTATCTCCTTTTTTGTGAAAAGGAGAAATGATCTTGAAAATTTTAGGTAGCATTTTACTGTCTGTAAGGATTTAAAAACATATTTATTTATTTTTTCTCTTAGCTGTATTTTAACAGGATTGGCTTAGATAGCTAAGCTTCTTTCTAGCTGTAAGATTTAAGATATTTGAGAGTGAAAAAGTTGTTTCAGCTTTAAGAGTATGGAATTTTAACAGCTGCTTTTGTTTTTGTTTTGAAAACTTTCATGACTATGAGGAAATTTAATAAATGAAAAATAAAATATCCATCACTGACTAAAACTTGTAGGTGTTCTTAGGCAAATTATGTTTCTGAGTTTTATCTACCTATCCAGTTATACTTTGGTTTTGCTTTTCTGGGATGTGAAAAGCAAACTCTTTTTTTCACTTTTGTGGAACACCCTGACTTCTGAGTAGATAAATACAAAATAATTTTGGTGGCAAATTAATGTACCAAGTGATAACATATTTGGAATTTCATATTTTGTTTGTTGAAAGATTCTAATTCACCTCCAGAGTTCTATATTTATTTTTTTCTTAAAGTATAATATTTGAATAACCATAGAGTAGGCATTCAGTAAATAGCCTTTGAGTGGGTGAAGCAAAATATGAAAATATATTACGTGAGATAATGGGGTGTAAGAAAAGTATGGCTATAAAATTTCTGTTTTTTTGATTATGTGGTAATTCTGGTAGGTACTATATAAAGTTTGTCTTTGATCAAATGGAATTAGAGCTCTGTTTTAGTTTGATAATTTGACATTTCCTATTTGTCTGTTGCTTGGTGGCTTGGTATCTCTCAAGATCGCTGATTGGTTTTAACCAGTGTTAGTACACTTCTCCTAAAGTTTAAATTATACTAATCTTTATACCGCGTTGATACAACCTAGTGTCTTACAAGAGCTTTAATGTGGGTGTATTTTCCATTATTCTTGATCTTTCAGTAACATTTTATTTGTAGGTAGAGACTGCAGACCCATTTGAATAGACTGAAAAGCTAAAGGTCATGAATAGTTTGAATGTAAAGATGATGATTCCAAACAGTCATCAGTAAGACACATGATAAAATACTTCCACGCAAAGTCAGTGCTGATAAAGGACTGACTTGCTGACAGTTTCTTAGCCAGTTTCTTTTCACCATTGAAAAGACTTTCTTTTCACAAAAGAAAGACCGTGGCATTTCTAATGGGACTATTTTTTCTTCCATGAAAAAACCTAACATACATTCTAGGAGTTATCACAGTTTTATTGCTGTTACACTCCAGTTTACATAACTTACAGCTCTATCAGTAGTGCATTTAAGTTAAGAAATGTTACTTTTCTTAGAACAAATCATGCAAATTGATTTAGTCAAAGTAACTGTTGAAATCAAACTAAATTTCTGTTTGTGTTGGTGAGCTTTTTGTATGTGATTTTTCTTTCTTTCGTTTCTTTTAAAGTCAAGAAAGATGTTCCTCCTTCAGCTGTCACAAGACCGATATTTGGTATACTGGGCACAATCCATCTGGTGGCAGGTAAGAGAAAATAAGTTAAGATGGACACAGAAGGTAATTAAACAAGGTAGTTAAATTGATAATATTAGAGTGAGTATACGATGAAGTAATACTTTGTATCATGCTTTAAGCAGTAAATCTCTTGGTTAAGTATTTGTCATTAATTTTTAAAAGAAATACTCCCCAAATGGTAAAATTTATCAGCATGAGGTTCTGGTATTTAAAAAAAGTTTTGTATTTCGTTGTGTTTCAGTTAGAGTTGAAATCCTTAACTAGATTGTTTTTGCAAATGGGGTATGTAAAAACTTTTTTTTTTTTTTAAGATGGAGTTTTACTCTTGTCGCCCAGGCTGGAGTGCAGTGGCACAATCTCGGCTCGCTGCAACCTCCATCTCCCGGGTTCAAGCAATTCCCCTGCCTCAGCCTCTTTAGTAGTTGGGATTACAGATGCCTGCCACCACACCCAGCTGATTTTTTGTATTTTTAGTAGAGACGGTGTTCCAGCATGTTGGTCAGGCTGGTCTTGAACTCCTGACCTCAGGTTGATCCACCCGCCTCGACCTCCCAAAGTGCTAGGATTACAGGCGTGAGCCACCATGCCCAGCCTGTAAATAAAATTTTTAATGCATCAGTGGACCAGTGTATTCTACACCTTCAGTCCTGTACTAATAGGACATAGTGTATGTTAGCAAATGTTACTTGGTTCTAAATTGTTAAGAGGGTGATTTTTGTTTAGATTTAATTTCATTGAGCTTGTTTGAAGTTCCTGTTGTTTCAGGCACCATGCTAGATGCTGAGTTATAAAGGATGAAAGTCCATTTTGCCCTGCAGTTCACAGTCTAGTGAGAGAGGCGTGTAAGTAGTAAACTACTGCAGTACAGTGTGACAAGTTCCAGGAGAGACATGTACATGGGAAAACTTTCAGAGAGGGCACTTGTGGGGAGAGTGTTGAACAGACCTGAAGAATTAATTCAGTAGGAAAGGATTACTGTGTTTTATATATTTGTGGGGTGAGGAGGTGGCAAGGTCAGGATTGGTGTATTGTGCATGATGTTGTGATGACTCCTTGATTACTGACCACTCATCCTTGTAATATTGCAGCAGCCAGTTAGGTATACTGCCCCAGCACATTTCTCTACCATTTAGAGTGACATGAAGGACATAGGAGTGGTGTGGAAGGGACATTGCCCTTTAGTGTCAGATCTTGTGACCTGATGCTTTGAGCTGCCTGCTAGGAAATGATTAGCAGAGGCCTGTATCCCTTGGGGTTGATGAAAGAGAGAAAAAGAAGTATTTTCTGTCTCTACTTTCTGTTTACTAAGACAAATCCTTTGTTTATGAAAAGCTTTTGCTTTTATCTTTTTTGAGAAAAACGTGACCTTTCAGTAAGAATTGTTCTAAATAATATGCTGGCCTTTCTATTCATAAATTGTAAGGTTGCTTTAAAAATGGGCCTTTTATCTGAGTGGCACAATATAGTCTCATTCTACTAGCCTTTAAAGTTAAATAATAAGGACTCCTATTTCTACCTTTATAGTTACTGTTTTTATAATTATGTGTGTTTGGCTTGCTTTTTGCAGGTAATTATCTTATAGTCATTACCAAAAAGACAAAAGTAGGTGAATTTTTCAATCATGTAATCTGGAAAGCAACAGATTTTGATGTCCTTTCTTATAAGAAGACAATGTTGCACTTAACTGATATTCAGGTAAGAACTGAAAATTGTTACTAATTGCAGAGCCCAAAGAAGTAGCATGGGCTGGGTAGAGGAGGGTGAGGGTGTTGTGGAATAGATGCTGTAATTATTTTAACAACCTATAGAGTAAGGTCACTCTACCTACTTTTCTACCTAGGCATAATAAATATTTTTTAAATCATTTGTTGCTCTTGTTTGTTTGTTTTTTTAAGATTCTTTTTTTTTTTTTTTTGAGACGGAGTCTTGCTCTGTAGCCTAGGCTGGAGTGCAGGGTGGCGCAATCTCGGCTCACTGCAAGCTCTGCCTCCTGGGTTCATGCCATTCTCCTGCCTCAGCCTCCCGAGTAGCTGGGACTACAGGTGCCCGCCACCACACCCGACTAAT
This sequence comes from Macaca thibetana thibetana, assembly GCF_024542745.1. NCBI lineage: Eukaryota > Metazoa > Chordata > Mammalia > Primates > Cercopithecidae > Macaca > Macaca thibetana. Next base: position 99,938,427 of record NC_065579.1, read on the forward strand.
TTTTGTGTTTTTAGTAGAGATGGGGTTTCACCTTGTTAGCCAGGATGGTCTTGATCGCCTGACCTCGTGATCTGCCTGCCTCGGCTTCCCAAAGTACTGGGATTACAGGCGTGAGCCACCGTGCCCGGCTGATTCAATTCTTAAATTGTGAAATGTCATATGGAGAGAAAAGGGAAAATAGAAATGCACATGTACTCAACACCAGATTTAACTTCATATCCTCTTTGTAAAGAAATAAATTACAAATACCTTTGAAGTTCTACTCCTCTTAACTCATTCTCTTCTTTCCCAGAGAGGTTTTCTCTATTTTTACCACATGTGAATGTAAGTGTGTATGTGTGTTTATGAAATGTGTATATATTCTTTCAGGCAATTTTCCTTTTGCACTATTCCTATATGCACAGATTTCAGTAACCATGGTTTAGTTAACACCAGTCCCCAAGCAACATGGCTTAAATTTCAGTTACTACAGTTTATTAACTGAAGAATTAACCCACCAAAGATGAAGGTGCAAAAGACAAAAAACAACAACTCTGGAAGAGAAATTGAAATTGAACATAAATGGAGCATAGAAGTAGCTGACCGTGGGAATACTGACACTATCACCATTCAAGGGACTGTAGGTATGCAGCCAGAGGTTCTAGTGCAGGCGAACTGACCGACGTTAATGATGGAGTGGCTGTGACGAAAAGGATGACAGTATCTCGGAGGAAGTGACGCCTGCAACAGACTTCCCATTAAAGGAAACCTTGGAGATATTTCCCAACGTTGAAAGTGCAAAGGATAAAATGTCAGAAGTTGGTTTAGACTTAGGAAGGTGTGTGGCAGTTCACCAGGGATAGAAGAGATATTCTGTATCTTAATTTATATGACAAGAAGAAGGCAAGCACTGTTCAAGTCTCTTGATAAGTTTTTGTACAAAGAAGTAAAATATTTTTTATTCTCGGTGTTTCTAATGTTTTACAGTGTGCTAAATAAATATTTTACAATTTATTCATTTCTTTATACTTATAATAATTTGCTATATATATAACTTACAAGTTAATGTCTACAACTTATAACTATATAAGTAAATATAACTTACAATAGAGTTTTTAATGTTTTGACAAAAAAAATTTTTAAAGGTCATGAAACAATCATAGTTTTTACAGTTGACTGTTAAGATAGCTTAAGATTATTAAGATTAAAATCACATGGTAATTTTTACAGTCCCACTTTACAAAGTAAAGACTGCCTGTATTCATGTTTAAACAGGATCTGTTTTTGCTCATGAATGGCATTGCCCTGTTCTGATTCTTTGACTCTTACTTTTTAAAGTCAACATTGTTTAGAGATATATACCTATTGAGAGTGATTGTTTTCTTAATGTAATTTTAGTTATGTGTTTGCTATTTAAAAATTTTACGTTATATTTTTACACACAATTTATAAGAATGTTTGTTTCTAGAAGAAAATGTATTAAAACATATAACTTAGGATAAATATTTTAAAAAATAAAATTATAGCGCTGCCTAAGTAAAACCACAAGATATGCTTTTTATACTTTAGAATTTTTTTATTTTATATATATATATTGAGAAAGATATATCAATATATTCATTCTCTACTAGGCATATTTTAAAAAAATAAAAATGGCGGTATTTATTTAATAGACCAGTCATATTTACTTAGACAGTTTCTTCTTGATTGTTATTCTTTGTTGTCAAGCTCTGTAGCTAATTTTGAAAACATGTCTGAGCACAAATAAAAAATTTTGTATATGTAGATTTGTAACATGTAGATTAACAAGTTAATCATTTAGTAATGGTTAAACGTTACTAAACATTAACAGTTGCTTTTTAAAACAAGGATAAAACCAAATGTCAATCTTGGTATTCATTGGGAAAGCTAGTTAAAATGGTTTTCCAAGAATAAAGATAAATATTGCTTTTACTGGACTTTTTAATCTTTGTTTTAAAGAAAAAGAATTCCATTTTACTTCTCATCCATCCCAAACCAGGGAACGTTTCTTGAGAATGAGGATTATGTTAGTATCTTGTTATTTGCGTTATTGGGCCCCTCATAAATGTATGTGTTTTATTTGTCAAATGAAGATAGCTATGCTAACTTAGCAGGGCTGTTGTGAAGATTAAAGAGAGTCTTAGGAAAATAACTGGCACACAGTAGATCATAACCAAAGGTGATATTTTGTTAAAACCACTCTTCTGCCCTTTAGAATAAAGTTTGTAAAGGATACAAAGGGGAGAAGTCCTACCTAATCAAGTTCTCTAATAGTACCCTACAGTGTTTACTGAGTATCTTCTGTATGTCAGGAACTGTCCTACGTCCCAGGGAAATGGCGAGCATCCCCCTCACTGGCTCAGTCCTTGTGCCAGTAGTCTTTAATGAGACTGGACTTAACAGGATTTAATTTGTATTCTTTTCTCATGCTGACAGATTCCTTTTCAAGTATGAGCTGTACTGATTTTTCTTTGTTTACAGTTACAAGATAATAAAACCTTCCTAGCGATGCTAAACCATGTCTTGAATGTGGATGGATTTTACTTTTCAACAACATATGATTTGACCCATACTTTGCAGCGGCTATCCAACACTAGTCCAGAATTCCAAGAAATGAGTCTTTTGGAAAGGGTAAGCTTGATCTTCAGTTATTTTTATTTTTAGTATTTTAAAAACAGACGTGTCTCTGTTTCATGCATAAAAATTTATATTGATTTTTCTCAGTCCTGGCTATATGTTAGAAACATGTATGAGGCTTTGAAAATATACCCTATTTTAAATATACATCACAATCCCAGCGTGAGAGTCCTTGAATCTGTGTATGGATACAGCCAGAATTGAGAACCACTGGTGTAGATATTCAGAAATCTTTGTATAAACACACAAGTAAGTTATTAGAGGAAAATCTTTCAGAATTTGTATTTTGCATAACTATTACAAGGCTACCAAGTGCTAACTCTCACATGTAAAATCTTCAAACTAGCATTGCATTCATTTGTAATTTCTTAACTCTCAACTCTGTTCGGTAGTGCAGCAGTTACATTAGCAGTGTAATTAGGCTTATAAAATTCATATCCTAATAGTTGATACTTCTGTAGTGATGGTTATTTATAATTTTTATAACTAAAAATGTAACAAAAAAAAGAATTTGGAAAATGTCCTTTTAAAGTTTTTTTTTATTTTGCTTTTTTTTTTTTTCTTTGAGACAGAGTCTCACTCTGTCACCTAGGCTGGAGTGCAGTGGTGCGATCTCAGCTCACTACAACCTCTGCCTCCTGGGTTCAAGTGATTCTTGTGTCTCAGCCTCATAAGTAGCTGGAATTACAGGCGTGTGCTAACACGCTTGGATAATTTTTAGGATTTTTAATAGAGATGGGGTTTCGCCATGTTGCCCAGGCTGGTCTCGAACTCCTGGCCACAAGTGATTCACCCACCTCATCCTCCCAAAGTGCTGGGATTACAGGGGTGAGCCACCGTGCCTGCCCAATCTGCTTTTTTTTTTTAAAATATACAGTGAATGTATCTTTAAAATTAGGTTTCAGATGATCTCAACTTAAAGTTTCTTTTGTTCAGGAACCTGGATAATTGCTGCCTTAATTTTTTTGACACACCTTAGATGTGTTTAATGAGAAGACAGAATTTAAAAGGTCCTTCTATGTTACCTATTAGGTTGGACAATGTGAAGTTGTCAGTAACTGCCCATTTTTAATCAATAAAAATGGTTATTATAGTTCAACCTAAATTAATATTTTAGTTGACTGGCTTTTTTGGGTAAGATTTTACACTCTAATTTAGTAAAATTGTATGTAGCCTTAGATGGAAGTTTAGATGCAGGCTAAGCATTCAAGAAACTTGGCTTTTAACTACAAAGAGACTTGCTTTTAAAAGCAGTTGCTACATTCTCCATTTGTTTGTGAAACATCTCTACAACATCAGCCATGTACCAGGCACTATACTAGCCCCTGGGGACCCAGAATGAAGCTGTGGACCCTGTCTTGTGGGAGCCTACAGACCGCCAGGGAAGTGGTAGTCAAAGAATGGTTGCTATAATGGAGATATGTACCAAAGTGAAGTGGGATCCTGAAGGAATGAGGGTCTTTGCCTGGGGTTGTCAGGGACAACTGTATAAAGAAAGGTATCTACAGAGGACAGTAACTTTACACAGAAAGATAACTTTTGAGCTGAGACTTGATGAAGATTTGTTGGTCAGGTGACAGTGGGCCAGGGAGGGTTCCACGCAGAGGTGGTGGCAGAGGCTAAGCTGAAGCAAAAGCCATCTCATCTGTTGGATGAGTTGGGAATATTTTGTCAGCTAATCAGAAAGTCAGCCACGTGTGGTGGTTCATGCCTGTAATCCCAACACTTTAGACAGCTGAGGCAGAAGGATAGTTTGAGTCCAGGAGTTCAGGACCAATCTGGGCAACATAGGGAGACCACATCTCTACAAAAAATTTAAAAATTAAACAGGTGTGGCGGCACACACCTGTAATCCCTGCTACTCAGGAGGCTGAGGTGGGAGGATCGCTTGAGATAGAGGCCGCAGTGAGCTGTCATCACACCACTGCACTCCAGCCAAGGCAACAGCGAGACTGTCTAAAAAAAAAAAGTTAATGTTTTTTTAACTTGGGAATCATAAAAGTGATAAATGGAACATATATACCCTAAATATTTTAACTTAAAACACAAAGTTTTACATTGGTCAATGTTTTTATGTACAGCCGTAGGATTTTCTTTGTTTTTGGTTCCTTTATTTTGAATTGTCTTCCCTGTGTAAATTACATCCGTAAGGCTTTCTCATTTGGGCCACTTTAAAGACTTTGACACTTACAGAGAAATCTGTGTGCAGAATCCTGTACATTTTTACTATGTTCTTTTATATATTTTTAGTTGCCACTCCCACTCTGAATTCAGCAGCAGTTTTGTTTTAGCAACTTGCCTCTTACCAAGTTATATTCCAAATCATTTAACTTTATAGAAACAGCAGTCTGTTTTTAGTCTTATTTTACTGGTTTATAAAATATTTAGTTAAACTATGTAATGAAATAATAAGTATGACCGGCACAGACCACTCGGGAACACACGTTTGAATCTCAGGAAGTGTGATTCAGCTGGTTGTGGCCAAGTGCAAAAGCCATTCCCTGTGACTTTTAGAGTTGGGGGTGTGGGTGGTTCATTTGGTATGCTTCATAAATAGAATTGATTAATCTACTGAGTAGAGTCAATTATTTTGTTTTTTCTTTTTTGAGACAAGAGTCTTGCTGTGTCACCTAGCCTGGAGTGCAGTGGTACAATTTTGGCTCATTGCAGCCTCCACCTCCCAGGTTCAAGTGATTCTTGTGCCTTAACCTCCCCAAGTAACTGGGACTACAGACATGTGCCAACACATCTGACTAATTTTTGTATTTTTAGTAGAGAAAGGGTTTTACCATGTTGGCTAGGCCGGTCTTGAACTCCTAAGTCTCAAGTGATTCACCTGCCTTGGCCTCTCAGAGTGCTGGGATTACAGGCATGAGCCACCACGCCTGTCTCTAAGTAGGGTCCATTAAATATAGATTGTTGAGGGAGCTTCTTCTGTATTTATGAAAGTCAGAGTGGCCAGAGATGAGATCAGAGAGTTAATTAGGGACTGCCAGATCCTAGGACTGATTAGGCCATGCAGAGATTTGGTTCTTTAGATGACAGAGTCATTGAAGAATTTTGAGCAGATAGGAGACAGGACATGTTAGAGAACTCCTGCTGGCAGTATTGTGGAAAAATGGGTGGGGAGGACTAATGCCTAAACTGGAGGCAAGGGAAGCTGTGTTAGTAGTTAGGCTGGAGTCAAATGTTGGTCAAGGATGGTGGAAGTAGAAATGTAAAAAAGATGGATTTTGAAGAAGATTTAGTACTTGAAAATTAAATGTAAGGGAAAGAAATACCCTAAGACTCCTCCCAAGTTTCTGTCTGGCCTGAGACAATGAGACAGGAATGTACACAGGAGGTACAGATTTGAGGGGGAGGTGTATTTTGTTTGAGACCTGTCAAAGAAACCTGCTTCTACCATCAGACAGAGACATTGATTGGTGTCGTTTTCTTTCTGTAGAAAGTAAGCTTGGCAGGAGATATTTTATTAAATTTTAAAACTTCTCTCAGGCAGATCAGCGGTTTGTATGGAATGGTCATCTTCTAAGAGAACTTTCTGCACAGCCAGAGGTAATGTACACTAAATAAAATCTGCTTAATTGTTGCAGTCCAAGCTTTAATTCAATGCATGTTATAAAGTGACTTCCTAATCACCAAGAATTTTGAGAAACAATTCTAATTTAACTTTATAACTTACAAACTTGGATCAGGTCTACCCTGGCACATCATTCTAGGTTGAAGAAGCCTAATTATTTTACTCTGATCTTCTATAGAAGCCTTAAGTAAAAATACATTGCTTTGTCTAAGAGAGATACAGTGGGTCTTGGTACATGGATAATGAAGAAATGAGGGGCCAGAGCCAGGTTCCCTGGCCAAGGGGAGAGCTTTGTTTTTGTCTTCCTTTGGGGATGAGACTCCCTTCAGTCACCCAGGAGAGACATGCACAGGCACCATCTTCTTCTGTCCTTTGTCTGCACATACGAGGTGTAAACAGGGAGGCCCAGCTAGGGAAACATGATATATTACTGAATCTAGGTAAATAGATGTGTCTAATTACTTTATTTCTTGTCATTTGCTATGCTTTTTTTGGAAAAGTAGTTTGAGCTGCAAACAATTAGCATGGGATATCTTTTCCCTGGAGGAGTGAAGTTGTTGTAGGCAAAGACTGAAAAGGAGGTAAACATTCTGTAACTTCATGTAGCTTTGTTAGTATTCCAAAATCTGTGAATATTCAAGCTCAAATGATTGTAATGCATACTTAATGTTACATTAGAGAAATTTTTTAAAAATTATATTACCCGTAAGTTTACTACCTTGTTATGTTTGTATATTACCTCCCCGTGTGTACATATTTTTATATAATATTTATTTTTAAAGTGTATTTGTTCTAAATATGTATTTTCATTTCAGGTTCATCGGTTTGCCCTTCCAGTGTTACATGGCTGTATCCTTACATGATATTACTCTTTAGTTTCTAGATGCCTTTATTTAAATTTTATTATAAGGCAGATTTAGAGATAGTCTCAAATACTCCATAAGGAGAGTATTTCAGAATTAATAGAACTTGCTGTTGATAAGAAAATCAAACTCATTGCCATGTTGGTTTTTTTGTTTAGAATGAACTTTTCAGACTATACGACTCTCTCTGTGTTCAAGAGTTCTGGGGCTGGTTGTTTAAAGAGAAGGAATATATATACTGTATTTTGCCTTTATTTGATGTTATCTTTTATCAGTAAATTACACATAAGTAGTTTGGACCTGGCTGTTGAAAACTTTCCTTAGTACATAATTTGAAAAGTTAGACTTAGGCCGGGCATGGTGGCTTGCACCTCTGGTCCCAGTTACTCAGGAGGCTGAGGTGGGAGGATGACTGGAGTCCAGGAGTTTGAGGCTGCAGTGAGCTATGATGGCACCACTGCACTCCAGCCCGGGTGACAGGGTCAAAAAAAGTGTAAGTCAGACACTAGTGTGGGTAACAACTTGGAGAGGAGAATTACCGTTAAAAATTTTATTTGTCATTTGAAATAGTGACAGATACATTAAAATAGGTAGAGTACAAAGAATATTGCCTAGGGGTAAAATCAGAGTACAGATACAAAATGAGTATTGATTATCTAATGGTAGGTTCATATTAAAAACAAATCTGTATCATAGACATCATAACAAAAATAAAGCAGCCAAGTGCGCTGGCTCTTAAAGGATAGATAAGCACAGTATATGCCGATGAGTGCCTATCCAGTTACGTGCCACATACTGACATTTCAGTCAGCAACAGACCACGTATATGGTAGTGGTCCTACAAGATTATAATACCATATTTTTACTGTATCTTTTCTATGTTTAGATATGTTGAGATACACAGATACCATTGTGTTAACAACTGCCTACAGTATTTAGTACAGTAACATGCTATACAGGTTTGTAGCTAAGGAGCGATGGGCTATATACCATGTAGCCTAGGTGTGCAGTAGGCTGTGCCATCTGGATTTGTGTAAGTACCCTCTATAATGTATAGGATTGTCTGACGATGCATTTCTCAGAATGTACCCCTATTAAGTGATACATGACTGTAATCAGGGTTGTGCCCTGCAGAAAATGGTGATGATATCTTTCTATCAAGCACATGTAAGAAGCTTATCAGTACAAGTCTATTATTTATTTATTCATTATGTTAATATAATTTCACTAAACTTACGCTTGTTATACTTAAAACCCAAAAAGTTATGGAGGAAACATGTTCCACAGTTACAGGGGAATAAAAATTAGAAAATTTTGGGATAAAACCTCATTTATTTTTGCTTCCCCAAACCCCCACCCCGAGCTTTCCATGTTCTCCTAAGGACGAAATAAGAATAAATGTGTTTATTCGGCTGGACGCGGTGGCTCATGCCTGTAATCCCAGCTACTTGGGAGGCTGAGGCAGGAGTATCACTTGAACCCAGGAGGCAGAGATTGCAGTGAGCCGAGATCTCACCACTGCACTCCAGCCTGGGCAACAGAGCAAGACTCTGTCTCGCAAAAAAAAAAAAAAAAAAGTGTTTATTCTTATTTAATGCCTTAAATGATTTGGGCCAACTATGGTGTTTTTTGTTTTTTGTTTTTTCAAAATGAGATTGTGAATGGACAAACAATATTAAGTGAGATTATAGAACCTTTTTTTCTAGGCAATTTTAGAAACAGCTTACCCATTTGCCTTTAAATTGAAAGCTTTAAATGAGCTTTTCTTTAGTGTGGTTTGTTGACTAGAAGTAAACTCATATGTTTCACACACATACAGAGACATTAATAAGTAAAATGACCCCAAGACAGGAACATGACTGGAATAGAGAGTGGACAGAGAGAGGCGGGAGCTGTGTTCAGAGAATTAGCTCAGCCCAAATGACTCAGGGCCTTATAAGCCATGGGAAGAACTGTAGCTTTTACTTTAAATGTAGTGGGGCCAGGCATAGTGGCTCATGTCCGTAATCTCAGTGCCTTGGGAGGCTGAAGCATTCAAGACCAGCCTGGAGAACATAGTGAGACCGTGTCTCTACAAAAAAGTTTTTAAAATTAGGCATGGTGGCATGTGCCTGTAGTCCCACCTGCTCAGGACGTTGATTCAGGAGGATCGCTTGACCCCATTTGGAAGCTGCAGTGATCTATGATCACACCACTGTACTCTAGCCTGGGTGACAGAGGAAGACCTCTACTCAAAAGATTTTTGAGAAGGGGAAAATTGGTGAAGGTGCATGCTAGAGTGATGTCCAAGAATGTGTGAGGTGGGTGGGGTCAGCGCACAGGTAGAGGGCCTGGTGTGGACTGCTCACCTCCCACTGTAGAAGGGAAGCAGATTGGATGTGGATGCTGGTGGGTGTGTAAACGTGATCGGGGCCTGTGGAGGGCTTTTATTTTTATAGCGCCATATAAAGTGACATAATGGGCTGTGAGTGGGATGAGGGAGAAATGTTGCAGGTTGAGGGCAGTATGTGAAATGGCCATCCTGGAGAGAAGGCGTGGATGTTCCCGGGAGTAACTCACTGATGAAAGGCTGGAAGTAAATATACTCACATTTTAAAAGTTAATGCTGATGGGATTCAGTTTTTATTTTACTCTTGTTCCTTTCATGCTTTCTGAATTCTCTAAAGTGTATATGTTTTTGTCTTACAATCAGAGGAACATGATTCATAAAGCAGTCAGTCATACTCTCTGCTAGATTTTAAGAGCAGGCTTATCTGCCCTGCTCGTCTTTGTGCCCTGGCTCAAAATAGATAATTTGGGTGAGTAAGGGAGCAGATACTACCTTGGAGTCTTCTCTAGTGCTATGGGCTTCAAAGGAAAGTGAATTGGGAGCTCAAGAGGAGCCCTTATCAAGTCTTTTGATACCAGGTAATAGAGATGAGTCGTTAGCAACTCAACTCATTGCTGATGTCATTAGGTACCATTTTGAAAATCATTTGGTGTTCTTTTGTGAATTTGCCGGCACTTCTCCAGTGCTTACCCAATACATTCGTACCAGGAGGTCTTTCCAGAATGTTCACATTACCATGTTAGAGCAATACCATGAACATCACAAGGGCTTGAAGTTTATAAATAGTGTAGTTTCATTTTTACAAAAAAGCAAGCTGTGTGTTTCTAAGTCGTGGTTGCATGTGATGAAACTAAAAAGATAGGAGAATGGTCTCCATAAACCTGAGAATAGTTACTTCTAGGTGAGAACACAATTGGATAGAATAGGGAAGGAGCAGATAAATAGATTCACGGTTTTGGTACTGTTTTGAAGTTGGATGGTAGGTTCACAAATATTTTGTTATGCTGTTATGCTTTATAATGGATGCATCAAATTATATTAAGAAAAAGTATTACATGTAGAAAATGCCATAACCAAACCTCAACAAATGTGGAAGGAGAAAAAGTAAGGCCAATGAAACAATAAAACCTTTCTGTCATACCCCCCTGCTCCGCTAGCCACAGTGTGGCCAACATTAAAAAGCAGACAATAAATTAGCCAGACATAGTGGCATGTGCCTGTAGTCCCAGCTACCTGGGAGGCCAAGGCGGGAGGATGGTTTGGGCCCAGGAGTTTGAGGCTGCAGTGAGCCTTGATGGTGCCACTGCACTCCAGCCTGGGTAGCACAGCAAGAGCCTCTCTCTCAAGTAAATAAATGCATAAATAATTTTTTTTAAAAAAAGCAGACAATATCAAATGTTGGTAAAGGTGAGAAGCCAAAGTAATTCTTGAAACAATATGGAATTTCCTAATAAGATCAGATGAGGAATATACTCTGTAACCCAGCAGTACTGCTCCTTAGAGCCACTTCTGCTTGTTCTGTACAGAGATGTTTATTGCAACACTGTTTATAATAGTAAAACTGGAAACACCTGGCATGTCCATGGACAGTAGAATGGATAAGTAACTGTAATCTAGTCATGTAGTAGAATATTATATAGCCATAGCAGCAGCAAATGAACCTCCTGACTATAATGAGCAAATAAGGAGAACTGAAAGATTACATACAGGGTAATTCCTGTTACGTTTAAAAAAAAAAAAAAAAAAAAAAGCCAAAAGCTGTGCAGACTAAACAGGAAGTTGTTTAGTGGCAAAACTAGAAAGACAAGGGATTGATGAGCTGAGTGGATGGTAGTTACTTCTTAGAGAGCAGTAAGGGAGCCACACAGAAAGGTGCTTCAGAGATGCTAGTGGGTACAAAGGGGTGTGTGTATGTGTAATGTTTAAAATTATGATCAAATATATTTAATAATTTGCCTTTTTGATCATTTTTAGATGTGTAATTCAGTGAGTGGCATTAATTTCATTCACAGTGTTGTGCAACCAGCATCCTGTTTCCATCACTCCAGTAAGAAATTCTTACCCATTTAATATCAACTCCCCATACTAAATGGGTATTTAACTATGGTAAATAGTTGCATACATTATATTTTACTGTTTATTATATTTCATAATAAAAACATTTAAGAGGTATGCCAATTCCAAAAGCTTTTGCAACCCTTTACTCTGGGAATGAAGTACAGAGATCAGCCTTTAGAATTTGTAGGTATATGATTGTTTATATTACTGAATGGTGTAGGAAGTGTCCTATAGCATATACTCTTATTAGTAGTTAAGGGAAATAACTTTATATAAAGAAGGGGGAGATACAGTCTTTCATATTGAGATTCACCTTTTCTATTTTGAGGATAAGGTAGAGTCAGAATTTCCATTTCTAGGTAACTTTTGTTTAATTCACTTTAATCTGTGAATCTTCATATGCTTACCAGCTGTTATGGCTAATTTATAATTATGTGTCATGCATTTCATTTTTTTTTTTCCCTTAACTGCAGAAGCCTAGCCTTCCCTCCCCCGCTTTTTTGTTTCTCATTTGAAAGTTAATCTATTTTAAATTTATGTTTTCCATTCAGAGTAGATTTTTCAGTGATGTGGTTTATACTTAATTCTTTAGAAAGTGATTGAGGATATCAGGAAAAGGGAAGCATATCATTAAATAAAAACACCATAGTGAACTTCTTAAATATATTGCGTTCATGTCACAGGGTTATTAACTTGACAGAGCTTCACAGTTGATTATAGTACTGAGGGCTTGTGAATATTCAGGAAGATTTGTATACTCTGTCATTTTTTCTCTTAAAGACCATTATCAAGGTAGATGCATTCAAACAATCTAGAAACAGTGCTTATGGTTTCTATTATATGTTGTATTTTTCTTAATGTAGTTAAGTTATTACCATGCATTCATGTTCTATTAATGGAAAATACTTTGATTGGATTCTCATCTCGAGGAGGAGCTGTTTCAGAGCTGGTGTGCGCTATTATGTAAGAGGTGAGATTAATTTTGTCAGCATGGATCATATCTGTAATTAATATTTTGTCTTACGGTGACACGAATGTAACCTTTTATATTTTATTTGTTTTCATTATCATTTGATAGCCTTGCTAAGTATTTATCTCCTACTTCATTATAATAATTAGGTAGGTCTTCCATGCTTCAGCTACTGTTATTACATTGCAAATGTTAATGTTATACTTGTAGGCTGCTGCTTATTGCTTGAAGAGGAACTGATCATGTTGTTTGCTGGATGCCTGAAAGCACAGCTGAACTCAGTGTAGTTTTCAGTAACCTAACTTAGAAAGTATTTTCTTGTATTTTTGCATGCATGAAGCTAGTCATTTGCTTTATGCCTTCAAGTTTGTGAACATTTACATTTTGAGCATTTATTTTCCAGACTTTGTACTAGCAACATGCTTATTTCGCTGAACTAAACTTTAAAAATCTATATTAAAGCTTACTGTCATTATGAAAAGGAGTTTCTCCAATCTTTCTATTTTTTTTTAACCAGAATATATCAGCATATTTTATGGCCGTAAGCCATTAAATAAATTGTAGCTTGGGGCCAGAAAGTTGTAGAGATTATTTGCTTAATATCTCTCGTAGCAGAGGAAGAATAACATTGAGTGTGTGACCTGGCCAAGATCACAAACCAAATTAGAGATAGCAACTCTCTTGTAACTAGATTTTCTTGGATGGAAACAGTTTTTGATTAAATTTTTTGAACAGGTAGTGCATTTACATATTTCAAATATCAAAAAGTATTTTTTTAATGCGATGAAAAATATCTCCCATTTCTGACCTCATCTGCTCGGTTCTTACCCCCTTACCAGCTAATCAGATGTTAGTTTCTTGTTTATCCTTCCGGATAATTTTTATGCTAATACAGGTATGTGCCCTTCTCTTCCTCCTTTTTTTAGACAGTGATAATATTCTATGCATATTTTTCTGTACCTTGGTTCCTTTTTTTCTTAATATGTCTTGCAAATCTTTTCGTAAAGATCCTACTTTCATACACAGAAACACACATACTGTCTCTCACTCTGACTCTCACTTTTAAAAATAACTGGATGTTGTTCCTTAGTGGGAATTACAAAAGGAAACAAGGATAGCCTGTGCCTCTGACAAGTAATCTCATAAAGTATTGAGGAGTCATGTCATTGCTGATTTGGCTGTATAATTTTGGCTGCTTCTGGTGATATGGTAACAAAAACAGTGATACTTTGCATATACCTCCGAATGTTATATGTGAGAAATATGTGAGATAGAAAGGATGTTAGGAAATACTTGGCACAGTTAAAAATCCATTGATTTCTTTCCGATAATTTGGTAATTTGGGTCAGGGACTAGCTTGAAAGTTGCATTTGCTTAGCAAGCTTTTCATTGTAAAAATAGATTATGTAAATACATTTTTAAAGGAATGCTTCAAATATTTGAAAGAACTAAACAGCATCAAGAATCCACTTTGCTTTTTGAACTAGGTTTTGTGAGCCATATTTATGGAATTACAGAGGATCACATACAGTTTTTGTGTTTTCATTTTCATAATTAAAATCAGTATAAGCATCTGCTGGAGACTATTTGCATTGTTATAACAAAATATTTTAAAATGGCCTATATTCACCAGGTGTGGTGGCTCATGCCTGTAATTTCAGCACTTTGGGAGGGCGAGGCGGGCGGATCACCTGAGGTTGGGAGTTCGAGACCAGCCTGACCAACATGTAGAAACCCCATCTCTACTAAAAATACAAAAATTAGTGGGGCATGCTGGCGCATGCCTGTAATCCCAGCTACTTGAGAGGCTGAGGCAGGAGAATTTCTTGAACCCGGGAGGCAGAGGTTGTGGTGAGCCGAGATCGCGCCATTGCACTCCAGCCTGGGCAACAAGAGTGAAACTCCATCTCAAAAAATAAATAAATAAAAATAAAATGGCCTGTATTTACGTTGAGTATTGTGTTGTTACTAAGTATAATTACCTAAATTGATAGTGTTACCTTTCAAACTAGTATTTTTCAAATTAGGATCTATGGACATTTTCTCAGGGATCCTTGAGAATTTTTTTTTTTTCTTTAAAAGATGTCTCAAGTTTGAGAAACACTATTTTAGAGGAATTTTGCATGTAGGAACAATCAGTGTATTTAAGAGCAACCAACTTCATCTGTTTATTAATAGGTTTTTATATTCCTCTTTAAGCCTGTTTAAAGTGAGCGAGCTTCTGTTAGTTTTCTGATCATGTATAATGAGTTTGTTTGAATTGTATTTTCATAATGACTTTTCCACTAATTTGAACTGACTTAGTTCTCTCCAAGTTAACCTGAATTAGTGGGTTTCTGAAGTGTTTCTTTACGTAATCAGTATAGTTAATTCTTAATTTTTTTTCTACTTAGGAATTGATTCTGAAGGCCATGCAGCTAACTTTGTAGAAACAGAACAAATTGTGCACTACAATGGGAGCAAAGCTTCATTTGTACAGGCAAGTTGTTAGTCTGTTAGGCAGTCAGTGAGTTGGCCTTTTCTGCTTGGATTATAATTTTCTGTCATGTTGAAATTTCCCTCTTTTGCCTTCCCCTCCGTTCTTATGTAATATTTTTATCTACAGAAAAAGTTCACCCAAAAAAGGAAAGTCCATTAATCTGGCACTAACCTACTGACATTTCCTGCCCTTAAATTAAATCCCTGGAGGAGAGGGTAGGCTAGGAGGTGCAAGGAGAGTTATGGAAATGGAGCCATCTGTCTGTTGAACCATTTACATGTATTCAGGGCAGTGATGATAGGACAAGCTGATGGCTTATGATTGACTTTACCTGCCACTGTGAGATGTCTCTTCTCTTGCCTTAAGGAGTTGTGGACCACTTGCTGCTCCAGAGCGTTAGTGTCCAAATATATTCATATGTTGATAAACATATCCATTTGAAAATGAATAAAGCAATTTTCTAATTTTTTCATAATGCCAAATTATATAACAGATGTAACCTGTTAATTTTTACTCATAGATAAATGTAGAATTTCGGGGAAATAAAGAACTATCTACTACACAAATGCCGTGTATATAAAACTAGAAGGAGAAAAAGTTCTAAATGTTTTTTCATAAAATATGAACTTTAGGAGAGATACACGTGGATTTTTAAAATAGTTGGTAGGTTGTATTACTTTTTTCCCTGCATGTTCATTAATTTATATACCGCTGACAATAAGTAAGGTGAGAAAAACAAATATGTTTGTGTTTCTTTTCACATTTCTCTCTTTTCTTTTAGACTCGAGGATCAATTCCTGTTTTCTGGTCCCAAAGACCAAACCTCAAGTACAAACCACTGCCACAGATCAGCAAAGCAGCAAATCACGTGTGTATGCCTTTTTTGTTGGCTAAAAATAGAAGCTTAATAGCATTATAATTTGCATGTAAAGAATGTATCTCCCCTAAATCAGCATTCAACATCTTTGAGGCTCTTCTTGGTTCTAGCACATAGTAAACCCCTAAACCAAAAGTTGTGTAGGTGGTATGTTAGAAATATAGAAAAACAAACTATGACTGAATGGCGTGGCAAGTAAGGATTTAAGAGATCTCAGTAAGATTTGTAAATTTATGCTTTTTAGAGTACTTAATATATTCCTCTGAGGTTGTACTCAGAATTAAAGTGGCAGTGTTGCAGCTCAGAGTAAAATAGCTTATGATTACTAGATGACATTTAGAATATCTAGAAGACATAGTTCACATCCTGACATCATTCTTTTGAATATAGAAATAAGACATTTGGCCGGGCGCGGTGGCTCACGCCTGTAATCCCAGCACTTTGGGAGGCCGAGGCGGGCGGATCACAAGGTCAGGAGATCGAGACCACGGTGAAACCCTGTCTCTACTAAAAATACAAAAAATTAGCCGGGCGCGGTTGTGGGCGCCTGTAGTCCCAGCTACTCGGGAGGCTGAGGCAGGAGAATGGCGTGAACCCGGGAGGCGGAGCTTGCAGTGAGCCGAGATCGCGCCACTGCACTCCAGCCTGGGCGACAGAGCCAGACTCCGTCTCAAAAAAAAAAAAAAAAAAAAAAAAGAAAGAAGACATTTAAGGAGGTCCTTTTAAAATATTATAAATATTTAAATTATATTTATAAATTACATAATGTACTCCAGTAAAATATGTAACTCTTTTCCCTCTAGATGGATGGTTTCCAAAGGCATTTTGATTCCCAAGTAATTATTTATGGAAAACAAGTTATAATCAATCTGGTATGTTTCTTATGTTTCTTGGGGTGGGGGCAGGGGAAACCTTAACTTTTTCTTGACAGAAAATTTACTATTTTAACCATTTTTAAGTGTACAGTTCAGTGGCATTAAGTAGTTCATAATGTGCAACCATCATCACTGTTCATTTCCACAACATTTCATCATACCAGACAGAAACTCTATCCATTAAATAATTAACTTCCTATTACCTCCCTCCCCACAGCCCCTGGTAATTCTATTTTACTTTCTGTCTCTCTGAATTTGTCTATTCTGAGTACCCCCATGTAAGTGGAATAATACAATATTTGTCTTTTTTAATGTTTTTAAGGTTCATCCATCTTGTAGCATGTATAGAATTTCATTCTTTTTTTAAGACCGAAGAATATTCCATTGTGTGTGTGTGTGTGTGTGTGTGTGTATATGTGTGTGTATAAACATTGGTGGTGTGCAAGGATCTGTTTGATTGAGTCCCCGTTTTCAGTTCTTTTAGGCTTTTACCTAGAAGTAGAATTGCTGGATCATATGGTGATTCTATGTTTGACTCTTTGAGGAACCACCATACTGTTTGCCATAGCGGCTGCACCATTTTGTATTCCCACCAGCAATACACCAGAGTTCCAGTTTCTTCATATCCTTGCTGACAATTGTTGTTTTCTGTTTTGTTTTGTTTTTGTGTGTGTGTGTGTGTGTGTATGAGTTTTTAATTATAGCCATCCTGATGGATGTGGAGTGGTGTCTCGTGGTATTGAGTTGATTTACGTTTCTCTAATGATTTGTGTGATTTTGAGCATCTTTTCATGTGCTGATTGGCCATTTGTGTATCTTCTTTGGAGAAATGCCTACGTAAATCCTTTGGCTCTTTTTTAATCAGGTCGTTTTTGTTTCAGTTGTAGTCATTCTTAATGAAGTCTGGATATTTATCTCTTAGCAGACAGGTGCTTTACAAATATTTTCTCCCACTCTTTAGGTTGATTTTTTACTGTCTTGACAATGTCCTTGGGATACAAATTGTTTAAGTCCAGCTTATCTAGTTTTTCTTTTGTTGCCTCTGCTCTTGGTGTCAAATTCAAGAAATTGTCACCAAATCCAATAACATAAAGTTACCCCTATATTTTCTTCTTAAGAGTCTTTATGGTTTTAGATCTTACAGGCCTTTGGTCTGTTTTGAGTTAATGTTTTTTTTGTGTATGTGTGTCTGTGTATTACTTCTTATCACTGCACATGAGTTAATTTTTTGTATATAGTGTAGGGGTAAGGGTCCAACTTCATTCTTTTGCATATGGATATCCAGTTTTCCCAGCACCATTTATAAAAGACTGTTCTTTTCCTTTAAATAGTCTGTCACCCTAATAAAACATCAGTTGAACACATATGTAAGGTCTTATCTTGACGCTCTGTTCTAGTCCATTGGTCTCTGTGTCTTTCCTTAGGACAGGATAACACTATTTTGGTTACTACAGCTTTGTGTAATAAGTTTTAAAATCAGGAAATGTGATAATTCCAACTTCCTTCCCCTTTTTCAAGATAATTTTGGCTACTTGAGATCCCTTGAGATTGCTTATGAATTTTAGGCTTGGTTTTTCTGTTTCTGCAAACAATGGCATTGAGATTTTAGTAGCAATTGCATTGAATTGACAGATTGATCACTTTGAATAGTACTGTTGTCTTAGTAATATTGTTTGTCAGTCCAGCAATGCAGATGTCTTTTCATTTATTTATATTTTAAAAAATTTCTTTCAGCAATACTTTGCAGTTTTCAGTGTACATGCATTTCACGTCCTTGTTTAAATTTATTTTTGAGTATTTATGCCTGAATGGTGCTTGTTTGTTTGTTTGTTTTGCTATTGTAAATGAAATTGTTTTTGTAGTTTCTTTTTTGGATATTTCATTGTTAGTATAGAGAAATGCAACTGATTATTGTGTCTTGATTTTTGTATGCTGCAACTTTGTTGAATTTATAATCTCCAATAGCTATTTTGCAGAATTTTTAGGATTTTCTGTATGTAAAATCATGTCATCTGTGAACAGAGATAATTTTATGCTTCCTTTCCAATTTGGATGCCTTTTATTTTTTTTTTCTTGCCTAATTGCTGTCGCTAGAACTACTAATACTATGTTGAACAGAAATTGTGAAAGCAAGTATCCTTGCCTTATTCCTTTTCTTAGGAGAAAAGCTTTTGGTCTTTCATTATTAAATATGATATTAGCTGTGGGTTTTTCACATAATGGCCTTTATGTTGAGGAACTTTTCTTCTTTTTCTAAGTTATCCAGTTGAATGTTTTTATCAAGAAGGAGTTGTTGAATTTTGTCAGATACTTTTCTGTATCAATCGAGATGCTTGTTTTTTTTCCTTCATTCTATGAATGTGGTGTATTATACTGATTGATTTTCGTATATTGAACCAGACTTACATTGTGGGAATAAATCCCTTTGGTCATGGTATATACTTTTTCAATGTGCTGCAGAATTTGGTGTGCTAGTGTTTGGTTGGGGATTTTTACATTAATATTCATAAAGGATATTGGCCTGTAGTTTTCTTTTCTTGTAATATCTTTGTCTAGTTTTGATATCAGGATAATCTTATCTTTACAGAATAAGTTAGAAAGTGTTCTCTCTTATTCATCTTTTTGGTAGAGTTTGAGGAAGACTGGTGTTAATTCTTTAAATTTTGGTAGAATTCACTGGTGAGTTCACTAGTAAAGCCATCTAGTCGAGGTTTTTCTTTGTTAGGAGACTTTTTTTTCTGTTTGTTTTCATTACTGATTCGATCTCCTTACTATGTATTGGTCTCTTTAGATTTTCTGTTTTTTTCATGATTCAGTTTTGGCAGATTATGGGTCTAGGAATTTGCCAATCTGGGTTATCCTACTTGTTGGCACACAGTTGTTCATAGTATTCTCTTAAATCCTTTTTATTTCTCAGAAATTGGTAGTAATGTCCATTGTCACTCCTGATTTTAGTAATTTAAGTCTTTTGTTTCGTTTTGGTCATTCTAGCTAAGAGTTTGTGAATTTTATTGATCTTTTCAAAGTTCAACTTTTAGTTTTATTGACTTTATTGTTTTTATATATTCTATTTTATTTATCTCTAATTCTTATTATTTCCTCTGGTAGCTTTGGGTTTAGTTTGATCTTCTTTTTCTTGTTCCTTAAAGTGTAAAATTAGGTTATTGCTTTGAGGTTTTCTTTTTTAATGTATGCATTTACAGCGAGAAATTTTCCTCAGCACTGTTTTTGCTTTATTTAATACATTTGGTATATTGTATTTTTGTTTTCATTTGTCTCAGGTATTTTCTAATTTCTCTTCCTGGGATTTTGTCTTTGAACCAGTGGTTCAGTATGTTGTTGGTTTTTCACGTTTGTGAAATTTCTAGTTTTCCTTCTATTCTTGATTTTTAGCTTTCTGTTGTGATCAGAATATATACTTAATGTGATTTGAATTTTTAAAAATGTGTTAAAACTTGTTTTGTGGCCTAGAGTATAGTTTGTCTTAGAGAATATTTCATGTGTACTTGTAAAAAATGTGTATTCTGCTGTTATTGGGTAGAGTAATATGTATGTGTCTGTTGGGTCTGATTGGCTTATGATGGTGTTTAATTTCTCTATTTTATTCTGTATTTGCTTATTCGTCTCTGTTTAATTGTTCTATTGTTGAAAGTAGGGTATTGAAGTTTCCTTTTTTTTTTTTGGAGACAGTCTCTGTTGCCCAGGCTAGAGTACAGTGGCGCGATCTCGGCTCACGGCAAGTTCCACCTCCCGGATTCACGCCATTCTCCTGTCTCAGCCTCCTGAGTAACTGGGACTATAGGCACCCACCACCACGCCCAGCAAATTTTTTGTATTTTCAGTAGACACAGGGCTTCACTATTTAGCCAGGATGGTCTCAATCTCTTGACCTCGTGATCTGCCCGCCTCGGCCTCCCAGAGTGCTGGGATTACAGGCGTGAGCCACCGCACCCAGCCCCTACTATTGTTATATAATTTTCTGTGTCTCCCTTCAGTTCTGTCAGTGTGCTTAGTTACATCTTCAGGCTGTCATGGTTTGTTGCATATGTGTTTATAATTGTATCTTCTTGGAAAATTGACCATTTAATCAGTAAACAATGTTCTTTTTTTGTCTTTTGTAACAATATTTCACTTAGAGTGTATCTTGTCTGATACTAGTGTAGTTATTCCAGCTCTTTTTTGATTACTATTTGCACAAAATATGTTTTTTCGTCCTTTCTCTTTCAACCTGTATGTGTCTTTAGGTAGGTCTAAAATGAATCTCTCAGAGACAGCATGTAGTTAGATCATATTTTTTTTCCATTTTGCCGGTCTACTTATTTTTATTGGAGAGTTAATCCATTTACATTTAAAGTAATTACTGATAAGGATTTACTTCTGCTCTTTTGTTATTTGTTTTCTGTGTGTCTTTTAGCTTTTCGTTCCTCATTTCCTCCATTACTGTCTCTTACTGTGCTTAGTTGATTTTTTTTGGTAGTGATATATTTTGATTACTTTCTCATTTTCATTTGTGTATATTCTATAGCTGTTTTCTTTGTGGTTACCATGAGGATTACATATAATATCCTAATGTTATAAGTATCTAATTTGAATTGATACCAGAAGCATACAAAAGCTGTACTCCTGTAAAGCCTTCTTGCTTCCTTTTTATGTTAACATTTCAAATTGCATCTTTATATATTTTCAGTAACATAATTATTTTTATGCAATTGGCTCTTATTTGTGTATGTATGTATTTATTTTTTAGAGAACAGGTCTTGCTCTGTTGCCTAGGCTTGCATGCAGTGGCACGATCGTAGCTCTGTGTAATCTTGAACTCCTGACCTCAAGCCATCCTCTTGCCTCAGCCTACCAGAGCGCTAGGATTACAGATGTGAGCCACCATTCTGGACTGCATTTGACTTTTAACTCCTGTAGAAATAAGAAGTGAAGTTACAGACCAGGATTTCAATAATACTGGCTTTTATATTTGCCCTTGTCTTTACCTTTTTGGATTTTTTTTTTTTTTTTTGAGATGGAGTCTCATTCTGTCACCCAGGCTGGAGTACAGTGGCACAATCTTGGCTCACTGCAACCTCTGCCTCATGGGTTCAAGCGATTCTCCTGCTTCAGCCTCCCGAGTAGCTGGATTACAGGTGTGTGCCACCACACCCAGCTAATTTTTTTTATTTTTGGTAGAGACGAGGTTTCACCATGTTGGCCAGGCTGGTCTCAAACTCATGACCTCAAGTGATCTGCCCGCCTCAGCCTCCCAAAGTGCTGGGATTATAGGCGTGAGCTTCTACGTCAAGCCTGTTGGAAATTTTTATATCTCTCTATGGCTGCAAGTTACTGTGTAGCATACTTTCATTTCAACCTGAAGGACTCCCTTTAGCATTTCTTATAGATTGGGTTTAATGATAATAAACTACCTCAGGTTTTGTTTATCTATGAATGTCTTAATTTTTCCTTCATTTTTAACGGACGTTTTACCAGATACAGAATTCTTGGTTGACAGTTTTTCTTCTTCCAGCATTTAAAATATATGATCCCACTGTCTTCCAGCCTCCAAGATTTCTGATGAGAAATTGGCGGATAATCCCGTTGAGAATCTCTTGTGTGTGATGAGTCTCCTCTCTCTTGCTGCTTTTCAGGATTCTGTTTTTGTCTTTCAACTATGTGATTATAATGTTTTTGGTGTGGGTCTCCTTAGAGTTCAGAGCTTTGGTTTGTAGATTCATATGTTTCATCACATTTGGGAAGGTTTTGGCTATTTTTTTTTTCTTCAAATCTCTCTCCTCCTTTCTCTCTCTCTTCCTGGAATTCCCATAGTGCTAAATATTTTATTTCACTTTTTGTGCTCTTTTGCTGCAGAATTATTTTTTGGCTTCTTATAATAATTTTTCTGTCTTTGTTGATATCCTCATTTTGTTTGTGTATTGTTTTCCTGATTTCTTTTAGTTCTTTGTCTGTGTTTCCCCTTAGCTCTTTGTTTTTAAGACAGTTGCTTTAAAGTATTTGTCTAATAAGTCTAGTCTAGTAAGTCTAGTCTAATAAGTCTAGTCTTTATCTAATAAGCCAAGTCCTGTCTTGGCTTCCACAGGAACAATTTCTGTCAATTTCTTATGTTCCATTGAGTGAGCCATTTTTTTCTGTTTATTTGTGTACCTGTGATTTTTTTTTTAATTGTATGTTTGATTATTATGATATCATAACTCTGGAAGTCAGAGTCTCCTTTTCCCCTAGGATTTGCTGGGAGTTTTTTGTTTTATTTGATTGTTAAAGACTCTACTAATCCTTTTTTTTTTTCTTGAGACTTTTCGGAACTATTTTTGCCAAAACTGTTTCTTATTGTGTATGTTCACTGAGGTCTGTTCCTTTTGCTTATGTTCAGCTGTTTTGACAAGTTTCATTGAATTCCAAGAACTGAAATAGACAGACAAAAAAGGAAAGCAAAAATGAGAGAACAACCCTGTCCCCCATTCTTTGCAGACTTGTTGTATGCTGGGACAGTCCTTTACTGATTAGCCAGGCTTGCTGTGAGCCTAGGGATCAGTCTGTGGTGAAGGTTTAAGGTCTTCTCAGGACTCTTCTGAGCATGCATCTTGCCTGGTTGTGTGGGTGGCCTTCAAAACTCCTTCATATACATGGCTGCTTTTGAAAGTCCTAATTTCCCAAAGAATATCACCCAGCTTCTTCTCCAGTCTTTAAATGGTCTATTATATGTTTCCATACAGGATATTTTGCCTCAGGCATCCATTGATTTATATTCCTCTTGTAGCTTTTACAAGCAGTGGTCACCACTTTTACTGCTCGTGTTCAGAGATATGTGGGACAGAGACCAGTTAGTCCTTCATGTTAGAACAGAGGTCCACAATTATTTGCAGATAAGGTCTGGTCTGCCTCCTCTAGTTTGATGAGGAGAACTAAGAACCAGGTTATTCCCATGTAAGACTAAGATTGTCACCACTCTGGGGAGGGGCTGGGTCAAGGACAAGTTAAATGCCACAAAACTTTCCCACCATTTTGAAAGTGACTTTTTCTTTATTGGGTGCTTGGGTAGGTTACTATAAAACCTTTGATCTTTTTTTAGAGCTCCTACAAAGTTGGCTCAGACAGCTTCTGGGAATTTTTTATGTTTCTGTGGGAGAATGAGAGCTTAGAGCTTCCTACTTTGTCCTTTTTCTGATGTCACTCTCTCCTTTGAAATTAACTGAAAACTATGGTGTTTGAAATTTTTGCAGATTAACCAGAAGGGCTCAGAGAAGCCACTTGAGCAGACATTTGCAACAATGGTGTCTTCTTTGGGAAGTGGAATGATGAGGTACCTCACTAGAAATCTGTTGCAGATCTTTTCACATGAGATGTGCACTTACATATGTGCATGATTACATAGAGCTCACTAGACATGTATTTCAGCTTGCATTTTTTTCAGTAGATCAGAGCATGATATTTTGTTGGCTTGAAATTTCTGTAGCATTAAATTATGTTGCAGAATAACTTCTTTTCAGTCGAGTTTTGAGTTTAGTCTCTGATTCAAATTCCCTCATTGAGGCTTTGTGCCCCAGAGAGTTTCCATAGGTCATACTTTGCCACTAGAATTGTCTTGAGGAATTTGGACTAAGGCCTCTTTGCAGGGCATACCTGATTGCTGTACTTGAGCTTTCTTCACTAAGCATTTGTTGTGTTTCTCCTCTACTCCTTACTGAGGGCCCCCAGAAGAACATGTGAGGATAGACATATGCATGTATTTTGTATTTTCATGTATACATATATATATATATATATATATATATATCTGCTCATATCATATATATATATATTTTCCTCTGATAGGTGTGAGCATGAGAAGGGGTATGTGTGTGCATGTAGTATATGTATAGTGATAAACCCAGAGTGAAGGAGGTTCTAGTATTCCCAAGAAATATGTATGCACTGATATAAAGGGGAAAATCAGCTTATGAAGGTATTATTAATAGAAGGAAAATGAATGATCTCTGGTCAGTTTCTGAATATCTTTTCTTTTGGTAGATACATTGCCTTTGACTTCCATAAGGAATGTAAAAATATGAGATGGGATCGACTAAGTATTTTATTGGATCAGGTAGCAGAAATGCAAGATGAATTAAGGTAAGCTATATTATTTCCTTAAGGAGGCAGAGAGAAGAGGTATATATATCAGTCATATTTTATTATGCATCATCCAGCAGACTTATAAATACAGTTCACTGGATTGTCATTGCTTATCTATACTGTTTTATTATTTTTAATTTCTTTACTGGAAAGATGAGACTTGGTGACTTCAAAATATTTTTAAATTCTTAAAAATGACCCAAGGCCAGGTATCTTCATATATTTATAAATTATCTACCACACATTTACAAATTTTTATATAATTGAACTTGGTTTACTAATATCTTATATTGTTGTTTCCACTAGACATTCTATCACAAGTATTTTGTTGTTAACCTGTACAGTGTCTGTAATGATAGGGTTTAATGGCTTTTCTGTATTGTTTTGTCATAACGTAGTTCTAAAGAAGTGCTTTTCTTCACCCTGAGCACCTGGTTTATTTCCTTTCCTCTTTGTATCATGAAAGATTGTGGTGCCATGAATCATTATAGATATTTTACATCTGTTAAATCTTTTTATTTCTTTAAAAAATTCTTCAGAGTAGGATTGATGGATCAAAAGTCTGAATGTCTTTGCAGTACTATATTATCATACTGGTTCAGGTTTACCATACTCGGTGCGCGTCAGTCTTTACTGATTTAAAAGCCAGAAGAAGGAATCTGTTAACCATACTATCATTTTCTTCTGCCTATGTGTGATAGTTGTAAACCTGCCAACCCAAATGCACTTTTTAATTTGTTACACAATAATATAGTAAAACCTCTTTGATAGATATTTGCTCAGTTCTCAAAAATGTCTTTTTATATACATTAGGTAATCAACTACAGTTATTTAAATCTGCTTTTTTTCTGTGAGGTTTTGTCACGAACACAGAAGGGAAATTGACCTACTGTTGTTGGGCCATTAGAGAAAACATTGGCTGGGCCCGGCATGTTGTTGGAGGAGGTGGTTCCTTGGGTTCACCCATTAACTGCTGCCATGCAGGAGTGTAAGAAAGAAGGAGGGTTGACTCCAGAGTTTGTGTTCGTTGCCGTTCACCGTGGTCCACAGGGAGAGCAGAGCTTTCACTGGTGACTCTCAGATGATCTCTTGAGACTTTTTTCTAGGGGTTTTTGGGGTAGTGGAAAGAATCTGGGCTTTGGAGTCCAACACACCTTGATTTGAATTTAAGTTTTTCTCTTAGTAGTAATATGACCCAGGGCCACTTAGTTACTATCTTCAGACTTTGGTTTCTTCATTTGTAAAGTAGAGATGATAACTTACTGTATGGTTTAAGCAATAATATTTATAACATATCTGGGATTTTATAAGTATTAATGGGGTACAAACACACATATACACCCTTGCACACATATGTATGTACACCAACTCTAAACGAACCTTACCAATTCTGCATGATCCATATGTAGATTTTTCATCCTAACACATTCTTCCAGGGTCTTGTTCCTGAGGTCATGATTTGTATTTAGCCCTTGATGAATCTGTTGCATTTTCTTCCTCCTCTTGGATTTTGGAAAATAATTTCAGTAGTTAATATTATCCAGTATTCATTGTATGCTGTGTTCCATACACTGTGCTAAGTACTTTATGTGCATTATGTGTTGTCTCATTCAAACCTTAGAGAAGCCTAATGGTGGTGCTGCTGTTACCTCCATTTTGTGGATGAATAAGCTTACTATTTAAAGTTCTACAGTTAGTAAGTTGCATATGATGCTAAAGCTAGCAAACAGATTGTTTGCTTCCTGAATCCATATTCTTAACCAGCACACTGTGTGTTGTCAGATTTTTGAATTCATAGAATTATCAAGGAGCTTGTTAAAGAAAACATGGGAACTGGTAACTGTGGTTGGTTGCAGTACAGAGATTCGGGTGTTTAAGGGGAGAAAGGGAAACTGATTTTTCAAATAATACCCAATTATACTTTATAAATCTTGTACTGTTTCCATGTATCACCCATTTAAGAATTTTTTTTTTTTTTGGCCGGGGGCTGTGACTCTCGCCTGTAATCCCAGCGCTTTGGGAACCCAAGGCAGACGGATCACCTGAGGTCAGGAGTTCAAGACCAGCCTGGCCAACATGGTGAAACCCCATCTGTACTAAAAATATAAAAATTAGCCGGGCATGGTGGTGGGTGCCTGTAATCACATCTACTCAGGAGGCCGAGGCAGGAGAATCACTTGAACCTGGAAGGCAGAGGTTGGAGTGAGCTGAGATCACGCCACTGTGCTCCAGTCTGGGCAACAGAGGGAGATTCCATCTCAAAAAAAAAAAAAGAATTTTTGAAAGTATTAAAAAAAATTTTTTTTTTTTTTAAATTTAGATACAGAATATCGCTCTGTCACCCAGGCTGGAGTGCAGTGGTGTGGTCATAGTTCACTGCAGCCTTTAACCCTTGGGCTCAAGTGATCCTCCCACTTTAGCCTTCTGACTATATACAGGTATGCACCACCATGCCTGGCTAAGTTTTTGTTCTTTTAGAGGCAGGGACTCGTTATGTTGCCCAGGCTGGTCTTGAACTCCTAAGCTCAAGTAATCCTTCCACCTCAGCCTCCCAAGTAGCTGGGATTACAGGCATGTGCCACCACGCCCAGCTAAAAGTATTTTTAATGCAAAATATTCAATCCTTGCCTCAGAGATTCTGATTCAGTTGATCTCAAGGCCAGGAATCTTTTTTCACAAGCAACCCAGAGGATTCTAAAGATAGTATATGAATCATAAAACCCTGATATCCAGGGATATAGTTGGAATAATAATGTTAGAGGAAACCCTCATCTGGCTTTGGGAAACATGATCGATTTGCACAACCACCTTTTTAATACTCTTAACTCTATTTTTCACATCTTTGGGGTGAGATGATCTCTAATCTTCAGCCATATTTTGGATAGGGGACTGTTTTGCCTCAGCCATTTAGACTTCTTTTTGGTCTAGGATAATCACATATGCCTGACTACACATTCCTATCTGACCTTTTAATTTACAGTTTTCAATAACGTCACTGAAATGAGACCCATGTTGTAAGAGTTAAGTCCTTAGTAAATCTGACCTCTTTGGTATGAGAGTGTTTATACAAATATGTTTTAGTTATTTTCTAGTGGACTCTGCTGGCCAGGTGGTGGCAAACCAGGAAGGCGTGTTCCGAAGCAATTGCATGGATTGTCTAGATAGAACCAATGTGATCCAGAGTTTGTTAGCTCGTCGTTCACTTCAGGCCCAACTTCAGGTGCGAATGCTTTTTTTTTTTTTTTAATTGAAAAACAACACAGCAGAAAATTAAACATCATCTTCAAAACCCAGTAACATAAAATATTCACATTGCCCCCACCCTAACCCAGCTCTTTTTATTTTTGTGTCTTGCCCATGGATGTCACATTTTCCATAACTATGGTCAGTCTATGTATGCACAGTTTTCACTTTTGCCATTTTCCCTTAGCATTTATGTAATCACAGTTTCTGATGGTTGTATTGTTGTGCTGTAATTTACTAAGCCATTCAGATTGCTACATTTTTAGTTTATAAATAACACTGTAGAGAATGCATCTGTATATGTTATTATTAACTGGAATTATTTCCTTCATGTTAATTCCTAGTAGAATTACTGGGTTAAAGAGAATACATATATTATTTTCCAAGAGGGTCATTCCAGTTTACACTGACACCAGCAATGAATAAGTAAATCCATTTCATTGAACTCTTTCCAGCATTTGATATTTTAATTTTAATTTTTTTTGTTTTTCCTTGAGACGGGGTCTGGCTCTGTTGCCCAGGCTAGAGTGCAGTGGCGCAATCTCGGCTTGCTGCAACCGCTGCCTCCTGGGCTCAAACCATCATACCTACTCAGCCTCCCACAAAGCTGGGGCTACAGGCGTGTGTCACCACGCCTGGCTAATTTTTGTATTTTTTGTAGAGACAAGAGTTTCACCATGTTGCCTAAGTTGGTCTCAAACCCCTGGGCTCAAGCCGTCTACCTGCCTCAGCTCCCAAAGTGCTGGGATTATAGGCTTGAGCCACTGTGTCTAGCCTCTTTTTTTTCTATTTCATTAGTACAAAAGTAGCACCTCAAGATTGTTTCTATTTATCTTTCTCTTATTACTAGCAAGGGATATTGACTCCAAAGTAAAAAGTTTCTGACACAGCTTTGCTTTATCACTAGACTATGCTGATGAGAAAAATAGTTTTTTTCTTCTGTGTATATTTGGAATGAAAAAGACGTAGAGCCCCAATTTCTAAATCACATTGGCATTTGTTGTGAGGGGCAGACAAAATGCATACCACATGGTTTCCTGTTCAGGGAATTAGTAAGCATTCAACTTTATTTCTGACAATTGTATGATACCGAGAAAGAAATTATGGAGGTAAAATACCCCCTTCAGAATGAATGCTTCGTGAATCTTGAAGTCGCACCTGCTAGAGGAGTGCTGTCCCTGTTGGAATAGTCTGTAGTTTGTATTGTGCTATGTCCTTGTCTGTTGGAAGGTCTTCTGAGTGTATTTTTTAATAGAAACAATATTAGGAATGGTTTGGTTCCATGGCTGATTAACCAAAACTTACTTGACTAGGTTCTGCAATCCATATTTTACAATTTTACATGCTATATATAGTATTATGAAACTTAACCAACCTTCAGAGAGTGGGGGCAGGAGCCTCGCCAGCAGCTTTGCCTGCTAGTGTAGGGGCTATCTACTTGTGCCTCTCCACGTCCGCCAGTGAAGGCAGAGTTCTTACCCAGCTAAAGGTCACCAAGGTGGCTCCTGTGCTGTGTCTGAGGGTGGGAATAACTCCTTCTGAGGTGGAGATGAGGTGTCATCTGAGGTAAGCAATGAAGATGGTGGTTCTCAGAGGTGATGGTCTGAGACAAGGTGGGGACCCCTCATCTGTGGTTCGTGGTCTCCAAAGGGGAGTCCATAGAAGGGATTCAGGGGGCCCAGCAACCCCGGGATATTCTTTGTGAAGGTCTGTGTGTGTGTATGTATTTTTGGGGAGGTAGATTAGGTGGCATTCATCAGATTCTCAAAGGTCCCTGGGACAGAGGGTAAGGTTGGGGTGACTCAGGGGTGAAGAAGTTGAAGGATGATGCATATGAGGGGATCTCAAGGGGGTAGAAGCAGTGGAAGATTAGGGGTGAGAGGGAGGAAGTAGCGGCTGGAATCCTACAGCTGCTTTCACTCTCCCTCCTGACACACTCTCTGAATATAGTCCTGCTGCTGTCCCTCAAGGGAGTGCGGGAGCTGCAAGGCAAAGGTGCCCTCAGGAGAGGCTTTACAGTCTGCCCTGGGCAGGAGACGGCTGCTGCAAGCTGGGGCTCCCTGTAGACAACAGACACTTCTGGCCTGCATCCAGCAACCAGGAACCATGAGATACAATTTGGGGGCTGCTTTTTCTTCCTAAATCATGTCTGCTAAAATCTATTACACATAAATCTGGGTGTGGTTTTTATTCCAGAGACTAGGAGTTTTGCATGTGGGACAAAAGCTTGAAGAACAAGATGAATTTGAGAAGATTTACAAAAATGGTAGGTCATTTCTTTAATATAGACAAAGTTGCTCAAAGTTTGAAATAAATTAATATTCTGGATTTAGAACTTTGTCATCTTAATCGTTATCAGCTATTTTCACTTTTTTCTACAGCCTGGGCTGACAACGCAAATGCCTGTGCCAAGCAATATGCGGGAACTGGTGCCTTGAAGACTGACTTTACCAGGCAAGCCGTGCTTTTAAAATAGCGTTCCACATCAGTAGTTCACAGTCCTGGAGCTTTTAAAAATCACCTGGGCAGCTCTCAGACAACAGCAGCAACAGCAGCAAATCTCCAGTGTCTGGGCTTCACTTGAGACCTGTGGAGTCAGGATTTCTGGGAGATGAGGCCCAGGTTCTGGTGTGTTCTTAGCCACCCTGGGAGATTCTGATGCTTGGGGAGGGGTGAGAGCCACCGCTCCACAGTGCTTCTCAGACCTTACTGTGTACCAGAACCACCAGTCTTGAGATGTGCCTCTAAAAAGCACCCAGGTGATGCTGATGCTGCTTTCAAAGACCACACTGAGTAATGAGGAATTAGAACATTTTGAATGTATTATGCATGCGGTGGCTCTTTTTCTGCTGTGTGGATTCCCTGGGAGCAGAATAAGATTTCTAGTCTCTGCTTTGCTGTGTCCTACCACTTAACCTGGGCTGTGTATTTCTCTTCATATTTCTTGTCTTTGCAACTGGAATTAGTGTGTTTCTTTGTGCCTCCTTTGGTAATATTTTAGAAAGAAAATAGGTATTTCTTGGACCTACAAGTGATTTCTTTTGTGAAGTATCTATATCTTCAGCGATAGTTTTTAAAATCTGTCACTCATTTCTATTCCTTATGCTTATTGACCATAAAACAGTGTGAGAATTCAGTGTACAAACCTGTAACTTAAAATTTAACCTCTTTAACCAGAACTGGAAAGAGAACTCATTTGGGACTTATAATGGATGGCTGGAACTCAATGATACGATATTATAAGAACAACTTTTCCGATGGATTTAGACAAGTAAGTTTGTATTTGATGCTTTCCTGGCATTAGGCGGTTGTCTCTTTGCATCGTTCATCACTAATGTTATCTCACACTGAGTTTGGTGAGTTACTAATTTCTTCCTTTCTGTTCTAGGATTCCATAGACTTATTTCTTGGAAACTATTCAGTGGATGAATTAGAATCTCATAGTCCTTTAAGTGTTCCAAGGGATTGGAAATTCCTGGCTGTAAGAAACCATTTTGTATTTTTCAAGTTTTTAAAAGCATTGTGTCTGAAGGTATAGATGGTTTCAGTCTCCTTAATTTAAAACGTTATATGTTGTTTATATTTCATTACATGAAATATAAATACTTAAGTTTTCCAAAGAGGTCAGGCTGAGGAGTACAGTAACTGTGGAGCATTTGTTTTCTTTTCCTCAGAGTGTCTCACACATGCTTTTCGTGTGATGTCACATAAGCAAAGGGGAAGTGGAAGGTTTCTCATTTCAGGAAAACTTCAGTTCTTTTACATTGAGGGAATTGCCAGAGACAAACTTGTTACATGGAAGGCAAGGTTTATTTTTGATGCTTCTCTCCTTTTTGACTTCTCCGTTCACCAGACTCTGCAAGAGCCTCTCTGGATTTTCTTTCCAGTGGGTCAAGTGCCCTGGAATGGAAGGGAGACCTAGTGTTCTAGGTTCTCATCTGGGCATCCTCCTTCCATTTAGCACTCTTTGGCTTGGAGCAAAAGCATGCTTCTTCCGATCTTACCACTTTCCCCATCTAAAGTCTAGGGCAGTTGTGATTGAACCCATAAATAATAATGTTTTGTTGACAAAAGATACTGTGTGTATTAGTTGACAGATGAGGTTTTTTCTTTTCCCAAGCAATGCATGCACAACTGATTTTGCAGCCATTGGTTAGCATTCTTAAATGATTATCTCTTTCTGTTGTCTTTTCCAGTTGCCTATTATCATGGTTGTTGCCTTTTCAATGTGCATTATCTGTTTGCTGATGGCTGGTAAGTCAGCTCCACACATTCTTCCATTTGTTTCTTAGTTAGAATGTTGACCTTTCTTTTACAACATCTTAAGTTTTTGAGTTCACTGAACACTTGATGTTTCCCTATTAAATTTAATGGGTAAAGTGGAGTAGATGAAATTAGTCATTAGATGTGACAGGAAGAAAAATAACATACCTAGTAGTTTGATGGGTTTTTTTTAAACCTCAGATTTCAAAAACATGTTTTTCTTATTACTGTGAACCAATAAGTATCTGAGACAGGTCTCAGTTCAGAGGCTTAAGTTACCAAGGTTGAGAACCTGCCCAGGAAAAAGAGACACAAGCTACGGTAGGATCAGTATCTTGTGCTTTTTCCAAAGAGAGTTTTGAGGACTTCAGTATTAAATGGTGAAACGGTGTACAGGAGGGGAAGGAGGAATGGAAACAAAAGGGGAGGGTAGGTAGTGAGATAAGTGGTCACATTCTTGTGAGGCTTTGATTAGCACTCACTGAATCCACATTACATGTGAAAGGAGAGGGTAGAGGAACAGTCAATTATGCATTCATCTCCCGCTCAGTAAATCTGTGTTTTATGTAAGACAAAGTATAGAGTAGAGGGAGAAGTCAAATCTGCATTTGTTTTGGGGTGGGCGGAGGAATGATTTTCTAGTCTTTGTCCCTTACCTGTGAAAATAAACTGTTAATTTACAATGTCAGGGTGAGGGAGATTCGACAGGACTGTCTTTTAGAAAAGGTAAAGATTTTGGGGCCCACATGGAATTTGCTTGTGACAGTTTGTGAGGGTGGCCATCTGGGAGGATATGTGGCCAACTATCTTTGCAGCTGTCTACTTAGGAACAAAAGGAGGGTAGTTTTGTGAGACTCAGTTCCCAAGTTTAACTTTTCTCTTTGGCATAGTAAATTTGGAGTCCTGAGATTTTATTTTCCTTTCACATTACCAAAGTAATACATAGTAATTGTAGAAAACACACGTAGGCAGAAAAGGAGAAAATATTATTTATCATCATACCTTTGAGAGAGAAGCTCACCACTCTTAACATTTTGATGTTTTAATATTTATAAGTGTCTCTGATTTTTTTCAGAGGTGAGATACATATTTTCATTATCTGCTTTTTTTCACTAAGCAGTATGTTTTCCCATGTTCTTAATTGCTAATGGCTGCAAAGTATTCCATTTATAGAATGTATAGTCTAACCAACTCAAATAAATGTTAATGGATTAAGATATTACTTATCATTAAATTTTAATAGGTTGAGAGTAAAATTGCCTAAGAACCTGAGTGGACAAGGTCTTTACTGGTTTTGTTTTTTCTCCTAATATTTTGCTATGTTACTGAGTTAATAAAGCATTTAAGATTAAAGTGTGAAGAATGTATTCTTTATTCTCCTTTGAGTAATGTCCTGTATTTTGGAGGTTTAAGTCTGAGACTTGGTGTATTGTACCTTGAAGGTGCAATCCTAGTCACTCTGAAAGAAAAGGCACCTTCCAGCCTTCATCCTCTATCCTGAATTCATTGAGCCAACCTCTTCTTGCCTGTCTGAATTCCACCATCCTCAGGGCACCATTCATACGCTCCCCTCTCACAGAGTGTCTCTCCCACACGGAAGTCTTCACCTTCTATCTGAATTTCCACAGCACTCCTGGTCCTCTCTCCCAGCACTTTCCTCTTTTAACCTCCTTAATACATAGGGAGTTATTTTTCAGAGGTAGTATACCTCTTTGGTGTACCTGACATACCCAGTGTGTATTTGTTTTTGGATGGTAATGATTTGCATACTTGTTTGTCTTTTTCACTGGATCAGCAACTTTTTGAGGGTCTGTGTCTTACTCATTGCTTTGTCCAGGATATAGTAAACCCTCAGTAAATGTTTGCTGAATTAAGGACTCTTACTCCACCACCACCACTAATTCTGTCACCTTTTTGATAGGGAGGCTCAGTTACCTGTTCGTCTCGGTATTCCTCTCAGTGCTCAGCCCTGTAGACAGTTGTGATGTAGTTTTGACTAAATGCTGAAATGTTGAGTAGGGGGAAAGAGCCATCTTACTATTATTATAGTTAGCAAAATTTTTCTGTAAAGAGCAGGTAGTAAATATTTTTGCCTTTATGGATGGTGTGTGGTCTCTGCTGCACATTGTTTGTTTTTGTGTTTATAACCATTTAAAAATGTAAAAACCATTCTTACCTTACAATACAAAAACAGGTTGAGACATAGGCATTGCCCGGGACGTGACTGCGGGTTTTGGGGCAGGAAGGAAGAGGCAGCATGTGCAGGTTCCTCAGCGGCCAGCCCTGCTCTCATTTTCTCTCTAGATCCTCTGCCTTCTTTCCTGAAAACATACCCAGTGGATGCCATTTTTGGGGAGCCACTGTACTGTTAAATTAGTTAATTTTGTTGTTCTGACTATACCCACATTTACCTAAAGAACCTCTGGGGAGGCAGGAAAGTCAAGACCAAGGGCTCTGCCTGAATAAAACGGATGATTCCTTTAGGGTGTGTCCAGCAGAGTGGCCAATAAGGAACTGCCCTTTTTTTGTCCAAGAAGAATTTTAAAACTCAGAGCCATGAAAATTAGCAGTTATGCAAATTTGAGTATATTTTGCATAAAAAGAGATTGGATGCTGTGGATAGTAACATCTCATGTCAGTTAATTGTTATAACGAACTTTGTGACATTTGGGTGTGGCAATATCTGATTTCTAGCTCCTGCTGTGGTTTTCAAAGAGAATAGAAAACAAATGTAGCATGATCTCTGAGGGCTTGTTAGGAAAGAGTCTGGAGACTGGTTTCTTCCCTGGTGTGCTCTCTCACTGGCCGTTATTCCCTGTATGTGTTTCTCCGTCTGCAGATGAGGCCAGTACTGTTGCAGAGAGAGAAGCTATTCTCTAGGTTCAGCTATTCAAGGAGTAAAACAAAGTAGATCTTTGCCCATTGGCCTGCTGCTAACCTTTATGAACTTCGGACTTTGGAAAATGCGTATCAGCAGAGTTGGGCTAAATATGTCATTCAAATATGTTATTGGCTGGGTGCTGTGGTGTGTGCCTATAGTCCCAGCTACTCAGGAGGCTGAAACGGGAGGATCATTTGAGCCCAGGAGTTCTGGTCTGTAGTGTGCTATGCTGATCGGATGTCCACACTAAGTTCAGCATCAATATGGTGACCTCTTTGAGCAGGAGATCACCAGGTTGCCTAAGGAATGGTGAACCAGTACAGGTCGGAAACAGCAGGACAAAACTTTCGTGCTGATCAGTAGTGGAATCGTGCTTGTGAATAGCCACTGCACCGTAGCCTGGGCAATACAGCAAGACCCCATCTCTAAAGCAAATGTTACTGACTTTTGTTTTATATATTTATGTATGTGCAAAAAATACCCTACAAAATATATGTAACTTCAGAAAAGTTTTGGATAACTTATGTTTGGTATTCATAACTTATGAATATTAAAATTTTTTGTGCAGGTATTTTGATAATAGCTCATATCTGTTACAGAACTATAAATTAAACAATAGTTTTTTGTATTATTAAAATATACTAAAAGTGATTATTATTTGTATAATATATGAAATCATTTAGTCCAGTGGTTCTCAAAGTGTAGCCTCTTGATCGGTAGCATCAGCATCACCTGGGAACTAGGAACTTGCTGGAATGCAGATTCTTGGGGCTCAACAGTTGATGCTTTATCAAGCCCTGCAGAAGATTCTGGTACTAGCCAGGGTTTGAGAACCACCAGTTTAAACCTTAATTAAGAGGTTCTTATATTTTTGCTGTGAATGTGCTAGTAAACTTTAATGTTGCCAAAATGTGCTAAACAGCTGAAAACTGGGTCTGATATCAACAAATGCCTTATTTAGCTTTTTGTTTCTTAATATCAACAGGTGACACTTGGACAGAAACACTGGCCTATGTGCTCTTCTGGGGAGTTGCAAGCATTGGAACATTTTTTATCATTCTTTACAATGGCAAAGATTTTGTTGATGCTCCCAGACTGGTCCAGAAGGAAAAGATAGACTGAATTTGTATTTGTGGAAAGCGGCTTGGCTTGGAAGATTCCATTGTGCAGAACTGGAGTCTTTACTGACCCGCTTTCCACATCAGCCCAAGGTCTTTTTAATGCCTTTATCCAAAAGCACATCTTGTGCTCCGTGCAGGATGATGACAGAATTGATCTGATGTTACTGCCTTGATGGTCTCTTTGCTATTGGGACAGTTAGATTTATAATTTGAAGCTATTCTGTAATTAAAATATAACCTGAATTCAGCTTGCAGAATGGAAGCTGAATCTGTTCATTGGATTCTATTGATTGTCAGTTTAATCAGCTGTTGCAGAATAAGTAATATATTTTAAAAACCTAGCTCCTTTCATTATTTAAAACAGTAAAATTATTTTTGTAGCTCAGTTTCATTATTGTCCTTGTAGAAGCAGTCACTGTTAGCAGGCATACTTTTCCACACATCTTTGGACTTTTCTTAAAAGTTCAGTAATAAGCTAACTGTGTTTATAAAATGTAAGTCTCTTACAGACATCAAGTAGTTTGATGAGACAGTCTGTGACTTCATGATAGGAAAGAGGAGGGGATGTGGTCTGGGGTTCTTTTAAAGTCTCTGGTGGGCTGCCTCATGACTTTAATCAGCTTGAGCTGCCAGTGCACCAGCAGTTTAGATGTGATGAGAGAATTCAGATATACTTTATCTTTTTAAAAAAGTGTAAATAAAATCAAAGAATGTAAAGTCTATCTCTTATGCTAGAGGTCCAAAGCCACCTCTGTTTTAAAGATTGCCCCAGTGTGGAAGATGCCCATGACTGGTCAGCTACTTCCTCCTGTACATTTTGGTTTCTTTGAGGGTCAGTCATTGAGACATGCAGGCCTCTGAGAGGGTCTTGTTCTAGATTTCATATTGCACTTGGGGGGCAACAGCCGCTTTTCCACGCATGGTACTCTTGATGCTTTTCACTCTGTCAAGGATTTTGTTGGCTGTCAATAAATGTGTCTAAAACTTAGTGCTTCCAGGTAGTTATAGTTCTCCAAATCAAGGACCAACTTAAACATTAATTTATGTGCAAAAACAAACCTGAAAAATATGCTTCGGAAACTGTGCATAGTTCTAATTGTAAGTCAGATTGTATATTCAAATTGTAATTAAGAGATTTAAATATTAGAACAGTATGTAAGGTAGTATAATTACCACTATTTTAAAACAATTCAATTAAACACTGCTACAATATTTCAGTGTTGTGCTTGAAAATATGTACAGTTTTTTTCCAATATTAATACCTTATGTTGTCCTTAAATATTTCTAAAAGCGCCTTTATTTCAGCATTACCTTTTTTTCATCATTATCTTTTGTAAAACATTGATACAAGTTGTTACTTTTAGAAACTCTAAAGGAAATAATAGCTGGAAAACCCTTTGTAGCTTAAAATCAGTCATTAAACTCACAATAGGGTAAGTAAATATAGCCACCTGTTAACATGTAAATAAGCATAATGTGTTCCAAAGATGGAATATTGAAACTTAGTTCATGTCTGCTGTAAAATATTATTTAAATGCTGCTGGGCATTTCACTTAAAGAACTTAATGTCAACAACTACAACAAAGACCAAATCTGAGCTGCTAATGTGGCTGCTTTGTAGGGAATGGACTAATCAGTGTGTTAGATCTTAAGGTATCAGTATTTCAGAATCCTGCGACGATTTTATTTCTAAATTCATGTACTGTATGTCCATAAGTGAAAATAAAATGTCATATTCTTTTCTAACTACTGTTGGTATCATTCATGTACTTTGAAAGTGATGTTTTTCTTTTTGATCTTAGAATATTAAAAATCATGCAGAGTGATACGGTTTGGCTCTGTGTCCCCACCCACCCAAATCTCATCTTAAATTGTACCTGGTGGGAAGTAGTTGGATCATGGGGGATGGTTTCCCCCATGCCATTCTCATCAGTTCTCACGAGGTCTGATGGTTTAAAAGTGTTTGGCATTTACCCCCTCGCTCGCTCGCTCTCCTGCCACCATGTAAGACGTGCTTTGCTTCCCCTTCACCTTCTGCCATGATGGTAAGTTTTGTGAGGCCTCCCCAGCCATGCAGAACTGTGAGTCAAACCTCTTTTCTTTATATGTTACCCAGTCTCAGGTAGTTCTTTACAGCAGTGTGAAAACAAACTAATACACAAAGCAATGCATGATCATCATAGAAAAATTGGAGTAAGCAAGCAAATCAGTAGCTTCTGCAATCTTGCTTTCCAGTTACCATCACTTAAGAAATTTTGTATCTCCTTATAGTTATTTTTTTTAGTTACAGAGAAACCCAGGGAAATACTTAAATGTAATGTCTATAAAAAGGTGTCCCCCACCTTCAAACTGTGATTTGTTTTTCAAAATGCTATGAATCCCAGCTGATGTGGGAAAATATTGCTTGTTAGAAAATGACACCTCCACAGGAAGGTGTCAGCATGAGGGAAATAGTGATGTGAACACATTGGTACCTAGTGATGGCAGCAGTGGGCTGTCTGAAGTGGCTGCTGCCATTGTGCCGGCCTTGGCAGGGAGATGTGAGTGGTGACGGCAGGAGGGGCTGCAGGGGCAGCAGTAATGATGGTGAGACCCCTGTGCCTCATGTTCCCTGTGCCCTGTGTCCCTGCGGCAGCCGACTGCACTGCCCCCACCCCTGTATGGCTGAGTGGGTCCTGCCTCCAGGCCCGGAGCCACCACTGCTCTGGACCCTGATCCACGTTACCACCACTGTTGCTTGCTGTTGCCGGGATGGCGTGGGGAGGAGGTGGACAGTCCCCAGAGCCTGCTGCAGGGATCCCCCTGGAACCTGTCCGCCTGGGGGCTGCCGCAGTGGGGCCAGGCTGAGTTGCCTGCCGATGGGGGAGCAGCGTAGTTGTGTATGAAGGAGCAGGCAGAGAGGGGTCACAGGCGGAGCTGGGCCTGGGGTGGTGCCACGCTTGTACATGAGGCACGGGGACCACGCCTGGGGCGCGGAGCTGGGGCTGTCCTTTGGGGGCCTGGAGTGGGAAGTGGGAGTGGTGCTCACTTTGGGGACCCAGCCAGTGGCATGGCCACTGCACCCTCCCTGCTGACTGGTGCCGGATTCCTGCACCTTGGGAGGAGGCTCTGCACAGGGCTTCCCAGGGCCGGATCCCCAGGGTCTGCCCCACAGCGGGGTGACCTCTGAGCCTGATGCTCCCTAGGACCAGGCCCAGGGCCTGTAGGCTGCTCCTGGAGGCACCCCTGCTGGGCAGGGCTGTGAGCCAGGCAAGGGGGAGCACCAGGCCACTTCTGAGCACTGGGACCACGGGAAGAACTTGTGGTGATGTCCCCCCTGCTTCAGATGCCAGCATGGCCCCCAGCAAGGAACCGGAACCCCCACCCCAGACTGTGAGGAGGCGTGGCCAGAGCTGCCTGCACGTTCCATGGAGCAAGTGGGAAACTCACTTTCCCAGGCACAGGACCTGGGTGTCTCTGCACTCTGCATCCTCAGGAGCCAGATCTCAGAGTGGGGTTGGGGCTGAAGCCGTGCATTGTCACAGCTCAGCAGCGTGTGTGCACGCTTGGGGCAACACTGAAACGCCATCCCCTGCCACGTCGACCCCTCTGGACTTTGGGAACCAATAAGCACTGGTGGAGGGGAGGGGAAACTGAAGGGTAGGCTAAGGGTGTCTTGGTGCTGACCTGCAGGTGCCCCTTGGTGCAAGCAGTCTGGGCACCATGGATGGCTGCAGGAGGCAGACAGGCTCCTGGGCAGAAGGGGGCGGGTCCCTGGTGAGGCCCCACCTTCAGGCCAAGGACAGCCTGGAGGCTGCGGACTGGGCTGCCAGTTCCGTGGACCTGACTGGAATGGGAACTTGTGCCTTTTCTGGTCCCACCTATGGCCGCCTATGGGCCAATTGGCATGCAATTTCTCCCTTCTGAGGCCCATAAAGGCCCTGGGCTCAGCCATAGCAGAGCAGAGACAATGGGACAACCAGCTGCGGAGAAGAGCT
The DNA here is from genome assembly GCF_024542745.1 of Macaca thibetana thibetana. Lineage (NCBI taxonomy): Eukaryota > Metazoa > Chordata > Mammalia > Primates > Cercopithecidae > Macaca > Macaca thibetana. The sequence continues at coordinate 99,978,692 of NC_065579.1, forward strand.
ACCCTCTCTGCTGATAGCTGAACACTTGTTGGGATGACCTGCCTGGAGAGAGGAGCTACCCTCTCTGCTAGGAGCTGAACACTCATCGGAACACCCTGGCTGCAGAAAGGAGCTACTCCCTGCAGGTCTCCTCTGAGCTGTTCTGTCACTTGATAAAGCTCCTCTTTGTCTTGCTCATCCACATCTGTGCACATACTTCATTCTTCCTGGCCACAGGACAAGAACTCAGGACCCGCCAAATGGTGAGGCTAAAAGAGCTATAACATGGCCCAGCGCGGTGGCTCACGCCTGTAATCCCAGCACTTTGGGAGGCCGAGGCGGGCAGATCACAAGGTCAGGAGATCTAGACCATCCTGACTAACACGGTGAAACCCCGTCTCTACTAAAAATACAAAAAATTAGCCGGATGTGGTGGCAGGCGCCTGCAGTCCCAGCTACTCGGGAGGCTGAGGCAGGAGGATGGCGTGAACCTGGGAGGCAGAGCGTGCAGTGAGCAGAGACCGTGTGCCACTGCACTCCAGCCTGGGCGACAGAGTGAGACTCCGTCTCATAAAAAAAAAAAAAAAAAAAAAAAAAAAAAAAAAAAGCTATAACACAAACTGGGCTAAGACACCCCTTGCTCACCACATTGCGCACGAAGAGAAGGAGAGAAGATCTGCAGCCCTTCGAGGAACCCAGACCTGGGAGTTCAGTGAGTCAGGGCTGTGACTCCCTCTTTGGGGCCATGCAGTTCCTAGCATCTTCAGGCTACTGGGCACCACTGTCTTGGGCACTGGCAGCCGTGGAAGCTGTTTGCAGTGCATGCCTGGTCCAGCTGCAGCCTTGCAGAGAGCCCGCACCCATGCCAGCACTTGGAGCTGCCCGCTTCTCTGCAGCAGCTGGTGTGTCTAACTGGCAGTGGTTGGACCCCACGCTTACACACCCCTTGCTGCTCCATACCTGACTTGCCCTTGGCAGGCATGGGATCCAGGCCGGTAGTGTGAGCCGAGCTCAGCCAGGCAGGCTGAGTGGGTGGAACGAGCCCAGCAGGCTTGAACAAAACTCGGGCAAAGGCACCACTGGCCACAGAGGTTTCCAGCCAGAAAACCAACACCCCAAAGATCCTGTAACATTAGGAGGACCCTCACTCGTGGGAAGTGAGATGAAATTCCTTGGAAATGGCTTGCTCTTATGCCCATGTGCTCGCTCTCGTTCTCTCTCTCTCTCTCTAGCTGAAATTTGGAGCAATTTTGGAGTAATGTGGGTTCTCTATTAACAGTTGTTTTCTGACAGTGGATCAGAAAAAAAAAATATATATATATGTATATATATCTTGAGAATAAATTATATATATATATATCAGGATAAATTAAATATTTAAAATATTATCTTCCCATAATTCATTTTTCCAGTTTCCTAGTGAAATAATTTCAAAATTTGGTCATTAATTTGAGAATTAATGAGGTGTCCTTGTACTCCCTACCAGGGACTGCAAGGGATGTGAGATACGTTCCAGCTCTGAATGACCTCAGTGCGTCTATCACTGCATAACAAATTACTCCAAAACTTACTGGCTTAAAGCAACCCATATTTATTCGTATTTATCATCTCACAGTTCCTGTAGGTCAGGAATTTGGGCATGATTTAGCTCTGTCCCCCATTTCAGGGTCTCCCACAGGCGCCAGTCAAGGTTCAGCTGGAGCAGGATCCATTTTAAAGATCACTCTCGTTGTTGGCAGGTATATTAGTTCGTTTTCACGCTGCTGATAAAGACATACACAAGACTGAGGAATTTACAAAAGAAAGAGGTTTAATTGGACTTACAGTTCCAAGTGGCTGGGGAAGCCTCACAATCACGGCGGAAGGCAAGGAAGAGCAAGTCACATCTTACGTGGATGGTGGCAGGCAAAAAAATGAGAGAATGAGGAAGACTCAGAAATGGAAACCTCAGATAAAACCATCAGATCTCGAGAGACTTACTCACTACCACTAGAACAGTATGTGGGAAACCACTCCCATGATTAAATTCTCTCCCACTGGGTCCCACCCACAACAGGGAATTCAAGACGAGATTTGGGTGAGGACACAGCCAAATCATATCAGCAGGATTCAGTTCCTTGTGGGCTGCTAGACTGGTCCACTTGCTGGCTGTTAGCTGAAAACCTCAATTCCTTGCCACGTCGGCCTGTCCAGCTTGGTTCATCAAGTCAGCAAGAGAGAGTCTGCTAGCAAGGAGGAAGTCACAGTGTCTTTTTTCTTCTTTCTTTTTTTTTTTTTTTTTTTTTTTTTTTTTTTTGAGACGAAGTCTCGCTCTGTCGCCCAGGCTGGAGTACAATGACGTGATCTCAGCTCACTGCAACCTCCTCCTCCCGGCTTCAAGCGATTCTCCTGCCTCAGCCTCCTGAGTAGCTGGGATTATAGGCGCCTCCACCGTGCCTGGCTAATTTTTGTATTTTTAGGAGAGGCAGGGTTTCACCATGTTGGTCAGGCTGGTCTCGAACTCCTGACCTCAGGTGATCCACCCACCTCGGCCTCCCAAAGTGCTGGGATTACAGGCGTGAGCCACCACACCTGGCCAACAGTGTCTTTTATAACTTAATCTGGAAATTGTTATCCCATTACTTTTACTGTATTCTATGCACTAGGAGTCACTAGGTCCAGCTCATTCAAGAGGAGGGGAATAACACGAGCGCATGAATACCAGGTGGCAATCTTTGGGGGCCATCTTAGAAGTCTGCTGACCATAGTAAGGAGCGAATACAAAGGTGAAGTGCAGAGCTATTGCTGGAGGGAGTCAGGTGGCTTCCTGGAGGAAGTGGGGCTTATGCTAGGACCTAGGTGTTCTGGCTATCTAATGCTGTGTAGCAAATTAGCCCCAGAAAGAAAGAGCGGGAGGGAAGAATGGAGGAGGGGGAGGGAGAGGAGGGACACAGACACAGCAGGTATACCATGAACGCCCTATCCAGGGCAGCTAGTTGAGTTCCGCAGAGCCAGGGCACAATTCTGCTATTATCCTTAACTCCTGGCTACGTTTCCTTCTTTGGAAGAAGTGTTGGGAAAGGCACCTAGCTTGTAAGAATTCAATATTCCACCTCAATCTAAAGCTTTACTGTTTTCCTCTGTATGCTTTTGGGCATCTGGAGCATGGTTGGGGAGAACAGAACTTGCACCTTGGAAACCCGTGCTCTCCTTCCCACCGCCATCCCTACATCTTCCCAGAGATGACCACTAGCCTTGCATTTCTTCCTAGTTTAGCACATAGTATGTATCACTAGATACGTAATGTCTATATAATGTATATGTAGTATCTGTATTGTTTAGTTTTGCTTTTTTTGAAGTGTCTAGAAATGGCATCATTCCATATGCATGATACAGCTGGCCTTTGAATTCGGCATTGTTCTAAGATTCATTTACACTGATGGTTATAGCTTGAGTCCAACCTGTTGTTGTCTGCCTTGTTTATTTGTTTGTTTGTTCGTTTGTTTGAGACAGGATCTCTCTCTGTCACCCAGGCTAGAGTGCAGTGGTGCAATAGCTCACTGCAACTTCTGCCTCCCGGATTCAAGCAATTCTCCTGCCTCAGCCTCCCAAGTAGCTGGGATTACAGGCATGCGACACCATGTCCAGCTAATTTTTGTATTTTTAGTAGAGACAGGGTTTCACCATGTTGGCCAGGCTGGTCTCAAACTTCTGGCTTCAAGTGATTCACCTGCCTCAGCCTCCCAAAGTGCTGGGATTATAGGTGTGAGCCACTGCGCCCGGCCAACTGTTGTTTACTTTGAATGACTATATTACAATATATGTATTCATTTGGATCTATTTATGATGGTCATAAATCATTTTTTGTCTAGTCTAATATTGATGGATATTCTGGTTGTTTTTGGTTGGTTGTTTTTGCACCAAGTACTGCTGTGAGCATTGTATATGTCTCCAGCTCACACCGGAAATGGTATTTCTATGCTCCATGCCCAGTGGTAGAATTATAAGCCTGAAATATATAAGGTAACATGAAATTCTCTTCTAAATTGCTTGTGCCATTCATATTGCTCCCAGTTCCACATTATCACCAATGCTTGGCACTGTCAGACTTCCTAACTTTTTAATCCAGTAGGTAAAAAAATCGTATCTCAATTTTGGCATTTCTCAGATCACTAATGAGATTGAGCATCTTTTCATAGTTTTGACATTCTTTATATTTTAGAAAATAATTATTTGTTAGTTGTATATACTATAAATATCTTCCCTCTATTTTTAACTTGTCTTTTCATTTTCTTATGACTTTTGATGAACCAAGTGTATAAATGGTATTGAATTGACCAGTGTTTTCCTAGCACATTTTGTGCTTATGTAAGACAATATGATGTCATCTGACAGAGTCCAGCGTTCTTTTTCCTCTAGAGTTATCCAGTTGCTGAGGATGTTGTTGAATCTTGTCCCTCCTGGTCTGCAGCGCCACCCCTATCGTCTCTCAAGTCCGCTCTACTTGTGGGTGTTGGGGCTTTCTATTCTCATCTATTTGCCGGTATGTTTTCACTGCTGAGAACGCATCTTGCAGGATGGTTCTGTCGCTGCCGTGAGCTCTGGGCTCCTCAGTCTGTTAGGCAGAGAGCTTGATGTCATGCATTTTCCTGACCTGCAGTACGGTTTTGGAGTAATGTGGGTTCTCTGTGTTAACACTTTTCTGACAGTGGATCTGTGGTGAGAACTGTTTGCAAACACTGGATTACACAGAGTTATCTAACCTGCGGGACTTGTCAGAGGTTTGAGAAGTGACTCTCCTGGAGGAGGTATCTACCGTGCAGCAGCACCCAAACTTTGTAGCCTGTGGAATCTTTTGTTCCTAGAGCATCTCATAGGACCAGCCTTCATGGGATTCATTTTGTGAAAGGCCAGCATGGAGGTGACTACTCTGGCCTTGAAGCTGAAAAACATGGGCTGTAATCTATTTGGACCTCACTTGAGTATTGAATCTGATGGCACCTTAATGCTAAATTTTAAAATTCTTATCCAGGTGACAGTTCCCTAAGATCCATGCACACACACATGTACATCTGCACTCACCTCCTGAGAGATCCGGGTGAGTCTACGAGTGGGGAGTCTTCCTTGATGTCCAGCTGTCATCCTTTCCTGCCTCTGGCCTTGTTCCTCTGGGCTGGACATCCATGTAGAGGCTCCACGATGTGATCTCACTGGGGGGACCAATTAGTAAAGGGCTGTGACATGTTTAAGTGAATTCCCTGGTCCCAGGTGAAGGAGTTAGATGGTCTGTTTGTTCCTAACACTTGCCTTGATAGATTATTCTGAGCAGGAATTTGCTTTTTGTTTTTGTTTAGCCAAAAGTCCAGGTGTTCGTCTTTCTCCACTCACTATTTTCAGTGATGCATGCCTATTGCTCTTTATTCTAGTTGTACAAACCTAAAGTATCATTCACTAAAATACTGTGTTAACATTTTATGTCCTAAATCAAGCTCCTATTAGAGTTGGGTTCAAATATAGACTGACATTAGGAAAAGTAGAAAGTATAAGTGGTAAGTCATGTTTAGCAGAATTTAGGATGTTCTCTCTGAGCTTCTGGGACCAGATTCTCCTGGGTTTTGTTTTTGTTTTTTTGTTTTGAGACAGTGTCTTGCTCTGTCACCCAGGCTGGAGCACAGTGGTACAACCTCTGCTTCCCAGGCTCAAGAGACTCTCTCACCTCAGCCTCCCGAATAGCTGGGACTCCAGGCATGCATCACCAGGCTTGGCTAATTTTTGTATTTTTTTGTAGAGACAAGGTTTTGCCATGTTGCCCAGGCTGGTCTCGAATTCCTGGGCTCAAGCAATCCGCTGGCCTGGGCCTCCCAGTGTTGGGATGACAGGCGTGAGCCACCACACCTGGCTGCTCCATTCCCTGTTGATCCCTCCTCTCTACTTTACAATGCTGTGAGTCAGGAATTCAGGCATAGGTTGGCTGGGTGATTCTTCTGTTCCAGATGGCACTGATGGAGGTCACTCAGTGGGATTCATTTGACAGATTGGCTGGTCTGTCTGGCCCAAGCTAGTCTGGTGCCCAGGCATGGCTGGAAGGTGGACTGAGCTGGTCCTGTGAGCTGGAGTACAGCAGTGTCAGGGTGGTGGGCCTTCATTCATGGCAACTTGGAGCTCCCCAAGTGAATGTTCCGGCAAACCAGGTCGAAGCTGCATGGCCACATGATCTAGCCTTAAATGTCAAATGGTGTCCCTTCTATCATACTCTTTTGGTTGAAGCAGTCACAAGCCCACCTAAATACACGGACCCTATCCCTCCATGGGAGAGGTGGAAAAGCACATGTGGCCATGTCTGAAAACACGTTGGAGTTCCTGTAGGCCTTGGTCGGAGGCCCTCTTCACGTATACTCACCCTGGATGACCTCATTTAGACCTGTGACTTTAAATAACATCTCTCCACTGTGACTCCCAAATTTATATCTCTAGCCCAGACATAACCCAACCTCCAGATTCTTATGTTCAACAGGTTACTGGATATTTCCACCTGATTCACAGACATCTCAAACCTCACATGGTCAAACCACTCCTGAGTTTTACTCTGTAGGCCAGCTCTGTTCCCCACTTTCCTCATCTCCGGAAATGGCACCAGTATCCACCCAGCAGGTGAAGCTCTTTATCCCCCTTTCCCTTAGCTGGGCATCCAACCCAGCAGCAACACTTGGCAACTTTCCCTCCAAAGTATAGCTCAAGCTTGCCTATTTTTCTCCATATCCATTCCCACATCCATGCTGCCATCATCTTCCATGGGTTTACTACAGTAGCTTCTGGAGTGATTTTCCAGCCTCCCCTTATGCCCCACTCCCATCCATCCTCCGTGGCAACAGTGATCTTTCAAATATAAATCAGATCTTGCCAGACCCCACAGTGAACCCTCAGTGGCATTCTGTTTCTCTTCAAGGAAAATGAAGCTCCTTGCTGTGGCCTGCGAGGCCTTATGTGATCTGGCCCCTGCTCACTCCTCCAAGCTCACTTCCCATCACTCGCTTTCCCATTCCAACCACAGGCCTCCTCTCTGCTCTTTCCCTCCTCAGGGCCTTTGCACCTGCTGTCACCTCTCCTGGACAGACCTTCTAGGAATTTTAATGACTCGTTTGTTCTTTAAATTTCAGTTCACAAAGCTCCTCAACCGCTTAAAGTACTGTCCTGTTAACGCCACCACATCGGGCCATTTATTTGCTTCTTAGACATGATCACAGTCTGTAATCATATCATCTATTTGTTATGCATCATTGTCTCCTTTTCCAGAATGTAAGTGCCATAAAGGCCAGCGACTGTGTCTATCCTGTTCACCATTGCCCCGGCGCATACCAAGGGCCTGGTTTGTAATATACTATTTGGGTGATCTCAAAAAAGCCTGATCCACCCACTCTGCAGGAGGGTGAATAATAGAAAAGTGACCCACATGTAAGAGACTGGTCAGGAAATTCAGGTTAAGAATTTCCTATTTGTAGATCCACTTTTTGCCTTGCAAAGGGATGTGTAAATCTGTTATTTTTTTCTTCCCCTGACTGATACAGGGCAGAAAATCGGCTTATTTAATTCTTTACCCCAGCTTTTCTACCGATAAAGTGGCATAAGTTAATTTTTCCATGCAAAGTAACTCATACAAAAATCAAATACAATAGTTTACACACTCCTCCCCCTCAGGTGAGGCTCTGAGGTCACATTCAAACCTCATGTGGTTGTGCACGGCCCTGGCCAAAAGGAGACGCTGAGATGGGCAAGACTGCCCGGGATACTCTCAAAAGGAGTGGCAAGATTCTGCAGCAATTCCAAGGGGCTCACATTCTGTTTTAAATCTGGCCAATTAGAAATTTTTTTTCTAACTTTTCTTGTGGACTCTCTCATCTTCCCATGATAGACTTCATCCACTGCATTGGTGCAGTCTCACGGGTTACATGAGGAGGTTACGTGGAAAAGCGTGGTGGAAAAAAAATTTGGATGGATTTGCTCCCTCTTATTTTCCATTTTTTCAAAATTAGCTTGTGTTTCTACATGAGGAAAATCTTGTGTTGAGAGAGGTCTTAAACTGTATCCAGTAAGTGACAAAAGCAAATCCAAAAACAAAAAACTGTAGATACACTTGCTTAGTTATTTACTATGACAATTGCTAAAAAACAAATATTTCCCTACTCAATTTCTTGGAGCTAAATCAAGGTTTACTATGTTTCCAGTAAAAACAGAAAACTTTCCGGAGTCCATGATCTGGCCATCGCGCCATGGCGACTACTAAGGGCACAGGGATGGAATGTCCCTTTTTCTCTCCAGCTTATTGGAGGGTGAGTGGACAAATGTCGACATGGCCACTTTTGTGCAGTACCTAGGAAATGGCTAAGAACACTTTTTGAGATAGGATTGATTACTGGCTCAAGAGGATTCTTGAGAAATGCTCTGCTCTTCATGAAATTCACAGAAACGAGACATTTTCATCTGGAGCACATTATTCTGTAACAGTGGTGCTTCATCTGTTTGAGTTCCATGAGCAGAAACTATTCTGTAGAAGTAGCTCTTCCATATAATTGGAAATGCTCAAAAATGCTTTTTTAAAATTTATTTATTATTTTTTGTTTTTGTTTTTGTTTTGAGACAGAGTCTCGCTCTGTCACCCAGGCTGGAGTGCGGTGGCATGATCTCGGCTCACTGCAAGCTCCACCTCCTGGGTTCACGCCATTCTCTTGCCTCAGTCTCCCGAGTAGCTGGGACTACAGGCGCCCGCCACCACGCCCAGCTAATTTTTTATATTTTTACTACAGATGGGGTTTCACCATGTTAGCCAGGATGGTCTGGATCTCCTGACCTCGTGATCCGTCCACCTAGGCCTCCCAAAGTGCTGGGATTACAGGCGTGAACCACTGTGCCCAGCCCAAAAATGCTTTCAAATTTTGTTTTGTTTTGTTTTGTTTTTTGAGACGGAGTCTTGCTCTGTCGCCCAGGCTGGAGTGCAGTGGCCGGATCTCAGCTCACTGCAAGCTCTGCCTCCCAGGTTTACGCCATTCTCCTGCCTCAGCCTCCCGAGTAGCTGGGACTACAGGCGCCTGCCACCTCGCCCGGCTAGTTTTTTTGTATTTTTTAGTAGAGACGGGGTTTCACCGTGTTAGTCAGGATGGTCTCGATCTCCTGACCTCGTGATCCGCCCGCCTCGGCCTCCCAAAGTGCTGGGATTACAGGCTTGAGCCACCGCGCCCAGCTCAAATTTTTAAGTCATTTTATAAAATGAAAATATTCCTCAATGTACCACCCATATCCTTTCTTTTTTAAAGGGGTCCTCTCGATTTGGCTGCACATTGCAATCACCTAGGGAGTTCTGGGGGCTATGGAGGCCCAGGTCTTGCTTCCAGAAGGTCTGATGGGTGGCCCCAGGGTGTGGTGTGAGCATCTGGAGTTTTAAATGCTCCAGAGGTCGGAATGGGTTGCAAGGTGGGGACACTGAGTAAGGTCATGATATAGGACATTCATCTTTTCATTCCTGAGGCTACCTGGTGTTCAAGGCTTACGCACCCCGACTGATGGCTGATCCCAGGTGGCCCCGAGTTGTAAGACAGTGACCGTGAGTGGGGGTTGAGAGGAGGGCCAGACCCTCCAGGATTCAGAGCAGACTCGGTGCTGTGTTTGCCATTGAGTGTGCGTGCTCTTCAAGCCTGGACAGCAGGGTTTTTTTGACATAAAAGAACCACCTGATAAGAAGATTGAATCCGTGGGGTACGTGCTGGCTCATACATTTGAAAGTCAAGTGATCTTTTGATAACTGGACAATCAGGTGAAGCTGGAAGTATTGATGAGATGGTTGCTGAAGACAGTAGAAGACCTTTCTAAAGCCTATTTTTGCTGTAAGAGAATTTTACAGCATAAAAATAAAAAGACATCTCTGGCCAACGTCCCAAGTGAGTGTTTGTTTGTGTCTTCAAAGATGTCTGTGCAAATATATCCGCAGAGACTCTCCAGAATTCCATAGTCTCAAGGAAGCACTGGACGTTAGAGCAGGAAGGGACCTGCTCACTTTAGGGGTAACCTTGACCTACTTTATTGCAGTTAAAAAAAGAAAATTCTCAGGGTGGACTTGAAGGGGGCCAGCCCCTCCACACCTGTGGGTATTTCTCATCAGGTGTGACGAGAGACTGAGAAAAGAAATAAGACAGAGAGACAAAGCATAGAGAAAGAACAGTGGGCCCAGGGGACCGAAGCTCAGCATACAGAGGACCCGCAATAGCGCCGGCCTCTGAGTTCCCTCAGTATTTATTGATCATTATTTTTACTATCTTCGTGAGAGGAGTGTAGCAGGGCAACAGGTGGGGAAATGGTCAGCAGGGAAATATGTGAGCAAAGGAATCTGTATCATGAATAAGTCCAAGGAAAGGTACTGTGCCCAGATGTGCACATAGGTTAGATTTATGTTTCTCTTTACCCAAACATCTCAGTGTAGCAAAGAGGAACAGAGCAGTATTGCGGCCAGCGTATCTCGCCTCCAGAATAGAATGAATGGGAATGGTCAGCTTTACACCGAGACATTCCATTCCCAGGGACAGGCAGGAGACAGAAGCCTTCCTCTTATCTCAGCCTCGAAGAGGCCTCCCTCTTCCGCTACTCCTCCTCAGCACACACCCTTTACGCATGTCAGGCTGGGGGACAGTCAGGTCTTTCCCTTACCATGGGGTCATATCTCAGGCTGTCTCAGTGGAGGGAAACCTTGGACAATACCCAGGCTTTCTTGGGCAGAGGTCCCTGCGGCTTTCCGCAGTGCATTGTGTCCCTGGTTAATCGAGAATGGAGAATGGCGATGACTTTTACCCGGCATACTGCCTGTGAACATATTGTTAACAAAGCACATCCTGCACAGCCCTAAATCCATTAAACTTTGATTCAATACAGCACATGTTTCTGTGAGCGCAGGGTTGGGGCTAAAGTTACAGGTTAACAGCATCTCAAAGCAGAAACAATTTTTCTCAGTACAGATCAAAATGGAGTTTCTTATGTCCTCCTTTTCTACATAGACACAGTAACAGTCTGATCTCTCTCTCTTTTCCCCACAGGGACTAATGTGATATCAGAGATACGGTGTGTCTTCAGCTACAAGATGCTCTGTTTGAATTATATACATTTCAGAAAACTTATGTACAGATGAATCATTTAAAATGAATTGTAAGTGGTATTGTGGTCTTGATAGAGTTGGCCACGATGTCCAAATGTAATATTAAGCCTATGGGAAAAGTCAGATCCACTTCTTTTTTTTGAGTCAGAGTCTTGCTCTGTCACCCAGACTGGAGTGCAGTGGCATGATCTCAGCTCACTGCAACTGCCACCTCCTAGGTTCAAATGATTCTCGTGCCTCAGCAGCCGGAGTAGCTGGGATTACAGGCCTGTGCCACCACTCCCAGCTAATTTTTTTTTGTATTTTTAGTAGAAACGGGGTTTCGCCATGTTGGCCAGGCTGGCCTCGAAATCCTGACCTCAAGTGATCCACCTGCCTTGACCCCCAAGGTGCTGGGATTACAGGCGTGAGCCACCATGCCCAGCTAAGATCCACTTTCATCCTCACAGTGGCTCCTGACTCCTTTTCCAATGCACCAAGACACCACGGAGGGATGTCTGCGCAGACTTCTAATGTGGTTTGCGGTTGCAAACTGTCGTTGGGGCAATTTTTTGTAGAAAGGTCTGGTCCTGGACCCACTGTCAGAGAACTTAGAGAAAGGTTCCCTGTGGGGGTCCCAAACAAAGATCTTCTTTCTTTATAACCTGTCATCCTAAGATTTAAAGGGTGGAAGGGGAACACAGAAATTGCATATTCACTACAACTCAAAAAAGAAGATAATTAATTTTGCACCAGTGACAAATATGTCATCTTAGGCACTTCGAAACTCCTTAAATGGATCTAAAAATATTTGTCCTCTAATATTTTGGTGTCTCTTCAGCCAAAAACAAAAATTGCTTAAATTTGGTCCCATAAGAATTATAGTCATATTTTAGTTCGCAATGTGCCCTAATTCTAGGACTTTCCTGGAATGAAGGACCGCCGTTATCTTTGAGACTGGCTTTCATAGCCCGCCCCCTTCGATGATGAGGAGGCAGGCGCCGGGGAGGAAGGGCGGCCTCCGGAGGGTGTGCGTTCTCCCAAGGGAGTCTTCTTCCTGCACACCTTCCTCATCTTGTTTAGACACTCAGGAAGTTGACGGGCTGAGCACTTCTGGCTTAAGCATTTGAAAAAGCAGCAGAGGAGTTTCCGCCTGTAAATAGTATCCGTAAAACTGTGAGCGGCTGGGAAGCCCACATCTCAGGCCACGGGGGCCGCGTCTCCCCTCTTGAGGTGATGCAGAACAAAAGTCCCCAGGGCCACCAGGGGGATGCACATGGTGGAGGAGGCCACAAGCAGCCCAATGACAGCCAGTGCATAGGCCGGGTAATCTTTGGTCACAAGCTGGCCCTGAAAGGAGAGACTGAGTGTCAGCAGAGAGCACCTGCTGAGAGCACTGCCCCTGGGCCTCAGGGCCGCCACCCGTGATGCGGAGGCGGTGTGACGTGGGCAGAAAGCATGTGGGGCCGGTGTCCTTACTCCTGGGGCCACCAGCTCTGCAATTCACTAGCACATGTGCCAGGGGCCTAACCGCCCTCACCTTCTTTTTCTTCCATAAACTAGGAATAATAGTAACTACTTGAACCAGTGGGTGTAGAGCTATTGTTTGGAGCTACCCATAATAAATAATCATGGTAATAATCAAGCACCTTACGTCTAAGGCAACATTCAGGGCACCTAAAATATAGGGGACTACTCTTAGCCCGGAATGGAACTTTCCATGAAGGTAGCAATGTTCTCTATGAGTGCTGTCTGCTGTGGTGGGCGCGGAGGGCAGCGCTGCTCAAGAGGCAGGAGCTGGCGCCTTCGCAGCGGGAGTTTTTCTCAGCGTCCAGGGGACAGGTCAATGGGGAAGCTGTGGAGCAGTGCCTTCCTCTCGCCCCACTGAAGCATATACCTAAAAACTCAAAGCCCAGTTCCTCTGTCCTGGGCTATTTCTAAAATGCCTCAGTGATATTTCCATGTCGTGACAAATAACCTACCCACACTGTGGAAACAGTTCCCTGGTTTCAGACAACGAATGGCCCATGCTTTCGGGTGACCGTGGGGGCCCAGCGCCAGCCCTGCAGGGACAGCAGATACCTGGGAGGCATCCCAGGCTTGGTACTTCAGCGTCCCCGTGAGGATGTAGTCACTCAGGTAGAAGACAAAGAGGCTGACAATCAGTAGTGGGCTTACGCCAGCCCACATCACCTTCCAGTACCAGCTCACAGCTCGGCCAGTCATGGCCTTAAGGTCACTTTCAAATCTATTTGGAAAACGGGGAGAGAAAGTCTGGATTATCCAGGCTGCGGAGGTGAGGGCGTCCAGCTTACCCGTCCCTGTTCACAGAGGAACATTCTGTTCTAGGTGGTAACTGATGTCTGAGTTTGGCCACTGGACTCCTCTGTGACACCTTCTTGAGAGAGCAGTGCCGCGGTGGGGAGGGGAGAAGGGCTGAGACTGCCCAGGAAGGGTGACGGAGCAAGCACGCTGTGGAGAGTGGACGTCAGAAGATACCTTCCCAGTGCCAGCCTTCAGACGAAGGTTGCTGGCATAGCCCAGAGGGCAGCTTCCAGGAATGGTGGGCACAGGCAGCAAGGGAGGGACATTTGTTGGGCTGCTCATCAACAACAGGGGCTTCTTGGGCAGCTCTGCCCACCCCCCAATCCAGCCCACTGCTGTCAGTCAGTGACTCCCTTTCCCAGTAAACGCCACGGAGCAGAATCACTTGGTCCACTGAAACCAGAGCAGGTTTTCTGGGACAGAAGAAGAGCCAACCTCGGACTGAAGGCCTTCCCGTAGCCCTGGCCTGTTGGAGCTGGTCTAGAGCGGCCAGGACAGTGAGGCCCAAAGGCGTTGCCCACAGCCACCATCACCATCTCCATCATTCCTGTAGCTCTCTCTTTTCCCTCTTCTTTACTTTTCAACCTACATTTAGCAGCAACACAACAGCAGCCAGTTTCTCATAGACTTGACAGGCTAAGTACACGTATTTTTGAGTACACATACACAGTATAAAAAGTATCTTTGGCATTTTGGGAGATGTTGGCCCAACGAAACTCCCCATTTCACACAGGAGGAACCAAGGCCCAGGGTTGCAATGCCATCTGCCTTAGGGCTTGGTAAAGACCAGGCCCAGAACCTGGGTTGGCCTCCTGCCTCCGGCCCAGAGCCTTTAAACCTGCTCCCTACAGCGGGAGAGGCAGCCTTGGCGGGAGGGGCTGGGGTGGTGTGGGTGTGACGTCACCGGCTGCAGCCACAGCCCCTCCCTCCCTGGGACCTGCTGCATGTCCTGGGTGTCCACGCAAGGCTGTGCGGAGACCACCACCTGCCCTTTGCTGCTGCTGACATAGTGGGACTCTAGGCTGTAGGCCATGAAGGCTCATGTATGTGATGTGGAAATCTGGGGCTTTCAAAAATCGGACAGGTGAAAAAGTGTTGGGGGGTCCTCTTGTCCCTTCACACCCCCATTACCCCCCGCTTTCTGGATGGAGAAAGTTGGGAAGAGCTGGCTGCAGAAAAGCCCCAGGACACTGTCGCTGGGTGGTCACTAGATGGCGGTGTCCCCTGAGCAAGCCGAAGCCCTCCCCACCTACCACTTACAGTCAGTCCACCTACAACATCTCCAAGGCACGTTTGTTTCCGCCTGTCTCCCTTCGCCAGCCCCTTTTTGATGGACTTGTGCCCCTCACTGATCTAGTGACCTCCAGTGGGCCCTAGGTTCTGTTCCTCTCTCCCAACCTTCTCTTTTTATCCTGAAACACTCACCCTCTCAGTGACCAATCTCTTTCTCCCTCTAGACTGGCATTTCCTAGGTGACCAGGGATTTTCCCAGTTTTAACACTGAAAGTTCCACATCCCAGAAAACCCCTCAATCCTGGGGAAACAGGGAGAGCCGGTCCCCCTAACGCTAGTGTCCTCGAAATGTTAGTAGCTAAGGGTGGGAGTGGGGTGAGCGGAGGGTGAAAAGGCATTCCTTGACCAAGTAAGTCTGGAAATGCTGCAATTCTAACCCTCTCTTTGGGATCCATAACTGTCTTTAAGACTCTGAGAAGTCCTACAGGAAAGACATCGATTTGGCTTTGTTTAACTTATGTCCTGAAATGAATGGACCGTGGGAGATTCCGCAGCATGGCACAGGACCCTGGCCTTTGCAGGGACATAGCAGGGAATGCTGCTTCAGGAATGCCTGCCTCCCAGAGTGTTGTCAATGTCTCCCTCCCCACCCCGAACCAGCATGGAAGATCAAAAAGACTGGGGAAGAGAGCAGAAAACAACGTGGCACAGCCTCCTCGCCCAAACTGGTGCCCACTTGAGCAGCGCTGCCCAAACTGAGGTGCCTCAGGCCCCCCGGACGTAGCGTGAAGATGTAGGATCTGATTCAGCAGGACGGGGTGGGTCCGAGCTTCTACAGTCCCAATGAGCGCCTTGTTGCTGCTGCTCCCGCTCTAGGGACCACACTTGGGGTAGCAAAGCTCTCTAGGCCAGTGATTCTCAAAGCGTGGGTGCCAGACTCATCTGGGAACCTGCTAGAAATGTGAATTCTTGGCCTTCCCCAGGCCTGCCTGATCAGAACCTTGGGTGTGAGTCCCGCAGCTGTGTTTGACCAGCCCAAGGGACTGTGAGGCACACTCGAGTTTGAAGGCTGCTCTAGACTGGTGGCTCTTGCCCCAGCTGCACATTCCATCACCTGGGGAGAATGAAAACATTCCAGTCCTGTGCTGTGCACTGGGATTGAGAACCTCACTGACTAAATTTTCAATCTGCCAAATTTTCTAAGGTCTAAGTTATCAACTGCACTTTGGTCAGGGTTCTGGGAAAATACTGATGTTGGCCAATGATCAGAGCATCCAGTGCCTGGAGGCACAATTCCCTGCCCCAGTAAGCTGTGGGGGTCCAGCAGGGTCGACCCTAAAACATCCTGTGATACAAAGCAAAAGTACGGGAATAGAGAGAAAGATATTCACTGAAGCAAACTGAGCGTGGAATAGGGGCAGAGCATTAGCTGAGATCTGCGGGCAAAGAACAAACATTGAGTAACAATGCCAAGCTTAAGGAAGAGGGGAAAATGTGTATCAAGAAACAGCTGTTTTCCTTGAGGGGTGTGGCCTCTGTGGCTGTGTTTTCCCTGCGCAACTAGGGGTCCTGGGCCTCCTCACCTCCTCAACCCGTACACGTAGCACACGGCAATCGTCTCCACCAGCACGATGAGCAGCAGGGACAGTGTGGCCGCGTAGTCGTTGAATATATCAAACCAGTAGTTCCCAGCCTCCATGGTGAACACCATGCCGATGGCACAGTTGACAAGGCACACCAGACCTGGGGGCCACAAGACCAGCTGCTCACCTGCCCAAAACCCCCCACTACTGCTCACCAGTTTTCTAAGGGACAGCGGGGCCACTGGCCTTCGGGGGACCTTGGCTGATTGGTTCATCCACATGGGTTGAAAGAGCTGTCGTGGGTTGGACTCTCTGAAGGTGTGTGCCATGTGTGTGGGGCAGGGGGCACAATGGTGTCCCGAAGTGTGTCAGCAGGAGTCACTGATGTTGACTCACTGAGCTGCCCTGCAGGGGAGGCAGAGCTTCAAGCTCAATGAACAAGCAGACGTGGTGGGCACTGCCATTCCAGGATCCCGCCCAGGCTGTGGGTCTGCAATTCTAACCCTCTCTGTTTATCCCAACAACTCAGCCCTGGAGCTTATGAGAAAAGAATCAGGGGAGGAGGCTTGAATATGGGGTGGCCCCATAAGGACTTCCTAGAGAGGACTTGCATCCACCAAGAAGGGGGTGGGGCGGGGAAGAGACACATGTCCTCCAAGATCCTCCCACGTGCCAGGCACTTGCAATGCGTTGGACCCTTAGGCCTCTGAGGCAGATGTCCGGAGCCCCCTTTCACTGATGGGAAGGCAAGGCTCAGAGATGTCCAAGGCTCCCCCGACGTCCCATAGCACGTCAGTGGCAGAGTGAGGATTCAGATCCAGGCCCTTTAGCCTCCAGAACCTGGGCCTTCATCCCAGGCTCCTCCAGTTGCCTCCCCTGGGGACCCCATGCGTGTCTGAGTCTAGAGCCCACACCTGCCCTTTCGACTACCACACCGTACACTGCTTGCTACCGAGCCCTCCTGCCATCCTGACGGGGACACACAAGGAGAAAGGGACCATGCGCTGGCCAAGGGCTACAGGCACACCTAGTGTTGGCTACAGAGACCAGGTCCGAGGAAGGGGGCTAAGTGCTGCTGGACTCTGAAGAGGTGGGGGCAACTCCAACTGGAGTGGTCGGGGCTTGAAGGAGATGGCCTGGGAGCTGGGTTTGATTCGTCCTGCATGTGGAGGAATGGTGTCTTCAGAGGCAGAGGTGTAGGCCACAGGGTCCTTGAGGCACTCTGGTTGCAGATGGGCCAGGGAATGAAACCATGAGAGATGTAATTGGAAAAGCCAGCTCATTTCCTAAGAACTGAAATGTCCATCAACAGCAGAATGGATAAAGAAACTGGTATGTGATCTTACAATGGATTATTATATAGGCAGAAAAAGGGGCAGACGATTGCTGCTCGAAACATGAGTGGATCTCACAGGTAGATTCTGAGTGAAGAAAATAGGTGCAGAGTATGTACAGCAGGACTTCGTTCATATGAAATTCAAGAACAGGAAGGCCAGGCGCAATGACTCATGCCTGTAATCCCAGTACTTTGGGAGGCCGAGGCAGGTAGATCACTTGAGGTCAGGAGTTTGAGACCAGCCTGGCCAACACGATGAAACCCTGTCTCTACTAAAAATACAAAAATTAGCCAGGCATCATGGTGTGCACCTGTAATCCCAGCTACTCAGGAGGCTGAGGCACGAGAACAGCTTGACCCTGGGAGGCGGAGGTTGCAGTGAGCCAAGATCGCACCATTGCACTCCAGCCTGGGTGACAGAGTGAGACTGTCTTTAAAAAAAAAAAAATAGGAAAAAAAAACCCTAAAACGTAGAAGTCAGAATAGAGGTGAAGTCCGAGGGTGCATATTTCCTGGGAAGGGGTGTGAAGGAGCTGTCTAGGGTGTGGAAAATGTTCTGTATCTTGACCTAGGTGGTGGTTCCTCGAGTGGACACATATGTAAAATCCACTGAGTTTGTACTTAAGAATTGTACACTTTATAATGGTCATAGTTCAGGCTGGGTGTGGTGGCTCACGCCCATAACCCCAGCACTTTGGGAGGCTGAGATGGGCAAATTACCTGAGGTCAGGAGTTCAAGACCAGCTTGGCCAACATGGTGAAACCCCGTCTCTACTAAAGACACAAAAATCAGCCAGGTGTCATGGCATGCACCTGTAATCCCCGCTACTTGGGAGAGTGAAGCAGGAGAATCACTTGAACCCGGGAAATGGAGGTTGCAGTGAGCCAAAATCACGCCACTGCACTCTAGCCTGGTTGACAGAGTAAGACTCTGTCTGAAATATATATAATATACTTCAATGAAAACAAACAAAAGCAACAGCAAGTTCTCTCCTAGCCTGGAGAACTTTGAATGTCAGGTTGGGGAGTTGGGTTGGGGTGGCCATTTCACTTCCCTGTGATGTGGAGAATGGAACGCAGCCCCCTGCAGCCACCTGAACCAGCCCATGACCCCTGAGGGAACTCTCCCCTGCTCACTCCCATGCCCTGGCCCTCCTGATCCCCGCCCCCTCCACTGGCTGGCCTGCTGACCTGAGATGGCCTCCTTGGGCAGGTGGCTGGAGATGATCTTGCTGTCTGTCAGAGGGGTGAGGATGGCCGCTGTGTTTCCCAGCATGCTCCCAATGCCCAGCATCAGCAGCATGAAGAAGTAGAGCACCGACCACAGCTGGGACACCTCCATGTTTTTAATGGCCTCCGTGTAGACGATGAATGCCAGGCCAGTGCCCTGGACGGCCTGCCCAGGGTGAGAAGACACCAGTTACATGCATGAGGGACTTACAGTCTTATTCACACATTCAGTGCTAAGCAACATGGGGGACCTTGGAAGTGGTCATGAGAAGCCACATTGTGAGGTTGGAGCTTCCATCTGCAGACCAGCCCCTTACACTTAGCTGGGTCGAAAAGGAAAGGGAGCTGCTAGGAGCTCATATATGCAAAGCACGTGAGAACTTGCAGCCAGCCTGCAACACTGAGTTCCCCTCTCCTGCCCCAACTTACGTAAATTCTGGATGAAAAAGAATAAAACAATGCATAATTTCTGCTTCTAATGTGATGACTGACTAGGTGTCCTGAAACCTCTGTGGCTGGGACCTGAGGAGGGCGGGCAGGGCCAGGGCAGCAGGAAGCAGAATTGTGGAGAGCCAGCTTGGTCAGCAGGCAACCAGGAGGGCCAGGTGCTCAGCGGTCAGGTCCCTGTGTTGGTAACGCTGTTGTGGAGATGTTAAACTATGGAAATTGAGGCTGGAACTCCTGCTTAAAGACAATCCCCCAAGGGGCTCAAAAGGGATAATAAGTTGTGTGTACTCCCTGGCTACCCACAGAAGAAGCAAAAACAAGCCCTCCCTGGGTAGAAGCCCCCCGATTTAGACACACAGGTTTCCCAGAGATTAAGCAAAGTGCTCATAAACAGGGATTTACAAACCCACAAGGAGAGAAGTCACTGTGAGTGAAGAACTACCAAGAATAAGAAATAAGATTTAGAACAACCCTCCCCAAGGGTGGCAGATGTTGGATTGTCAGATTCAGAATTGCTATGGACTGAACCGTGTCCACCTGAAATTTGTATGTTGAAACCCTAGCTCCCAATGTGACTGTATCTGGAGATAGGGTCTTTAGGAAGTAATTAAGGTTAAACGGAGTTATAATATTGGAGCCTTAATCTGACCAGACTGTGGTCTTATAGCAAGAGGAAGAGACAGAGAGAACTCTCTATTGTGTGAAGACACAGTGAGAAGATAAGTATTCATGAACCAGGAAACAGGCCTTCATCAGAAACCAAACCCTGCTGGACCTTGATCTTGGACTTCTCAGCCTCCAGGACTGTGAGACATAAATTCCTATTGCTTGCTGGGCACAGTGGCTCATGCCTATAATCCTAGCACTTTGGGAGGCTTAGGTGGGAGGATCACTTGAGCTCAGGAGTTTGAGATCAGCTTGGGAAACATAGCAAGACCTCGTCTCTACTAAAAGTAAATAAAAGAAAATAAATTTATGTTGTTTAAGCCACCCAGTCTATGATATTTTGTTATAGCAGGCTGCATTGACTAATACAAGAACACAGGTCAATTCTATAGCATACCAGCTGCTCAGAGGCATACTGAAAATAGTTGGCTTCATGTGCTAACAACAAGGGAGTGACTACTTGTAGAGAACTTAAAAACAATAGTAAAAATCTACAAAAAGTTGATATACTTTTTATTATTATCATGAGCCAGCAATTCTAAACAGTGTTAAAATACTGCTCTCCTTCTCTTGCCTATGGCCACGACTGAAACAGTTATGTATGAAATGTTTAATGAAACAAAGAATAACATTACAAAGATAAACATGTATCAAGAAACTATTGGGATGGACAAATAAATTGGAAAAAAATAGCATCTATATAAAAAATATAGTTATTGAATTAAAAGGTTCAGTTGACAATTAAATACCAGATTAGATGCAGCTGAAAAGAGAGTTAGTGAACTGAAAGATATATCCAGGAATGACTCAGTAAGACAAAAAAGGATAAGAAGATGGGAAAAATAAAAGAGAGGTTAAGAAACCTGTAGGACAGGATGAAAAAGTCACATCTAATGAAGTTCCAAAAGGAGAAAAATGAGATAATCAGAGACAATGATTATGAGATAATAGGTACGAATTTTCCAAAACTGATAAGAAACATGGATCCATAGATCCAGGAAGCCCAACCTCACCTAGGCCTAGAGTGGATAAATAAAAATATATTCATGCCATGTCTAGATTGCAGAGGCCAAAGACAAAGAGAAGATCATGAGAAAGAGAAAAAACTGCTTGCTTACAAAGAATGAAATAAAATTTCAACAGCAACAATGGAAGCCTGAATCACATAGCAAACATCTTCAAAGTGTTGAGAGAAAATAACTGTTAACCTGGAATTTTCTACGCTGAGGAAAAATATCTTTAAAAGATAGATGCCAATTACAGAATAAAATTTAAGAAAACTGCTCTAAATGAAAGTATTTTAAGGAAAAACCTTTGGAGACACTGGGATGCAAGAAAGAATGGTGAACAAATAAAATGGCAAACATGTAGGTAAATACAAGAGCTGTATAAAATAATAATAATGTCATGTCCAGTGTATGGGGTTAAAAAGACAGAACTAGACAACAATCATTTAAAATGGGAGCAATAAAATGAAAGTACTCTAAAGTCCTTTTGAATTTTGGGAAGGAGGTCAAGATGCTGTTTAACTTTAGACTTTATTAAGTTAAATATGAAAGGAAAATTTCAAGAAGAAATCAAGCAGCCAAATTCCAAACAGCAGGGAATAAAGTGGAATGAGGAAAGAAAAGAAAGAAAGAAAGAAAAAAAGAACAAAGCAACAGGAAAAACGAAGTCTAGATAAATCAATAACCAACCATGTAATTCTTGGCTGTAGAGCCAAGCTCAGAAGTAGTGAGGAAAACTCCCAGGTGCCAAAACCATAAAGGAAAGTTGAAGTGAAAGCACTGAATAGGTGCGGAAGCTGAAGGACCTCATGGATCACCTGAACAGGACCTAGGCCTTGAAGGCTGGGGTTTCGGGGCTGCGGTCTGATGCCTGCCCAGGGAAGTAGGCTCATGCCACAGGCCAGTGCAAGCATGGAGCTAGGGCTGAACAAGCAGGAGAAAAAAGCATTGCCTAACTCATGAAATGACCTACAGTGGTTGTACCCAGGAAACAAAGTGCCAAACAAACCAAACCCAACCAACCAACCACCCCAAAAATACCAACCTCCAAAGTAGCTTACTGGCAACCAGAGCCACAGGCCCTCCCTACTCTCTACCCTTGAAAAGCATTACCTAGGAACACTCTGTAGAAATAATCTCTAGAAGTGTTTACTTTAAATATAAGAATTAGACAAATATGCCCACTATCACTTCTACTCCCATGTGCTAGAAATCCTAGTGAATACAATAAGAACAAGGGAATGAGATATAAGCATTGAAAAGAAAAATGCAAAATTCAGTCTGCAGGCGATAGGACAGTTTAACATAGAAAACTGAAGCAAGTCTATAGCTAAATGTGAGAATTAATAAGAAAATTCATAAAGGTTGCTGGATACAAGGTCAACATACAAAATTTTTAGCTTCCTTTTGCAACAAAAACAAACAATGATAGAATGAGGGGAAGAGACACCATTCACAATACAATAAAACAGTAAGGTAATAGAAATCTAATGAAAGATGTGCCAAGATGTTCATAGAGAAAGTTAGCTGAAGAATATTTTAAAAGACCTGAGTGAATGAGAGAAAGTATGCTCCTAAGTCGAATGTCACAATTCAAAAGATATTAATTCTCCCCAAATTACACTATAAAATCAATGCAAGTCTAGTAAAAATTCCCTAGATTTTTTTCCAATGAAACTTATCAAACTGATCCTCAAACTAATGTGAAAAAATAAAGCTCCCAGCACAGCAGAGATAATTCTGTAAAATATAAAGATGACTTTCAGTAGCAAAAATTAAAAAAAAAAACCTCCAAATGTCTATTAGTAAGGGAATGGATAAATTGCAGTATACTTGTGTGATGGAATAAAATGCAGCATTTAAATGAACAATGAGGTTCCGCATGTGTTATTGTGGACAGATCTCAAAATTAAAATGCTGAATGAGAGAAGTATCTTTCCAGACCATTTATGCCTATTTAAAAACTGCCGACATAGGAGTCCAAAGGCTTGTTGGAAAAAAATAAAATAAAATAAAAACTGCCAACAAAACAATGATATTATTTAAGAATACATGAATGGGTATAAAAATGTAAAATATAAAATATAAAAATGAAGGTTCTTGCCTCTGGTGAGTAGGGAAAACAAAGGGGACTTTTTAACTTCATCTTTGAAACGTTCTTTCCCTTTATATAAAGAAAATCTGAACTCAAAATGACAAAATGTTTATAATGGATCTTTCTGAGTGGTATATATATGGGTGTTTGTTATATTATTCTCTC
The DNA here is from genome assembly GCF_024542745.1 of Macaca thibetana thibetana. Taxonomy (NCBI): domain Eukaryota; kingdom Metazoa; phylum Chordata; class Mammalia; order Primates; family Cercopithecidae; genus Macaca; species Macaca thibetana. The sequence goes on from NC_065579.1 coordinate 100,001,850, forward strand.
TACTTTCCTGTATTTTAAAAGCTTAGAAACACAAAAGAAAAAGAACGGACAGAGAGGTTACTGTAACTAGCATTCTCCAGCAGCCCTCAGGAGAGTGGTGGTAAAGCCTCTCTTCTTGGAGTTGCAGGAAAAGTTATTCAAGATACTTCTTCATTTTTATGGACCTCACCTAGCTCCCAAGTCAGCAGCTCACCAAGGTCCCCATGAGTGTGTGGAGAGAAGACAGTCCCCAGCCTTGCCTGGGCACGTTACCGTGTCTAGCTCCGACTCCAAGCTGCAGTTTTTGATGTGCGGGAACACCTCGCTGTATTTGCTTGGGTAGGCAGATGCGAGGTAGCCCTTCACCTGCTCCAGGTTGCTGGCCGTCAAAAAGCCATCTTCAAGGTCAAAAGTGTTGGTCAGCAGCAGACTCACCCTGCAGAACACACCATCGGACCGACCTTCACTGATCAGAAAGGCAGCTGTCACCAAAGCCGCCCGTCAGCCTCTTCTTTTCTGATTAGGTGAGGAAAGGGAACCTGTTGCTTGGTGACCTTTTAAAGGGCGGGGTGATTTTGAATGGCACTGAAGAAGCCTCAGATATGAACAATGATGACAACAGGCACCAAACTCACACAGCTAGGCTCTTTTAACCTCTGGACCAACATAGTCCAGCAGAAGTTTCCGTGCTGATGAAAATGTTCTCTATCTGGGCTGTCCCATTTGGCACTCACTGCCACATATGGCAACTGAGTACTTGATGGTGGACACTGAGCAACTGATTGAAAGTAACATGGGAATATGAATTAAGTTGCATTGATGTAAATGTAAATTTGTAAACAGCCACTTGTGGCTGGTAACTACCCAACTGGACAGCATACCTCCTGGATGATGTCCATGTATTTTGGGCAAGGCGCCACAGAAAGTGTATCCTGCAATCTCTGTGGCTTAGCTAGAGGCTTCTTGGTTACTTTTGAGGTTGGGGAGATGGGGTAGAAGAAACAAAGTTTGATTGTCGTATGTCCTATTACGCTAAGTGCTCGCAACACATTAACGTGCCCTCGTCCCTGCCAGGCAGATGTTGACATGCCCCAGGGCCCCCAGCAACTGGTGGTGGTATAAGGAGTCTGAACGTGAGCCCTGGATTGAGGACTCCAAAACTGGTGCACTTTGCCCCAGCCCTTGCCCAGGCGACCCTTCAGCTCAGAGCTCAGGGAGGCCTGGGACTCGGTGGGACAGCCCGAGCTTACTTCTTCAAGCAGTTTTCATAATTGAAGGTGGCCTTGAAGCCATAGATGGAGAAGGTGACGATGCTGGCAAATATGGAGGTGAAGCTGTTGATGAGGGACACAATGATGGCGTGCTTCTGGCAGTTGTTGGATGGCTCATTGTAGCTGGCGAAGGCGATCAGGCTGCCAAAGCCCAGGCCGAGTGAGAAGAAGATCTGGGTGGCTGCATTGACCCAGGCCTTGGGGTTGGCCAGCTGTTCCATCTGGAAGGCCAACAGGGACAGGGCTGATGAGCCCTGGGTGAGATTCCAAACAAACACTTAGACCCTCAACAGGAGAGTAACCCAGAGAGGGGAAGGAGCTCGCCTACAGCACGCAGCCATCGGGGCACCCCTGGGACTGGAGACCAGCTCTTCTGGCCGCATCCACTCCCTGGCAGATGAAACACACAGCTCAAGCTGCACACCTCCCATGGCTAAGGTGCTGTGGAGAATACAGGTGTTATGTGGAGGATATAAGGTGCTACGTATCTTCTACAGCACTTCAGTCATAGGAGGTGTGTAACCAGAAGCAGCTATGCTCACCACTATACATCAGTGCAGAGGTGTGCAATGGAATACTGCAGGGTAAAATAATTAAAACACACACGGAGCCCTGATTCACAGGCAGATACTGCACAGGTCTGGGCATTCAGAGATGGAGGTGGTGTGGCCTGGCAGGGGAGGTCTAGGTGTGGGTTGACTCTCGGCACTGACATCAGGGGGCGTTTGGAATGGGGAAGGAGGAGGATGACACAGTCATTTAATTTCCAGGGGCTAGATTTGCTAAATGAAGAACTTGCCCCATCCCAAAGGCAAGAGGGCACCCTCCATGGATGAACCCTGGGTGTGGGGTGCATGAAGAGTGGGTGGGTTGGGAAGGGATTGTAGGAAACCCTGTAGGGAAACGGGTGCAGGGAACCATATGAGCCCGCAAACAAGATGACCAGAGCAGTGCTCATGGGAAAAAGCTTGGTCCAGTTTGAAAGGGGCTTGAGGTGAGGCGGTGGTGGGGGTGCAGCAGTTGGGGGACAGTGAGGATGAAAAGGAGAGGCTGAAAGACTTAATGCTCCAGAATTAACAGGGAGTGGGGACGACCTGGCTGAGGAGGTGATCCAGCGACTGCAGGTACTCCACGCTCCCACCACACCCTGGTGGGCTCACATCAGCTTCCCTGGGTACAGCGTTGGCCCACTCTCCATCTTTCCCTCTTCCCACCTGTCCTGGAAGGTGGCAGGATGAGTGAGGGGCGCCCTTAGGGACCTCCCACTTCAGCCCGTACCTTGGGAGTGAACATGTACATGAGGCCGTTGGTGGCTCCATGGAGCGTGAGGCCCCTGATGAGGTAGATGATGAGCACGCAGTAGGGCAGTGATGCAGTGAAATACACCACCTGCGGGCATCAGAGGGCAGAGTCGGCCTCCCGGAGCGGTGGGGTCCACAGGACAGACCCACGCCCCACGGAACACCGCCACATCTGGGGTATTCAGGCTGCACTGCCCAGCTGCTGACAGCTGGAAAAGGCATGGAGATTCTTGGTCACACACAGGCTCTGGGTTAGGGCTGGAGAAATGGGTTGGTGGGATGTGGTCACTCACAGTTGTGACCAGCAGGACATTCCTTATTCGGTAGAGAAGAGGCAAACAGGTACCGAGCCTCTGCCTTCCACCCTCCCTTCAACCTGACCTTATTCCGGAAAGGATTTGAGGTTACCCACAAAAACACATCAGTCACATTAACATTTCAAAATTGCTAGATAAAGAAATCAGCCTGAAAAAAATATATGGGCAATCCAGTAATGAGCCCACAGGAAAAAGCAACCCATAGAATCTGTGCATTAGTCTCTACCCAGTTTCTGAGGCAGATTCAGCTCCGAGCTTCCTGGTGGCCTACACACAAAGCAGGAACACAATTAAAAGGAAAACAAAAATCTGCAGCTTGGAGAAGGACAGATTTCCCCGGGATTGGGGCCTGAGAGCAGATTGGTCATGAGTGCTCATGCAGGAAAGCAGCGACATGTAGAGTAGAGGACAATGTCTCCATAATAAATACAATAGGAAATTCAGATCTGATTTTTATGGCAACCCTCCAAAAAGGGTTTACTTCCTTAGGCTTTAACATTACACCTGAATGGACATTTTTGTCAACCAGATCTTCTTTCTCCACCAGCATGCATGGTAAGTTCAATGATGTTTTGTTAATATATTCAGTGTTCATGGTAGCGTTAGTAGTCACCTGTCATGCTCTGGGTGATTCTAACTGTCACAAAGCCATAGAATACAGACCTTCAAGTGCACGTGTACCTATCCAGGAATGGAATTTTTTCTGTAAATCAACTCATATGTGTACCAGAGCCTCATTTGTAAAGCAAATAAATATTTTGCTAGATTGTCTTTTGTGTAAGAGTTCCCTTAAAGTTTGAGTCTCTCTGTGAGAAATATGGCTGGTGGCTCATGTTCAGGTGGACTTGAATTACACTTGACCCTCCCTTCCCACTGAGGTGTGGTGTCATCTTCTTATCCATTTCCAAGGCCGCCAGAGTGGCACTCCGTGCCCTGTCACCCAGAGGACAGCAGGTGGAATGCGGGGTGTGTCTTTTATCACTGCTTCTTAGCTGAGGTTGTTGTAACTTGAGAACAGTAATAAATCCACCCAAGATTATAAGAAAAGAAACCAGATAAGAGACAGAGATGAAAAGACAGGGCACTTACTCATGACCAACATCCATCACAATGGGCACTAAGCAGGCCCTTAGGGCCAGCCCCGGGAATTTCCCTCCTTCTCCCGAGGTGAGCAAGTTTCCCGGAGGCTCATGGAGTCTCCCCAAGTGGGCAGAATTGCTGGACATGTGATCCAGCCTAACCTATTGGAAGAAACCAATTCTGACCACTCTACAGAGATTCTGGCAGGAAACAAAGGCAATTCCAACAGAGGATGCCAGGAAATGGCACATGGTCTGTGACAAGATTAGTTCCCTTTACATAGAGCTGTTGGGGTATTTTGCCATGGAGAAGGGTATGGCTGAAGCAGAGGAAATAGATGATAAGAATAAGTAAGTTTTTATGGCATGACAGGTCTCATGTAACACATTTCTAAGTGATCAGGAAAAGTAATGGTCTCTAATCTCTGTATCTGCAGATGTTACCCTCTGATCTTTTGGATCATGATCATAATAACCTGGCAAAGATAAATTACAAAAACATTTTTTATGAGCATGACAGTATGGCCAGGCTTTACGATGGGACTGAGTGAGCTGCTGCAGGTTCTAAGCTCTCTCGGGGGAAGAGCACCTGTGCTCACTCGTCCCTCTCAGCCATAGCACAGGGGGCTTTGGGGGCTTAGAGGCTGGCCATCAGGGGGTCTTGGAAACCAAAATAAAATGTCCTACCAGGCATGATACTGGAGTTGTCCCATGGGCCCTGGAATACCATGGGTAGCTCTGGTCTAATGCCTCAAGAAATACATGGGGGGTGGGGTGCAGCTGGAGGAGGCAACTCAGGTAGTCAGAGGGTGAGGACAGGTGGGCTCTTAGGACTCTCAGCAGGTGACAGTTGGAGTTGATGACATCATTAAGGCATAGAGAGAGCTATGTGGCTACCAAACCAAGGCAATGGGAAGTCTTGGGGTGAGGCTGGGCTTTGCCCTCACTAGCTGTGCCCCTGGGCAAGTCAATTTACCTCTCTGAGCCTCAGGTGAGTGGGATCATGAAATCTACCTTGAGGGGCTGTTGCCAGAATGAGACAATGTGGGTGCCCAAGCCATGTTGGGTCTACGGTGAGAAGTGACGGTGAATGAGACAGGGCGTGCTAGGCTCTGGGACATCTGCTGAAACTTCAGGCAGGTGACGGGTGATGGGAACACTGAAAGCAGATCTTCCACATGGAGCAGACTAGAGCTGCAGGAACATGTCAGCCCCAGTGAAAGTATGAGCCTTGGGATGCACCAAGAAAGGACTATGGAGATCAAGCCTGACAGCTATGGAGGGTGATTGGAAGCAGCTTAGAACAAAGGGTCGGTCTCAAACTGAGCTGAACACTAGAATCAGTTGGCAAGCTTCTAAAATCCCCCCACCCACCCCATTGCTCAGGGCACATCCCAAACTGGTTACTGCAGAACTTTGGGGGCAGGGCTAAGGCATGAGATTTTTGAAAGCGCTCCAGAAAATATCAATGTGTAGCTGAGTTGGAGAGCCAGTGGCTAGGGTGTCTTGAGGACACATACAGTCTTAAAGAAAAGCAAACTCACTGTCTGGTTGCCTGGGTGGTATGGATTTTGGGCCGACTGATACAGAAAAACTTTTTTTTTTGGTAAGAAAGTCCTTGTTTTGAGATTTAGGGTTGCAACTTTAACCACCTCTGGCCGTCTCTATAGTCATCTAGTAGGTGACTTGTCCCAGCAACACCATCTGTGCCCTCTGCCCTAACATAGCTGCTGCCTCTCCACTGCAGAGGGCACTCCCTTGGCATTGCCCAGGGTTGGAGACAGAGGCAGCTGCCCCTTGGCGCACCCTCCCACCCGCCAGGAGCACTGGGTGTCTGTGCCTCGCTGTCCCACCTTGCCAGTGGACTCGGTGCCACGCAGGATGCACAGGTACACCACCAGCCAGGCCAGGAGGAGGCACAGCGCCGGCTCCCACTGCACACCCCCGTTCTCCTGGAGGGACGGCGAGATATTGAGGGTTTTCCTGTACCAGAAGTACTGTGTGGAGGACGCCTTCTCGCACTCTTCATCGTAGCCTGTGTGGTTACCATTCAGTGGGCAGACAGACCACGGCAGGGGATCCTGTGGGACCAAAGCGAGTGTTATCCAGAGAGGTGAAGGCTGAGGACAAAGGCTGTGGCAGGGGTGAGGGAGGTGACCCTGAGTGGAGACTCTTGAAAGAGAAGGGTGCTGGTTCCGGAAGGGCAGGTGGCTGGAGCCCCTGAAGGCAGACCGGGAGTTGGAGAGTTTGTCAGGAGACACGGGTGAGGCAGGAAGGGGTTGGAGGAGGGGGCTCTGCTCTCATTGCAATTCTTCAGGTGCTCCCTGAGGACTACTGAACTCCGTGGTGGGTCCCAGAGACTGAACAGTGAATGGACCACGGCCAGGCCAGCTATGATGATGGGACTCCAACCCACGGCCTGTGCACAGTCAGCTCAGGCACTCAAACCACACCCTCTGCAGCACTGGCCCAGATTGCTTAAGACTTGGTCAATGACTGAGAGAGTCCCTATTTAACCAACTAGAGAAAGTGACAGAGAGCCCAGTTCAGAGTAGCTTAAGCAGATGAGAGTCTTACTGGCTCCACCCTGCAAAGTCCAGGAGTCTAACTGATTCAGGTATACCTTGACTCTAGCTCAAAGAAGTCACTAGCACCAGGTTCTCTCAGGCTCAGAAAGGCAAGAGAGCTGTGGGGCCTGAACCTCATCTCCTGCTAGCTTCCAAACCCAGTGTATGTTGCAGGAAATGCCATTCACCACCAGCACTTAGTGAGCACGGAACCTGAGACTCATGCATCTCAGGACTTGTTAGGGACTTGCGGAAATCAACAAAGACCACCCAAGTGAGAACAAGCAGAGGTTCTTTCCTTAGGGCTTGCTACAACAAGGGAGGTAGCAGCATCGCTTGCATTTGGCAGGGACTCCAAGGCAGGCAGGGATTGGGAAAGCTTGTTAGTAAGGAAAGAGAAGGCTCCAGGTGTGCCCCCACAGGAGGCTGTGGGCATGTCACTTATGAACACAGGAGCCTCAATGGTGCATGCATCATGACCATGACCCAAGGCCAAGTAGTAAACGGTGGTGCTGAGATGGGAGGGAGGGGAGGAAAAATTACTTCTGACTTGCGGGGTGGGAGATCCCAGCCCTGCTCTTTGAGGACCAGCCCCACATTGATCAGTTTTGCACATATCTGGGTTCTGCAAGTCCAGATTTAATTAGACAAAATGCATCATTAATGGAAGCAAGTCTGACCACCCCACTGGGCTCAATCCCGTATTTCACAGGAAAAGAACCAAGGCCCAGGGGTATCACCTGATGGGTCATGGCTGCTGTGCCAGTAGGCAGCTGGAGCCCAGGTCTGCATACCCAGACAGCGCTCGAGACTGTGCTGGTGAGGACCTCCATGCCCACCCCTGCCATACCTCCCCAGGGCCACCCTAGCCTATTGGAATGTGTGAGCTGGTTTCTCGCTTTGACCCATATCGTGTTCAAAGCTGGCCACCAACAGTCCTTCCCCTCCCCATGTGCACATTTCTCCCATCCAGAAGTGGCATCTCTGGCCTCACCCTGTGAGCCTGGGCTGGCCTCCGATGCACGCTGACCAACTGAATATGGTGAAGAGATGCTGTGTGAGTGACTTCCCGGCCCAGGCCTTCAGAACCCTGTAGCTAGCCTCTCACCCTCTTGGAGACCAGCTGTGGGACATCCAGGCTAGCTTCCTGAATGATGCGGATGCAAGGAGAGGGAGGCACATGGAGGGAACTGAGGTGCCTGGTGGCAGCCAGCACCAAGTCCCAGGCAGGTGAGAGGGGTCCTAGTAGACCTGAAGCCCAGTCAAGCTGCCCTGGCTGACATCCCCTTGGGCCATTTACAGCCTGTGTGGGACTGACCTGAGTCTGTTCACTGGACCACCTGCTGATGCCAGCCCAGGCCTGCTTCCCAGGCTTGGCTACACAACTAAGTCACCCAGGGGTGATGTCCAGGCTGCACCCTCAGTGACTCTGATTTCATCTGTTTAGGGTAGGGCCTGGTCATTGGATTTTTCACACCTCCCCACCCCGCGCCCCGCAACTTCATCTCCCCAGTGTGCAGCCAGGGTGAAGAAGGTTTAGAGTATAGGAGAACTTGTTAAATGGGCCAGTTCCCAGTCTGACCTCCCTCACCCACCTCTGAACCAGCAGGTGAGGACAAGGATCCCTGCATTTGCATGCATAACAGCACAGGTGCTCCTGCTGAGAAGGGCTGGACCCAAGGCTGGAAAGCCTGGCCAGGGAGTGAGTAGACAGGAGCACAGACCCCGGGACCAGGTGCCTGATTCCAACCCCACCAGCTATGAGCTACTTGGCTCCCCTCTGCTCGGGTGCTCAGTGCGCTCAGCCTTGCGGGGTGGCTGTGATGATTACCTGAGTGAACACTTCTAAAGTGCCGGGACCTGTGTCTGACCCAGAGCACATGTAAGTGAATGTCTGCAGCTACTATTCCTCTCATTATTACGGGACCATGGAGGAGGGCTTCAAAGTAGAGGGACTAAGGGATAAGTCCACAGACCTACGAAGGATGCAATGAATGAACACTTAAGTGATTTTCAGGAATTGCTGGCCCCCATTCTTCTGACTATTAGAAAAAGGTGCCCCTTTCTTGAGGCACTTTATTTTTGCTTTCGGGGGATGAGCAACTTATTCTGATTTTGTTAGGACGAGACACATTGCTTCTGCTTTTGGAAACTTGTCTTAAAAAGTATACAAATCTATCATGTTTACAATGTGTATGGCAAGCCCTTAGTTGGGGGGGGTACCATTGTGCAGTGCACAACCTGCCCAACCATACATGGCAGCCCTGCAGAGAGGATAGGAAACAGTCACCAGGCAATAGAGTGAGAAGAGTTGCTCTGTTTCCACCGAGAAGGCTGGGGAGAGGCAGAGTTGTGGCCAGTGTTCATGAAACTCTAGGTTGAACCAGGGAAAGAAGGAGGAACTGCAGCTAAGCTCAGGGCACATCTTTCTTGCCAGAGATATGTGCAATGGGGCAAGCTTGGTGGAGCTCATTGGGAAGCCAGAGTAGGGTATGCCAAATCAGGATTATTAAAGTCATTCACCCAAGCATTCCTCACGCCCCCACAGAGTCAAGGCTGTGCTCAAGCATCCCAGAGGCAAACCCAGTTCAGTCCATAGTCCATGCCAGCCCTGTCTTGCTTGTGGACCTAGGGGACAGCCATATCCCATGAAGGCCTGGCTCAGGGGCAAAGGGTAAGGCATCGGCCTGATTAGCTCCTGCCTCCTCCTCTGTTCCCATCTGGGAAGAAGCCAAGGTGAAGGTGGTTCCTGGAAGCAGGTGGAGGCAGTGGAGGATGGGGTTCCTGAGAGCGGAGCGGCAGGAGCCAGGTAACAGAAATGAGCATGAGCAGTGGAGAGGAAAATTCCTCTTGTCCTGGATATAACACCAGCTCTCTGTGTGGAATTGGAGTTCTCGCTTCTCTACAATTTCCAGCCCCTTCCACGTTTTCTACGGAGTGTCAGCTGCAGTTATCATCAGAAATGTGTGGTTTAAAATGTTTAGGAATGGCCCTACTGTGTTACAGGGTGACAGTGGTCCTTCTAGGAGAACTTGGAGGTCTGCAGGGAAAAGGAGAGGCTCAGGCTGGAGTCAGAAACCTGGAAGCACAAGTGGCCCTGTGGAAAGTGGGAGAAGGGGACGGGGAGGAGGACAGACGTTGCTGTCTTGCTGGATTGAGGGAATCCCTCCCCATCAGCCCTCTCCGCAGATTTCCTCCTAGGCACACTGTGCGGTAGTTATTAATTGTTTGTTGGAGGGAGTCACGTCCATCAGAGAGAATCCACTGAAGGCCATGGACCTGCTCTCCAAGAACACACACACTCACACCGGTGGACTCTTGCTTACAGTGTAAGGGGCCTGTGGAGCCCGGGTTCAGAAGCCCTCCACGTGGTTTGGGGTGCATGGCTTCCCCTCCACCTCACACCACCCACTGGCTCCCCGCCCCGAGGCTGCTTACCTTGCCCCACACCCCCTCCCCTGAGCGGTGGCCCTGCTTTTCTCTCCCTTTCTCGTTCCCACTCCTGTTCTGGCACGGGCCGTGGCTCACCTGGAAGGAGTGGAAGAGGTACCAGAAGGCCCAGGCGTTGATGACGTTGTAGTACATGGAGAGGAAGAAGGAGACCACCACGCTGGCGATCCCTGCAAGGAAGCAGAGGGCTGCGCTGAGGACTGAGGATGGCCCTTCCCCCTCCGCCAGGCCCAGCGTGTGCTCCCAGGATGCACCTGTGGCGAGGCCTCCCTCCACCAGGCTTGTGTGGTGAGTATTAAGCGAGACCAGGCAGCTGTAAGCACTTCATAAGGGTGATTTCTTTTTCTCCAACCTCCCTCCTCACCTTCTGGGACAGGAGGCTGATGACATGTTTTTGAGATCTAACTGCCAGGCACTGTGTTAAGTAAGTACTTTACGTGCCTTTGGTCCTTACGACGGTATTATCTTCGTATCGCAGAGGAGAAAACTGAGGCCTGGAGCCTGCCCAAGACTACCCAGCTGGTAAGTGGCAGAACTGGGTTCACAACGTCATGCTGTGAGAAGCACTGTTGCTGTGAAGTGCCACCTTGTGCCAGATGTACAGTTACGCTCCCTCCTTGGCTCACCAGCGGTTGAGTCACCTGGTGACCAGGAGAGGAGGGATGGGGAGGGGGCTGCCCGTAATTCGGTCAGGTCTGCACAAAACCCAGGGTGGTCCTGAGAGCAGAGAGAAGGGTGGCAGCCAGCAGGGCTCTGGGGCTGGCCCACACCAACCCTTGAGAACCAGCATTCCCTCCTCTCCCCAAGCCCAAGTGCTGGGACACTCAGTAGTAGAAACTGGCCATGGTGCACGTGTTTACCCCCACAGGCATCGGCATGTGCTATAAACCAGGGCTTCCCCTCCCCACTCCCACTCCACTCTGAGAGCTGGTTGTTAAATATTCACCAGCATCCCCTGGTTGGCACAAATATCTGGTATCTTTCTTATGATGCAGAAGATGCCTCTGAGAAGTCCTCTGTGATTACTTATTCAGGCAGATCGTAAAACCACACACTTCTGTGTTAAAAATTAATAGCCTAGCGAAACCCCGTCTCTACTAAAAATACAAAAACTTAGCCGGGCGTGGTGGCGGGCACCTGTAATCCCAGCTACTCAGGAGGTTGAGGCAGGAGAATCGCTTGAACCCAGGAGGTGGAGATTGCAGTGAGCCGGGATCGTGCCACTGCACTCCAGCCTGGGCGATAAGAGTGAAACTCCGCCTCAAAAAAAAAAAAAAAAAAAAAATTAATAGCCATTCAAGACAAGGAGGCAGTCTGGGGTTGGAGATGATTTGTGAGAACACTGGACACATTTCTTCTGCATCTGCGACCAGGTCATGTATACGCTTCCACCCTCTTTGCTCCTGAAATGTCACTCTGCTTTCCTCCCTGCCTTCCTTTCTGGGGCAGGAGGGGTGAGCATCACACGCCATGGCCACTTCTGGTCAGGGCTCCTTCTGCATGCAGAGGCAGCCCTGGGCCATAAGCGATGTGCAGGGCAGGTGGAGGTTGTCCTGGAAGTGCCTGGGACTCTGGCTCAAGGTCACTCAGGAGAGGCATGAGATGAAACAGCCCCCTCCTGCTGTCCGTGTGGGCCTCAGCCTCCCCACCCCAGAGACATTAATGGCACTCTGCAACACCTCGGCAGTGTAAAGAAGATTAAATGAGCTCATGCACATATATCCTACAGGCTGGCTCCCAGCAAGTAGTAGGTGCTTACTAAAAGAGAGAGCTGTTATTTAACAGGGAGCAGTTGGGGGAGTTTCCAGGACTTGGAGTTACAGCTGTTTCCCTTTTACAGGTGACCAAGCTGAGGTCCAGAGAAGAGAAGCAGGGTGGCATCTGTTCCCCAAGGGGCATGCATCCTCCCTGTCTTACTGCCCTGCGGGTAGGAAACCAGCTCCTCTCAGCCCACATTCTATGACATCCCCGCCAGGCCAGTTGTTCACTCCAGGCAAGGGCTCTCTCTTGGGCCTTGTGCTCGCCCCTTGATCCAGCAGCTTTGCTGATGGGATCCCACCCACACTCCCATGCTGCCCAGGTCTCTGGGTGGGAGAGGACTGGAGGGGCCCCACGTACCGACACCGCTGAGGTACGGGCTGATGGTCCTCCAGGCACCGATGCTGCCCTGCCGCATGCGCTGCCCCACAGCTAGTTCCAGGTACAAGAGCGGCATTCCCTCCACGATAAGCATGATGATGTAGGGGACCAGGAAACTACCTGTAGAGGTCTAGAGCTGAGAGCCAGGCCACCACCAAAGGGCTTTTCTCCACCACCACTCAACCTCTGTGCAAACATCCTTCCATCCTCCTGTCTTTCCACTTGTCCATGCTTTCTCCCACCTTTCCATCATCCATCCTCCTCTTTCTACTCATCCTTCATCCTTCTTTCATTCCACATTTTCATCCATCCCTCTTGCTGCCATTCCTCTCACCTATCTGTCTACCATTAATTCATCAACTTGCCATCCATCCTTCCTTCCATCCATCCTTCCATCCAACCATCCATTCATCCATCCATTCTTCCATCTATCTTTCCATCCTTCCATCTATCCACCCTACATCCATCCATCCTTCCTTCCTCCCATCAATCTATATTTCCATCCTTCCATTCATCCATCTGTATTTCCATCTTTCCATCCATCCATCTATCCATCCATCCATCCAGCCATTCATCTATCCATCCTTCCATCCATTCATCTGTCCATCCTTCCGTGCATCCTTCCATCCTTCCATCCATCCTTTCATCTTTTTATCTTCCTACTCAGCCACCTGTCTGTTCATGCATCCACCCGTGGATGACATGCAGCCATGTCAGTTGTTAAACTCTTTAAATTCATCCTCCCTAGGAGGCAAACTGCCACTGTCCCAAGCTGCTTGAGTGCCTTTCTCAATGCCTCCCCTGTCCCAGCCCTTCTGCCATACCCAACATTCCATCTTCCATTTCAGCAACTAATAGTCGATCAGAGCCAAGACAATTGTGTTGTTAAATATGTCAAACATCATGCCTGGATCCATGCATTCAGCTGTCAACCTCTATGCACTTCCTTTGGGCTTTGTGCACAGCCCTGATGCTGCTCCACATGAGGTAGTGTATGAAACGGACACTTACTAAGCACTTACTTTGGGCCAGGCCCTGGCTGGTGTGGAATGGGAGAGTAGCAATCATGCTCCCTGCCCTTGAGGTTCCCTGATGTTGGTGATAGTGAGGAGCCAGGGAGTGTGAATTTTGTCAGGGTGAGCTTAACAAAATGTCCAGTGGGAAAAGAGGGCAGGACTTCTGATCAAATAAAACCCAGACACTGCAACTGCAAAGATTAAGGGCTGATTACAAAGAGAACTGGATCCTCAGTTGTTAAGGTAAACAACAAAATAACTATGCTTACATGAACATCTAATATTTACCAAAAAGTCTCCATTGTACACACGTACCATCCTGTAACCCACTCTTCTCACCCTATGGCATTCCCCATCACTCTCCCAATCACAGACCTTTGCATCGCCCCTTAAAGAGCTGCATGATATTCTGCTCTGAAAATGAGCCCAGACCGCATTTAATCAATTGTTAGACACTCGGGCTGTTTCCAGCTTTCTGCCGTCCTAAACAAAGCTGTGAAACAAAGCCTGGTCCACTTGTTTGTGTATTTCCTTGGGATACAAATCCCAGAAGTGGAATGGCTGGGGCAAAGACCAGGCAGAGCCCCCATGGCCACACCACAGAAAGAAAGGCACAAGCCACCTGCACGGGTGAATGAGCGCTCACACCACCAGGCGTGGAGTTCCCAGCTTCATCCTGCTCATGTGGGGGCCTAAAACAAATCCTGCCCTCTCATGTCCAGACACTGCTATAACTCCTCCAGGCCAGGCTCCCTTCCTTCCCTTCAGAACCTTGTTTCAGCACCTTGTGAGTTTCCTCTCAATATCAAAGGAGTCCAAGAGGTCATTAGCTCTCAATCATGAAATATCTGACAATAAAGATTGGGCTCACACACTGAGGCTTTGAAGCCACGTTCAAACCCTCAGTGGTTATAAGATAATCCTGTTTTCACGCAGGGTGTTAAACAGTAACTACGTAAGGCCTGACAAGGTCCAGGGACGACTGTCTGTTTGACAGGGTCTGACTGCCCAGTGCCCATGGGTAGGGTGGAAATCTAAAACCTGATGCCAAGTGGGAACACGAGGGCTGTTTGGCCCTAGGCATCAATCATTTCTATCACTCCTGCCCCAACCATTCAAATAAACACATAATCCAGGTGAATTTTCTCTGCAATAAATTTTTCAAGAAATGATGCTAGAACAACCAAACATCCATATGCAGAAAAATGAAACTCAACCTGTAACTAAAATTTTATACCAAACAAATCTCAGAATGGATTATAGAACTATATGTACAACTAAAAGCTATAAAACTTATAAAAGAATACAGGAGAACATCTTTATGAGCTTCAGTTAGGCAAAGATTTCTTAAATACAATGTTAAAAGCACTATCTATGGAAGAAAAGATCGATAAATTGGATTTCATTACTTCTTTGTGAAAGACACTATTAAGAGAATAAAAACACAAACTGGACTGGAAGAAAATACTTGCATCTTGAGAAAAACTTTGTATCGAGAATATATAAAGGATTCTCAAAACTCAATAAGAAAAAGAATCCTTTCAAAAAATGTAAAAACAAGTGTGAACAGGCATTTCACCAAAGAATACCTGTCTTAGTCTGTGCTGCTATAACAGAATACCAGAGACTGGATAATTTATAAAGAATAGAAATTTATTGGCTCATGGTTCTGGAGGCTGGGAAGTCCAAGAGCATGGTGCTAGTATCCGGGGAGGGCCTTCTTACTGCATCATCCCTTGGCAGGAGGCGGGAGGGCAAGAGGGAGCAAGAGGGAGCAAGAGGGAGCAAGAAGGAGCAAGAGGGGGCTGAACTCTCTTTTATAACAAACCCACTCTCTCAATAATGAAAGCACTCCTGAGATAATGATATCAATCCATTCACGAGGCCAGAGTCCTCATGACCTAATCACCTCTTAACGGTTCCACCTCTCAACCCTGTTGCATTGGAGATTGAGTTTTCAACACATGAGCTTTGGAGGACGTATTCAAACCATAGTAGGATGATTCCATTTATATGACATTCTGGAAAAGGCAAAACTACAGGGACAGAAAACAGGTCGGTGGTGGACAGGAATAGGGGAGTAGGAAGGGGTTGACTACAAGGGGCATGATTTTGGTGGTAGTTGTGATGGCTAATACTGAGTGTCAAATTGATTGGATTGAGGGATGCAAAGTATTGATCCTGGGTGTGTCTGTGAGGGTGTTGCCAAAGGAGATTAACATTTGAGTCAGTGAGCTGGGGAAGGCAGACCCACCCTTAATCTGGTGGCCACAATCTAATCAGCTGACAGTGAATGTAAAGCAGGCAGAAAAAAGTGAAAAGGTGAGCCTGGCCTAGCCTCCCAGCCTACATCTTTCTGCCGTGCTGGATGCTTCCTGCTGTTGAACATCAGACTCCAAGTTCTTCAGTTTTGAGACTTAGATGGGCTCTCCTTGCTCCTCAGCTTGCAGACAGCCTATTGTGGGACCTTGTGATCGTGTAAGTTAATACTTAAAAAACTCCCCTTTATCTCTCTCTCTCTCTCCCCCGCTCCCCCGCGTCTCTCTTTCCCCCCATTAGTTCTGTCCCTCTAGGGGACCCTAATACAGTAGTAATACAACTACATGCCTTAAAGGCATGTGTGGAGATTAAATACAGCCACACATTCTTTTTTTTTTTTTTTTTAATTTATTTATTATTATTATACTTTAAGTTGTAGGGTACATGTGCATAACGTGCAGGTTTGTTACATATGTATACTTGTGCCATGTTGCTGTGCTGCACCCATCAACTCGTCATTTACATCAGGTATAACTCCCAATGCAATCCCTCCCCCCTCCCCCCTCCCCATGATAGGCCCCTGTGTGTGATGTTCCCCTTCCTGAGTCCGAGTGATCTCATTGTTCAGTTCCCACCTATGAGTGAGAACATGCGGTGTTTGGTTTTCTGTTCTTGTGATAGTTTGCTAAGAATGATGGATTCCAGCTGCATCCAAGTCCCTACAAAGGACTCAAACTCATCCTTTTTGATGGCTGCATAGTATTCCATGGTGTATATGTGCCACATTTTCTTAATCCAATCTGTCACTGATGGACATTTGGGTTGATTCCAAGTCTTTGCTATTGTGAATAGTGCTGCAATAAACATACGTGTGCATGTGTCTTTATAGCAGCATAATTTATAATCCTTTGGGTATATACCCAGTAATGGGATGGCTGGGTCATATGGTACATCTGGTTCTAGATCCTTGAGGAATCGCCATACTGTTTTCCATAATGGTTGAACTAGTTTACAATCCCACCAACAGTGTAAAAGTGTTCCTATTTCTCCACATCCTCTCCAGCACCTGTTGTTTCCTGACTTTTTAATGATTGCCATTCTAACTGGTGTGAGATGGTATCTCATTGTGGTTTTGATTTGCATTTCTCTGATGGCCAGTGATAATGAGCATTTTTTCATGTGTCTGTTGGCTGTATGAATGTCTTCTTTTGAGAAATGTCTGTTCATATCCTTTGCCCACTTTTTGATGGGGTTGTTTGTTTTTTTCTTGTAAATTTGTTTGAGTTCTTTGTAGGTTCTGGATATTAGCCCTTTGTCAGATGAGTAGATTGCAAAAATTTTCTCCCATTCTGTAGGTTGCCTGTTCACTCTGATGGTAGTTTCTTTTGCTGTGCAGAAGCTCTTTAGTTTAATGAGATCCCATTTGTCAATTTTGGCTTTTGCTGCCGTTGCTTTTGGTGTTTTAGACATGAAGTCTTTGTCCATGCCTATGTCCTGAATGGTACTACCTAGGTTTTCCTCTAGGATTTTTATGGTATTAGGTCTAACATTTAAGTCTCTAATCCATCTTGAATTAATTTTCGTATAAGGAGTAAGGAAAGGATCCAGTTTCAGCTTTCTACTTATGGCTAGCCAATTTTCCCAGCACCATTTATTAAATAGGGAATCCTTTCCCCATTTCTTGTTTCTCTCAGGTTTGTCAAAGATCAGTTGGCTGTAGATGTGTGGTATTATTTCTGAGGACTCTGTTCTGTTCCATTGGTCTATATCTCTGTTTTGGTACCAGTACCATGCTGTTTTGGTTACTGTAGCCTTGTAGTATAGTTTGAAGTCAGGTAGTGTGATGCCTCCAGCTTTGTTCTTTTGACTTAGGATTGTCTTGGAGATGCGGGCTCTTTTTTGGTTCCATATGAACTTTAAAGCAGTTTTTTCCAATTCTGTGAAGAAACTCATAGGTAGCTTGATGGGGATGGCATTGAATCTATAAATTACCTTGGGCAGTATGGCCATTTTCACGATATTGATTCTTCCTATCCATGAGCATGGTATGTTCTTCCATTTGTTTGTGTCCTCTTTTATTTCACTGAGCAGTGGTTTGTAGTTCTCCTTGAAGAGGTCCTTTACATCCCTTGTAAGTTGGATTCCTAGGTATTTGATTCTCTTTGAAGCAATTGTGAATGGAAGTTCATTCCTGATTTGGCTCTCTGTTTGTCTGTTACTGGTGTATAAGAATGCTTGTGATTTTTGCACATTAATTTTGTATCCTGAGACTTTGCTGAAGTTGCTTATCAGCTTAAGGAGATTTTGGGCTGAGACAATGGGGTTTTCTAAATATACAATCATGTCATCTGCAAACAGGGACAATTTGACTTCTTCTTTTCCTAACTGAATACCCTTGATTTCTTTCTCTTGCCTGATTGCCCTAGCCAGAACTTCCAACACTATGTTGAATAGGAGTGGTGAGAGAGGGCATCCCTGTCTTGTGCCAGTTTTCAAAGGGAATTTTTCCAGTTTTTGCCCATTCAGTTTGATATTGGCTGTGGGTTTGTCATAAATAGCTCTTATTATTTTGAGGTACGTTCCATCAATACCGAATTTATTGAGCGTTTTTAGCATGAAGACAGCCACACATTCTTCAGCGCTCCTCCCCTGAAGAGATGGAGTCTATTCCCCACCCTGTGAGGCTGGGCTGGCCTTCGGGCTTGCTTTGTCCAGTAGAATGTGGTATCCGTGTGGGTACCAGAGCCCAGGCCTCAGGATGTCTTGTAGCTTCACCTTCCTCCTCTTGGAGTGTGCCTGAGACAGCCACATAAAGATGCCGGTCCAGGCTCCAGAGGATGAGAGGCCATGAGGAAGAGAACTGAGGGAGCCCAGCCAGCTCAGCACCCACTACCAGGTGTGTGAGGGACCTTCTGGCTGCATGAGCAAGGCCAGACACAAACAGTAAAGGAACAGCTCAGGCGCCCACAGAACTGGGATAAATGATTAATTATTGTTGCTTTAAGTCACTAATTGTTTTTTTATTTTTACCTCTCAATATTTTCAATATGTATTTCCAAAAGCAAGAACATTCTCTTATATAATCCCAGTGCAATGAGTAAAATCAGGGAATTAACACCAACATCAAACTATTATTTTATCTGCAGCCTTTCTGCAATTTTCCTGACTGTCCCACTGATGTCCTCCAGGCATCCAGGCTCCAGGTCACAAGCACACAAGGCCTCTAGTTCTCAGGTTTCTTTAGTCTCCTTTAATCTGGGACAGCTCCTTAGACATTTTTTGCCTTTCTTTGTCTTTCATGACCTTTCACGATGCTTTAGAGGAGCACTGGCCAGTTACTTTGTGGAATGTCCCTCATTTGGAGTTTTGGCAGAAACACTAAAGTGATCCTGTGTCCTTGTCCAGAGGCACAAGATGTCAATGTGTTCCATTCACGGTGATGTAGACTTTGCTCGCTTGGTTGAGGGGGTGTCTGCTGGATTTCTCTGCTGAGAGTTACTATTCTCCCCTTAGAAATGATTATCTTCTTGAATTATATTCTGAGCCTCAGTAACTATCTTATTTCTCATACTTTTGCCCAGTAGTTTTGGCATCCAGTGAAGATTCTTGCCCAAAACAATTATTGCTGCGTTGGTTGCCAGATAGCAATTTCCTAATTCCATCATTCCTTCTAAGTCCTGGAGTTCTTGAGTGGTTTGTTATGAATAAATAGGTAACTGAGGCACACATTGAGCCCTGTGGTAATGTCTCTGCCACTGTGAGTCCACATTGCCCCAGATGAGTGGGACACTTACAGTTGCAGAATTATTGGAAGACGTAGACTCAGCTCAGCCTGGGGAATCCTTACTCATCACCACCTCCCTGGCACCCACTGTCACATCTCCACTGCACCACCCTCCAGGCAGGTCTTTGTGATTCCACCCTCCAGTCCCCTCCGTGCAGTTTGTTCTCAGATGGTGACACACCTGCCCCTTCCATCCCTAACCTCTCACCCAGTCAAACCTTCCTTGGCTCCTCCTTCCACCTGGAATCAAACCCACACTCCCTCCCTTGATCTCTGAGGCTAGGGGAACAGGGTTCCCACCTTCCCCTCCGTGCCGCTGGCCTCTCTCCATCCACTGCAGTCACACTGGCCCTCCTGCTGGTCTCGCCTCAGCACCTTGGTTCTTGCTGTTCCTCCTGCCCAGGATGCTTTCTCTCTTCTTTCAGTGCTCCACCCAGACTTGGCTTCCCCAGAGCTGCCTTCTCTGCGCGCCCTCGCTAGAACAGCCTTCTTGCCCTCTTGAACTCCTTACCCTGCTTGATTTACCTTCCGAACAGTTCTCCACGTGAATAATGCTATACTTTTCTTTGTTCACTTGAGATCTGTCTCTCTACTAGCAAGGAAGCTCTCCTCTTGTTCCCTGCTCTGCTCAGAACAGCACTGGGCAGAGAGCCAGAGTCCAGTGAATATTTGTTGAATACAGGAAAGAATCCTTAGGGTCCCACTGGATCTTCCAGATGCATCACTTCCTCCAGGAGCCACCAGATCACCCAAAACTAAGACCCATCCTCTTGTCTTGCAAGCCCCTGTTGTTGAGGCACCTGCTGCTGCACTGAATGTCTACTGCTCTGTCCACACCTCCACACCTAAACAGTCAGCTCCTTGAGGGTAGAGATGGGATCTGCATGGCTTATAGTTGATCTCTAGCTTCTAATGAAGGACCTGGCACAGAGTAGGTGCTCAGTAAATGCTTGTTGAGTAACTGGCTCTACCATGGTGGATAGAGTAATGCTTGGGCTTGCTGTCCATGTCTTCTCTTCTTGTAATCTCCACCTCTTTAACCTGTTCTTCTGAACTGTGGAATAACTTTGAGATAGGGTCTTGCTCTGTTGCCCAGGCTGGAGTGCAGTGGTGCGATCACGGCTCACTGCAGTCTCGACCTCCCAGGCTCAGGCGATCCTCCTGCCTCAGCCCCCATGAGTAGCTGGGACCAAAGACATGCATCACCGTGTCTCACTAATTTTCAATTTTTTGTAGAGATGGGATCTCACTATGTTGCCTAAGCTGAAATTACAGGATGAACCACTGCACCTGGCCCTGCCATATATGATTTCTTGCTCGGGGAGATCCATACTGGCTCTTGGTGAGAACTGTTTCCAAAAAATAAAAAAAAAAAAAAAAAGAAAGAAAAAAAAAAAAAAAAAAAGAAAAAAAAAGAAAAAGAAAGCTATCCCATAGCTCAGAAGAAAAAGATAAAAAAAAAAAAAGGATAAAGAGATGGAGATTACAAGAAGAGAAGAGACATGGACAGCGAAGCCAAGCACTACTCTATCTCTATTAAGCATTACTCAGTTCCAGCAGTTGTGTCTGCAGAAAGAACACTGAGTTAAATTAAATATGAAAACATATTTAATACTAGACATATAGCCTGTGATCTTTCAGAAATTATAAGATTCACATAATACCATATTAATTTATATAATATTCTAGGTATCCCTGATACCTAATAACTAATAACAAATAAAATTGGCTGCAGAATTCTCCTTCACAGAAATGAAAATCTGAAAACAACAGAAAAGCATCTATAGAGTTTTGAGTAAAAAACATTGTAGCCAATTCATGTGGCTACAAAGGATGGATGTTCTCAGACATGCTCAGAAAGCGAACCACTTATTTACCATTCCTGAAAAACTTAAGTGCTCATGAACTGCATCCAACCAGTGTTGGATCAAAATAAGGAACTCAAATATAGGGTTGTGTTATAATAGAGCTAACTAGTAGTAAATAAATCAACAAAACAGAATCAAGTCTGAAAATAATACTGTTAATATCATTGTAAAGTTATACAAATGGAAAATGCAATTTCTGAATGAGAAGAAATAAAACATAAATAGTAAAATAGTCATCATAATGTGTCTGAAATCCCAGATTAGATTATATCAATAAAAGTTGTTAAGTGGAATGGGGGTGAGGAAAGAAGCAAGAAGTACAAGTGTGTTAAATTTTTTTCTTTCATAGGGTGATATCAATAGATGACATTTCATTCTTAACACTGATAACCAGAGAAAATAAGTATACTTCCCCCCCCAGATTTAAATTACTACTAATAGAAAAAATAGGAATTATACCTTCTAAATCACTTGAGGAAAAAAGTGAAGAATATATACTTCATATTGTAAAAGATCAAAACAAAATTAAACAATAATAACTAACAAAAAGGAAAAGTAAGGCAGTACAAAATGTGATGAAAAATAACAGCAAACATAACCTGATAATAAATATAAATGGATCAAACTTCTCCACTAAAACATGAGGATCACTGGATTATAATAGCATAAAACTTCACATAACTTAAAGTTCCACAACTAGAGAATGGTTAAGTAAGTTATGTTACCTCTGTAAATGGAATATTATGGAGCTATTTAAGTTTATACTTTCAAAAAATATTACATGATTTTGGGAAGGATTAAAATAAGTTAATTTTGAAAAAGCAAAATACCAAGTCACATATAAAAATATGGTTCTAATTTTTTACAGCAAAAATGTTAACAGTCATTACCTCTGGGTGGTGGAACTTCTGGTAATTTTGTATTTTATTATTTGTATATTTCTGCATTTCACAGAATTTTTTTCTAACTTTTATATTTTTAGTAGAGGTGAGGTCTCACCACATTGCCCAGGCTGATCTTGAACTCCTGAGCTCAAGCAATCCTCCTGCCTTGGACTCCCAAAGTGCCGGGATTACAGGCATGAGCCACCACACCCGGCCCTTTTACACAATTTCTACCATGAGCATTCATTACATTTATAACCCCCAAATTCACACCATATGTTATTCTAGAGCATGTTGTTGCTCATTTTTCTAATTATCATAGCCAGTACATTGTCTATTTGCTAAATCTAGGAAACTCACTAGAAGGAGACATTCCTTTCTGTATGAAATGTATCCCTGCAAGCCCTCACATCATACTCTGTCTCCTTTGAGGGCCACAGAGATGCCAGCCCGAGTCGGCGCCTTTCATGGGAAAGCTTACTCAGATGTCCAAACTCTTTCTCTCCCTCCACTTACATACCTTTGTTTTCCAAAAACAACAACAACAACAACAACAAAAAACAAAAAACACAGCAGGGATTTTTTTTTTTAACCTTTTTTTTCTTTCTGGGGCATGTGTGTGCTTGTGTATGTGTGTGCACATACACACATGTTTAATGTAAGGAACACTAAGCACAAGCCCCCAGGGGGTGCTGAAGCTGCTGGTCTGGGGGTTCCACTTCGGGAACCACTGCTCTATTCTGTGAGACTCTCGACCCCAGTGTCTTCCTTTTCCTTATTCACTCGCCTCCATCTTATTCTTCCCCCAAAAGTTTCCCATTTGGAGTCAAACCCAGTCAACTTTTTGAAAACCAAAAACAAAGGCACAGGTGAGATAAATGAAAGCCATCTTTACTCTTCCTGACCCTCACTGGTTTAAAACTTCTAGAATTCCTCTCCCATCTGTTCTCTGCTCTCCTTGCCCTCCCCTCGGGCAGCATCACCACTTCACCAGCTACCCAGTGCATCCCTGGCATCCATGCTGGCAATCTCTGTAAACCACAGCTCTGACTGTGTCATTTCCTTGCTTAAAATCTGGCTTTGCTGTCAGAGCTAAGCTCCACCTTCTTCGCCTGTTATTTGGGGCCCTTAGGGATATGCTGACTCCTTTTTCATCTTCAGCTTCCTCTCCTGCCATTGCCCTAGTCCCCACCTCACTTCTCACAGCCACATGAGGTTTCTGGCCATTCACCTCAAATGTGTGCTCTTGTGTGCCTTTTGTATACACTTTCTTCTGCCTGGAATGTTTTCACCCCTAATTCTACATGATGAGCTTTGACTCCTCTTTCACAGCTGCTACTAAATGTTGCCATTGCCAGAAGGCTTTCTAGATCCTCTTGAGCAGTCAGTCCTTCATGAGTTATTTCAGCAAAGCCTCTGAACGGTGCTTTGTTAAAGCTCTTCCTACTTGGTCCACCCCCAAACCTTGCACCCCATAATCACCATAATCCCGACAGCATAGTCCCTGACTTACAGAAGATACTCAGTGAATATCTATTGAATGACTTAAATTAAGTGCCTAGAAAGTTTATATTAGGTATTGTTTGTAAGATAGTGATAGAGTTGCACAGTAGAGCTCCCTGGGGAGCATAAAACTCCTGTTCAGGTCACACCTGAGACCAATCCAATCAGGATTTCTGGGGGTGGGACAGAGGCATCAGTATTTTTTAAAGCTATGGGTTGATTCCAACATGCAGACAAATAGAGGCTTCTCCACCAGTAGGCAGACTCTGTGTTCCTGACTGGTCACTCTTCCTCCCCACCAAGTGGGAGTGAGACATGTCAGACCCCACAATGCATCAGGCACAGGAAGGATGGTGTATCAGTCTGTTCTCACACTGCTGTAAAGAAATACCTCAAACTGGGTAATTTATAAAGGACAGAAGTTTAACTGGCTCACAGTTTCACAGGCTGTACAGGAAGCATGGCTGGGGAGGCCCCAGGAAACTTACATTTATGGAAGAAGGTGAAGGGGAAGCAGGCACATCTTATATGGCTGGAGCAGGAGGAAGTGAGAGAGTAGGAAGCTGCTACATACTTTTAAATAACCAGATCTCACTGATAACTCACTATCACGAGAACATCCCCAAAGGGGAAATTCACCGCATGGGAGGTGATCCAATCACCTTCCACCAGACCCCACCTCCAACACTGGGGATTACAATTTAGCATGAGATTTGGGTGGGGACCCAACTCATATCATATGGATTTAGCCCAGGGATCAGAGGAGGGCTTTGTTGAAGAAGTCATCTTACATTTAGGGAGGGGGTTTCCTGGAGAGGATGAAGAGCACACTGGGAAGATGCCAAACATTTTGGGGTATATTCAGGGAAGGTCGAAGGGGGAGAGGAGGTTGGACCAGAAGGGACAAGGGATCCTTGCAGGTGGACATCGCACAGGCTCCTGGCCAGGCCCTCCTCCAATGTCAAGGTGAGGCATGGGTGAGTGTCACAGGAGAACCACAGGAAGAAGCACCCTGAGCCACAGCAATTCTTATTTGGGGGTCCTAGAAAGGCCTGGACACCTGAGGAGTCCTGTCCTGCCTGTAGCAGATGAGTGCAGGGTGCTGGGGAGACAGTCTTGCCTTATCACAGAAGTGGCTTGAGCCCCAGCTACTTCTCCAGAAGTCCTGTTCTCTCTGACTTGTTTCCTATCTGTAAAGGGGGGTGGCAGGACTAACTGTGGGCATGTTGTGAAGACCAAACCAAATTCCTTCAGAAAATGCTTCACATTATGCCTGGCACATGCTAGGAGCCCAACAGGGCAGATGTTACCAGGATTGAGTCTGGAAACCTTGGGGGAGCAGCAGGGGCCCCTGATCATGGTATTTCCCAACTACTGGGGGTCCCCACCCACTTTACAAGTAAACAGCTGCAGCACTGTTCCCTGATCCATGCATGGACTGACCCGGTGTGAATCAGTCCCAGGCTGGGTGCTGGCCTGAAGAGCTGTGGCCACCACAGCACCTGGATCCAGACTGGCTCACAAGAGCCAATTGGCCCCACCTCTCCCCAATCCCACACTCGGGGACGATACGTTGGCAGTCTGCAACTGGCCATGGTGGGAGGATTTACATCAAGGTAACCTGCAAATTCTTGGAATTGGGTCCTGCTGTTCCACCAAGAGCCAGTTGTTAAACATTTACTGGCACCCCACTGCTGGGCCAGGGGCCACATAAGCAACCCTGACCCTTCCCTGAAGTGTGGTCCATGGACCAAGCCTTAGCCTTACTAGGGAGCTTTCTGGAAATGAAGAACCCTGTGCTCCCCTACAGGCATCTGGATCAGAATCCCTGGGAGTGGGGTCTAGCAACCTGCAGTTTATGAAGATCCTCAGGTAGGCTACAGTTTGACATGTAATGCTCTAAGCAATTTGGGGTGGGCCGTACAGGCGGCTGAAAGAGCTGGTTTCCTGTCCCAGAGAGCGGGAGCTTTGCAGGGATGTGGAGCATTCCAGTCTGAGAGTGTCATTGTCCTACTGCATAGTCAGGTGTCCTCTGATTTCCCCCTCAATATTGCAGAGAGAAAATTTAAGAGAAAAAAAATCTGTATTTCCACCAGCCACACAACTGTTCTCATCTCTCCATGTTTCTTTCATGCACATGTTTACATAATATAAATAGTGTAGTATTTGCTTTTTACACCTTATCACACACACACTTGCATCCCCGATTTCTTCCCGAACAACCACTGCCTTAGATTTTGACGTGGTCGCCCAAGACCTGCTGACTTTTTCCAAAAGAGATTTTGTGAAGTTCTTGGGGTTGCCTTTTATTTATTTATTTTTTTCTAGAGCAGGCAGCCAGGGCTGTACAGAGATGTTCGGTACCTGGAATGTAATCTTCAGAATTAACATTCCTCATGCTGGGCCTGGCCTGGGGAGCAGGAAGCAAACAAGCCTCTCCAGTCACGGGCAGAGTCCCATGGAGAGGGGCACAGATCCCTAATCCGTCTTATTCTGGGAAGTATTTTGGCACAGCCTGGCTCTGTGGTTTATAAACAAATTCTTTGTTTGCTGGGGGTATCTGCAGCTCCACTTACAAGGAAGTTATACACCCCTCTGCAGCCTTTCATAATGTGGCTGATTTTTACCTTCCGGTAAGGGCTGTAAAGTGCCTGGGTTTGGGGCTACACAAATCACTTCTTAAAGGTGACTTTCCTGTGCAATGAAAGGCTTGGGAGAGCCTCTAGCATCCTCTAGCATCATTTATTCTGTGGCTTTTCCTAAGACTTTGCTCATTCACTCAACAAATATTTATTGGATGGCTCCTGTGACTCCATCACATCACAGAGGTTGGGCTCGGGGGAGACAGAGAAACTGGAGAACAATGTTGCAGTCCTTCTGACCAAGTGCTTATTTGGCCTGTGAGGTAGTGAGGAGAGTCAGAGAGCGCAACAGAGAGAAGGCAACATTTGGCCCGGCCTGGAGGGAACGGTGGGAGTTCTCCCAGCAACAACAGCAGGTGAAGGAAATATCTTGTGTAAAGTGTTGAGGCACAGAAGGAGGTGCTCATGGAAGTGTTCGGAAGGCAGGGGAGGTTTGAAGCTGTGTGGCAGGAAATGAGGTGGAAATATTGGACAAATGGTCAAGTTAGGTGGTCAAGTGCCTACTGTGCCAGGTGGACTGTTTGGTCTTTATTCTGTAGACACGTGGCTGAGAAAGTGCCATCCACCAGACCCACACCCTCCTTTTGTCTGTGCACCCACTAATCCATGCATACACCCAGCCAACAATCCATCCTCCGCCCGGCTTCCACTAATTTATCTAGCCACCCATCCAGCCGAAGCATCCTCTGCACAAGGCACAGGATTTCTTATTTCTTTTTCTTGGAACCTGAGGGTCTTGAGGTTTCCCTAGCAACCCCTTGATACATATTCAACTCCAGAACTATCAGCCCCACATGCATCCCTCTGCAGACTATTTTCAGGTGATGGTGGTATTATAAACAAGGAATTAAGTAGTCATGTGACAGTGAGGCTTACCTGGACTGATGACTGGGAAACATGTACCCAGGATAAAGGTATCACGGGTAGGTCTACTGAGCACAGAATGATGTGGAAATCTCATTCTGACAAATCATTCTTTTTAAGAGTCAGTTATAAAGCTGTCAGAGCACATGGCAACGCTGTTAGAGCATATGGCAACATACGCCCTTCACATCATTATGGTGTATTTATGCCCTTCAAATTTAAAAAAGGAATCCGGAAATTAAGAATGCACTATTTAAAAAACTCTATGAATTAACCTTTTGTTGATTTGGGGTGAGGGGAGGAGGGAGCAATGTTTAGCTCTTGGTCTTCTCAAATGGGTTCATTTTTGTAAATACTTTGGTCTAACATCTTTCATGATCTTTTATGGTGAAAAAAACATGCAGATTATAGAAGTCCTAATACACAGACGCACACACACACACACACACACACACACACACACGACAAGGTAAACAAAAATCACCCAGAAATTTTGTTAACAATTTGATGTCTTTTCCCCATTCTTTTCTCTGCATATTTTAAAGCAGTTGTTTTTAAATATCAAATCCATTTTACATAGCTTTAAATCTGACTTCTCCTCCCTCCACTTAATATATGATGCGATAAAATACAATTTTTTTTTGAAAATGCCGCCTTAATGGCTGCGAAGAGCAACATCGAATGGATGCTCTAGAATTTACTGAAGCAATGCCCTTTATTTGAGGGCTTAGGAACTTGCCAATGTTTTGCTTTTATTAAATGATGGTGACCATCCTTCTACCTCGGTCAGAACTCTGACAATTTCTAGATACAATTCTAGAAACGAGACAACCGAGAAAAAAAAGTGTTTTAAATGCTGAGACTTAAATCTCTCTTGCCATACTGCCTTCCAAAAAGGTACTTGGGCTTCACGAGGTTCTTGGCATGTGTAGAAGGCGTTCCCAGCTTTCCGCAGTGCTCGGGGAGTGCAGTAAGAGCGCGTGGCTGGCTGGCTGGCCCCGGAGCGTGCATGATGCTTCCGAGGAAACATTTAAGAAAAACAAAATAAAACAACAACAAGAACAACAACAAAAACCTAAAACAAAACATGGAATGATTTGCATTTCCTGCTTTCTATCGTTCCAAACTCAAACCAATCTGCTTATAAAAACTTTAAAGAAATGGCTCAAGATCCTCCTAACCTGAGTTTCAAACCGTTGATTTAAGTTTCGGATCTGAAAGTTGTATAACGAGTTTCTGTTGAATAAGACAATTTCCTACTCACTTTTTACACCTAAACGTAAGGTTTGCTCACTGACAAGTCAGACCATTGCCACTTCTCTCGAAGGAGGAGACAGCGTCCCCTGCGCTCTCAGAGCCGCAGCCTGGCCAACAAGGGTGAGGGTTGGGGGCTTGGCCGCCCCCGGGATGGGGCGAGGGGTTCCCGAGGGCTTGGGAGGGCGGTTTGGGAGAGAGCTCCGGCTCCGGAACGGGGTGTCCTGGGAACAAACACTCCCGGGTCTGTGACTTCGGACAAATCACGCTCGCTCTCCCAGCCTCAGTGTGCCGTTCTGTAACTTGCGTCCAACTCCGGCGCGCACGGACCGAACGCCCCTCGGCACGGAAAGAGCCCGCGGAGACGCGCACAGAGCGGGGCTGGGGCCGGGGCACGGTGAGCACTCACCTCCGCCGTACATCTGGCACAGGTAGGGGAAGCGCCACACGTTGCCCAGGCCCACAGCGTACGAGATGCAGGCGAACACGAACTGCAGCGGGTTGGACCACAGCGGCCGCGTTTTCTCCATGGCCCCGGCCTCGGCGCGCTCGGCTCCGGCTCGGGGGTCCGGCACGGCGGTCTCGGTGCGCGGTCGCCAGGAGCACCCTCCCGCCCCCGGCTCGGCTTGGGGGTGGCCCCGCGCCTCCGCCGCCGAAGCAGCTAGCCGATTTTTAAATTGCTAATCTCATTAACGGCGCGCCCGTCGGAGAGGCGAGGCTGGTAAATGGATGACGGCGAGCCCCACCCCGCCCGGCCGCCGCTGCCGGGAAGGCACCCGAGATTACAGAGGACAGGGCGGCGTCCCCCGGAGTCCTGCGGCTCGGCGGGGCCTTTCCTTAGGTTGTGGAACTCCTAGGAGTGGGCGCTTTCCCTCGCCACTCACCTGTCATTTATCAAGCGCCTACTGTGTGCCAGGCATTGTCTGGGGACACGGCTGTGAACCACATCCCAGCTCCCTCTTGGAGCTGACATTCTGGTAGAGGGAAACACTTGAATTGGACTGCATGAAATGCCCCATTTTCAACCATTTTTTAAAATTTATTTATAGAAAGGACAATGTCATATGGTTCAACCTAGCCCACTTATAAGACTGAGAGACGCGAGGAAGACACTTAAGGCAAAGTAAAGGGGTAAGCAGTTCCGGGGGGTGGTCAGGGATGGTTAGGGAGGGCTTCTCAGAGGAGAGGGCATAACATTTGCCAGGGAACAGAAAGAAGTGAGGGACCTTCCTGGCAGTCCCGTTCTCTCCATCCACCCAACAGCTTGGCCCTGCGTGCCTACTGGGTTCGGGAACCGAATCAGATTTTGAACTGTTATGGGGGACTCTACTGCTCAGGCCAGCCTAGGGGCCAGAAATTTTGATTTATTAGGCCAGGGTAGGGAACTAAGAAATCTCATATTTCTGCCAGTCTTACAATGTGATTTGACTGAGGGTAGTCACTAGACAAGACAGAGCTTGGTGCTTTGCAGTAATGTGGGATCTGGGTTTGTATCCCAACTCTGCTACTGACTCAGCTGTGTGACCTTGGACAAGGCACTTGACTTCTCTCAGTCTCTGTGTACTCCTCCGTAATGCCAACAGATGTCTTCTCCTCTCTCCTGCCCGGCAAGGAAGGGCTCATGTGAGGATTAATTGGGAACTTAGCTTACTACCTGGCACAGAGTAAGTTCTCAATAAAGAGGCCGTTATCAAGTCTCCAGCAGGCTGAATGAATGAATGGGTAACACATTAATACTAATGCCGTGCTTTCAGCAGTGCCTGGTACATTGTAAGAGATAACAAAATGCTAAATGATAATAATAAAATTTAAAAGAGATGGAAAGCAGAGTTGCTAGTGAAAATCTGACTTGAAGCCAAAATGAAATCAGTGTTCTAGGACAGCTCCTCGTTGGGCTTTCCCTGGAGTTCCTCCTGCCTGTCTGGTCCCAGAGGAGAAGCGTGGGCAGGGTGAGGGAGGTGGAGGCTTCCTCAGACACATTACCTGTCCTGGAACCTCCTACTTTGAAAAAGCAAAGCAGAAAAAAAAGGCAGCACAGCAGGAGAAACTATTTTAAATTTTTAAACTTCAGATTCTAGATAAATGTTTTTCCTACCCATTGCCTCCTCCCCAAAGGAACCTACCATCCTGGTGTCTAACCCCATGGGTTAGTTTTGACCTTGATGAAGATGGAATTAAATGGGATGTACTTTTTTTGTGCCTGGCTTCATTTGCTTACTGTTGTTTGTGGGGTTCATTCATGTTCTAATGTGTTGTGTAGCTGTGGGTCATTCTCTCTCACTGCAGTATAGTTGTCGGTGGTGTGAATATGCTGCAATCTACTACTGACGGATGTCTGTGTTGTCTCCGGTTTGAGGCTGTCATGAATAGAGCTGTGATGTGCATTCTAGTGCACAGTCTTCCCTAGGTGAATGCACTCACTGCTGGGAACTTCCTGACCTTAGGTGTATTTGGCTTTAGCAGATATTGCCAAACTGTTTTCCAGAGTGGTAGTACCAGCTTATGCTCCCTTTGCATCCTAATACTTGTCATTCTGTTTTTAAAGGTCTGTGCAGTCTTGTGGGTGTATAGTGATAGTTCATTGTGCCTTTTTTTTTTTGAGTCTTGCTTTGTTGCCCAGGCTGTAGTGCAACAGTGCAATCTCGGCTGACTACAAGCACCACCTCTGGGCTTCACACCATTCTCCTGCCTCAGCCTCCCAAGTAGCTAGGACTACAGGCACCCGCCACCACGCCCAACTAATTTTGTTTTTGTGTTTTAAGTAGAGACGGGGTTTCACTATGTTAGCCAGGATGGTCTCAATCTCCTGACCTCGTGATCTGCCCGTATCAGCCTCCCAAAGTGCTGGGATTACAGGTGTGAGCCACCATGCCTGGCCCATTGTGCCTTATTTTAACTTCCCTGATGACCAGTAAAGGCTGCATACCATTCCATAGGCTAACTGGGCCATCTAGGTATCTTTTTTCATGAAGTGCCTTTTCAAATTTTTTGTTAGTTTTTAATTGTGTTGTCTGATTTTTTCCTACCAATTTGTAGTTCTTTATATATTCTGGATATGTGTCCTATGTCAGTTTAGTGTATTACAAATTGCTTTTCTCAGGTCTGTGTTTCCTTTTATTCTGTCAGTGGTGTCTTCTAATGAAGAGATATTTTTAACTTTAACAAAGTCCAATTTCCCAATCTTTTCCTTTAGTGTCCTCGTTTAGTGATTTTTCTTATGTCCTGTTTAAGAAAGCACTCCTTTATCAACTCCAAGGCTGTGAAGATATTCCTGAGAATATATAAGACTCAGGCAAAATGAGTCTCAGCCATCCATAGATAGGGCTACCCACCTTCCCCTTCAAAGGACTCCTTACCGCAACGGCAGCATCTGGAGTGCCAGCATTTGCTTATGCTTGTTCCCTGGACTCCAATTCCACGGGGCTGCCTTTTTAATGTTGTTTTGTATTGTTTAGACAGAAGGCTTGTTGCTGCCTCCAGCTATCTACTTGCATGTTCTTGTTCTCATATGTAAGTTATTCCTAGAGGGTACCTGGCTATGCAGTGACCTTCAGGAACTGGGCACTTTGGAGAGATGCCTCACCTGGACCATGAGGCTGGCTGCTGGGACCTTGTTGGTTTGGTGGAGGCAAGGCCTCTCTTTAATTCCCCACCCCTGAGATCAGGCCAGCATCTCCTTCCATTCATACTGCTATACTCCCTGGGAGCCCATCCAGTGTGTGAGGCCCTGTGTGGCAGCTTTGGGCAGCACGAAGAATCACCCAGATAACCCTAAAGAGCAGTAAGGAAATGCAACGGGGCAGATGCTTAGGGTTCCTGGTAAAGTCTCCATGACTTTCTGAAGCCCATGTGACAGCTCTAATCTGACAAGGCCAGTTGTGCCTCTGGAACTCCTAGAGTGGAGAGGACAGGCCTGGAAGGGTTGGGGGGCTTCCGCAGAGAGCCAGCACGACAGAGGGTGGAGAGGAGTGGTAGGCTGGCAGGTGTGTAACCACTGGCTCTCTGCAGAAAAAGCTCTGATTTGTCGCATTTGCCAATTTCTGTGGTGTAAACAGTCTTACTATAACCTTTTTTTTTTTTTTTTTTTTTTTTTTTTTTTTTGACAGAGTCTTGCTGCGACGCCCAGGCTGGAGAGCAACGGCACAATCTTGGCTCACTGCAACCTCCATCTCCCGTGTTCAAGCAATTTTCCTGCCTCGGCCTACTGAGTAGCTGAGATTACAGGTGCCCACCACCAGGCCTGGCTAATTTTTGTATTTTTGGTAGAGATGGGCTTTCACCATATTGGCCAGCCTGGTCTTGAACTCCTGGCCTCACGTGATCCACCCGCCTTGGCCTCCCAAAGTGCTGGGACTACAGGCATGAGCCACCTCGCCTGACCTTACTATGACTGATTCTAAGCTACCAAGGTGATGTCACTAAATGTGGAGACATGCGGTAGCACACCATTGTACTGAGTCTCCACTATCCAGATACAACAGGCATAGATAATAGTACAGTCAGTAATTAGGAAGTGCCAAGTTTTGCGTATTTATTACCTCTGTTTAAAATAATGTATTCAATTGTTAGCTTATGTAGTTTAATTCTTAGTGGCCATGTTTAACAACCAGCCCACAGAATTCTAGAAAATTTACCAGTTGGTTCTCAAGAGTGTGTGGGAGCTGGCTCTGGCATTCCACAGGGGGATCGGGGCTGGGGAAATCACTTCTGCATGGCAGGGACAAGGGGAGTGAGTTCAGCTCAGTGATGTCTGGTGCCCCATGGCAACGGGGTTTTCAGCTTAGCTGAGCCCCATTCTGAGTGCTCCTTGGGGCCTACAGTGCTAGTATGCAAGATACTGCCCGTGGACCGGTCTCACTGTGCCCCGTGTCAATCAGGACAGACTTACCTGCAGGATCGAAGGCTAGCATGCCTTAGTTATCTGATTTCTGGAAGAGGTGGAGACACTGGGGAGGGCCCTGACTCAGCTGCATGGGTGTGGGCTACTGGGCCCACGCCAGGGTTCCTGATTACCCTGCCGACTATGAAGGTCATGCAGCTTTCAATAATTTGCTCATCCTAGTGATTCCATTGTTACTTAACCACCATCAGTGGCTCCCAGTCACCACAAGATAAAGTCCAAACTCCTTAGCCTGGTTTGTAAGGTTCTGAGGATTTTAAAAATTGGGCCCTGAGGAATTTAACCCTTGCATACCTAGGCTCCCAGAGAAGCTAAACTTTTCACTTTCCGGAAAATGCTATGCATTTTTATACTTCTGGGACGTCTCTCAGCCAAAAGCACCTCTGCTTTCTCAACCCAGAAAAATCCTGTCCTTTCTCTTGACCCAGATGATTTATTACCTCTTTTTAAAACTTAAATTTTAACACATTAATTTTTTAGAGATGAAGTCTCACTATGTTGTCCATGCTGGTCTTGAACTCCTGGGCTCAAGCAGTGCTCCAGCCTCAGCCTCTTAAAATGCTGCGATTACAGGCATGAGCCACTATGCTTGGCCTTTTACCCTTTTTAAGAAGCCCGAGAACCCCATCTGCAACTGGAATATATTGCTTGCTCTTCCCTGCCCACAGGCCCTGGGTACATACCTGACTTTTTTTTTTTTTTGAGATGGAGTTTTGCTCTTGTTGCCCAGGCTGGAGTGCAATGGCAGGATCTCAGCTCACTGCAACCTCCATCTTCTGGTTTCAAGCAATTCTCTGCCTCAGCCTCCTGAGTAGCTGGGATTACAGGTGTGCACCACCACACCCAGCTAATTTTTGTATTTTTAGTAGAGATGGGGTTTCATTGTGTTGGCCAGGCTGGTCTCAAACTCCTGACCTCATGATCCACCTGCCTCAGCCTCCCAAAGTGCTGGGATTACAGGTGCGAGCCACCGCGCCCGGCCCACAGCTGACTTGTAATGCCTGCCAGCGCTGTGCTGTCATGAAGAGTGCATCGTATGTGTCCCCTCTGGACTGTGGCTCGCATCATGCCTTACTCATCCTTTTCTCCCCAGCGCCAGGTACATGATTGAATCTCAATAAAAGTCAGCTGGTAAAGGAAAAACCTGCTGCAGATTCTGAGCACTTTAGTACAAGTTTATTTCTGCTGTTCATAGCTTCGGCAACAGTCAGATGTCTGCATTTCAGAACATTTCTTCAGCACATTCAAGTTCTTGATATGACTGTTCTCCCTGCTTCCCAAAGCACTTGCTCACTATCCCTCAGGGAGCACAAAGACACACACAGTACAAATAGGAATGTAGAAGCCACCAGGAGATTCTGCAAAGGAAATGCTGGGGCTGCTGTGTTGACTTGCCTAGCTCAGGTGGTGAAGGAGAACCTGTGGGTGCACGTGCACACATGTGTGCGTGTATGTATGTGTATGTGGTGCCAAAGAGGTGGGAATGTCCCAACTTTTCCCTGAGCCCTGGAACTCTCTTGGCTGCAAGTGGAGCTTCTGGCCTCAGAGCCCCGCTGTCTCAGAGCTGCCAAGCTCCTTGGAGCAGTGCTCCTTAAACATCAGTGAATCTCCTGGGGGTCTTGGTCCAATGCAGATCCTGGCTCAGTAGGTCTGGGACGGCACCTGCGATTCTGCATTTCCCACAAGCCCCCAAGGGATGGTGGTGCTGCTGGTCCAAGGCCCTCATTCCAAATCAGACCCATCAATACTCCCATTCTCCAACCATGTTTGCCATTTTTGCCAATAGCCGTATTTATCATGCTTGTGAACCATGTGGACTTTTATCATTTTTCTTTAAATTAATTCACTTTTCACTTAAATACATTTGAAAATGAAATTTTACATCACTACCACATACGTAAAGCTAGTGTTTTTAAAATTCATTTAAGATAAATTGACGAAAAATTAAAAAGTTTAAATGTCTATGTCTGGTGCTGCCTCAAAACACGTTAGGTACTCCCAGTGGCAGATGTCCCATATTAGGCAACGCAGACCTTGCCCACAAACCGTGCCACAGAGCCCTAGAATTTCATGAATGTGCCTGTAGGATTGTGCCCAGGGCTTGGATGGGGTGGTGGGAATCCAACCAGAGGAGCCCCACCACCATATCTTGATATTCTGTATTGTGTTTCTGTGTGGGGATTCCATTTGACAAAAAAGTTAAGGTCCAAAACGATCAGAAACCTGCTGCTGAGCCCATCCGTTTGTTTTAGAGACGCCCTGGAGTCTGCGGTCCGATATGGTGGCCGCTAGCCACATATCTTTACTTAACTTTAATTAAAATGAAGTACAATTAAAAATTCAGTTCCTCAGTCACATTTCAAGAGCACAACAGCCACATGTGGTTAGTGGCTACTGTCAGGACAGCACTTATATAGAACATTTCCATCACTGCAGAAAGTTCCATTGGACAATCCTGACTTAGGGAAGCTGGGAAAAGAATTTGGTGATAATGCTTGCCACAGTCTCTTGCCTTCTGGGCCTGGACTGTGGGCAGCTGCTTGGGATAAAGTAATGTCCCTCACACTGTCCCTTTGTTCTCAGAGAAGGAAAGATGGGAACTTCCTTCTCTTCTCTCCTCTGCCTCTCACAATGCTGACCAGGGGATCATCTCCCGGGAGGAGGCCAGCTGTGCTGAAAGTGGCTCCATCCCTACAAGCTACTTCAGCTGCAAGATGGGAAACTGTAATACTATCTTTTGAACTCCAGTCCCTACCTCTCCTGCTACCTTTCAGTCTCCTGGGCCCCGGAATGTGCTCTCTGCCCCACTGGTCCCCTATCTCTGGCCCTCCGTTTTCCCAGTGCCTCCCTCCCTGGCCTGGCCTTTGCGGTTGGTCAAGTCCACGTGTCTCCCTCTTACTCACCTTTGCCCTCTGTTCCTTTTGCTGTTTCTCAGCCCTGTGCCACCCAAACTTGAGGATTTCTGGGCTCCCCAGACTGCTGCTAGGGACTTCTGGAAAGTCTCACAAAGCTATGACTGTATCTGCTGCAAGCATAGACTGTGAGGCCGCGGCGGGGCCTTCCTGTTGCTCACTTTTTTGTGATCCATGTCTGGCTGTGGTTCTTTCTTGTGGTCCTGGGGCAGGGTTCCCAGATCTTCTCCATATGCTTCAAACTTTTCTTTCCATACTCCTCATCCCGCTGATGATGTAATAAAGGTCTTGGGAATCTCCCAGATGGCTAAGGGAACCACCCCCAGGCTGGGCCTCCACCTGAGATTCTCCCTCCTGTCCAGTCAGCTTGAGTGTGGGCTCTCACTCCCTCCTGGCCCTTCGGCATCTCTCCCATCAGTCATCCCTCTCTCCCTGGCATTGCTGATGGCTTTTCTTTTCCTTTCCTTTCCCTTCCCTTCTTTCTCTCTCTCTCTTGCTGTTTGCACAAAGACATTCTCAGGTTCCACTAGAAGCATCTTTAAAACCTTCTAGATCTGCTTACCATCAACCTTTAGACAACTGTGTGGTCCACATTCCTTACCTTGGTTCCTCACCACACCCTTCATTCCTTTACCTCTTACAAGGTAGTAGTGTGGCACTCAGACCTAGATTATAACAAATCCACTCTGTCAAATATACCCAGAAACATGACCCATCCTTTTTTCCTTCTGTTATAATGGAGGGGTTAAGGGAAGACCCTTCTTCCTGGCTAAGCCCCTTCCCATGCCAGGACTAGGTGTGCCTTCAACTTCCTCTGTATCTTCACACACCTGGGCTGATATAGGTATATGGTAATTTCTAAATAAAGACTAGATGACTTAACTTAAGGAAATTAATATTGTTAGAGAATAGAGAAATTTGGAAAATGATGTTAATGAGTACTCAAAAAGATATTAACTATATTCAATTTTTTTCTTTTTTACTTTTCATAATGAAATACATGTAGAGAAAATTACACATAAAAAAATCTATACCTCAACAGATTATCATCTCCTTGTGTCTTTCAGATCCCAACTTTCTCCCTGAAAAAGTATCCACTATGCCAACAGTCCTTTCTTTGCTTTTTTGTGTGGTCTTACCACTGAAGCATGAATCCCTAAACGCTATACTTTAATTTTGTCCGTGTTTGAACTTCATATTGTGAAAAAATAGAGTGGCTATTCTTTGATGTCTGACTTCTTTTGCCTTACATTATGTTTTCTTTGTTGTTGTTTCATCTAAGTTGATATTGCAGCTATAGTTTTTACTTGGCCAGTCTATTATATTTCTTATGTAACTACAAATTATTTAACCATTTTACTGTTGATAGCTATTTGGATTACTTAGCTTTTGGATATTATGAAAAATGCTGCTTGGAACATTCTGGTACATGTGTTCTGGTACACATGTGTAGAAAGACTGAAACATAGTGTGTATGTATTTTAAACTTTGATAGATGATTCCAAAAGTGTTTCAATTCATTTATATGTATGAATTAGAGAATTCTAACTGCAATATATTCCTGCATAGTCTGATGAAAGCAAAAAAAAAAAAAAAAAAAAAAAAGAGAAAAGAGTTATTAAAAATTCAGGACAAATATAAACCACAAAGTAAGACAGGAGAAATATCAGTTCAAATGTATCAGTAATTACAATAAATGTAAATGGATTCAATGGACCATATGAAAGACAGAGACTATAATGACTGGAATAAAAAATTCACACATACAGTTACATGCTATTGACAAGAGATATACCAAACATATGCTCACAGCAACATTTACAGTAAAATGATGAAAATAGGAAAACGCTATCCAAAAGAAAGCAAAAAAAAAAAAAAAATCATTAGTGATAGAAAGGACATCTATCACCAGAAAGTTGTAACATTAAAAAAAAATTACAGTTCATAAAACAGCTTCAAAAAACAAGAACAACAAATTGATTTATTCGTGGATTACATGGATAAACTGACATATCTACCATCATGACAGAGATATCTGTACTTATTTCTCCATTTTTGATAGATAAAGCAGAAAATAAAAAGAACAGGGAGTGAAAATTGATGATACAGATTATTAGGATAAAAACTAAAATGGAACTTCTAGAAATAGCAATAATAGAAATTAAAAATTAAGTGGATGGATTTAAAAGTGGATGAGACACAGTTAAGGAGAGATTTGATGAACTCAAAGATATGTCAGAAAAAAATTATGTGGCACATTGCAGAGTTAAGACGCGAAAAACAAGAAAAAATTTAAGATATATAAATAAGCTATGTAGGACAATAAAGTCTAATATATGCTTACCTAGAATTCTAGAAGGAGAAGAGAGACCGGGACAGAGAAACACTTAAAGTACAACAGCTCAACATTTCCCACCACAGATTCATGAAGCCCAGTGAATTCCACGTAGGATAAAAAAATGTAATGCCCATCAAGATGTCTCATGATCATGCTCCAGAACATCAGGGTGAGGCCCTCAACCCACATCAAAGGTCTCGCTGCAGAGGAGTATTTAATTGGTGGCATTTTGAAAAAAATTAAAAGGTAGAACTTAAATCTTGGACAGGTAAAATAGCATATGACAGAAGAGTGGTAAGAGCGGAAATGTTCTAAGGCGGTGAACAACTTTAGACTTTGTGAAAGTATGCAAAGCAACCATTTCAAGTTGTCCCCAGGTTTCTTTTATAGCTTTCCAGGATAGAAAGAATTCATACACTGCATTTGGTTGTCATGAATACAGTTGCTTTTAGGACAGTTTTCCCACCTTTTTATTTTCAAGACATTGACTTTCTAAAGAGACCAGGCTAATTGTTTGAATTGTATAATGTCTTACATTGAGGATTTGTCTGATTATTTCATTGTGGGGTCATTTAATATGGCCTTTTCCCCCGTGACTTGCAAAGAATGTGTTAATGTAGTCTTTATACGGCACACGCACGCGTGCGCGCGCACACACACGCGTGCGCGCGCACACACACACACATTATAACATCCTATAGGCACTTAGGCAATTAACTGTATTTATTATTAACGGAATTTTGAATTTAAAAAGTGTAT
Source organism: Macaca thibetana thibetana (assembly GCF_024542745.1). Lineage (NCBI taxonomy): Eukaryota > Metazoa > Chordata > Mammalia > Primates > Cercopithecidae > Macaca > Macaca thibetana. The sequence continues at coordinate 100,040,936 of NC_065579.1, forward strand.
AGGCTAGGTGCAGTGACTCACGCCAATCATCCCAGCACTTTGGGAGGCTGAGGTGGGAAGATCGCTTGAGGCCAGGAATTTGAGACCAGCCTGGGCAACATAGTGAGACCCTCTCTTTGCAGAAAATAATTTTTAAAAAATTAGCTAGGCATGGTGGTACACACCTGTAGTCCTAGCTACTTGGGAGGTGGGAGGGTCACTTGAGCCCAGGAGTTGGAGGCTGTAATGAGCTATCAATGTGCCACTGCACTCCAGCCTGGGTGACACAGTAAGATCCCATCAAATAAACAAACAAATAAATAATAAAATAAAAAGTATACAACCTTCCTGAGTTTACATTCACCAAATGGGGCGTAGTGCTGACCTTCTTCACTGAGCTATTCCAAGCAATTTAGAATATTTAGCAAATATAACAAGAGGCAGAGAGCTTCTAGGATCAGAGGAACTGCTGGCCAGAGCTGAAGGCCAGGTGGCTGCATAGAACTGGCACTGGGTTGGCAGCTGCAGGCTACAGCTCCGTGTTGCTGTGGCTCTGTTTCTGGCCACACTTCTGTGAGATATGATAACAACTAATGGGACACAGATGACTTGAATGGCAGCCTTAAAAATAAAAGAAAATGAAAAGACACCTAAGACTTGAAAGCAAAGAAAGCCTAACTTAAAATAATGTAGGGAAATACTAACATAAATGTTTAAACTTGTACTTCACCAGTATATACTGGTAAAAACTCAGGGCTTCCCGAGCCTCTGAGTAAGGTTACAAAATGATTTTAATATTCCATGTCCTTTTGCCTATATGCCTACATCCAAAGGACAACTGTGTCAACTGAGTAACCCAAGTGGATTTTCTGTGAATTGATGCCTATGTATTCTGAAGTAACTAATTTGAGTAAACACCACAAAGTGGGAGTCCTTTCTAAAGGAACAAGAGGAATGGAACAAAGAGGCATTTTTCAGGTCAGAGGGAACAGATGCAGAAATGAGCTTGTTCAGAAAACATTGTGGCTTCTCACCACGACCACTCAGCTGATCCCCCGCATTAAGGAAGATTCAGCCACGTGCTATGAAAACAAGGGGCTCAGAGAGCAGTGAGGAATCCTTCCTTCCTTTTTGTTGGTCTTGGCTGAATTTATTCCTTCACCTCAAATATTTTTGCTGGGAACAAGCAATCAAGACCAACTAGAAGGCATAATCTGGTGGAGAAAAACAGATGGAGCACTGTGAAAATATTTTCAAGGGTCAGGGTACACCTGGGGCCATGCTGTCTCAATTAGTGACCCCCTAAGGAATTTCACTGTGTCCTGCTGCGCTGTTTTGTACTTGCTCTTTTCATTTCATAACAGGAGAAGCCCTGTGAATCTCACTCTGCCAGAAAACACACATGCTTTGTTTCACAAACTTGGCGGTTTAAATTATATTTGATTTCTTTCCCCCTTCAATACTCCAAATGTGGCCTAGGGATGGGCAGCGTCGGCATTGCCAGGGCACTTGTGGGAAATGCAGACTCTCAGGCCCCTCCCAGACCTCTAAAATCAGAACCTAGTTTTAAAAAGCACCCCAAGGGATTTGCAGGCAGGTTAATGTCTCAGGAGCACACAGGCTTTTTAACCCTGGCTGCACATCAGGATCATCCATATGGAGCTTTAAAATACAGATGCATGAGACTCCCTGAAAAACCAAGCTTGGCAGAGGAGTCTCTTGAATGTTTGGCTTCTAGAAGCTTCCATGGTGGCTGATGTGGAATACCTTTCTCCAGAAGAGGAAGGTCCCTACCAACACTGCCCTGCCACTCATTAACATTTCTAGATCTTCTCCCCTCTGGCTCCCCCTCCAGTTTCCATATCCCCAATGTCCCTTGTTTAAGGTCCACCTCTGCCTGCTCTTTCCCACTGTTAAAATTTCTCTTCTAAAATACATTCAGAGTCAACAGGAAAAGGTCTTAAAGATAATTTGTCATAGATACCACAACAATTTCTTCTCATGAACTTGAGGAGCCCAAAATCTTTTCCCTGCTTGCCAAGGTGCTATATTGTCTGAAAATAGCTCAACTGCTTGGGAATGGTTTTGCAAAATCAATTCCCTACTGCATTACAGGGAATTAAGTGCTCCTAAAACTTCCCTTCTGACTTTGTTTCCATTTCCTAATATACGGCCTACCCAGAATGATGTGTTATCATTGTCTGTCACATTTTGTTTCATTTATGCTGTACTTTTTTGGCGGGGGGGCACGGAGTCTCGCTCTGTCACCCAGGCTGGAGTGCACTGGTGTGATCTCAGTTCACTGCAACCTCCGCCTCCTGGGTTCAAGCAATTTTCTGGCCTCAGCCTCCTGAGTAGCTGGCATTACAAGCACATGCCATCACGACTGGCTATTTTTTTGTATTTTTCAGAAGAGACAGGGTTTCACCATGTTGGCCAGGCTCATCTCAAACTCCTGACCTCAGGTGATCCATCTGCCTCAGTCTCCCAAAATGCTAGGATTACAGGTGTGAGTCACCGTGCCTGGCCTATGCCGTACTTTTTGTGTTATAATACAGCATATATGGCATAGAGCATACTATGGAAAATAAATACACGTATAAATGATAATTACAAGACAAGTGCTCTTGTAGCCATCACCCAGGTGGTTGAGACTTGGTATAGTGTGTGGCCAGTTTTCATAAATATTCTGTATTTGCACAAAGAGAAAAAAAATTGGATGCTGTAGTTTGTTTTATTTATTAGGCCAAATCTGCTACTGTATTGTTCCTATCTTCTGTATCTTTATGATGATTTTGTGTCTGTGTGTTCCATCGATCACTGAGAGAAGTGTTAAAATCTTCCATTATGATTGTGGATTTGTCTATTTTCTTTTAATTGTGTCAATTTTTACTTTATAGAATCTGAAGCCATTAAGGACAAACTTTAAATTGTTGTATCTTCTTGGAGGGTTAAAATTTTAATCATATGGAGTGACTCTATCTCTAGCAGTGTTAAATTCTCTATTTGGATAATTCAGATTGTTGTGTGTTTTCTGCATGCACAATTATATCATCTGTGAATGAGTTTTTTTTTTTTTTTTTTTTTTTCTGGCCTCATGCTTTGGTTTAGGCCTCTACCACTATATATACCTGTCATTGCTCCAAAGTCTCCCTGTCACTGAAGCCTTAGTGATAGCCCTATGTAAAATGTCAACTACCACCCCAACATTGTTTCTCTCTTTCCTTCTTCATTGTATCCCTTGGGCACTATTTGGCATGTTGGCATGTTATATGTGTTTCTTGTTTATCAAGCCCGATTTGCTCATCTATTTAAGAGAGTTATTGAGTCTATGTGCCAGACCCTGTTCTGGGTATGGGGGATGCAGCAATAAACAAGACAACCGCAGATCTCAGCCCCCTTGAAGGATACATTCTGGTGGTAAGGCAGAAAAAAGTCAAACACCATGCTTCTACTTCAGTGAGGCCTGTCTTGACCACCATATTTTAAGAAAAACATCCCTTCTCTTGATTTTACTTTCCTTTCTACCTACCTTATGCCCCCCTCTTGTTTTTTTCTTTTTGCTTTGCTCTGTTTTATAGCCCAGCCCATCAAGAGATGTTGATGCTTACTTTTGTCTCCAAGTTTCTCTGGTTACTTCTCAGTCACCTCAGCTAGGCCCCTCAGCAGTCCAACGAAACTGTCTTGTCAAGGACACCAGTGACCCCCCACGTAGCTAAATCCAACAGTCAGCTGTCCTTTTCCTGGACCTGCCAGCTGCATGCCACCCAGGTAATGATTCCTTCCTGCTGATGTAATTTCCCCAGCCAGCATCCAGGGAGACGCTCTCTTGGTCTTCCTTCCTCTCACTGGCTCCAGCTGTTCTATCTCTTTTGCTGATGTCTCCTATTCCCTGATTCCTTGGGGTTGGAGCACCCTAGGGCGTCTCACTGACACTGCCCTCCTTGGTGTGCCTACCTCTTTAATGGTTTAAAAACCCTCTCCACCGATAACTCCCAATGTTGTATCTCTAGTCCAGACCACACTTCAGAGGTCTAGATTTGTATGTCTGGTGCCTCCCAACATCCCCATTTGGGAGCCTGAGAGCCATTTCATGCTTGTCTAAAAGAGGATTTCTGGCCAGATGCAGTGGCTCAGGCCTGTAATTCCAGCACTTTGGGAGGCCAAGGCAGGCGAATCACCTGAGGTCAGGAGTTCGAAACCAGCCTGGCCAACTTGACAAAACCCCGGCGCTACTAAAAATACAAAAATTAGCTGGGCATGGTGGCGGGCACCTGTAATCCCAGCTATTAGGGAGGTTGAGGCAGGATAATCACTTGAACCCAGGACGAGAAGGTTGCAGTGAGCCAAAATCGTGCCATTGCACTCCAGCCCAGGCGACAGAGCAAGACTGTCTCAAAAAATAAAAAAAATAAAAAAAATAAATTTCTGATCTTTGCCCACTTCCCTTCCCAAAGCCAGCTCCTTATCTCTGTTGATACCAAGCCTAGCCTAGCAGTTGCTCAGCCCCAAACCCTTGAAGTCATCCGTGAGTCCTATCTCTCATCTCCTTTCAATCTGTGCTGATAGTCTATTAGTTTTCCCTTCAAAATATATCCAGAACCTAACTCTCTGACACTGCTGATGGGAGTGTAAATTGGAAACCTGGAAAATTTGGGGGGCAGTGTCTACTAATATTGAACATTCATATATGCTGTGATCCAGCAATGACACTCCTAGATGTACATACCTACATCAAAAGATCCACACTAGACGTTTATATTAGCATTCTTTGTATTAGCCACAGACTAGCAAAACCCCAAATGTCCAGCAACAGTATAATGGATAAATTATGGAATATTGCCACTATATAGCAATGACAACAAAAAAACAATTGCTACATGCAACAATAGGGATGACACTCACAAGCAGTGTTGAAAGAAGCTGGACACAACAGAGTCTATGCTGTATGATTTCACGTACATAAAGTTCAAAAAGGAAGTCAGGACAGTGGTTACCTTTGAAAGGGGATGGTGCCTGGGGCCAGCACAGGAGGCCTCTAGGGGTGTAGATAACGAGTGATTCTTCATCTGGGTACTTTAGATAGTGTTTACTTTGTGCAAATTCTTTGAGCTGTAGGCTTATGATTTGTGCACTTTGTGTATGTAAGTTTTACTTAAATTGAAAAAGAAATCCAGCTTCATCCACCCTTATCACTTTTTTTTCTTTTTGACAGAGCTTTGCTCTTGTTGCCCAGGCTGGAGTGCAATGGCACCATCTTGGCTCACCGCAACCTCTGCTTCCCGGGTTCAAGAGATTCTCCTGCCTCAGCCTCCCAAGTAGGTGGGATCACAGGCATGTGCCACCATGCCTGGCTAATTTTGCATTTTTAGTAGAGACAGGGTTTCACCATGTTGGTCAGGCTGGTCTCGAACTCCCGACGTCAGGTGATCGGCTCCCTGCTTGGCCTCCCAAAGGGCTGGGATTACAGGCATGAGCCACCATGCCTGGCTTACCCTTATCACTTCTATATTTCTACCTTGGTCTAGGCCTCTACCATCTTTCACCTGGAAGACTACTATTTTTTTTTTTTTTTTTGAGACGGAGTCTCGCTCTGTTGCCAGGCTGGAGTGCAGTGGCATGATCTCGGGTCACTGCAACCTCCGCCTCCCAGGTTCCAGCAATTCTCCTGTCTCAGCCTCCTGAGTGTCTGGGACTATAGGTGTCCACCACCACACCCAGCTAATTTTTTATCTTTAGTAGAGACGGGGTTTTACCATGTTGGCCAGGATGGTCTCGATCTCTTGACCTCGTGATCTGCCTGCCTGGGCCTCCCAAAGTGCTGGGATAACAGGCGTGAGCCACCTCGCCGAGCTGACTACTAATACATTCAGTCACCTCTTCACCCCTGCTCACAATCTAGCCCAAGGATAGTCTTTTTTTTTTTTTTTTTTTGACAGGGTCTCACTTTGTCACACAGGCTGGAATGCAGTGGCATTATCATGGCTTACTGCAGCCTCCACCTCCCTGGGTCAAGCGATCCTCCCACCTCAGCCTCCTGAGTAGCTGGGACTACAGGCATGTACCACCTGGCAAATTTTTAAATTTTTTGTAGAGATGAGGTTTTGCCATCTTGCCTAGGCTGGTCTCGAACTGAACTCAAGTGATCTGCTCACCTGGGCCTCCCAAAGTGCTAGGGATTACAGGTATGCACCATTGCACCCGGCCAACATTCTATTCTTAATGCAACCACAGAGTGGTCCTTTTTAAATAGCGTCGGGTTTTATCATTCCAAGGCTTACAACCCTGCAATGGCTTCTCATATCCTTTGCTCAGTGTCTCTTCAATGAAGTCTATCCTGACCACCCTGCTGAAGCTGCATCCAGCATCCCTCCAGCACTCTTGATCCTCCTTGTTCTACTCTATTATTATTATTACCATAGCACTTCCTTCTTCTAACATATTATAGGGGTTTAAAAGGTAGCCCCCCAAAAGATACATCTACCCAGAACCTATGACCATGACTTCATTTGGAAAAAGGGTCTTTGCAGATGTAATTAAGTCAGGGCCTTGAGATGAGATTATCCTGGATTAGGATGGGCACTAAATCCAATGACAAGTGTCTTGAAGAGGAGAAGATGGAAGGTGACCTGAAGACAGAGGCAGAGACTGAAGTGATGTGTCTATAAGCCAAGGAATGGCGAGGACGGCCAGCAGCCACCAGAAGATATGAGAGGCATGGACTGCATCTCCCTCAGAGCCTCCAGAAGGAACCAGCTCCACCAGCACCTGCATTTAGGACTTCTGGCCTCCAGAACTGCGAGGGAGTAAATTTCTGTTGTTTTAAGCTACCAGGTTTATGGTAATTTGTTACAGTAGTCCTAGGAAACTAATACGTATACTGCATAATTTATTTATTTTTTTCTGTTTGCTGTCACTGTAAGCTCCTTGAGGGTATAAATTATGATTCTGTTCACAATGTATTTCAAATACCAGTGCTCGACACACAGTAGGCATTCAAACTTAAAAATAATTGATTCTACTGATAATAAATATTGATTAAAGTAGTCTAAGATTTCGTTGGATAAACGAACTGTGACATATCTATACACTAGAAGGTACTACTCAACAATAAAAGGAATGAATTATGATATATACACCAATATGGATGAATCTTTTTTTTTTTTTTTGAAATGGAGTTTCACTCTTGTTGCCCAGGCTGGAGTGCAGTGGTGCAACCTCTGCTCACCACAACCTCCGCCTCCCAGGTTCAAGCAATTCTCCTGCCTCGGCCTCCTGAGCAGCTGGGATTACAGGCATGCACCACTATGCCCAGCTAATTTTGTATTTTTAGTAGAGACAGGGTTTCTCCATGTTGGTCAGACTGGTCTCGAACTCCTGACCGTAGGTGATCAGTCCGCCTTGGCCTCCCAAAGTGCTGGGATTACAGGCGTGAGCCACCGCACCCGGCCAATATGGATGAATCTTAGATACATTTTGCTAAGTGAAGGAAGCCAGATATTAAAGAGAATATACTGTATGATTTCATCATGTGAATTCTAGAAAAGGCACATCGAAGCTGTCAGCAGAAAAAGCAGTTTGGTGGTTGCTCAGGGACCAACCAGGGTCAGGGCGCCTGGCTACAAAGGGACATGAAAGGACTTGGTGAAGTGATGAAAAGTGTCCTCTATTCTGATTGTGGTGGTGGTTCCAGGGCTATCTATATGTGCCAAAACTCTTCAAACTGTACCTTTAAAAGGGGTGCATGTTATTGTAAATTATACCTCAAAAAGGTGATAAAATAAGGTGATATTGCATTTATTTAGAATGCAATAATTGTCTAAAGCAAATACCCAGTACTGACTCTGGAGCAGGCCTAAAGATGTCAGAGTCAAAAAGTATATGGCAAGAAGGTACAGTAGAAGGAAGCTGAAGATATAACCTCAACAACAGAAAAGAGATAGCTGCTGATTACTGAGAGCTCTCCCAAGGATGTACGCACGAGAAGACACCATTAGTACAGCCCACGCTGTAGACCACGCAGTGACATCTCCCTTGCTGCATCAAGCCCCTGGAATACAAACCAGCAGCTTCTGTCATCAAAGAAAACCTCTGCTGGAGAGGCACGAGGACAGCCTGAGCCCAGGAGTTCGATACCTGCCTGGGCAATACAGTGAGATCCCATTCTCCACAAAAAGGAAAAAGAAGGAAAGAAAGAAAATCTCTGTGGGGTAAACAGAGCAGCTGTCCTGGGGGATGCTGGTAGTTGTTTGTTATCCCCACCCACCTCACTATCTCCCTGTTCTTTCCTTCAAGATGGGCTTAATTCTGATGACAGATCACTGATTTCATTTATGAAGTGGAGTAAACACTGCTTAAAGTATTCAAAGGTTTCACTGAATATGATCAGGATCAAGCTCTTTAAAAAAGTTAATCAGTTATTGGTTCAGAAATACTGCTGGTGGCTTTCAAATAACAGATGTTTTATAAGAAAGAGAAAGAAATTCCAGACTAGTCTCTCTTGTGAAGACTGATGTAAAAACCTTCAATAATTTATCAGCTAACTGGAACTAGAAAGATATAAAAAGGATAGTATGTCATCACTGTCTTAGAACAGGACCCTTATAAATTATACCTCAAAATAAGGGGGAGCAGACTCTGAGGCCAAGATTGTGTGCAGGATGTCGATCAGGAGGGAGCCTTGAGGCCAACAGGTGTAAAGGAAGTGAAGGCAGCAGGACTGGGCAGGCCAGGTGGCATGGCTGTCAGCCCCGTGGGGAGCTCTGAGGATGAGCCACACTTTGACACTGTCCCACACTGGGGTGACAGAGTTATGTCTCCATTGATTGTTATTGGAGGCAGCCACCTTGAAAGGGAGCATAAACTTGGGCAGGGTGGTTGTCTTCAGCTGGGCAGTGCTCAAATGGTAGACAGTGAAGGGCCAGCTGCTAGCAGGTCTTCCAGGGGCTGGGGCCATAGTCCTTTATTCCTGAATGGAGATTAGGAATAATCTGCACACAGTGGCAGCCAATGCAAGGCCAAGTCAGATGGTAATGATACGATGAGCTGCTTTTAGTTTCAGGCACTTGATTACTGACATAGACAGGGAAAGGAAGTGGGTAAGCCAAAGTGCCAGGTTCCTGGGTCCTTCTCTCATAGTCCAAAAAGGACAACACCTACTCAAAAGGGGCAGGATGACTGCAGCAGGAGTTGTGGGATACTTTGTTGCTGGTGAGCCAAGCCTAGACTGCAGCTAAGTGGTTTTGCATTCTGCAGGTCTATTCTGAGCTCCTCAGAGTCTCATCAAAACCTTCACAGGAAAGACAGGGAGGCAAGAGGAGCTGGCCTCAGGGCAACTCCTCACAAGCCTCCCATCCTCTCTGTTCTGGGAGAATCACGAGGCATTTTGCCAAGAACTGGGTTATTAATAACTGTGGCTCAACCCCTGCCCATACAGCATCTGGGCCAGGGTGGAACCGTCCTCTACAGCACCTGCTGTAACAACCAAGTGGAGCATGTTTCAGACCTCTAAGGATAGTTTAACAGTAAGAAATTAAATATCATTCACAACATTAACAGAAAAAAGAGAAAAATTATATCATCTCAATAGATGCAGAAAAGGCATCCTGCAAAATTCAACACTCATTTATAGTTAAAGCTTTTCTAGCAAACTACAAATAGAAAAGAATTTCCTTAATTTGACACTGAATATAGCAAGCATTATTCTTTTTTTTTTGTTTTTTTGTTTTGTTTTCTGAGAAGTCTTGCTCTGTTGCCCTGGCTGGAGTGCAGTGGTGCGATCTCGGCTCATTGCAACCTCTACCTCCCAGGTTCAAGCTATTCTTCTGCCTCAGCCTCCTGAGTAGCTGGGACTACAGGCATGCACCACCACACCTGGCTAATTTTTTGTATTTTTAGTAGAGATGGAGTTTTAACATGTTGAGCAGGCTGGTCTTGAACTCCTGACCTCAGGTGATCTGCCCATCTGGTCCTCCCAAAGTGCTGGGATTATAGGTGTGAGCCATCATGCCTAGCCTGCAAGCATTATTCTTATTGGTGAAATAGTTAAAGTGTTCTCCCTGAGACTGGGAATGAAGCGAAGATGCTATCATTTCTATTCAACATTGGACTAGAGGTCCTAGCCAGTGCAATAAGGCAAGAGAAATAAATAAAAGGCACACAATCTCACTTATCCAAAATTATTTACCTGGAAACCCTAACTATCTGAAACAAAGCTGGTAACCTGGAAGACTAACGTTCTCTTATAAAGCAATCTAAAAAGGTCTTGGAGCAGCAAAGATGTCACAAAGCCTATGCTCTCCACACAGAGTCCCTTAAGCCCTCATCCGGAGGCTAAGTATAATCCTAAGAAATGGCTCCATTTATTTTCCAAGCCCACCTTGGAAAATGGTAACAGAGATTGGAAAACCAAACAAAACCAGTGTTAGCTACTAGTCTAAAAGGAAAGAACATGCATAAACCATAAAAGGCAGACGCAGCAGTTTAAAAAAACAGTGCTTATAAACCACGGACTAAAGGGGCAAACAGCTCCATACCTCAGCAGTCCTGAGGGCACTGCAGTACAGGACAATAACTGACACTTGTAATAATGACTTTGAGTCATCAGGAAAAGATAAGATTATGCTTATGACTCACTGCTTAAGAAGGCAGGAAATTATATTTTGTATTAAAAGTTTTTAATGTTTGATTTTAAAGAAGTTTGGGTTATTTACATGGAGAAATTTTACTGTTAGGAAATTATAGGTAATATCTGATTTCTTTTACAACCTACCCACCAAGGTTTTTCATGGCTTAAGCAGTACTTGGCCAGGAAACAGAAGTTCAATTTCACAAGTGTTTGGATTGAGCACCTGTGATACTTGAGTCACAATGACGGGCTCTGCTCCAGGCACTCAGTCCAGGGATTTTTTTTTTTTTTTTTTTTTTCCAGAGTTGTTACTATTTAAAGGCAGCTGTGGCTTGGCCACATGAGCATACTGGGCTGAAAATGCTGATCAGGGTTTGTAATTTCTTCTAAGTTGAGTTGACCCTTTGATGAGTAGTATCGAAAGCATGCAAATATTCATTGCATTTGCTCTTCTATCTTCTTAGTTCACTGTGGGATGAGATGCTATTGATGTCACACCCAATTCCCCTTATCCCAGCCTGGAATGTGGCCTGCAGAAGGTTCTCTGTGTCTCTTCACCTGAAGCCCTTTCTTGGCTATGGAAGCATGTTCAGCCTAGGTCCAACAAGTAGTTAACATCTCAGGGGTAACCCTCATCTTGATAACTGAAGGCCTGGTGGATGCATTCCCAGCTTCCTCACTTCTCAGTGGGATTCAGTGCGGTGGTCCACAGTGCTAACCTGCTCATTAACACACTTTTTATCTGCTTTCTTCCCTTTCCTGTTTCATGCCTCCGTACCCTCACCCCACTCTCTGGGATCACCTCCCCACTTCAACCAAGAACCGTGCCTCAGGGATTTGCTTTTGGGGAAGCCGAAATAAAACATCTGGTGCCAGAAATGGCCCTAGAAAGTAGTCTCAGGATGAGACACTGGACTTGATGCTAGCCAGATGACAACAGGATCCCACTGCTGGTAGGAAGTGTAGTGGTGATAAGCCCTGTCACACTACTGGGTCAGTTACCTACACTCTCACCTGGGTATGGACTGGAATGAAAGAAGAGAAGACAGGCTCCGATTAGCCAATTATTACCTGAAGAGATGCCCTGACAACTAGAAAGCCCCCAGGTCTCTATTTAAAAGAACCCACATCTCCTATGTGCAGAAGCCAGAATGTACTGAGAATCCGGCCCATAATTGGATTACAATGGTGGTGCACATACAAAGGAGACCAAATTCACACGCCCAGAAAGGCTCCTTTGCTTAAGTCAGGGCCCTGATTGGGAAGGAGTGTGACTCTGAGATATGTGGGGCCCATTTGGGCAAATGCCCTCAACAACCTTGATACCCCAGATTCTTCTGAACCCTTGGGTCTAGCAGAAGTGGCTCACTCCCTTTTGCTAGAGGAGAGTAGCCTCCTATCACCTGGAAGCCATTCCAAGTCCTCTCTTGAAAGGAGACTGGCAAGATAACCTTGGTCTTCCTCAAGATCTGTCCCTACTTCCACTCCAGTAAACAGGGCTGAATACCAACATGCCCTATGCAGAGAAATATTATCCTGCTTTGAGAAGAAATGGATTATTCCCCCAAAAGAACAGAACCTGGACTGGCAGAAACTGGAAGAACATGTATGGTTATGGATCTTGAGGATGCTGGCCTAGTGGGAAGTAGAAAAGAAGCTGGATAAGGAAGAGTTTATTGACATAGAGACAGGCTTCTGTGACTCAGGATTTGGCATGTAAGAACACATGGAGCCAGTCCTAATACACTGCTGCAATGGGCCTTGGTGCTTGAGGATGATGGTATGCCAAAAACGAGGTGGAGATTCCACAAATGCTTAACAAGAGTGCTGAGGAGGGGTCAGAAGGCTCAGAGGGATGGCATGCTAGAATGGATATAAGGCAAGAGAGCCCACCCATGGGCAGGGGTATTCCCTTCACTGAAACAATGAAGACTGCACTGGTAAGGGGACATTAGCATTGTTGAGAAGCTCAGTGGTGGCTGTCTTCTTTTGGCTAGAATGGACAATAGACGATCCTGGCACGTAACTGGGCTTCCTATCATAGGAAGGAAGGATTCCAGAACAAAAAAACTAATGTCTGCACTCAGACATTAGAGGAATAAAATGAATACAGTAACCTAATGGGCCGCAAGGCCAGAACAACAACCAGGGAGCCAAGGACAAGTGGCTAAGAGATTATGGCGCTCCTAGAGGTGAGATGAATGGGCAGTCAATGAAGTTACTGTTATAAAATCAAGCCAACTAACCAAACAGCTGATGAGTAAAAGACTGATGTCAGCCACCACAGTGGAAAATCCTGATCTCTTATAGTTACCAGATCCAGTCAGTTCTCAGTTCCAGAGCCCATGGATTGAAGGAGAGGCTGGGTGTCCTGAGGAGGAGCCCTGGAGCACTATAGCAATCTTACACAATACACACTCAAATCTTTCCCAAAGAGCCCCATGGCCATTTCTCAGAGTAACTGTACACTGAGAAAGTAGAATATACACATCTTTCAAGAACTACTGAACACAGGGCCTAAGTGATATACCCAGAGGATCTAAAGCACCATCAGAGCCCTCATGTTAGAGTGGGACATATAGGATAGGCAATCTATAAATTTCTGACCCAAGGCCATCTCAGGGTAGATCCAATAGGCCTGTGGGTCAATCCCCTGATCTCCCTTGCTTCTGAGAGGATAAATGGGATGAGTGTACTTAACTGAGAGACCCCAAAATTGGTTTCTTGACCTGAGGGATAAGAGCCATAATGGTAGAAAAGGCTTATTTAATGATCCAAAATGCTCTCTCCATCCCACCCCCTCCCCACTCCTGGTCAAAATCAGAGGCAACACCATATCCCAGGAGTATTGACAGTGGTCCCCACAATATCCCATTTAATGGCTCCTGCAAAGCAAAACAGAGCAAAACACAGATAGATGGTGGAAGATGACAGTGGACTAACAGAAACCAAGAATTGGCAGAAGTAGCTCCAATGGCAGCTGCTGTGCTGGATGTAGTATCCCTTCAAGTCAGCACTTGTATGAGGCTGGAGATCTGGTTAATGAATTCTTTTAAATCCCCTTCAGAAAAGAGAATCAAGAACAGGTTGAATTCACCTGGGTCAGATAACACAGTGTACATTCACGGTTTTGCTCCAGGAGCATATAAACCCTCCTGCTCTGTTACAGAACAGTCCAAAGAAGTCCTTGATCATCGTGACATTCTGCAGAACATCATCCTGGTCCAATACTTTGATGACAAAATGTTAGCTGGACTTGGTGAACAGGAATGAACTGGCAAATAATCTGAGTGTTCCTTATGACACATGCACCAGAGAGAAGGAAGTAATTCCTACAAAAATTCAGAGGCCAGACGTCCAGCAATCTAGGGAATACTGGGACATCCTGCCAAGTCAAGAACCAGTTACTGCATTTTGTACCTTCTACTACTAAGAGAGGCAAGCACTAGGGAGTATTATCTGGATTCTGAAGTCAGCATGTACAACACTTAGGAATATTGCTCTGACCATTTCTTGGGTCACTCAGAAGGCTGCAAGTTTTGAGTACACAGTCAGGAGGGCTTTGTACCTCTCTATGGTTCAGGCTGTAGTGTAGGGGTACCTCTTAGTGATATGTGGGGTAACAATAAATGGGACATTTCACAACTACAGCAGGACAGGGGCAAAATGATCAGACATCTAAGAAAGGAAAGTCTAGGTCATCTCATGAGGCCAGCCATGCTGACCGGCAAAAGTGCTGGTTGAGGGTGAGAGGAATCTAGAATAAGTAGAAGAGGGAGATAATAAATGTTAATTATGGCTTCAGGACCAATACGCAACACAGAGGACTACAGCCTGTCCCACTAACCTTTTAGTTGATGTTTTCCTTTTTGTATTCTTTGTTTTAAAAATATTGTGACCTGCCATTATCCTCGAGAGAAAGTGAACTTAACATGGGACACCAGGTGGTATAGTAGAGCGGGGTGGATGACTGGAGATGCTGGTGGTTACTTCAACATATCCCTTTCATTTATTCCCAGAGGTTTTCTTTTTTTTTAAATTGAGATATAACTCACATATAAAACTTATCATTTTAAAGTATACAATTCAGTGATCTTTAGCACAGTCGCAAAGTTGTACATCTATTACCACTATCTAATTCCAGAACATTTCATCCCCTCAAAATGAAATGCAGGACCCATTAACAGTCACTCCCCATCTACTCCCGAGTTTGCAAGCAGACAGTTCCCATGCTTGGCTTCTGCAGTCTCTGCCTGAGAGCATTCTCTGGTTATGAGGGTGAACTTGGTCCACATCCAGGCAGGCTGGACATCGCAAGGAATTAATACCTCAGAATCGACCCTCAACCAGTGAGGGATGGAAAGTGGTGGATAATATTCCCAGCTACTTTGTCCTTCAGTGCAATAATTCAGAGATGTTTTCCATACCGTGTCTCAGAGGGTCCCCAGCAGGATTGGGTCTCAGTTGTCCATGGTGGTGACTCTTTCGATCTGTCTCAGTTCCTCAGTCTTCTGCAGGATTTCCTGAAATCACTTACCAAATAAACTACCTGCACCCAAATCCTTGGGAAAACCTACCTAAGATTCTTTTCAAGAAGACTATCATGAGGTCTTTGTCAAGCACCTTGCCGAAATTCTGACATACTATATACCTCTCATGCTTTTAAAAAGACAAATGAGGCCAGGCGTGGTGGCTCACGCCTGTAATCCCAGCACTTTGGGAGGCTGAGGTGGGCAGATCACGAGGTTAGGAGATTGAGACCATCCTGGCTAACATGGTGAAACCCCGTCTCTACTAAAAATACAAAAAAATTAGCTGGGCGTGGTGGCGGGTGCCTGTAGTCCCAGCTACTCGGGTGGCTGAGGCAGGAGAATGGCTTGAACCCGGGAGGTGAAGCTTGTAGTGAGCCGAGATCACGCCACTGCACTCGAGCCTGGGCAACAGAGCAAGACTCTGTCTCAAAAAAAAAAAAAAAAAGACAAATTAGTTTAGTCTGCCATATGTGATTTTTTTTTTTTTTTGAGACAGGGTCTCACTCTGTCACCCAAGCCTGGAGTGTAGTGATGTGATCATATGCTGCCATGCCCAGCTAATTTTAAAATTTTTTGTAGAGATGGGGTCTTGCGATATTGGCCAGGCTGGTTTTGACCTACTGGCCTCAAGCAAACCCCCTGCCTGGAACTCCCAAAGCGCTGTAATTACAGTCATGAGACACTGCAACTGGCCCTGCCATACCTGATTTCTTACTAGGGAGATCCATGCTGGCTCCTGGTGGTTGTTTCTTTTCCAAGTGCTCATGAAAATCTATTTAATAAGCTATTAGTTAATTTGACAGTAAGCCCATTGCTATTTTACAAAACTATACAGGATTTTCCAAGTTCCATTTTGCTTTGTCTAACAGTGGTTTTTCAATCTGTAAAAGTTAAAGGATGTATTATAGGTAAAAAAGAGAGGAAGTTATACTTCATATAATGTAAGAGATTGACTACTCTTCATCAATTCATGTTCTACAATAAGCAATGACAGCGACACGCTTACTTGATGGAGGAGCTGATGACACAATGCAAAAGACACCACAGCCCCCTACAAAAGCCTCCAAATCAGTTGTCACCAACCCACTCACCTCTATTCTCTTCAAGACAGAGGTTATTACCTTTAAGTATAATATTTCCCCTTTTTCCTAAGCAGTTTTGAAAATGGTTTGGTCAAAATATTCTTGTCTAAATACTACTGTTTTGTCTAAATGTGAAATATCATTTTGCTGAAATAGCTTTGCTTTCTGGAAGACTGGCTTACGTGACCATTTACGTTTTGAATATCTAGTGGCAAAGCTTTGGAACACAGGCATTTACACATAAGCAGAGGGAAATCATTAATGCCAAATTTTTGCAACCAGTATATATCTAAAAGCACCAAGGGCTTAAAATTTAAGCATCTCTATAAATCTCTTTCAGTTAATCAGAATGGAAATAATTAACAGCAAAGGCTTTAGCAAATAAGATTACACAGTCAAGGTAGGGCAGTATTTTTCTTATGCTGAGTTTTATAAGACATAAGCAAATGATCATTTAAACATTTATTTAATATAGGTTAAAAATGTAATACATAAAAGAGAAAAAATGAACACTAAAATGTCAAACAGAAGAAAACCCTTTACATTTTATTTTGGTCAACAAAAAGTCTGTGCATAACTCAGCAGCAGGCCTGAATTATATTAAACCAAAGCTGCATTGTGATGGCCACCAATGTACAGACTGCCTGTCTGGCTTAGCACATTAAAAGTCTAATCAAGGCTCAAACCAACATCCTTAGAAATTCCATATATATATATGAAAAAGGCTTTCTTTCTCAGTTAAATGGGATAAATCTTAAAGTTGGAAAACTATTAAAAACAATAAAAATTTAAAACTGTAATTTTGCTAAGGGTATAGAGTAAATAACAACAACAACAACAAAAATGACAAACCAGAAACACTAAAATGTGTTTGCATGTGAAAGAATCATCATGTTGATTTACATCAAAGAACATCATATTTGTTTATCTTAATGCTTGGCATAGTTAGGTTTTAAGGTTTTAAAAATATTTTTGAATTTATTATTAAACGATAGGAACATACTGTACAGAATATTTCAAAATTGCTATCAAGAAAACGAATACAAATTTTACCTAGCAATATAGATTTCTTATCAACATACCTTTTTTCCTCACTGGTATCAAACTGACAAAGGTGTACGGAGAAAGTAATTGAATGGTTTCTGAAGGACACACTAGCCCTTTAGCCAAGAGTTCTGCTTCTGAATTACATAGAACATCTTGGTCCACAGACAACGGAATGGATTTTTGGAGAGAGTGTCAATTTAGGGCTAAAGAAATACAGGGTGAGAATGAAGCCCTCAACAAAAGCTCCAAAAGGGCACAGACACTGGTAAATGACCTAAATATGGAGAGAGAGGTGAGGAGAAAATACATAGTAAATGCTGGCTTGTTATTGCATTTTCTTCTCTCCCTTCTCTGATCCATTTATCTTCTTAAGACTGCCTTTTGTGTCCTTTTGCAGGGAAATTATCTTACCCTTTAACATTTGTTTCTTCACTATTTTAACAAAAAGCCTATAAGAAAAATAATAAATTCAAGGGTATTACTAAAAGCCTGAATAAGAATAATAACAAGCCCTATGCTCCAATCAGTAAACTCGTTTCTTGGAATAAAATCTTCATTTGTGGAAGTGGAATGATGTCTCTTAGTAGACAGTGTTCATTTAGGGTGTGATACTCTTACTTTTAGAAGCAGGAAAAATTACTAAATATTAATATGTGAAAAGTACGGACTTTCCTTCTGAGGGATTATTGCTTTATGGACTTGACTTTGTTTCTCCTTACAGTATGTCACTGCCTTACACAACTGTGGATATGATGCCCAGTTTCTAATGATTTGTCCAAAATCGTCTGAGAAAACCAGGCCAATACAAATACAGTAAAACCTCTTGAAAACACAATTAATTATTATAGATCCACATAAATAAAGTCCAATCTGAAGTCTGATAGGTGATTTTATGTTGACTATGTCTTTTTAAAAGTGTTCTTTTTAAACATAAAATGTAAAATAACATTCTGGAAACAAGTATAAATATTACATTTATTCTGAGTCCAGATACTTTCTGAACTGTAGAAGTGCAGGATGGACTTGACTTATCCATTAGTAATACAGACTCACGAAATGTTATGCTGCAAAAAACGCTGAATCTCCTCTGATAAATGGTCTTTAAGATGGAGAGACTGAGGAAGTTAACTGAATGTTCATGTTCACTGCTGTAAATTTTCCTTATAATTGGTAAACGCTACCCATAATAGATAGAATTCACATTTTCAAAGAATTCATAGTTTATCATCAGATAGAGTAAATGAATTAAGATTTCATTTTTAAAAATAAAGAGACATATTTATTTGTAATAACTATCTTTTTTTGGTAATAACTATCTTTAATAATGCTATTCTTTATTTTTACCCATGGGGAATGCATAAGTACAAACCCTGTTAGCTTCTTTAACATTTATTAAAAAGATAGACTCTTTATACTAATGCAGAAGGATGAGCCTCTTTCTTCCCACTCTAAAAATCTCTTCTTTGCTGTAAAGAATTCTCGGTGCATGCGAGCTAAGACTCTGGAGCACTCAGTAGAGAGGCATGTGGGATAACCAGACAGAATCACTAGGTTTTCTCTGTTTTCAATTAGCTGAAAATAGGAGCTCTAGTTCTAAATATTAGAAGTCTAAATATTAGAAAAATAAGGAGAGGGGTTATGACAAAATGCTTCAAAATACATGCCTGAGGTGAGACTGCTTGTATGTTTGTGTGTGGCAGCTTCCAGATGAAATCTTCAGTTTTAATCTTCAGGTTCATATCTGGAGATATAAATTAAGAACACAATGTCAGGATACCTTTTGTTGTTGTTATTACCAAATAAGTTTACTTGAAGCAGTGGCACTATATTTCTCACTTCAAATTACTGCTATGATAGAAGTTGGACATATTCAACTTTGTTTTGATGGTGACTCAGAGGGGATTTTTACATCAGGTAGGAGGATAGGCCAGATCACTGCTAAGACTCCAAGTCTCTATATTTGGCATTTAGACTTGCGATAACTTCGTATAATTACCTCAATCATCATATTGACAAGAATAGTTGATATGACTATATGAGTAAAGGTCTAGCAAATCTACTTCTCTAAGGACAAATCTCACCTTGAATTCCCTTTCTAGCTCTGCTCCCCTGGAACTCTGATAAAGGTAAATGTCAACTCAGTTTCCAGGCAAAACATCTGATGACCACATCTGGACCTGGAGGACTATGAATAACTATAAATACGTGGTAGGAGCCACCCCTTTAGGTTTCCCCCTGTGCGATAAGTTCTTTTAACTGGACATACCCTTAACTGGGCATCATGTGACTGCTACAAGAGATGCTAAGCCTATGTAGAACACGGACTTCTAAGCTGGCTGTGACACCCATCTGCAAAAATCTCACTCTCTCCAACTTAAACTGTCACTTAGGGGAACAGTAAGACCAGTTCTTGGACTGCTTAGAGTATACCACTGAGGAGAAGAGAACTGCCTAATACTGCCCTGTGAGCTTGCTGTGTTTCCTGTCTGACATCCTGCTAAGTGGATCCATTGCCAAGAGGAGCTTACTGTAGGCCTGTGTGAGTCTAAAGGCCTAGATGAACCTAAAAAGAAGCCCTGGTGGGCATTATAGATAAGGTCAGGCTGGAGCTCCTCCAGTTTCCTTAAATGAAGGCTTCTGGACTAAATGATCCAGCAACTACCACCAGCTTGACTTCTCTGGAACAAGCTTAGATTTAACAGAGAACAAACATCAATCCAGAGAGAGAAATCCAAAGTGGGATCAGTGTGGCTTACTGTGCCAGTCTTTTCCTCAGATCTTTGATTTGGTCATTCTTCTTGGTAAGAATCTCTTTCATGTTTCGATAAGCTGCTGTTTGCTGAAATTTCTTTTCCAATTCCTGCTTAGTAAAAAATGTCAGCCCATTACTAAAAAAACAGTTAAGGAAAGAGATAACAAATGTGATAAAAATATGTAGTTTTTTTTGCTTGAATTTTACTAATATTTTGCTAATGATTTTCTAATTTCCTTAAAAGACACATTTATATAAAATTAAGACTATCCAAAGTTTAAAAATATATTCTTTCAAATGAGAAGCCATAAAATAGTAACATTTTCCCAAGTACAGTGTTGGTAAATAACTCAAGGCCTGGATATGAGAAATCTATTTGAAAACATTACACTAATTTTCCAGTAAAATAAGCACACTTTTTTCCCAAGTCCCAAAGTAGTGTATTTTAGCAAAAGGATTTTTAATTTAAATTTTAGTTCCCATATTCTTTTTTCCATTTTTTATATGAACACATTTTAAATTTCTTTATAGAGAAATTGCTATGTTGGCTAGGCTGGTCTCAAATTCCTGGCCTCAAGCAATCCTCCCATCTTGGCCTCCCAAAGTGCTGGGATTACAGGCATATTCTTAAGAGTCTAATCCCCAAAGTGAAGAATCTAGCTCTCTACATATTTTATATAAATTATGACGAAAGTATACAAATCCTTAAAAAAAAACCAGTCCCCCATCCCTCTGCAGGCTGTGGGAAGAAGGAGCAGAAGAGCAACACGGTTGGATGTGGGGCAGGATTCAAGCCACCTACAGAGGAGCATTTCACCACGCCATAGAGCGGGGAGATATCTTCTTATCACAGATATTGTAGTACCAAAGATGGAAGAATATCAGTGCCTGGAAATGATTAATCTTTAGAACATATTGGCTAATATCTTGAGAAAAAATAATCTGAATTTGCAGCTGTCCAATGTTTACCTTAGTCACATGTATTCCTCTCTACTGTGTGCATCAGTTAATTGGACATTAACAGACAAATCCCTTAAACACGGTCTTCTGACCTTTTCAGCCATGTGCAGCTGCTCTTGAACCCTGAGTAGGTCGTGCTTGGCTGTCGCCAGATTCTCCTCCAGTGACTTCTGGTTTTCTGTCTTGTCATTAAGTGTCTTCTGAAACTCACTCTTTAAAGCAGCGACAGTGTTTTCCAAGTTACTCAAGTCTTGGGCCTTTATAAAATCCTATGAAAAATAAATGCATGCATGTAATTTCATGTTGATATTCTAAAAATAACTATTTTAGAATGGTGATTCAACATCAAAGGAGATGAAAAAAATGCTCTATGTTGTGTGTGCATGTCAGCCCCCCTTGCCAGCCTAGAGCCTAGGTAAGTGCCAGCCCCTGCAGAGTCACCAGCAGGCCAGTCCACTGTCAGCCCCCGGTGTGTGGTGTCTTGCACACAGCTGACACTCAGTAGCCGCTGAATTCCAAATACATAAAATATGATGTGTGAACTGCTGGTATTTCAATCCAAGATGTGTGTACCAGGGTTGAGATGGCAAATAGGTTTCATTTTGAAAAGCCAAGTTTAAAAAAATCCTTAAAGAAGTCTGAATTCTAAAAAATGATAGAATATAATTTATACCAAAAACTTAATAGACATACGTTTTAGTCATTATTTACAAGAAAATAATATGAGAGCCCAATTACTGATTACATGATTTTCTAAATTTTTAAGATTTTAAGTTTTTTATATTAATATGTACATTTTTGCATACTTTTGACAACTACAGCATAAGACAAGCACTGGATCTTCTCTCTTCCCGGATCTTGTTTTTGACTGGGTAAGATTCACGACAGAAAAAACATTTGTATTGATAAGACAGTAAAATCATCTACAATTGGTTAATATGTGGATGAAGAAATACTTAGTACTTTCGGCCAGGAGCAGTAGCTCATGCCTGTAATTCCAATACTTTAGGAGGCCAAGGGAGGAGGACTGCTTGAGCCCAGGAAATTGAGACCAGCCTGTGCAACAAAGCAAGACCCCATCTCTACAAAAAATATAAAAAATTAGCTAGGCATGGTGGCACATGCCTGTGGTCCCAACCACTTGGGAGGCTGAGGTGGGAGGATCGCTTGAGCCTGTGAGGTCAAGGTTGTAGTGAGCCATGGTTGCACCACCACACTCCAGCCTGGGTGACAGAATAAGGCCCTATCTCCAAAAAAAAAAAGTACTTTCAACAAAAGAAAAAAAAAATCTTTCCTCATTTTCGAAACCTGGTCTTTGAAAAAAAGATTTTATTTCATTGCAACTAATAAAAGCATGTATTCACTGGTTGTTCTTATGTCCAAAATCTTATAGTAAAATTGGAGCAAAGCCCCAAAAAGCTTTTAAACAAATTCATCATCCAAATGTGTTTGCAATTGTTTGACTTATGAGGAATTATAAAGCTGTTCTG
Organism: Macaca thibetana thibetana; assembly: GCF_024542745.1. Taxonomy (NCBI): domain Eukaryota; kingdom Metazoa; phylum Chordata; class Mammalia; order Primates; family Cercopithecidae; genus Macaca; species Macaca thibetana. Next base: position 100,063,405 of record NC_065579.1, read on the forward strand.
GAACATTCGTGTTTTTATAAATCTATTGTCCTTGGCATATAATGGTTGAAAATCATTAGCTATATAAGAAGTATCCTCCTATTTTAAAAATATCTACAGATAAAATGGTTCAATGTCTGAGATTTGCTTCAAAAAAACATGGCGGGTGGGAAGAAGAAAGAGGTACAAATGAAACCAGACTGGCCATGCATTGGTAACCGCTAAATAGAATGATGAGTGCATGGGGGTTCACGATACTATTCTCTCTACTTTTGCGTATGTTTGAAATTTTTCAGAGAAAAGATTAGCAAAAGCCCAGTGAAGCAGATTTTGAGATTGTTTACCAGACATTTGCAATGAGAGTATGACCACTAGAAAAGCCAGTGCTGCACTGAATATTTACCCAAATGGTCCTGCTCATAGGAAATCATACTGTAGCATGCACACTCAACAGAAAGGCCACAGGAGACACTGTACATACAATGACTTCCCGCAGGCAGAGTGACATTCAGTCATTACATTCAGACAAGCGTGAAGAACTACAACACTGGATTTCATTGTACTCTATATTACCGGTGGGTACAGATGCATCTGCAGATTCATAATCATTTTGTCACATTCATCAAAGGCAAACTTAAGTAATGTTCAGTATAATAAAACCCAAATATAAACCAATTAAAAACTTTTCTTCATTTTCTTTCCCCTCCACTGTAATTGGATGTCAACGTGAAAGGGGAAAACTTAAAAAAAGAATAAAAAAAGAATATCATGCAGGCCAAGGAAATTGCAGGAAATGGCGAGGACATCTTGCATGCCAGGGAAACTGCAGATGTGTGAGCTATGAACTGTCCCCTCTGCCCTGGAGGATACAGAGGGAAGGCCATTGGTTCTCGCCAGGCCCTTCGGGGGCAAGGATGTCCCAACACAGGAAAATAGAGGCATTCGTCTCAGGGAGTGGCAAGGGGTGGGGTACAGTGAGCAGTAACTAAGACTTAATTTTAAGTTTATAACTTCATTCTACTTAGAAAATGTGAAAAAGATAGCTAAAACTTGTTTCACCTTTTGATTTCCTTGATCAAGTTGTAAATCTTGCAGTGCTTTTTCTAGTTTTGACTTTTCATCCAGTGCACTTGTAGCCTATAGTGAAGTTTAAACAAAACACTTTCAGTATTTAGTCTGTAGGCAGTTCAATAATTGTGTCAAAACATTTCTCAGTTACCTGTATTTCAATGGTCTTCAATCTTGACTTCAATTTCTCATTCTCTTCTTGAAGTCTTAAAATTTCCTTGTGAGTAAATTCAAGTTTTATTATATCAACCAAAATATTTTAATATTTGAAATTATTACTTGTTTCACTTAAAAATCTAATTTTAAAATTTAATTTAAATTACATAATAGCTCAAAAATGCACTACTGATATTTTGGTAATATCCCCATTTCATCCAGCCTATCAGCCTCAGTATCTGTGAGTCAGCTTTGGCTCTAAGACATCTAGTTTCTTTTCTTTCAGTTTCTCAGACACATCTTTCCTCTTTCAGTCCTCTGTTTTCAAGTCTTTTCCAAAGACCCCCTTCCCTGCTATCTCTCTCCCAGTTGGTCCTGCAAATCCTGGGTCTATTCTCTGCCTACACCGCACACTGTTGACCCTTATCCTGAGAACTCCATCATTTCAATACCATGCTCAAGCCCACAGATGCTTCTGACTGAGTTGAGGCCAACACCTTTGCTCTTATACAGCTCAAACATTCGAATCACCTGTGTTATTTTTCACTAGGCTCCAACAAACACATCAGCCCAGACAGCACTGCACTCTGTTCCAAGTCATGCTGCCTCCTACCTGACCACTGCCTGTTCTTTTCTCCTGCTCAACACACTCATTTCTCCTTCCTCTACAATTTAATTGGTCTTCACCCTTCAAAGCCCAGCTTAGGTATTCCCTTAGCCAAGAGTCTGTTCCCACCTACTCTCATCCGCATACAACTGCATCTTCTCTGCTACCCAGTGTGACACCTGTAGCACACAGGAGAGGATTCTCTGGTCTCTATTTCTAGAACATCGGTTCTACCTTCCCAATAAAACTATTACATTTTTGGCCAGGCGCAGTGGCTCATGCCTGTAATCCCAGCACTTTGGGAGGCTGAGGCAGGCGGATCACGAGGTCAGGAGATTGAGACCATCCTGGCTAACACGGTGAAACCCCATCTCTACTAAAATACAAAAAATTAGCCAGGCATGGTGGTGGGTGCTACTTGGAGGCTGAGGCAGAAGAATGGCGTGAACGTGGGAGGCAGAGCTTGCAGTGAGCCTAGATTGCACCACTGCACTCCAGCCTGGGTGACGGAACAAGACTCTCGCAAAAAAAAAAAAAAAAAAAAAAAAAAAAATTACATTTTTGAGGGCAAGGGAGCATGTATTACACTGCTTTTTATCTCCAATAACATCTAGCATAATGTTGAGAATACAAGGGTCATGCAAAATAGCTGAAATCTGAAATGCTTCAAAATCAGAAACTTTCTGAGTGCTGACATGATACTCAAAGAAAATGCTCATTGGAGCATTTCAGATTTCAGATTTTTGGATTTGGGATGCTCAACTAGGGTCTGTATAATGCAAATATTAAAAAATCTGAAATCCAAAACACTTCTGGTCCCAAGGATAAGGGATACTCAACCTGTGCTGATAATTTTGTTTGTTTGTTTGTTTGAGATGGAGTCTCACTCTATCGCCCAGGCTGGAGTGCAGTGGTGTGATCTCAGCTCACTGCAACCTCTGCCGCCTGGGTTCAAGTAATTCTCCTGCCTCAGCCTCCCAAGTAGCTGTGACTATAGGCGCATACCACCACACCCGGCTAATTGATAAATAATTTTTAGAAACTTAAAAACCCTTCTCCTTGTTACTGTAGATCACAAACTTTAAATGTCCATCAATAAACGCTGTCCAAAATTTCATGCTCTTCACTTTACCTTGAAAAGGTGTGATCAGGAGCTACTTCAGGCTCTCTAGAAGGTTAAGTATGCCCTCTTCTGGCCCATGGGGTACCATCAAGTAAAACTACTGTAATGGACTATTTATCCTCAGAGGACCTGAATCAAACCTTCCACTTCTGTTTCTCTACCCTAGGCAATGAGAGGACAGAATTAGAGGCTTTCCATTTCTCCAAATAATAACATTACCTTGTTTAGGAGTTCTGCTGTTCCACCTTCATTAAGTGGAGCAAGTTTTGGCTTTGTGATATCTAAGATGGGCTGAAACAAAATAAAGAAACCAAACTGAAATCACCACAGAATAAAGCATGTATAATCACTGAACACTTGCACTTTGCAAGTGGAAAATACTATATATAAACATACCCACTGGGATGTCAGTTCCATAGGTGTGGAGATTTTTGTTGGTTTCATCCTTTGTTATTCCCAGTGCCTAGGATATGTCTGTCCTACAGTGCCCAACACATGTTAGAGATAAAAATAAAACCTATCTTCCCTGTATCTTTTAAAAAATATAGATAGAAGGAAAATGAGGGAAGAAAGGAGGAAAGGAAGGAGCTCAAAGCCAGATCTGATATAGAGCCTAGCATCTAGGAACTAGAATTTTAACTTGTGGGAGTTGAAACAGTGATTTCTACATGAACCTTAGACTCTGTGAAAAACAATAATATTGATGAAGATCTAGGCAAGTATACTACAGATAAACAATAACTTGGCACAAACAATACAGTAGTTTAGTAATATGTATTAAAAATAAAATAATTCATGCCCTCTGATCCAGAAATTTCTTAGCCAGAAATATGACCCAAAGGAATAACAGGAAAGTGTTTTGCATGTGTATGTACATAGATTCATCTCAGCGTATTTACCCAACAATGGAGTATTTACGGTGTGTCTGTGAAATGAATGGTAAACGGTCACTCCAATTAACGAGAAGGATTAGAAAGAGAAGTAGATAACTACTAGTATTGTCTCCCTTTGTCAGATGAGTAAAATGAAGCTCAGCTACCTCAAATAACCTGCTCAAGGTAACACAGCCAGGAAGTCAGAGCCAGGATGTGTACCCAGGTGTGGCTGACCCTAGCTAGAGCCTGTGCTCTGCATCTTCTGAGTAGAGTATTTATAAGTGGGATTGAGACTGAACTCAGGGATTACATGTATGTGTAGGCCATCACAGACAAGAGCAGTTTTTCATAGTTACTTCCAAAACATTTTTTCTTTTGCCTGAAAATATGAGAGACAATTTTTGAATTTTACTCTTGAATTGAATGCTTTTCCTTAAGAGTTCTCAGTTTGGATCTCTGAATTCTTTGAGTGACTTGAGGATTTTAAATACTGGCTATTAAGATACGGATTTAGAATGACCAAAAAGTTACCTTTTTGTTTGAAGACGTAATCTCTGCTTTTTCAAATTCTGCAACTTGTTCTAATAATTCTCTTGAAGATGAAAGCAAAGATAAAAATTATTCATTTAAAATAGTTTTATACCACACACAAGAAGAGTAAAATCACTGGTACCAACCCATTACATGCCAGAGAGAACAGAGCAAGGTGGACCAAACTTCACCATATCAAAAATGTTAGTTGCAAATGGTTGAGAACCTAAACCACATGGACTCAAATGTAATCATCCACAGCACCTGGCACTTTGCACCTACTAGGTATGCAATATCTACTGCTAGAAATAAACTACAATGCTAATACAAATATGAGGGAAATTTACAGTCAACTTTGTATTCCTGAGGTGCTATGAGGAGATTGTTTTATTACATAATATGTATTGTTAGTTAGTAGGTGTTCAAAAAACACAAACTGATTCTTAATAAAGTAGCCTCAGAAAAATGAAAATAGTCCATAGTAACTACTGAAAAAGAGTATCACAAATTCCTAGGAAAGACAGATAGTGGAGCTGTGCCATCTGAAGATTTGCAAAGGCCAATGAGAAGTGACTATACACAAGCTTAAAGCGTTAACAGCAGTCAGCTTCTAAGCTTCCTAAAGCGCCCCCTTCTCAGAGTTTTCTCACCAGTCACCTACTGACAGTGGCAGAAGTTCAGTGATTTTCCTCCCCTGCTCACAGGTTGTCCTCAGCATTTTTCAGCACTCTGCACGTGAACTGATGTGCTGTGACTGTGCTTAGAGTAGTTCACGGGGCTTGGTGGTCAGTCTTTCCTGATTTCTGGCATGCCTTTTCTTAAAATGAGTTTCAACTTCACCAGTTTTACCATATTTTTTGAATTTGAGCTCTTGATGTCCATATTATAAGCTTTTTTTGTATTTTATATTTCTTATTTTAAAGTAATAAATGTATACTTTTAAATTCAATTATTTAGAAAACTTCCAATGCTACAGGATTGAATTGATGGTATTTATTGTATTTGAACTGACTTTTCAACTGCCTCATAATCTTTATTTCTTAGTTGACCAATCTATAAAGACAGATGGTAATATTGACCAAGCTAATAAAAATGCAGTAAAAAATAATTAATGATAGCCTGAAAAGCAATTTCATAAACCTCAATGGCCTTTGTAATACCTAGGAACAGTAGAAACAAAGAACTTTTAAAAGGGCGCTTAGTGGTACCCAAGAGATCACTCAGTGACTCAATGCTTTGCTGTTACCCTACCCAAATTTTCTCACACACCAGCCCCAAGAAAATATGCAGCAAAGATATTCACTAACTTTTAAGATCATGCTTGGGCCACTACTGTCACAGTTGCAAGTTCAACTTTTATTACCGGTTTTCAAGTTCAGAGATGTCTGTCTGTAGCTTAAGATACCACTTCTCAGCTTGTGCAAACAGCTGTCGCAGAAGTAACACATTGGTATAGGCAGTGTTGATGAGCTCAGATTCCACCTCGCTATGAACCACAGCTTGCAATCCATTGAGAACTTCAGAGACTTCATCTATGGTGAAGGTCTCCTCCACCAGCCTGAAAAACAACCATGATCCAAAACTTATGGATAAACAACAAAAAAAATCTACAAAATACAACAAAATTAAGAAACCCACATTCATGCAATCTAAGAAATTCAAAGATTACAGTGAAAATCTCTCTGGGAACTATCTTCTTTATTAATAAACATTGAAAATAATTTAAACTCAATTAATTTTTGACATCTATTCAAATGATTAAATTGTGCACATCATTTAATACAAGTAAATGCTCAAACACATTCCCCAAACCATCATCTACTTTTTTCTTTAACTTTTTAGTATTAAATGTCTTATTTCAAACTCCACTGAAATCAGTCTTATTACATTTAATAATTTCAAAAGTAACCTGGAAGGCATAGTCTTATTTCTTTCTAATATTTCTCTAGCATTTTAGTAACTGTATGAACTATTCACAGGTTAGTAAATGTCTATGGGAAATAAATGGTAATTATATATTGCTCCTCTTTGCATTCTTGAGACCCAAAATAATAATAATAATAATAATAAAAAACTAGCTTATCTTAAAGTTCCACTGAACACTCCACAAAAATGAGTATCATCATCAACAACAGCATTAGAAATCTATTCTAAGGGCAAGGCATGGTGGCTCACACCTATAATCCCAGCACTTTGGGAGGCAGAGGCAGGTGGATCACTTGAGGTCAGGAGTTCGAGACCAACGTGGCCAACACAGCAAAAACTCTTCTCTACTAAAAATACAAAAAATTACCTGGGTATGGTGGTACGTGCCTATAATCTTAGCTACTTGGGAGGCTGAGGCAGGAGAATTGCTTGAAACCAGAAGGTGGAGGTTGCAGTGAGCCGACATTGTGCCACCGCACTCCAGCCTGGGCAACAGAGCGAGACTCCGTCTCAAAAAAAAAACAAAAAACAACTACTCTCACATAGAGAATGCTTGGGTTGGAAGAGAACTTTGGTGCCATCTTCTACAATCCCCTAACTTTACAGATAGGAACACAGGTTTGAAGAGTGGAGGTGACTTGCCTATGGTCACATTGGTGGTGATAAATCCCACAATCATCTTCAACAATGGTGCTGGGCAAAGGATTCATGCCCAACAGCTGAATCCTTGAAAAAGCTTCCGTGTGTGCCTTCTAGTTTCAATGACAGTATCACAGTAACACAGTCCTCTCCTCTCCCTACCTCTACCCTCCAAAGTCCCTTCTCCCTCAGACTCTCAGCAGATGAAGGGCAACTACCCCAACCTCAGCTTTATTTTCTTCCTACTTCCAAAAAGACATCATCAAGCAAGACCCAGTTACACTAAAGCATTATCAGAGTTAAACTTAATAGTATTTGTTTTATAATTCTTTAATGTTTCATCTAGCCAGCAGAATTTAGTCCTTCTCAAAAAAACCAGAACATTTTTTTACAAAAATCTTTATTAAAATATTAATAATCTTTCTATATTCTTTAATAGAACATATGTTCTTGCCAATTAAATTGTTGCTTTCATCTGCTGGGGGTTAGGAAACCAGATTACCAGATGAGTTTAATGGGCTGAATGGTCTAAGGCTGATGGCCTCTAATACTGACACATTCATGGTTTTATGGCAGCTGGAGCTCACTTGGAGGTCTTTTTCACTTATGTCTGACATGACATTCATCTCTTGCTAAAAATCAACTATGGTCCAACCATTTATTATCTCATGCTAGAAATCAACTAACAATTTTGGTACTAGTCAGCATTATGATTTCCTGCTGTTTTCCTCTCTCTTAATTATTCAGTATGAAACACAGACGTGTTTTCTCACTAATTTCCATGTCTTAGAGCTCTAACCATTTAATTAATAACTCAAGTAATTAAAGTTCTGGAATCTTTAATACAACCAGCCAATCATTAATCCACAAACCCTTGGCAACTTCCTGACTACCCTTCTGAAGCTCTGGAATCCTGTAATTATCACATGCATTTCTGATAATAGATTCATTGCTTCCACCACGATACAACTTCTTTTGTTTCCTGTATCCATGAGGCTTAGTATAGCTGCTGTTAGCAAATAATTGATCATGATGAATCCCAGAAATTGACTGACATCTGCTATGGCACCCCCATACTGGCTACCAGAAAGAATCCATGTTCCTATTTGGTTTGCTTAGAGTCCTCCTCTGATACCTGCTCTCCTTGATTTCTGATGTTTTCCTCTTTTAATTATTCAAAGGGGTTTTTTATGAACACAGTCGTGTTTTTCTCACTAATTTCCCATGTTTAGAGCTCTAACCATTTAATTTATAACTCAAGTAATTAAAAGTTCTGTCTTGGAAGCAGGAATCTACAGTTTTGAGTCTCAAGCCTCTCTTTGAACGAGCAAAACGCATATAATTAATAACTTCATTTTGATGGTGCTCATTTAGGCCCAACTCTGCCTGAAAAAGAAAGAGGTAATTTAATTGTTAGTCTTGAAGAACTGATCAAAGAGCCAAAAATGAAAATGCATAAGACATTCTGTGGTCGAGACTGCTAGATCTCCATCAAATTATTCTTCTCTTTTTCCTGGCTGCATGGCTGCCCAGCTAGATGACACTTCTTTGCCCTCCTTGCAATTAAGTCACTGCTGGCTACTTCTCAGCAATGAATGTTGTGGTCTAGTTCCAAAGACCTGGCCTTAAGATATGGGGTGTACCTCTGCCACTCCCTGTTTCTCTGAAACCTGGAAGAGGTGGTGACTTGACTGAATCACGCAGACAACATTAATGCCTTAGAGGCTGGGGGAGCCACGAGATGAAAGGGACCCACATCTCTACCTCATGGAGAGACACTGACCCTGTCACTGAACTGAGATGAGCAGTAAGATGGCTGTTAAGTGAGAGAGAAATAAACTTCTGTATTCTTCAAGCCACTTAACCTTACAGCAAAAAACAGCAACTCTGTTATAGCAGCTTAACCCTTACCCCATTAAATACAGCTTTAACAAGTATATTTGATTTGGAAAGAACCACTAATTGGTCTGTACTTTAAACCAGATGACAGCTTGACAGATATTTAAGAGGCAAGCCCAAGGAGGTAGGGCTAGCACCCAAAGAATAGAGCAGGTCAGCAGTCAGCTAAGAGCAAGGCATCGGCCATGTTAGTTGGATTTGTAATTAAGCAGCTGATGAGCTTTACAAAGCAGTTTAGGTGGCATAAGTCTTTAAGGTCTGGAGGATAGAATGGAGACAGCAAGAGCTGAAGGGAAGCGAAAGAGAAATCTGTAAGGTAACCAAGTGCAACAGGTTACAGTCGCATATGCACCTGAGTTGTGACTAACAAGACAGATTTCTATTATGCACTAAAAGTAATTGACTACCTACATTAGAGACAATATTATCTCTGATAGTCACACATCAATATGGGCAAGAATATCCCACAATTTAGAAATATCACAAAACAATGTCACAATTTGCTAAAAACAAAGCACAAATACAGATTCTTAATCATTATTGTCTATAGTATAAATTTACACTCTTTACTCCTCAAAACCTCCCAAACTCTTTCTCTTACCCTGTTTCCCAGGATTCTACTAAATGAACACTCGACTTTAGCCACACTAGTCTGTTCATCAGTCCTGAAACATGACTTAAAATTTCCTGCCTTGACTTCCACTCATGTTACTCTGATCCTAAAGTATCTCTCTCCATTCCTATTCGAGAATCTGAATCCTACCCAGTGGTGTGATGGTAAGTATTTAACAGCAGGTTTTCTAGGTAGGGGGGGCCTGATTTGTAGCATTGCTGATTTCCATGGCATAAATACTTCCATCATGGCTGATTTCAAGCCACTAATATAATGTCACTGAATGAAGAGGTGAGAAGAAATGCATAAAATTGGCTCTCAGCAGTCAGTACACACATGCTCCACCACATCACTGAATTCCTACCCACCCTTCACGGCCTAACCTGTTTCACCTACTCTGTGCCACCTCCCAATATGCCCTCAGTAACTCTATAGATATGCCTTCCTCTAAAAGCTAGCATATATAATCTCTGCTACTTCTTTGGTACGGTCATAGGCTGATTACTACCTTGTATTATTGATTATCTTTTTTTTTCAGGTTTTGCTCCTCCAAGTAGATTGTAAACTCTATGAGGGCATGAATCATTTCTTATAATGCACAACACCTAGCATAGTGCCTTGTGCCAGCAGGTGGCCAGTTCCTGTCTGTTCATTCCTTTCCCTCCTTTCAAGGAAAGTTAAGACTGTCCTAGGATCAAGAAGGAAAAATTACTCAAACTGAGAAGGGTAAATGACAGAAAACTTCCTTTAAAATGGATTGGAATGAAGAAAGGGGGTAAAAGTGGACAGCTGAGTTCAAAAGGAAAAATAGCATCAGCCTAGGAAACGGCTATTCACAAACCTTTACTTCCACACATATATGTATCTACGTCAAACCATTAGAGAGGAAATGCAATAGGTAGATGTGTGGTATAACAGACAAAGCACTGGATTAGAAACCAGGTTTAGTTCTAGCTATGCAACTATCTACCTTGGTAACAGTCTGTTACCAAGTCACTTAACCCCAATGACATTAGTTTTACTATCTGCTAAATGAGAGGTAGATATGATGATCAGTCCTAAAATGGTTAGAAACAATGGGAGGTATCCAAGTGGGGAAGTCAGAATTTGTTTGAATTTTGTTGTAGAAATATTCTGTTAAAATAATAATAAAAAGAGCTGAAAACATATAGCAAGAAATACTGCCAGAGGATTGCCAAGCTAGTGTCTTGAAATTGTACCATAAATTGTGTATGTGTGTTTAGGCGGAAGGAGATAGAAGAGGAGTGGGTAAAGTACCAGAAATGGTTCCCTGTTCTTAACTATGCCCACAAATCCATATACAATTTAAGAGAAGTACAAGGAGGAAACTGTAATGATAAAAATGAGCATACTTTAATAATACGTATCAGATACTGAATGCTTAATATTTTCGCAGGTACTGCGCTATTTATTTTATACGCATTATCTTATCATATTAACAGCCTTGTGTAGTTATTATCTGCAATTTACTAATGAAGAACCTGAGCCTGATTCCAAAGCCTCAGTTGTTAATTGATGGAATGGGATGACAGAAGATAGAACAGGAAGAGATATCAATTTTTTTGTGATTTGTTTTCAACGTATTCTCTTGGTATTTTAGGGAAATCAAGAGAATAAGTGGAGAGGGTCTAAACTCAAGAAGGGGAGGGAACAATCCGTTTAGTTCACAGGAGTCTTCTCAGCTCCCAGACAGCGCTTGGAACACGCTGTCTAAACAGAAATTTTGGTTGCTGAGGTATTTCAGTAGCCATTTCAGGTGGTGCTCTCAACCCTGGTTTCATCCGTTTTCCTGAACACTTCAGCGCTGTGCACTGTTCTGAGTGTGACTGGTATTTAAGATGGCATGCTTATTCGCTAGAGGGATTAATGGTCTTTTTTGAGCAAGCCAAAACAAAGGAAATGTCACCCAAATTCCTCAGCTGTAAAATAGGGTTCTGGGATTCTTAAAGTCACATCCACATCAGAAAGTTGGATTTCAATCACACAGAAAGCTGGATTCGTTCTCCCTGCTCCTCTGGTTAACATGCGTGTGTGTGTGTGCGTGTGTAAACTTGGAGCTTCTTGAAATTGAGAACTCTGAGCTTGTGTTAACGTGTGTGTGTATAAACTTGGAGCTTCTTGAAATTGAGTGAGAACCCTGCGTATGTGTTAATGTGTGTGTGTGCGTAAACCTGGAGGTTCTTGAAATTGAGTGAGAACCCTGCCCCGCACCTTAGGCCGGCAGCAGTTTCCTCTAGTTCTCTTCACCTGCCACCTAAGACTTGACTTGGCTCCGCCCCGCCCCCCAGGCAAGCGAGAGAAACGAAGCGACGCGGCTGGGCTGCTGGGAAAAGGCTTCACCCAGGATTACCCCAGAAGGGCTTGGGCTGCGGTTAACCGAACCTCTCGCGCCCGGTGCAGCCTCTCTTTCTCAGGGAGGCTGAGGAGCGGCCAGACCCAACTAGGCCACGTAATCATTCCGGGCCCACCCGTTCAGTGTCTCCAGTCCTGGCCGTGCTCTCTCCTGGGCGCGGTGCGGCTCCTGAGGGCCGGCTACTCACCATGGCGGCAGGCGGCAGGCGGCAGGCGGCAGCCTAAAGGAACGGGAGTGGCCAGGCGGTGGCCCGCCAAGTCTGGGATCGCCGAGGATAGCTGGGCCACAGAAGACTGGGAGGGAGGGTAGGTTGTTTAGAAGCCTCTGGTTGCTAACGGAAACCGAGGCACGTGGACTGCAATTATGCATTTTCATTGGTCCTGAGGATCACGCGACAGGAAATATTGCGTAACCGGTTGACTGCCACGTGCGCATTGGCTTCCAGGGCCGGAAGTCCCACCTTTTTGTGCCACGTTCACCTTTGGGAGCTGAGTGCCGTTGCAGAAGGTAACCGGAGGGCTGTGCTTCCTGGAGCTGCCTGGGGTCGCCACCGCGCTTGCGCGCTTCGGGGCATCGGCTTGTGAATTGTTGGGAAGTTCTCATCCAAAACTTCCTGTGGCCTAGGCGACCCCAAGGGTGCAATGGACATCCCAGACCTTTCAATGGTCTCATAGGGCGCGGCTCAGACATATTTTTTTTCAGGAGTTCCTACCTGAGCATCAGGGGGGCTGAGACAGGCCAACAACACCAACGCCTGCAGGTTCTCAAGTAGAGCTTCAAACGACCACTCCCTACGACTCCGCCCGTTATTATTACTGTTGTCGTTGTTGTTATTATCTTCTCTTATATTTCTAGTTAAAAGTCTCTAGCAACCTTTTCCCATTAAAAAAAAAAAAATGCAAAAAGCATGGGTTTTCTCCAAGAGTAGTGAATTTCAAAAGGTTCCATATGCCTGGAACCACTATGGAAGCTTGTTGAGCAAATTCCCGGGCCTCATCTCCAGAAATTCTGATTTACAAGTCTAACTTGGGTCCTTGGGATCTGAGGTTTTTAACCGATGTTCCAGGAGTGATCACAGATGAGGACCACTCTTAGAAACGCTGGCTTGGAAGGACAAGAGTAGGATGAGATCTATTATTGCAAATACCAGGGACTCAGAGTCCTTCACTCAGATGATCCAGAGGTGATGTGCAGGCATTTGCCCACAGAAGGATCTCAAGCCTTGGGTCAAGAACAGTAAGCAAGGTTCTCCTGTGTGTCACCTGGAGCACTCCAAGGCATGGAAGGATGGCCTGGAGGCAGTGGCGTGGGTATGCCCAACTTCACCTTTGGCTAGGCTCCCTATCCTTGGCACTGCAATGGCATTTGGGCAGAATCCCTGTCTTCTTGCAAGATTCCTAAGGGCAGATTCTCTCAGCCCTGCATATTAACCCCTTCCAAGCTCAGTTAAACTTCCCCTTTACCATCCCACCTCCCCATTTCTGTTTAGTGTTGTTGAATTTGATAACGATGGTTGCCATTATTTAGTGCCTATTATGAGCTATTAATAGACACATTCCATTCCAGTAGTTAATCCTCATAATACTTGGTTCCTTCCTCTGTAGACATTGGTTGTGTTCACATAGTGAGAGGGTCACTTTACAAGGTGTTGTGGGTGCGAGATGAAGTTCACAAAAACTTTTATGACTGATCAGTAAACAAAGTCGTTCATCAGTTCGCATTGCTGAAAAGCTCGTTTATTTTCTCACAGGCCAAATCCTGTGCTTGCGAAGTGTTATTAATTCAGGGGAAGGAAAGGAGTGTGTGTATAATGCAAATGTTACATTTGTGGTTTGGGGATTTTTAAAGTTGTTCTGCAAAACTCCATCAGCTGGTTATTGTAATATAAAATTCTGCTTTAATCTAAAATCTTCCATACCAAGGAGATTATCACTGTTAGCCAATCTACTCAACAGAGTTGAATGTTGTTACATAAGCTGTCTAACTAGTGACAGCAAATGTGAACATGTATTTTTGGTCTTAAAGTAATGAATTTGGCTCATGAAAAGGCTGAACTTGTACTTCAGGTTGTTTACTAGTGTGGGTTGGTCACCAAAGCAAACAATTCGAGCCGTGAGGGAGAACAGCTCCACCCTACTTTACTAGTGATCTTCTTAGGCTCTGTTTTTATTTTTTTTAAATTGCTGTGACAGTTTTTTAAAATGCGTATATGTGTGAGTGTATGTGTGTGTGTGAATTTGGAGGGAGGTACACAAGTCCATTTTGTACCTTTTAGCAGTGTTCAACATAAATAAAATGATGATAAATTTTTTGTATATTATTATGAAATGAGACTCTTATAACTTTATAAGTTACCAGTCATAATACTAGGACCACCAATTTCAGGGTGTTTGCAACCTAGACTTGGCAAAAGGAGGAATGGGAAGCTGATCATGGCCTCCTCAGGGATGTCAACAGATTCACTCATTCTGCCACTATTTACAGAACCCCTGTTGTGTGCAAAGTTCTGTGGCCATGATAGTGAGTCTGAGTAAAAAATCTGAGGGGGAAATCTGAGGGAAGAAGTGGAGGGACTCAGAAAGCCCCAGCTGCCCCCACACTATAAATTTTTGGGGGGTGTGGGGGGACTAAGGTGAGGCTTTACTTAAGTAGAAACAGGAAATGAAGAAAATGATTAAGTAAAAAAATATGTATAAGTGATACACAGAAAATGTAAAAATCTTGAAGGTTATATGGGAAAGAGAAAAGTTTGAGAAATACCGAACTGGTAGTAGGTGGAAAATAGGGGAAATCATTTAGGAGATTATTCTTAAGAAGACAGAATCTTTGCAGCATGACTTCTTGCATGAAATTCTACCATACAAGTTCTCTTCAACTTCCCCATCTTGCCACATCTTGACTACTGAGAAAGTAGCCAAGACCTTGTAGAAGAGAATGGCCAAGATTAAAGGGCTCTTTACAGGAGATATAGCATTTGAGTAGGCCTGCAGTAGGCAAGAGGCTATTTTCAGTTGCTTTCAAAATACCTCAATGATCAGCAGAGTATTGGAGAGTGCTGACAAATTAAATTAGTGAAATCACTATCACATGCATTAAAGGAGGTCAAGCGAGGAAGTGGTTCACCATAAAACACAACTCCCTGGAAGAATGTGTGGATGTTGGCAATTACTTAGCCCAAATTATAGATTAGTTTCACTGATAATCTCAATGCATTAACAACACCCCAAAGGGAACAAACACCAAAACCATCAAAATGAGAAGCCTACCTCAAAAAATGTTGAGAATTGGTTGTGGGGAATACCTTCTTGTAGAGTACAAGAAAAATTATAAAGATGATGATATGCACCAAATCCTCTTTCCATACTCCCTTATGCATATACATTTCAGTTAAACCCACAAGTTCAGTCTGTACATTCAGCAGCTGTTAATGGGAAGCTGGACTCTCAAGACACAATGGGGAAGGGAGCAATGAACAAGATGGGATTGGTCTCTTTCAAAAATGGGCTTATAATCAAGTCAAGGGAGAATTCAAACTTGCAGAATAATTTCAAAGCAGACAGTTAGTAGTAGGGTAGTTCAGAGAGGGTGCGAGATAGTTCACTTCTGTTGAGACTGGAGAGGAGAGATTCAGAAAAGTTTTCCAGAAGGCAGTGGAATTTGGGTTAGGTTTTAACAGGAGTGTGGAAAAGTTGTGGGTGAGTGTGATGATTGTGAAATTGAGAGTTGTCCTGAACAGGGAACCCAAATTTTCATCAGGTGCTGCAGTAGAAGTGTCCAGAGATGTACATTTAGATTTATTATTATTACAAGTGGCAAACTACAAAAAGAGATATACTGACAGCTTATACAAGGGTGGAGCACCTTTAAGAAGAGTGTCTTACTCAGAAATGTGGATCTTCCTAGATCTGTGGTCTTCAATAAATGTTTCCCTGGACTGTTGTCAATGTAAGGGTGTTCACCGATTGCATTTCATCATAGAAAATGGAAAAAAAAAATCAAATTTGCTCAGGAAGTTTTGCCTACAAAGCTAGGGCTGTGTAGTCCTATTGGAAGAGCTGAATAGCCTAGTGCAAGCTGTGTTCATGATTGGAAGTTTTCTCAGTGAGATGGATAAATAATATATGAAAAATAAAGTGAACTCAAACGGAAATGTCATTCTTAGCCAACTTATATGAGTTTATTTTCCCCACTACTATATTGCAAGCTCCTTGAAGGAAGAAATATTGATTATATAATAACATAGTATGGCTGGCCTTTAATAAGCTCTGAGCTATGCTTGCAGAATTGAATTGGAGATAAACAGGAACATCTCAACAAACATTTGTGAATTCCTACTGGGTTCCAGATACTGTGTGTGTGGGTTGCATTTGGCCCCGGACATGCCCTCTTTTAGAAAGCATATCATAAGGCAGCAGACATATTCAGCTATCCCTATTTCCCATGTTAAATGTAACTTTGAGGTGATTTATATAACTTTTAGGAGTTTCTGAGAATGAATTATTTAGTTCTCATGACTTAACCCTTATGTTTTTATATAACTACTGATTGAATTCTAGTTGACTTAATGCTACATTTTGAAGACATCCCATAAAACAATTACTAATTTATAGGTTTCTTTTTATATTTTGAGCCCAAGCATTTACAGTTGTTCCTTGAACAACACAAGGGATAGTGCTGTGGACCCCATGCACAGTCAAAAATCCACATATAACTTTTGACTCCCCTGAAAGTGAACTACTAATAGACTGCTGTTGACTGGAATCTTTACCAATAACATAAATAGTTCATGAGCATATATTATGCATTATATGTATTATATACTATATTCTTTCAGTAAAGTAAGCTAGAGAAAAGAAAATACTAGAAAATCATCAGGAAGAGAAAATATATTTACTATTCATTAAGTGGAAGTGGATCATCATAAAAGTCGTCATTTTGAATAGGTTGAGGAGGAAGAGGAAGCAGAGAGGTTGGTCTTACTGTCTCAGGGGTGGCAGAGGAGAAAGAGTTGGAGGAGGTGGAAGGGGAGTCAGGAGAGAAAGGCATACTCAGTGTAACTTTATGGAAATACATAATTTCCATCTGACTTTTTATTTTTTGTTTATCTAAAAATGTTTTTATATGGTACCAGTCCTTTCACCATTTGCGTGTTTCAGTGCCTGTATAATAGAAGGGTCCATGTCATAAAAGAAGTTAAAATCAGTCTTGGATAATTGAAACCCTTCTTCCAGATTGTCTAATGTCAATGTATTTTCTGGCACTACTTCTACGTCTTATCATTTGTTACTGGTTCAGAAGCACTCATCTCCATCAACTTGTGTTCAGCTAATTCATCTGGTGTGGTGTCTATTAGCTCTTGAATCTTTCTCCAAGGGTCATACCTTGAAACCCTTTGCCCCCATTCTTATTTTGCATATCTACAATCTCTTTCATGGTTTCCTTGTTTGGCTCATGCACAACATCCAGACACAGTTTTCTCCAGCAGGAATTTATTGTTTCGGGGTTGATGGCTTTCACGGCTTTTCCTGTAGCAATGATGACATCTTCAGTGGTGTGTAATCTTTCCAGACCTTCATGATGTTCTCTCTGCTGGCATTCTCCTCCATAGCATTGACAATCCTTTCCATAAAGAACCATGTGCAATGAGCCTTAAAGGTCCTTATGACCCCGATCTAGAGGCTGAATTAAAGACATTGTGTTTGGGGGCAAGTAGACCACTTCAACACCTTTGACATGGAACTCATGGGGTTTTGGTAGCCAGGGGCATTGTCCAATAAAAAAGGAAACTTTAAAAGTCAGTCCCTTACTGGAAAAGTACTTCCTGACTTCATGGACAAAAGCATTGATGGAACTAATCCAGAATAAGGGTGCTTGTTGTGCATGTCTTCTTCTTGTACAACCAAAAGATTGGCAGCTGGTGTTCACCTTTTTCCTTCAACGCTCAGAGATTGCAGCTTTATAGACAAGAACAGTCCTGATAATAAACCTCACTGCATTTGCACAAAACAGTGGAGTTAGATAATCCTTTCCTATTATATTTTGGTGCTCATTTCTCTTCCTTACGAATAAATGTCCTTTGTGGTATCTTTTTTCCCAGAATGGGGGCATTTTCATCTGCATTAAAAACCTGTTTAGGCAGCTATCCTTTCTCCTCAATAATTTTCTTATTGAGAATTGGTGTCTTGAAACTCACCTACTGCCTCTTAGTTGGCAGAAGCTGCTTCTCTCATTATCTTGATATTTTTAAAGCCAAACCTCTTTCTAAAATTATCGACCCATTCTTTGCTGGCACTAAATTCTCTGACTTTAGATCCTTCATCTTTCTTTTTCTCTAAGTTTTCATATATGACTTAACTTTTTCTCAAACTATATTAGAGATGCCTTTTTTAGAGCAATCCTACACTCACATGAAAGCTGCATTTTTAATACAAGGTTAAAAGGTAGTTCACCAAAAGTACAAGGTTTCTGCAGCAACTGGAGTAGATGCAGTGACGCCTTCATGAATTTCCTTTTCTTCTTTTTTACAGTGGTCCTTATGCTGGAGGGCAGCTGCAGCCGCAGACCTAAATCTGTGGTACATATCAAGTAATTCAACTTTTTCTTGTAATATCATGACTTTATGTTGTTTACTGGGAGTACTTCCAGCATCATTAGTGACACTTTGTATGAGTCCTATGATGTTATTTAAGGCTTACAGTATTGCACTACACGCAAAATTTGCAAGAACTGCTGGAGATCACTTTTTACTATGATACATAATTTACTGGAGAGATGAACTGCTCAGGTGGAGATAATTAACCTCATAGATATTTTAAGCTGATACTTGAAACATTTGAACTCATTGCAATAGCAACAAGAGGTGGCTACAAAATTATTACAGTAGTACAAAGTGTGCTACAGTTAATTATATGCAGTTATGATATAAACATCTTTATGTTTGTTTACATTTCTCTCTGCTGTGAATGATGCCATGTGTTCTCTAAGTGTTTCTGTGCATAAGTTTTGATAAATTTTATGTTTTTGTAATAGATTTGTGTATATTTTAGGGTAGTGAATTATAAAATAGACCAGTCTGTACATATATTTTATGCATTAATTAAAATCCTAATTTTTTGATATTTCTTTGAGTTTTTTCAAATAGTCAAAAATCTCCAAAATTTTTTCCAATATATTAATCGAAAAATATCCATGTATAAGCAGACCTACACAGTTCAAACCCATGTTGTTCAGGTGCAACTGTGTATTTCTGATTTCAAGCATTTTTATAAGCCATTGGTCCTGTGTCTAAAGTGCCTATTGGTTGTTAGGAGAACAAAGATGAAGCAAAGTCCCTGCTCTCAAGGATGCTATCCATCCAGCAGGACAGACAGACCCATTAGAGGATCATGTCATGTCCATATAATGTAGTCACCTTTTAGGAAACCAGGCAAGGAGCGCTTAGCTCAATGTAGGGTTTCAGGGAAAGCTTTGAGGAAAATCCCTGAATTGAATCTTCAGGGATTAGTAAATATTAGCCTGGGAAAAACAAGGTAGAAAGGACAGAGGGAACGTAGCAAACTCGGGCACCAATACCTGAAACAGCCCAGCGTGTGGATTCCTTACAAACCCCAAGAGATTAAATGTTAGGTGAGCATCTACTTTTAGAAGCCAATGTTGCTAAAATGTCACTGCTTTGCTAAAAATATTAAGTAGAAAACAAATGACCTGGACAGGGAAAAAAATAACTGAACACACTAAAATCCAGGGTGATATAAAGAAAACTTTCATATCTGGTCTACTGCTATCATTGAAGCTAAGACACCAATCTAAGGGACTAGTGTTAAGCTAATTGGAGAATGTCTTTCTAGGAATGGAGGGAATTTATCTGACTTCCACCCGGTCAGCCTGCAAAACTAACCCACGTACAGGGTTAGCAGAAAGGTGGTAGGAATATCTTCATTAAATCATCCACAAATAAGACTGTGGAGAGTAACTTTGAACAGCTAACATACACAGAACTGATATTTTTCATGTATACAAATGAAGATAAATGGTTCCCAGTTGTTCTTATGTGATATAATTTGGTTTTATTTTAAAACAGTGAGACTGAATATAAACCAGAAGACAACATGAACTTAAATATCTGCATGTATAAGACAGAAAAATTTTGCATTTTAAGAGACTTAATGTATGAATTTCTATAATTGATTTTGCATAAGAGAAACCATCAAAACCATGGAGATAGTTGTTTTTACTAGGATCGCTGTCATATCCACATAAGAAGGTTGTGTTTGTGTGTTGAGAGATTTTTCCATGTGCCTGTTGTATTTGTTACTTAGAATTTACAATATTGTGAAAACTTTCCCCTTCAAAATGGATATATGTTTTAAAACCTTCTACAATGTGAGTAATTATAGTTTAATTGATTGCATATTTACTATGTTCCAGTAACACATGTTTCGTGTCTAACATGCTATGTTTAATCCTCAAACAGCCTCATGAGATGCATACTATGATTACTCTTATTTGTGAAGAGAGAGAATGGAGGCTAAGTGAATGTAGGTGACTTTTACAAGGTCATGTAGTGAGTGGATGGAAGAACATGCATGAGTATGCGGAGGCTACCAGACAAATACACAGTCTCCCCAGTCCCTGCAGAATGGAGGGACTTGATCGTCTCACTCTCACACCTCCTCCCAGCAGCATCACCATGGAGAGGCACCAGTACACCTTCACTGGAAAGCTCCATGTGGACCATTCCTTCCTTCTATCCATTCTCGGATACCCTGATTCCTAATTCCCTTGATCCACATTCAATCGTTTCAGTGTCCCCAAATTGCCTGATAGAAATCCTAATCAACACTTTTCCTCTCCAGCTTCCAGTGAATGTCTTGTGGGATTCACAATATATTTCTTGATGTCCTGAGATCATCAGCTTTTTCCTTGAAGACTCCTCACCAAAGAGAAAGTTTCCTTTTCTCCACCCTCCCCCTCCCAACACTTGTACTTGTGGGTGGGCGGTAGTCTGTGCATGCTTCACAGTCACCTCCTGACCCTTGAGTGAAGCACCTCTCAACCAGCCCTCCCTCAATGAAGCTCTTGTTTCTTGCTCTGCTGCTCCTTCTTCTCCATCAACCCTTCAGCATCCAGATCATTCACTCATTCAAGCATACTCAATCAGGCCTTGTGATTTCTGCAGGTGACCTGCAGAATGACTCCACCCTGTCTTGCCATCCCTGATGGATGACCCACATAGCACCCCTTTGTCGTGACTCTACCTGCTGTTCTTCAGAAACCTTTAGCTCCACTTTACTTCAGGACCTGTCTGCTCCCCACACCCCATCATAGCCAGCAGCTGTTCCATGCCTTGCTGAAATTTTGAACTCGGAAATGCTCCTCGCTAATCATCACCAACTCTCTGACTATTGCTCTAACTCTCTCACTGCCCTTAAACCTTGCCTCTAACTTGATTTAGCAATTATTGGTTTATCTGGATTTTTTTTTTTTTTTTTTTTTTTTTTTTTTTTTTTTTTGAGATGGAGTCTAGTTTTGTCACCCAGGCTGGAGTGCAGTGGCGTGATCTCGGCTCACTGCAACCTCTGCCTCCTGGGTTCAAACGATTCTCCTGCTTCAGCCTCCTGAGTAGCTGGGATTACAGGGGCCCACCACTACGCCCAGCTCAGTTTTGTATTTTTAGTAGAGACAGGGTTTCACTGCATTGGCCAGGCTGGTCTCAAACTCCTGACCTTGTGATCCGCCCGCCTGGGCCTCCCAAAGTGCTGGGATTACAAGAGTGAGCTACCGCTCCTGGCCAGCTGTGATCTTTGAAACTTCTATTTTCTTCTGGCCCATGAGTCCTTCTCTTTGACTCATTTCTCTTTGGTCTCAAGTCAGAGCCTTCGTGCGATCCTTTAACCCTGAGAAGTTTCTATTTCTCACCAGATGACTCAATTTTAACATACTGATGGATTCCAACCTTAAATTTTTCCTGGCCAGGTACGGTGGCTCACAACGGTAATCCCAGCACTTTGGGAGGCTGAAGCGGGAGGATAGCTTGAGCCTAGGAAGTGAAGGGTTCAGTGAGCCATGATCGCACCACTGCATTCCAGCCTGGGTGACCCTGTCTCTCTCTCTCTTTTTTTTTTTGTTCTTGTTCCCAAACTAGAAAAGTCACATAACCAACTGTATTGGCTTCATAAAAACTTTTTGACATTTTTCCCCCCAATTTTCTCTGGGCTTTTTAGATGCTTGGACATTGTGGGTCAGCTCCTGCTCTACTCCACCCAAGTGGCTGTCTCCTAAAGCTTTCCTAGTCCTCACACGTTCATCTCCCCCACTTCTCTTAAATCTTAACATATGATTCTCCTGCTACTTTTCTAGAAGGGAAGTTCCCTTGATATCCCTAACCTTCTGCTCAAAGAAAGTACTTTTATCTATAAGCAAGGACATATTTAAAGAGTATTAACACCCAGTAGTGTCTGGGGCATGAGGAAAAAGGCACTCTTAAAAACTGTTGGTAGGAGGATAAACTAGTATGACGTTTTTTGGAGGACAATCTGGAATTTCATCAAAACTGAAAATGTACACACCCTTTAAGCCAGCAATTTGCCTTCACTTCTGAGAATTTATTTAAGAAACAACAAGACCACAAAGGTGTATGTACAGAGATGTTTACAGCAGCTTTTTCTGTGGTAAAAAGTCTTGAGACAGTTTAAATGATCCTCTTATGGGGGAATGACTAAATCAATTATGGAGCAATAAAAGAGTAGTTTTCTGTAGCTGTCAAAAGAACAAGGAAGAATCCATGTGCACAGACATGGAAAGATTTCCATAACATATAGTGAAAACAAAAAAAGTCAAATTGGAGAATAGTAAGATCCCATTTTTATAAACATACATACACGCAAATTTGGAAAGGTAAAGCAATAAATTCCTCACATCAAAATGTGGGAAGAGGTGCTAGAGTGGCAGCAGGGATGGGAGGTGGTTGATCCCTACTTTATATATGTCCGTAACCTGAATTTATTTATTAAGCAAACAGGCATCACTTTTACAGTTTAATGATGAAAAGAGAAAACAAAAGGTAATACAAAAGCCCCTTTTGTCACTTTTTCCATTGTTTTATGTGCTCACCCCAATCAAGGTACCTTCTTTCTAAGAGCCAGTACTCATTTCTGTTCTCTTTAAATCAGAAGTTAGGCAGACATTTCAGGCCATGAGACCTAGATGGAAACCACTCAAAGGAACATGCCCTTTCCTCTTCAAACACTGTTACCAACATTCAGATATTTTCATTTTGGTTGCAGCCCACTATTTTTAGCTTTTTCTTCTTTTTATTTTTCTCCAGATGGCTGAAGATACCCAGGCCTTTCACATTGAAGGTGGGGTAGGTGGAACAGAAGGAAGGGCTTTACTTGTGGTTGATTAGTTGTTTCATAACCCTTTGCATGAGCTTTCTTTGAGCAGGCATGCTTGGCTTTGGTAAGGTCCTGTCAAAATTTCTTTGATTTGAATTAGATGCACTGGGCAGGTCCCATTCAGATATTTAATAGTAAAATTAAACAAAGTCACCATATATTTTTTGAGGGACACAAAGGTACATCATGTAGGAATATTATGAACATTAGGCTCACTTTCTTGCTATACTAGGGGAAACATCTTTTTTGAGGCAAGGTGCATAGAAATTTTGGTGTGACTTACTTTGAGAGCAATGATTATCATTCATGGTTTACTATTTACTCTTTTCACAGATATAGAGAGCAAAATTATTAAACATGTAGTAAGTGTCATGGGGCTACAAAGAGATTCTAAGTTCTCATCTTTTCCTGTAGGACACCCATGTATTTTCTTCTCTTCTTGCTCTACTGATTCGCAAGAACTCTTGTCCAAGGTTAACTAGATCTAGTTCTCATCTAAGCCCTTCTACCTCTGCTAGGACCAAGCTCCATCAATTATCCTTTAAGATTTTTCTTTTTGGCTTCTATATCTTCATCTTCTTCCCTTTTCTTTGATCCTTCCTCAGTTTAAAGTCATTCTCAAGTCTCCTCCACATTAAAAAATAAAACAATGACAAACCATAAACAATGATAAACCATAAACAATGCTAAACTAACCCTTTCTTTGTCCACACCTTTTCTATAGTCAGCTGCCCTAACCTCCTCCTCCTGTTTATTGCTAAACTCCTCCAGAGAGTGGCCTCTGTTGACTTCTTGCACTTCATCTGTCATTCACTCGCATTTTGGCTTTCTCTCCTCCTCCCTACTGAAACAGACTTCTCAAAAGCCATCCAATGAGCTAATGGCTGCCAAATCGAATGCCTTATCTCAGGTCTGCACCATTTTGCACCATGGACACCTCCTCTTCTACAGTTTCCTGGGCTTTTGCTACTCTGCCCTCTCCTTTCTATAGTTTCTTGCTGTCCATGTTTGGCTCCTCTGCTGCACACCCCTGAAAATTGGTATCCCTTGAAATTTCTCCTCAGCTGCTTTGTCTTACCATGTATCCCCCTTGGCTGTGTAATTCCATTCATTCCCAGGGTTTCATCTGTCGCATCTGAGGATGACCATCGAATGTGCATCTCCGGCTGGGCGTGGTGGCTCATGCCTGTAATCTCAGCACGTTGGGATGCCAAGGCAGGTGGATCACCTGAGGTTGGGAGTTCTAGACCAGCCTGACCAACAAGGAGGAACCCTGTTTCTGCTAAAAATACAAAATTGGCCGGGTGTGGTGGTGCATGCCTGTAATCACAGCTACTCAGGAGGCTGAGGCAGGAGAATCGCTTGAACCTGGGAGATGGAGGTTGCAGTGAGCCGAGATGGTGCCACTGCACTCTACCCTGGAAAACAAGAGTGAAACTCTGTCTCAAAAAAAAAATCTGCATCTCCAACCACACTTCTCATTTGCATTCCCAATTTATATTTGCAGGAACTTACAGGTATTCTCCAAGTGGAATTCTCAAAAACTATTTATATTCAACACATCTAAAGAGAACTCGTAATCCACAAGAGTGTCTTGGTCTCATTCTACCACTAACCATTTTATCACTATCTGCCAATGAGATGATTCAGAGTTGTTTATGAGTTCTCCTCTCTCTCCTGCTGCTTCCAGCACCTCCTAGGATTACATCTGAAATAACTCAAAATCATCACCATTCCCTTCTTTATACTACTATCCTCATCCCATTCATCTAATCTGAAGTAATAATTTAAAAAAACCAGTAACAACCGCCACCAAAACATAATTATAATATGTCAGACGCACTTGTCAACTTACAGAGATTTCTCCTACTGGAACTTAGCCCAGCTTCTTGGAAAAGTCACCGAAGGGTGGATAGGGTACAAATTGATGGATTTTCTCTGCCTTCCCCAGAAAATGAGAGTTCAAGTTAAAAATTAAGTCGTGTCTTAAAAAATCAAAGGGATATGATGAACATAAATGCAAAAATACTCAATAAAATACTGGCAAACCAAATCCAGCAGCACATCAAAAAGCTTATCCACCACCATCAAGTTGACTTCATCCCCATGATGCAAGGCTGGTTCAACATATGCAAATCAACGAATGTAATCCATCACATAAACAGAACTAAAGACAAAAACCACATGATTATCTCAATAGAGGCAGAAAAGGCCTTTGATAAAATTCAACATCCCTTCACGTTAAAAACTCTCAATAAACTAGGTATTGATGGAATGTACCTCAAAATAATAACAGCCATTTATGACAAACCCACAGCCAGTATCATACTGAATGGGCAAAAGCTGAAACTGTTCCCCTTGAAAACTATCACAAAACAAGGATGCCCTCTCTTACCGCCCTTATTCAACATAGTATTGGAAGTCCTGGCCAGGGCAATCAGGCAAGAGAAAGACATAAAGCGTATTCAAATAGCAAGAGAGGAAGTCAAACTGTCTCTGTTTGCACATGACATGATCCTATACCTAGAAAACCCCACAGTCTCATCCCAAAAGCTTCTTAAGCTGATAAGCAAATTCAGCAAAGTCTCAGGATACAAAATCAATGTGCAAAAATCACAAACATTTCTATACACCAAAAATAGAGAGCCAAATCATGAATGAATTCCCATTCACAACTGCTACAAAGAGAATAAAATACCTAGGAATACAGAAAACAAGGGAAGTGAAGGACCTCTTCAAGGAGAACTACAAACCACTGCTCAAGGAAATCAGAGAGGACACAAACAAATGAAAAAATACTCCATGCTTATGGATAGGAAGAATCAATATGGTGAAAATGGCCATACTGTCCAAAGTAATTTATAGATTCAATGTTATTCCCGTTAAGCTACAATTGACATGCTTCACAGAATTAGAAAAAAAAAAAACATTTTAAAATTCATATAGAACCAAAAAAGAGTCCATATAGCCAAGACAATCCTAGGCAAAAAGAACAAAGCTGGAGGCTTTCAAACTATACTACAAGGCTACAGTAACCAAAACAGCATGGTACAAAACCAGACACAGAGACCAATGGAACAGAATAGAGAGCTCAGAATAAGACTGCACACATACAACCATCTGATCTTTAACAAACCTGATAAAAACAAGCAATGGGAAAAGGATTCCCTGTTTAATAAATGTGCTAAGAAAACTGGCTAGCCATATGCAGAAAATTGAAACTAAACCCCTTCCTTACACCTTATAGAAAAATTAACTCAAGATGGATTAAAGACTTAAATGTAAAACCAAAAACTATAAAAACTCTAGCAGAAAATCTAGGCAATACCATTCAGGACATAAGCATAGGCAAAGATTTCATGATGAAAACGTCAAAAGCAACCACAACAAAAGCAAAAATTGACAAATGGGATATAATTAAAGAGCTTCTGCACAACAAAAGAAACTATCATCAGAGTGAACAGACAACCTACAAAATGGGAGAAAATTTTTTCAATCTATCCATGTAACAATGGTCTAATATCCAAAATGTGCAAGGAACTTAAATACATTTACAAGACCAAAAAAAAAATTAAAAAGTGGGCAAAAGACACGAACAGACGTGTCTCAAAAGAAGACATTTATGTAGCCAACAAACATATGAAAAAAGCTCAACGTTATCATTAGAGAAATGCAAATCAAAACCACAATGAGATACCATCTCATGCCAGTCAGAATGGTGATTATTAAAAAGTGAGGAAACAACAGATGCTGGCAAGGCTGTGGAGAAATAGGAACACTTTTACACTTTGGTTGGAGTGTAAATTAGTTCAATCATTGTAGAAGACAGTGTGGCAATTCCTCAAAGACCTAGAATGAGAAATACCATTTGACCCAGCAATCCCACTACTGGGTATATACCCAAAGGAATAGAAATCATTCTATGATAAAGATACATGCATGTGTATGTTCATTGCAGCACTATTCACAATAGCAAAGACACAGACTCAACCTAAATGCTCATCAATGATAGAGTGGATAAAGAAAATGTGGCACATATATACCATGGAATACTATGCAGCCATAAAAAGGAACAAGTTAATGTCCTTTACAGCGATATGGATGGAGCTGGAAGCTGTTATCTTCAGCAAACTGACACAGAAACAGAAAACTAAACATTGCATGTTCTCACTTATAAGTGGGAACTGAATAATGAGAACACAACACACACTGGGGCCTGTTGGGGGTTGGGGGCAGGGAGAGCATCAGGATAAATAGCTAATGCATGTGAGGCGTAATACCTAGGTGATGGGTTGATAAGTGCAGCAAACCACCACGACACATGTTTACCTATGTAACAAACCTGCACGTCCCAGGACTTTAAATTAAATTAAATTTAAAAATAAAAGGGATGTTTTCCTCATACCTGACTCTTTGGACTGTTATACCAACCTAGGAGTTAATCACATTGACGAAATTGCCTAATAGACTAAAACTGAATTTTAAATATTTGAAGTAAACATTTTTAAAACCTGCTAGAGATGTCGTTGGACAAATAGGCCAAAAGACAACTTTTAAAAGTAGATCTTATCCTTTGGAGAAGTTTTGGGTCCAAAACAAGATTGAGAGGAAGGTAGAGAGATTTCTCATAAACCTTCTGTTTCCACATATGCCTCCCACTCCTTATTATCAGCATCCCCCCACCAGAGTGGTACACGTGTTACAACTAATGAACTGTATTGACAAGTCATTATCACCCCAAGTCCATAGTTTATTTGTTTTTGGTTTTCATTGCTGCTATGTAAGGAAAAAAAAGTGTTCTGTGATTTTTCAAGTTGGTTAGTCATAATGATCATTTTATAAAGGAAATTGCTGGTTTTAATGTCTGCTAATTTTGTGTTTTTCTTAAGAAATGAATTAAATCAATTTACCATAATTTTTAAAAAGTCTTTCCAGGATCTCACTCCTTTACACATTCAATTTTCAAGAAGAAAAATACTGTCTATATCCATTTCCAAGAACAGTAAATAAGTATATGAATAGTAGATTAAAAATAAATGCTACCATACTTGGCTTTTTTTAACAGCTGTCGGGGTGTATTATCAAGAAAAAGCGTCTTATGCTTCACAAGATTATTTTGTGTTGCTCTTCTTTACTCTGAAAAATTCTACAAGGCTTATACTTATAAATACTGTAGCCAGAATGGGAATTAATGCTTCAATATGAGCTCCAAGGTCAAGGGAAGATCTGGAGGACTAGTGTACAGGAACGCTGGAGTAAGTATGGTGACACAGAAACAGTCAAAGTGACAGGTATTGAGCTGAATAATACATACTTATGTTTTTACCCAGTGTCATGGAAATAATTTATTTTATCCCTAATATATTTTTTATCATTTGTTAAAGTTAAAATCACATGCCATATTTTGTAAACTGTACTCATATGCTCTATAAACTACAGAATGAAAAATGAGCAATGTCAATGCTTTACAAATGGAAATCCTGAGAAAATAAGAAGCTATAGACACAACTGTTTTGAAAGTGCCTTTGTTTAGATCCAAAAGAGAAAGATAGAGAATTTTGTTAAATCTGAACTTGTATCTCATTGCCAAAAGGTTGAGTCTGTCTTTATTAAAAAGAGCAAAGAGTTTTCCAGTAATGTCATATTAAAAATATAATTCTAAGAATTGTTGACTTGAACCTTGAGGATACAAATACTTGTTATGAGATGTTTGCCACAGAAATCGGTGTTTGTTCACTTAAAGTTGTAAATTGTGGTTTTCAGAGGAAATTGATTTTATGTACTTACTTTGTGATTAATGCACTCACTGTGAACTCTGGACTCTAGGGAGCTCTCCAAGAAATAGGGACATAGTTGGAGGTATTGCTCAGTTATTTCACGGGTAAAAGTAAAAATGGCTCTGACAGTAGAATCTAAAAACAAAAGGCAGGATTTCTATTCTCCTGGATGGTGCTCATTGATGATACACAACATGTGAGGCAGAAATGGGAACTAATCTCTTCCTGTTTTTAAAAATTTGCTACGCAGAGATAATTTTCATGTAATAATGAACTTAAAAGTCTGGTCTAAATATTCTACTCCATTCGTATCTAGCAGAAGGACATCTGACTCTCCCAGGCTTGAGTGCAGTGGTGAGATAATAGCTCCCTGCAGCCTCTAACTCCCGGCCTGAAGTGATCCTCCTGCCGCACCCTCCCAGGTAGCTGGGACTATAGGCACGAGCCATGGCCCCTGACTATTTTGTTGTTGTTGTAGAGACAGAGTCTCCCTATTTTGCCCATGCTGGTTTCAAACTTCTGGGCTCAATTGATCCTCCCACCTTGGCCTCCCAAAATGCTGTGATTACAGATGTGAGCCACTGAATATGGCCTATGCTGGTACTTTCACTAACAAAAAAACACCAATGGAGTAGTTTTCTCATTTTCAAATGACAAAAAGCAATGAATGAATGAAAGCGGATCTTTCACAGAGAATATTACATAGCTTTTTTTTTTTTTTTTTTTTTTTGGAGGCAGAGTCTTGCTCTGTCACCCAGGCTGGCATGCAGTGGCATGATCTTGGCTCACTGCAACCTCCGCCTCCCAAGTTAAAGCAATTCTCGTACCTCAGCCTCCCAAGTAGCTGGGATTACAGGCTCCCACCACCACACCCGGCTAATTTTTGTATTTTAAGTAGAGACAGGGTTTCACCATGTTGGCCAGGCTAGTCCTGAACTCCTGACCTCAAGTGATCCGCCCATATATAGCATTCTTAATAATGTACAGAACTGAAATAAAATTCACTTCATTTTTGAAAAATAAGAATTTGGGAAATTTGAAATAGAATGGCATTAATTATATATTAATCATAGAATGCAACTCTAATAGTGTCTAATGATCACAGTATGATGACCAGCCATTGTAATTTTAAGGGAGAGAAAAAGAAAAATTTAATGTAGATTTTAACATGTATACTTCTTGGACACGGAGGTGGAAGGATGGTTTAAGCCTGGAAGGTGGATGTTGCAGTGAGCTGGGATTGCACCACTGCACTCCATCCTGGGTGACAGAGCCAGACACTGTCTCAATAAATAAATAAATAAATAAATAAATAAATAAATAAGTAAAAATAAAGTAAAATGTATACTTGCAAGGATTTTTCTTTTTCAAGAAATTATGCCACGAGAAGAGCGTGTGCCCATGAGTCTATATAAGGGTGTATGTGCATATAGGCATGTGCAAGAATATGTGTGTGTGTGTGTGTATGTGTGTGTGTTAGTTGGGAAGAACAGCAGTGAAAAGGAACGGACTTTGGAATCCTAAGGTAATTCAGATGGTGAATGGACATTTATCTCATAAATGCTTTTGTTTTTTGGTAGTTGATGAAAATAATAACACCAGCAAATGTGAAAAACCTGCTTTTCTCTTAATATTGTGAGGTTCCCTTTGTAAAGCAAGCTTTTGTTTGCCTAAAATTAATCTCTTATTGATTTAGATTTTGTCAAAATAATTAGGCCAGGCTCGTATGCTTCAGTATGAGGCCACCATGTGACAGAGCACATGGAACGTGCAGAGTCATCTCGAAAAACGAATGATGAAGACAGGACAGGCTCTGAGTGGAGCTTTGGAGTGTAGGAAAAGGTTGCATTCTCGCCTAGTCTCCTAAAGGGTTGCCTCAGCAAGGAAACCCGGCCCAAGGAGTTGAAGTAATGAGTACGGACTCGTTGACCATTTTCCCTTCTTAATTTTAAAAATCACGTATTTTTCCTGCTGCTAGGAGAGATTTTCTGCTGAAATCTCCACTGATTTCTGATCTAGTCCATTGCCAACATGTTTGTGCTTGACTCTCATTTGGGCATATTTCTTCTGGGTCTTTTAGTTAGGATTATTTTTAGAGAGAAGATAAGGGAAAATGAAATACCTCTGTTCAGCACAGGATCCAAGTACACTGGCCTTGTATAGAAGTGCTTAGGAGAGGCAGGGATGGACACTAGAGAGGGCCCCGGAGTGGCATTTATTCCAAGCCTGCCTAGTATCAGTACAGAGACTGCCTGTGGGTATGATAATTATTTTGAAAGACTGTGAAGAAGCAAAACGAAAAAAAAAAAAAACCAAAAAACTCCCTACCAGATCAAAACTTCAGAGGGCAAAAGTTCAAGAGAGGATTTATTTTTAATGTTGAAAGAGAAGAGATTGTGAGTAAAATCGAGAACAGTGATTAAAATGCAAAAGCCCAGGAAGCCCAGAAGTGCTGTTTGGTTTGATGAGTGTTTGTATTTTCGCAGTCAGAAGCCAGCCAAATATACCTGCCTTACTCCTGAAAGTTCTTTCTAACTGGCTGCTAGCCTACAATAAAAACCATTTTCTACAGCTTTAATGTGTGCTGAGGAGGGGTGGGAATGTGTAAAAGAAGTCCTATGAGTAAGTAGACCTTGCGATAATGCATTATAGCATTATATTTGCAAAGATGTGTGTGTGTGCTTGTGCCTCTCTGTGCGTGTGTGTGTTTACATTCTTGTGCCTGCTTATTTGCAGATACAAGGGGCAAAGTCACAGATAAGTAGGAGCATAGCTGAGACCATAAACTAGCAGTAAAGCATATAACTGATATGAATTCTACCACTTTCTTAGGCTTCATAACTTACGTCTCTTAGTGTAACTAACTAGAAAAATTTATGTACCCCTTGCCTAAAAATGAAACCTATTTATAGAAGCCAAAAGCTGTGAGGGCCATTTATATAATTTATTACAAACCTGTCCCATAGAAAACCAAGATCCAAAAAAGCCATGTGGCTTGCCTAAGGTGCCGAGTTGTTGTCAAAGTATTTTATTCCCCACCTGGTGGTCATTATCTTTGTCATTCTTATGGAGCTCATTTTTCCTGAGAAGATAAAAATCATGTACGACCAGCTATGGACTTTTGGTAATCAAGCTCGTTTATCAAATGTGTATTGAGCACCTGATATTTATGTGAGGCACCGTCTTAGACTCTGGTGTCACAATGATGAAAACAGACATGGTCTCTGTTCTTGGGAGGTAAAGTGAGTCTTAAAGCCGTGTGAATTGGTTCTATGTATTTTGCTCTTCCTTTGAAGAAACTTACAAATTAATTGTAGCCTCTGCATCCTCCATCTGTACCAGCCAGGAACAGACAGACCAGCCTGGAAAAACCCTTCAGCCTCCACTGGAGGGGAACAAACCTTGGCCATGCACCAAGTGAGGATCTGGGATGTGGTGGCTTCCCTTCCAACAGATCTGCTTCCCACGGAAGTGACCAATAATGACACAGGACAAGATCAAAGTGCAACCTGCAGGACCATGCAGGGCATGGAGTAGATGGGATTCCCCACATTATCCTCCTCAGGAGTGATTTTCACAACAACACCATTCTCTTCAGCACTTCTTCCACCAACCCTCACGGGGAAACAGTGACTTACTGAGGGAACCATCTGACATGGGCTCTGATCCTCCTGCTTCTACAATCTGTTTTGTGGGAAAGAAAGCTTACTTGCTGCAAGTAAGAAAAAAAGTAATGGCTTTGGAGGCTTAGAAGCATCTTAAAGTATGGGCCGATCTACTACCTTTTGACGCTGGATCTGAGTTTATGCCAGCCGCAGTTGAAACATTGCTGACAACCAGCACGGAGAACTCTCATGGCTTGCAGCCTTCCCTCAGACACACTTCTGGAATTCTCCCATATCTTGAAGATGTGTAGGGAGCACAGATATAAATAATAATGACAGTAATTTGTTAGATGATCTCGCCTTTGTTCTCTAGGAAAGTAGTTCTTTCCAGAATGTTATCTTTGGAGCTACTCTTGTTTTGAAACTTTGTTTTAAATCAAACTCAGTTCTGACTGCTTTGCTTTCTGGTGAGAATAGTATTATGAGACCCAAGAATAATTCAATAAAAACACACTCGCATTGAATGTATTTTCATGAGTCCATAATGATACTCAGAAAGAATACTGCCAGAAGAAACTCATTCAAGGCAGCTAATACCAATGTCTTATTTTGACATTGTGTAACTGAAAGAAAAGTGCATCTAATGTCCTCAGGTAGAAACTATATTTCAAGGTAAGCAAATAGCTCCAGTTGACAACATAAAGCTTGAAGAATGCCAGCTAAATGTAGAAGGATGAAAGTCATAATCTTGCAATTCCTAATGAGAATGTAGATCCAGGCAAGAACTATCAACCTGTGCTTGGAGACTTTAGGGGAGTGGTTGATGGGACTTGGACATCCGTATGGTGCCAAAGTAACATGGCTGATGTGGTTCAGGTCTTCAGGAGAAAAACAGAATTGTACAATGGATGGATCAGACCACCATCACCCTCACCTAAAGGTTGATCCTAGCATCAGGAGTAGTGGGACAACAAGTTATTCCATGTCTCCTGGGGTAATGAATTCTGATGTCACAGCATCCCCTGTGATGCAGTCTAGCCAAAGATGTTTAACTTGGATCTAATCAATATGTAGATGTAACTTCCAGGAAATACAAGGGAGAGAGGAACAAGCTAAATGATATCACTGGCAAGCAATGTAGGGGGCCTCTACAGGCCACTGGCCAAGCAGCTGCAATAAGAAGCTACCCATGAAGAGACTGGAGGCTGGATTAAAAGCTAGAGAGAGGACATAAAAGCCAGGTGCAATGTGTGGTCCAGGACTGGTTCCTGGTTTGGACAAAGAAGCGGGGAAGGACATTCAGGGAAACATTTAGTGAATTCGAATAATGTAATGGCTATTACATGATATTAAAGAATGATTATTAATTTTTGGTGTGATACTGTTATTTTTTGTTAAGCAGGAAAGTGTTTTTTTTAAGAAATGCATTTTGGGGGCGATGTCATGCATGATATCTCTAACATGACACACAGCTGGACACTATGTGTGAGACTGTGATGTTCAAGTCCCCTGTGGAAAGGTTGAACAAAAGTGGACACTTAACCAACATATTTGTCAGAGACTAGCAGGTAATGTGTAATTATAAATTGCTATCAAATTACTAAGTATACATTTTGTGAAACATTTTCTGAAGTTTGAGAGTAAAGAGTAAAAAAGAGTAGCATATTTAGTTCAAAATAACGAGGAAGGCATTTATCATAGGAAGATAACAAATTTTTAAGATGTGATACATGATTTAATTTTAATATTGCTACTAATTTCCACTTGTCATAATGAATAATTTTTATAACTTTTCTTCACTTATTGCTACTGAAAATCTTCATCTACTAGTAAAAATCTTTCAACCACAGGGCAACTGTTATAAATTATGGTGTGTCTGTATCTGAAATATTATGAAGTCATCAACAATTAAGATGTGGATTTAATATTTGGTTAATATTTAATGACATGAAAACATATTATGCCAATGTTCAGTGTGGGACATGCAACTTTATTATAATATAGTCCTAATTTTATGTATTAATAAGTGTAAATGATTTAGCCCCCACCTTATTGCTGAGAGAGAGATAAAGAGGTACCACTTAATATAGTCCTAGTATCATTAATTATTAAAAGAAAATATAAGAGAGAAAAAACGCACATGGGGAGACAGTAAAAAACTGTTTAGCTGACCAAATATGGGTTGCATTATTGTCTGTTTTAAACAAGGGAGTAGGTTTTCTCACCACATTCAGCCAATGTGGTAGATTTTCTAACATGATAAAGAGAAACTACCGATTTTACTCATTTCCAAAGCTGAAAGTT
Organism: Macaca thibetana thibetana; assembly: GCF_024542745.1. Classification (NCBI taxonomy): domain Eukaryota; kingdom Metazoa; phylum Chordata; class Mammalia; order Primates; family Cercopithecidae; genus Macaca; species Macaca thibetana. Next base: position 100,098,277 of record NC_065579.1, read on the forward strand.
GAAGAGTTGAAGCCCTTTTGCCCTTCTCAGAATGACTACACTTAATTAAAGTGAGCTTCCTCACCACTAAGTACCAGAACAAATGGTGGGTCTGGAAAGGCAATTCTGCTCTGAGGAACGTGAGACAAGCATAAACCTAATGTGATGGCAGAGCTGTCACACCTTGTGGCCATCCATTACATTTCCACTGACTGTTCTTTCACTCTCCAGAAGGGTGGTCATGCCTGTGCTGCTCCCAGAAGACCCAGATCCACCAAAAGAAATGCAATCCTTCCCCACAGGCAGCCTTTCCTGAGGAGAAGAAGGAGCTTCTCTAATTGTCACATGAATAGAAAATGTTGAAGAGACCTGCCTTTTTCACAGGAAGGGTAACTAGAATTCTAACCACATTGAAAAACACCTCTTCCCTCTGCTTATTGAAGTAGGATACTCAGCAACAATTCAAAAGATTGACGTTTTCATGCACCGATGAGGAACGACCTCCAAGCTTCATTATTCAGTGAGTGAAGCCAGAGTTAGAGCAACAGAGCTCACAGAATCTCACTTACACACACATACATGCTTCCACATGCAAACACGTGCACATGCACATACACGCACACACTCTTGCAAAGAAAAGATGAACACACACCAAACTTTTAATGATAAATAGGTATGAGGAACTAAGAAAGGGATGGAATAAAAGGGAACATTCACTTTTCTTACTCTACATTTCTGAAGCTTTTGGATTTTCTTTTTACAACAGGAGGTATTCATTTATTTCTTATGTAATTTTAAAAGAGAGGGAACAATGAACTCATACACTTCTGGTAGGAACATAAAAACGATACAGTCATTTGAAAACAGTTTGGCAGTTCCTCAAAAAGTTAAACAGAGTTATCATGTGACCCAGCCATTTCACTCCTAGGTGTTTACCCAAGAGAGAAAGAAATATATGTTCCTGCAGATACTTGAGCGTTTATAACAGCATTGTCTGTAATAACCCCAAATCAGCGGCAACCAAAATGTCTACAAGTCAATGAATGGATAATGAACTGGTATAGGCCATGTAATTGAATACTATTCCACAATAATAGGAAACAACTATTGGTACACACGACAACATGAATGCATCTCAAAATGATGCTGAAAGAAGCCAGACGAAAGAGCATTTGCTATGTATTACAATTTATATAAAATTCTAGAAATGCAAAGCAAACTGTAGTGACAGAAAGCAGATCAGTGGTTGAATGTGGTGAGGGGTGGTGGCGTGGTAGGAGGAAGGAATAACAAATGGGTCTGAGGACACTTTTGGGGTGATGGATATGTTCACCACCTTCATTGAGGTGATGATTTATCTGGTGTGTACAACAGCAAGATTTATCCAATTGCATACTTCAAACATGTATAGTTTATTGTGTACTAATCATAACTCAATGAATCTATAAAAAAGTAATACATGCTTAATATAGAACATTTTGAAACAACATAAAAATGAAGATGAAAAATTTAAAAACCTCTACTCTTTTGAAAAGAAAACCGTTAACATTTTGGGGCTTTTTCTTCCAGGAAAGTTTCACGTCCACCATACTGTCAGCTCTACAAGGGCAAGCCTGCCTGATTCACCAGGTATATTCACAGAACTATGCTGGAAAAGCAAATGTGGGATAACTAAGTTTGGATAAATAAATGAATGTGTAAAATAGCCTACCCTCTTCATTTCATAGTATATAATGAGGGCTTTTTCATGTCACTAAAAGTTCTTTGAAAACATACCAATGGCTTCATACCCTTCCACTGCCTGGATCCACAGTAATTGGTTTTAGACTTGGGTTGTTTAGAGTCTTTCAATATAACCAGTAGTGCTGTAACGTTCAGCTTTGTGTATACCACAGAAGACTTGTGTTCACCATGGAGGCTATTTCACGACAATTAATGGATCCAATTAAGTAGGTTAATAATTTGGTTTTATGTTGTGCAGCTAAAAATAAGATAGTTGCAACCAGGTGAAGTGGCTCATGCCTTTAATCCCAGCACTTCGGGAGGCTGAGGCAGGCGGGTCACTTGAGGTCAGAAGTTGGAGACCAGCCTGGGCAAGATAGCGAAACCCTATCTTTACTAAAAATACAAAAATTAACTGGGCATGGTGGTGCATGCCTGTAATCCCAGCTACTTAGGAGACTGAGGCAGGAAAATAGCTTGAACCCGGGAGGCTGAGGTTGCAGTGAGCTGAGATCGTGCCACTACACTCCAGCCTGAGTGACAGAGCAAGACTCAATCTCAAAAAAGAAAAAGAAAAAAAGAAAAAAAACCCCGAAAGACAGTTACATTTTTCATCTTTTAAATTAATTTGTTAATTGCCTTCTCTTTCACTCAGTTCCCCCTTTGGTAAAATGGGAGTAATAATAATATCTTCCTCTCAAGGTGTTGTTAAAATTTTAAAATATGATGTAAAACATGGTGTAAATATGTAAAAATTTTAAAATATGGTGTAAAAACTGCTTATGACAACTCTGGCAGAAAGTAAACTTGTAATGATGGGCACTTCTGGGCCATTCTTGTGGCAGAACTATCCTTGGCTCCTGCCAAATTCCCGCAATTCAAGTTTTTTTTCTTGTACCTGCTAGTCTGAACACATCCATCAACCTTGCTTGAAGAATCTTTGGGTTGAGTTGGAATTAAAAGGCGAGGCTGGAAGTTTATATTGTTAGTATTTAGCACTTCTTTAGAAAACTCATCTTAGGCTGGGCACCGTGGCTCATGCCAGCACTTTGGAGGAGGAAGCGAGAGGATTCCTTGAGCCCAGGAATTCAAGACCGGTATGGGCAACATAGTGAGACCTCATCTCTACAAAATGTCAAAAAATTAGCTGGGCACGGTGGTGCATGCCTGTAGTCCCAGCTACTCGGGAGGCTGATGTGGGAGGATCACTTGAGCTGGGGAGGTCGAGGCTGCAGTGAGCTGTGATTGCACCACTGCACTGTAGCCTGGATGACAGAGCAAGACCCTGTCTCAAAACAACAACGACAACAACAAAGAAAACTTATATTAGCCAAAGATAAATGTCAGCCCCATTGGAATGGGTTCCATATTCTGTCTCTGGATAGCTCTGGTGATGAGAAGGAGTCAAGGGCAGCAATTTTCTTTCAAGAGGATTTTCCCCAGCTTTCTACTGAACTTGTGCAAGTGAAACTTGATTGAAACTACTAGCTTCGTAGAGTTGTGGTAGCAAACCATAAATCATTCTGGGTTCCCCAAGAAGTTTTTCAAACCTTAGAGAGCCAGGTGACTCTTAACAAAGCTGTTTCATTAAACAGTTTTGAGTGAATTTTTAGCCAAGTTCTGGTTCTAGATTCTCAGCATTTAGCAGAAATGTTTAGCGAGTTACTCATATACACACATGTAAAACTTTTGTTCACTTAGATCAACAGAGAGAAAAATGAATATGTAAATATGTATTGAGTCAATATCTGCAAATATAGCTTTGTTTAAATAATAGCTTCTCGTTTTATAGTTAAGAAAAGTGAGGTTTAACAAGATTGAGTGACTTGCTCAAATTCTCAGTAAGTGGTAGAGGGGGTAAACCCAGCTCTCTCTGATTCCAAAGCAAGTATATCATCTACATGATAGAAAATCACAATAACAGCTGATATTTTCCCCACACATTACAGTTACAAGCCTCTCTGATACACTGTCTCATCAAGCCCTTACAGTCCTTCTCTGTTCAGAAGGCTACCATGGGGCAGGCCTTCTCCCCACACCTCCCAATCGTGGATATAAGACTCTCCCTTGACATCAAAATGTGGTCCTGGCCCAGCATCATGGGTATTGCCTGAAAGCTTGTTAGAAATGCAGACTCTCAGGCCCCACCCCAGACCTACCGACTCAGAATCTGTATTTTAATAAGATCCCCACTTTGAAGAGCATTCCCACCAAGTCAGCTGTCAAATGCACACATGATGGCCACAGTGGAGGTACACAGAGTTGCTGAGAAGGCAGAGCATCCCTCAGGCTAGCAGGTCTTGTTGACACTGACTGAAGAGCTAAAGACAGTGCATGTGTATGGGCAGGAAGGGATGGCCAGAGCATGAGATCACAAAGATCACCACCGGCATTGCTCAGGGATGGAGGACCATGGATAAAGGCCATTAGCAAGGTCAGTCCTGCTGTGCGAGGGATGCACAGGAATCCAAGCCTACTGATGCTGTATGTTTGTTATGGGAAACCCTTGGGATGCTAGATTAAGCAGAATGTAATCAATTTTTGTTGTTCATTTCGTGAAGACCTTTCCAGAAGCAGGAAAAAGAAGATGCCATGGCCTTCCAGTCATGCTTGCTTAAAGCCATGCTTGCTTGCTCTTCTATATTTCATTTAGAAAACATGGTCAACATTTCAATGAAGTAGTGGCTGGATGTTATCCTGGGCCCCCAAGTTCTGCCCTCCCTAGCCTGGGATGGGACACAGCTATAAGAAGGAGCATACTTCCTCTGGTTCACCTCTAACTTTTAAGGGAATGCAGCCAACTCTAATCCTACACTCGCTTGTTTCACTGATGTGCCCCTCCTTTGTGGAAGGTACCTGGAAGCAGTTGGGTAATGTCTGCAGATGGCTGGGCATGGCCTTTGTAGGGAATGATTCATCTCTGTCTTTTTTGAGCCATAAAATCCCCATCTTATTGAAATAAAAAGAAATTCGGGTATGTCTGGTCCAGAGAGAAGAGGTCATCCCCGAATCTGGGACATCCAAGATGACACCCAAGATGAAAGATGATATCATCATCAATCCTCTGGTTTAAAACTATTTCCCTCAGGATTGCAATCTGGTTCCTCCAGTGGGTCTGCCCATGGAGGGAGAGAGAGTGATTATGTCAACAAAAGTACTCGAGTTCCCATGACATCTACTTTTGCATTTTCCTCCAACTTTCCATGTCTTTTTGTCATACAACACTGCCTCATTAGATGAGGGATATAAACTAGAAAGTTGTAATGAAGATGTTTCTTGAAATGATTTCTGCAGACTAGCAACCTTCCAGGCGCCCCACTGTCTCTCCACTGCTCGCTCTCAAGCTCAACCTGGCAGGAGGGGCAGGGTATCATGTTACAAGGGTGCTCATGGGGGCATGCAGAAAGCTATGTGGTTTGGGGTCAGGAAATCAGGTGCCTGGCTGTCACAGACCCAGCCATCACCACCCAGTCAGGTGTCTCTTGGTTTTCGCTGCTTTAGAATTATGAGTTGACAATCAGATGGCACAGAAGCCTGGAAACTAAGTTATCAGCTAATCAGAAAGGCTTGCTTGCATGTGGTTCAGACATCCTGAGGTGGTAGCACAGTATGGCATAGGGTGGAAATTGCTGTCCTCAGGGTGAGTTATGGCGTCTCTGTGTGTGTGCACATGTGTGCGTGTGTGTTTGTGGTTGAACACAGAGAAACTATCTTTCTTCTTAAAGATCAGATGAATAATGAGTGTTTTGACAAATGGGATGATTTTATAATAACGTCTAAAGAGAAGTAATTGTATATTTGTACAAATACAAAGCCTACTTAACATTTGAGGCAAGCGACAGATTTTCCAATGTTATTCAACAGATAGAAATACTTATAGGAATCCTAAAATATTTACTGTTAATTACACAATTAAGCAATTTATTCTTGAAAACACTCTCATAGTAAAGCAGTCAATGATTACAGACAAACGAAACGTCTCCTTCACCACCTTCCACCACCCACTGACTTCTTCCAGGGGCTAAGCACCATGGCTATTTGGATATTAATCCTTCCAAAGGCTCTCTCTGCACTTAAAAACATGTGTATGTTCCTAGACAAATGGATAATGTTTGAGTGCTTTGTTTCTATCAGAAATGCCATCATATTGAACATACCATCTATTATACAAATTGCTTTGTTTGTTCAGAAACATGCCCTGGGGATCTTTTCATGTTAGTGCATGTACATCCACACTAATTCTTTTAAATGGCTGCATAGTATTCCATAGAATGAAAGTACCATCCTTTATGTGATCACTGTCTCCTTGATGAACATGTAGGTGGTATTTCACCTTCACCCACATAAGCAAGGCAGCTATGATCTTTGTTACAATGCCTCCTTAAAGAAATGCATTGAATTTCTCCAGAAGGGATGCCAGAATGGAGTTGCTTTGCTACAAGGAATGCAAACTTTGTATCTTAGCAGGTATTGCTATCATCTCTTTCCAGTGTGGCTGAACCCATTTTTGCACCCTCGGGAGTGGGTGAGAGGCCATGATTCCCAACGCCAGTCCTTGATATTAAACTCATAATGATTTGTCTATTTGAAGAGAAAACATTGTTTTTATTTAACATGCATTTCCCTACTACTAGCTAGCTAGAGCACCTTTTCATATGTTTTGCCCCTCATCTGGGAAGAAAACTTTTGCACGTTTGAAAAATGTGGGTTATCTTTTTATTTTTTTTTTTGCAGGAGCAGAACTTCTTTTCTAAGAGAAATTGCAAAAAGCAAGTAGCTACATACTAGACATTTTTCTTTATTTCAGAAAGTCATAAAAGCAATGGCTTGCATAGAAACAGAGAAAAAAAGGCTGTGGTGTGTGTACGTGCATGTTTTTTTTTCCATAGAGTGACGCTAACACCCACACACCTTTAGCAAATGGAGTGAAGCCCCCAAAGATCGCAAAGGCAAAGATGAAAGACAAAGAAAAGAAAGGCAGTTCTACTAGGCACTTTATAACAAGAAAAGCAACTTGCAACTAACATCTGAAATCTGGATTCCATGTTCTGCAGAGGGCTTTATTTGCTTCCCAGGGTCAACTACTTCCTGTAGAAATCCTTTCTACAGCAGGAGCTTGGGATTTGGCTGGTGTTTATCAGTTGCCCACGTAAAGAAGTGATGTCAGCCTGTGGCCCCCACCTGGGGTTATCTAAGGGGCTCATCGCTTACTGGTACTGACTGAGACTGAGGAGCAGCCAGGTGGCAGCAAGGAATGGCAGGCCTAGGCTCATCAAATCACCCTCAACCGCAGTAGAATTTATCACCACAGTGCATCTCTTGGGGGAAAGCTGAACTCTGGGAGCTTGAGAGAATTAGGTGTAAGAATGAGGGGTGCAGAGGGGCCAGAAAGGAAGGAGAAGGAGCTCCATCCTCTCTGGAGTTGGTTCTGATGCATGCGGAGGAGGCTATGGAGCAAATACAAGTATAAACCCCAAAGCTGGGCTGTGGTGTCGATCAGAGAACTCGGGGTGTGTGGCACACACGTTTAAGCTTCTGTTTAAATAGTGTTTTAAAAGATTGGCAAGGGAGAGGTCCAGACATTTTAGAAAACATCTGTGTGGTGGGTTGTGTTTCCACTCTTTGTGAATGTGGCTAGTAAGCTGAAACTCTCACTGAGGAGATGCTAATTTATGAGCCCAGTGAGATTTGCAACAAACCAGCCCAGGAATAGAACAGGGGATGGGTTGGTGAGCATGAGGGCTTCCTGGAGGGCTTGTTGAAGTGCAGATTACTGGGCCCCATCCGTAGGGTTTCTCCTTCATAGGTCTGAGGCACCTCACAGCTCTAACAAATTTCCAGGTAATATTGATGCTGCTGGTCTGGCGCACACACTTTGAGAACCACCAGGCTAGCGATGACTAGCTAGAGAAACTTTTAGCTGGGGAGACAACAGATGCTGTGACCTTTTGTAGATAGTTTGTGGCTGTGGTCTCTTCTCAGGCTGATGGGGGAGGGGATTGCAGATAATCAGAGGAATTGAGAAATGCTTTTATGACAAAGTTTTCAGATGGCAGATGAGGAGCAATGTTTGCCTGAAGTGCTTCTAAAGGCAAGTGAGGTTGAAGTAGGGCTGTGATGTCTTAGAAAGAGTATTCTAATCTAAACTGAGGGCCAGGGCCAAGATAAGATTAAGTATTAGTGAGAAAAAGAGCATATTCTACCCTGGTACTTATTTTTAAAATTATTAAGGAACTTCACTTGTAAAATCAAACTAATAAATACCACGACCACAGCTAAATGAAGATAAATAAGACTTAAGACAAACTTGTTCCTTGTTCTACTTTCCCCACTTCTAGTCCTATTCCCCAAACCAATTTTTCAAGCTTCTCAAACTTTACTGAGTACACAAACCCTGGGAATTGGTTAATGGCAGATTTGATTCAGTGGGCCTAGGGCAGGGCCTAAAATTCTGCATTTCTAACGAGCTCCTAGGTGATGCTAGTGTTGGTCTATGGGCCATGCATTTTACTGGGAGGTTTTAAATAATTCTTTTAGCTGTGTGTTTTGGTAATCAATGTTAGACATTCTTCATTTATTTCCTGTAATAATTTAAGAATATTTCATTTCTACGTCAGCCTTACTTGCCTTCCCATCTTTACATTACAGTTATATTTAGTATTTTTTATTAATATTAATAAACACTGCTGCAGTATAGTGACTGTAACGTTGTTCACTGCATAGTAAAGCAGTGAACTATTATAATTCATTTCTCATACAGCCTTTTGTTTTTCCTGGAGTTTCTAATTGTCTTTATTTTCTTCTTACAATGTCTTGCTCATAATAATCCTGTTTCCCCTCTCCCCTCGATAAAGCTCACCATAACAGCTCATCTGTGAAGTCCTCTTTTGTCTGGAAGACCTCCATCTTTCCACAAATTCACACCAAACTAAACCAAACCAAGCCAAAACAAAACAAAACCTCTTCCTGCCTCTGAGCATTCCACGAGCTGTTCACTCCTCCTAGGATACCATCTCCTCCCTCCTATAATCTTCCCCCACAGGCTTATGTGCCACCTGTTGAAGTGTTACTCATTGCTCTGATCTGATATAACCTTTGTAATCAGTTTGCTTCCCTACCACCATCAGTAGTGATGGCTCCCTCTGCTTCCCTTTATCTCGTTTATTCCTCCATCACATGTGCATATGCATGCATACATGTATATATATATATATACACACACACATATGGGGGCCTCATCCACTCACTAATTCTACAAGTACTTATTAAGAGTTTACTACATGTCAAAGATGTTTCTGCCTGTCTCACCATCTCCACTTTCTTTCTTGCTATTAGTCTCTTCCATCTTCATTCTTCATTAATATTCCCTTTGCTTTGCTTCCTATGCATCCCTCTCTTTCCTACATCTCTATTTTGGGAGATACATTTCTCTAAGGGTCCACAACTATTTCATGAAAATGATAGCCACTGAAAAAATCTGCATGCTTTCAGTGGTCATTTAAGGTTGTGGGGAGGTGAAGGGATGAGCATTTTGATGTTATACTATGTTGCTCTCCTGTGTACCTGCTGCTAAGTCCTTTATTTAATATATGATCATGCAACAGGTATGTGTGAAGGATGTGGACATTTTGCTATGGGGAGTGTATCTTTTAGAATAACTTCTTCTTAGGGGATGCTCTGTCCTATGGCTTTGAATGGCTCTTCCTTCTCATACTTCAGCTCTGAGAATAAATGTCACCTCATCAGAGAGGCCTTCTCCCATCTGAAGTACTCTATTCCTTCCTCTTCCCACCACTCAGCCATCCTCTATCACATCACCCTGTTAGGTACATTAATTTCATTGATGTCTCCAACTAATAGTATCCCTGTATCTATACCCTTTGAAATTGACTTTGTAGTTCTTCCCATTGAGAGGTGGTGTCTGTCTCCCCACACCTTGAATCTGGGCTGACTTTGTGACTTGCTTTGACCAATAGTATGCAACAAAGTGATGGTGTGGCAGTTCTGAGCCCAGACCTTCAGAGTCATTGTGTATTTCTCTCTCTAGAACCTTATCATCATCACCATCTGTCCAAACCCAGACTAGCCATCTGGGGAATGGGAGGCACATGGACCAGTGCTAACACCATCCTGTACAGCTAACCCCTAGTTAACTTTCTAGCTGGCTACAAACACCTGGGCTAGCAGGCCCAACTGAGGTCAGCTAAGGTTAGCTGAAGAACTTCTCAACTGAGCCCAGCTTAAAGTACAACTTGTAGAATCATGAGCTAAATAAATAATTGTTGTTTAAGCCACTACATTCTGGAACAGTTTGTTACGCAGCAATAGCTTACTGATACATCCTGTTTATTTCCTTTAGAGCTCTTATCACTGTCTAACATTAGCTTCTTTATTTGTTTACTTTTTCTCTCTCTCTCCCTTTGAAGTGAGCTCTATGAGCTCTATCAGGGTATGCCCTTTGTCTGTTTGGTTCATTACTGTATTCTTAGTATTTAGAATAGTGTCTGACTGTAGCAGGTGCAAAATCAGTTTTGAGTAAATGAATAAATGAATTAACATACCATTTGCAAATGCTTAGTGTGTTGCTGTGTATCAGGGGGAGTATCTAATAACTGAGTTAATGGAAGAAAAGCAGAATTTTGAATTAGTTCTGGATTCAAATCCTGACTCTAGCACTTATTAGCTATATGACCTTGGACAAATCCCTTGATCTCTCTGAGTTTCAATTTCATTGTCTATAAAGCATAAACACAAAAGTAATATCTGGCCAGGTGCAGTGGCACACGCCTGTAATCCTAGCACCTTGGGAGGCCAAGACAGGAGGAGTTCAAGCCCAGGAGTTCAAGACCAGCCTAGGCAACATAGTGAGACTCTGTCTCTACAAAACATACAAAAAAAAAAAAAAAAAGAAAAAGAAAGAAAGAAACAAAAGCAAAAACAATATTCATCTACATGGTGGTTGTGAAGCTCAAATGTGAAAATTATTTTGTAAATTGTGAAATATTGTACCAATTTTATTTGTTGTTTTAAGTTTGACACAGAGTAGAAGGCATTTTATTCTTTTATTTTTTGGTTCTCTGGGTGAAGAAATGCCCTAATGTAAATTTTTAAATTTGTGGAACAAAGTGTCTCTTTAGAGGATGTGACTTATATAAAAGGAAGGGGAGGAAAAAATTATGGCCTTTGAAATTAGTTGAATCCCAGCTACCACTACTGTGTGATCTTAGGACATTTGGTTAGCTGCTCAAAGACTCAACTTGCTTTTCTAAGAAGGATGCAAAGTCTCTTATAACTTATTATGGGATTTGAATAAGATAGAGTTTGTAAAACTCTTGGCACAAACTCGGTGCTCAGTCCATTCACTTGCTTTCTCTTTCCTGGACGAGGGTGGGAATCACAGTCAAGTGAAGCCTGAGGCTCTTGACGCTCAGGGACATAGGACAGCTCAAAGGCTTTGGGATGTTTAAGAAGGAGGGTTGTGAGAAGGAGGAATCCAGGGTAATTTAGTGAGACACACCTTTCATTTGGTTGGATTCGAATGATGTTCCTGCGTTGGTCATTTACTGGATTTCTCTGTAGTGTTTAGAAATGAATTCTTTTCATAACAAAAGGATGAGCGTTGTTGCTTTGGCACCGTGTGAGTGCCAAACTCACAGATTACAGCAATCCTAGGAAATAGTTATTAGTGTCCCTGTTTTACAAAAGAGAAATCTGAGGCTGTGAGACACAGACCACCCTGCAAGCAAGTGTAGAGCTGGATGGACCCCAGATGTAATCATGATACCCTGACACACTTCAGTAGAAAATACCTCCACTGAGCATCGCCATGTGCCAGGCGCTGGCTTGACTCTTTCCTGTATTAGTTCTTTTTCCTCTCACAGCAATCCCTTGAAGGGAGTAGTATCATTCTATTTTATAGATACGGAAAGTGTCTTGCCCAGGGTGACCTAGTAAAGCACAGTCTTGACACCAAAGCCTGTGATCCTGGCTCAGTTCATCCGTGCCCATTCCTGGAGATGCAGGGTGGGGAAAAGTTCAAGAAATTTGGTAGATGGTAGAAACCTTAAAATGAAAAGAGAAATGAGCTAAATCTTTGAGGTGGAAAGGAAGGCTGGACCTGGCTGGGGTAGTCGCAGGACTGGGGAGTGGAAGGGTAACTATTCCCCCAGCCTTCCTCCGGGCTCTCTTCAAAGCCCCCTGGACACAAGACGGCAGGGATGGAAGCTGAGACAACAGCTGTCTCTTCCTTAGGTCATCTCAAATATAGGGCGAGAAAAGGCTTCCTCAATGCATATCAGAGGAAGAGAAAAGTAGGAGGGGATCCCAACTCCTGCAACCCAAGATATAGCGAATAAAATACGTGAAACTATTGAAAAACTCCAAGTTTAAAAGATACTGAATAGACCTCTTTCCAGAAGGGCTTCTCAGGACCTGAGTGCTGCTTCGCCTTTTTTACAAAGAACCTCCCCTTTTTTTTTTTTTTGAGACGGAGTTTCGCTCTTGTTGCCCAGGCTGGAGTGCAACGGCACAAGCTGGGCTCACTGCAACCTCAGCCTCCCGGGTTCAAGCAATTCTCCTGCCTCAGCCTCCCGACTAGCTGGGACTACAGGCACACACCACCACACCCGGCTAATTTTTGTATTTTTAGTAGAGACGGGATTTCACCATGTTGGTCAGACTGGTCTTGAACTCCTGACCTCAGGTGATCCGCCTGCCTCGGACCCCCAAAGTGCTGGGTTTACAGGCATAAACCACTGTGCCCAGCCACAAAGCACCTCCTTTTGCTGGATACCTGCCCACAGAACTCTGTTTGGGAGGGCTGCTAGGCATTGTTTTCATTTTTCTTTGGCAAATTTTTTCCAAATATGGTTAATACTGAAAATTGGGCTGTTATTTCTAAGATGAAACTCCATGAGTAATCTGAGTCCTGTGGTGGGGTCTTTTTTTAAAAGCATAATTTATTTTATCAGTTTTTTTTTTTTTTTTTTGAAACAGAGTCCAGCTTTGTCGCCCAGGCTGGAGTGCAGTGGCTCAATCTTGGTGCACTGCAACCTCTGCCTCCTAGGTTCAAGTGATTCTCCTGCCTCAGCCTCCTGAGAAACTGGAATTACAGACACCTGCCACCATGCCTGGCTAATTTTTGTATTTTTAGTAGAGGTGGGGTTTCACTATGTTGGCCAGGCTGGTCTCAAACTCTTGGCCTCAAATGATCCACCCACTTCGGCCTCCCAGAGTGTTGGGATTACAGGCGTGAGCCACCATGCCCAGCCCGTTTATTAGTTTTTAACTGACAAATAATAATTGCATTTATGGGGTACAATGTGATGTGTCTACATTGTGAAAAGATTAAATGAAGCTAATTAATATATTCCTCACCTCACCCACTTATTTTTTTCGTGGTGAGAATGTTTAAAAATCTATTCTTTCACTAATTTTGGAATATACAAAACATTATTATTAACTATGGCCAGCACCAGCCTGAGGCCTGAAGCTTTCCTGTGGGTTTCCATTGCAGGGGCCTGACCTTTTGATGTGATTGTTTTGATGTGGCCATTTAGAAACTGAGGCTATTTTCATGTAGCTATTTTGATGCTATGGAAATTTTCTGACTTTTCAAAAACTAGCCACTGAACTTTCAGCTTTTGAAAAAATGATCAAGTGTTAATATACTATAGGGCCAGGGAGGGCAGGAATTGGCGCCATAGAAAAAATGAGGCAGAGCGCGACTAGGGGATGGGGCCCGATTCAAATGTACATTTCTTATTTAAAAAATTAAACATGTAAAGTTCTGATTTTTAGGGTCACAAAAGGCCCCCACGTGAAAAAAAAAGCCCCTCTATGAAAGACACTGTTAAGAGAAGGAGAAGACAAGCCCCAGATTGGGAGAAAGTATTTGCAAAAGACACATCTGATAAAGGAATTTTATCCATAATATACAAAGAACACTTAAAACTCAACAATAAGAAAATGAGTAACCCAACTAACAAAGGGGCAAAAGACCTAAAGAGATACTTCACTGAAGAAGATATGCGGATGGGAAATAAGCATATGAAAATACGTTCGACATCATAGGTCATTAGGGAACTTCGAATTAAAGCCACACACCTATTAGAATAGCCCAGGCCCTGAACACATAGCACCAAATGCTGGCAATGATATGGAGCATCAGGAACTCTTATTGCTGGTGGGAATGCAAAATGGTACAGCCACTTTGGAAGAGAGTTTGGCAGCTTCTTACAAAACTAAACATATTCTTACCATATGATCTAGCAATCGTGCTTCTCAGTATGTACCTAAATGAGCTGAAACTTACGACCACACAAAGATCTGCACACAGATGTTCACGGCAGCTTTATTCATAACTGCCCAAACCTGGAAGGAACCAAGATGTCCTTCAGCAGGTGAATGGATTAATAAACTGTGACACATCCAGACAATAGTATATTACTCAACACTAAAAAGAAATGAGCTAGCAAGCCATGAAAAGACATGGAGGAACCTTAAGTCCATATCAGTAAGTGAAAGAAGCCAATCTGAAAAGGCTATATACTGTCCGATTCCAACTAATATGACATTCTGGAAAGGAAAAACTGGAAACAGTAAAAAGGTCAGTGGTTGCCAGGAGTGAGGTGGAAGAGAGGGACGACTAGGTGGAGTACAGAGGATCCTTAGGGCAACGAAACTATTTTGTATGATATTTTAATGGTGGATACATGTCATACATTTGTCCAAACCCACAAAGTGTTCAATACAAAGAGTGAACCCAAACGCAAACTACTTTGGGTGATAGTGATGTATGGGTGTAGATGAACTGATTCTAACAAATGAGCCACTCTGATGCAGGATGTTGATAGTGGGAAGGCTGCACATGTGCTGCGAGAGCGGGTATATAGGAACTCTCTGTACCTTCTGCTCTATTTTGCTGTGAACCTAAAACTGCTCTAAAAAATAAAGCCTATTTAAAAACCCCAACATTATTAACTAGAATTAATGATAAAAATATGTATTTAAAAAAACCCATCAGCACTTCTCACTGAATAATGATGACCATCACTGCAAACATTCCCTGGGTGACATTTAGTGTGTGTGTCCTTCCATCAGGGTTGGCAAGAGGGATGGATGTAAGCACCCTGAATCCACCATGATGCCTCCCTACAGGCAGAGATCCAGAGAAGGGACAGTGACAGGCAGACCTGAGGGTGGATCCTGTGGTGGCCTAGGCCAGCCTAGCCAAGGCAAGGCTCTCATCTAGACGTTTGGTTCTGGTGCCTGCAGAACCAAAGGTTTTGCTGGTTTTTTTTTGTTGTTGTTGTTTCCCATGCAGAGGTCAGTGATCTGTTAAAAATGGAAATCGGGGCCGGGCGTGGTGGCTCAAGCCTGTAATCCCAGCACTTTGGGAGGCCGAGACGAGCGAATCACGAGGTCAGGAGATCAAGACCATCCTGGCTAACACGGTGAAACCCCATCTCTACTAAAAAATACAAAAAACTAGCCGAGCGAGGTGGCGGGCGCCTGTAGTCCCAGCTACTCGGGAGGCTGAGGCAGGAGAATGGCGGGAACCCGGGAGGCGGAGCTTGCAGTGAGCTGAGATCCGGGAGGCCGAGGCGGGCCGATCATGAGGTCAGGAGATGGAGATCATCCTGGCTAACATGGTGAAACCCCGTCTCTACTAAAAATACAAAAAAAAAAAAAAAAAAAAAAAATTAGCCAGGCCTGATGGCAGGTACCTGTAGTCCCAGCTACTTGGGAGGCTGAGGCAGGGGAATGGCGTGAACCCGGGAGGTGGAGCTTGCAGTGAGCGGAGATCACGCCACTGCACTCCAGCCTGGGAGACAGAGGAGACTCCATCTCAAAAAAAAAAAAAAAAAAAAAAAAAAAAAAAAAAATTAGCTGGGTGTGTGGTGGGTGCCTGTAATTCCAGCTACTTAGGAGGCTGAGGCAGGAGAATCACTTGAACCCGGGAGGCAGAGGTCGCAGTGAGCCAAGATCATGCCCCTGCATTCCAGTCTGGGCCATAGAGCAAGACTCTATCTCAAAAAAAAAAAAAAAAAAAAAAAAAAAAAAAAAAGGAAATCAGATCATGTTATCACCTATATAAGTCCCTTCGGTAGCTTTCCAGACACCTGGTATCAGGTGAAAACTACTGACCCAACCTCCAGCCTCAATGCCTGACATGCTCATGCCCCTCCAACTGATCTGGCTGCCCCTCACTGCGCCCTGTCTTCCTGTATGTTGGTCTTTCTTGTCCTTGCATATGTCGAATTCTTCCTGCCAGCTGTTCCCTCTGCTGATAATGGCTGCTCCAATCTTCACATTGATGGGAACTTCTTGTCATTCAGCCCTTAAGTGTCACTTATAGTGGGCCTTTCCCAGACCATCCAGTATGAGGGCCCTCTCCCAGGCCACTCCTTCCATCACCTCTCTCTGTTCTTATTCTCTGCATGGCATTTGCCGCTATTTAATGTGCTCTGTCTTGCTGACTGCTACATCCGACCTCTGAGAACAGTGACAGCAAATAGTAGGAGCTTGACAAATACATGTTGAATGAAGGATTCCAATGAGATCTTTCAATGAGATAATGCGTGTGAGGGCAGAAGGGATGATTTTTATCATTAATAGATGAGACAAATAAAAATAAAAAATCCTCTGACTGGTCTCATGACTCAGGTGCTGCAAGCACAAAACTTCAGGAGTTGAGGATGACACGTATTTCCCTTATAAACAGCTTGCATTCTGCAACAGCTTGGCAGCCACACCACTGAACTCTTGACCTCCCCTCTGAGCTACAGTGGAGAACATCTAACGACCTGCTAGACACCTTCACTTCAACACCTCAGCCATATCACATCCAGTGCTGCATCCATCACTATCCGCCAAAACCAACATCTTCTCCCACGCGCTTGCTCAATTAAACATACCCGAGTCTTCCCAGAGCCTCCGACTGGTTTTGCTCTCTCCCTCCTGCAACATCTCATCATTTGGCAGCTCCTGCGGGGCACTTGGCCATGTCTGTGCTGTCCCTCTCATTCCTGCTGCTGCTGCTGCAGGGTGCGGGCCCCCCCTCCTCTCTCTCTCACTCTCTGAGAATTACCTCCTAGCTGGCACCCCGACCTTCAGGGGCTATTCATGGTAATAGCATTTAGCAAAAATGACTCCTTTCTCCTCATTCCTGTCCTTTAAGGGTTTTGATTGCTAACTGCGACACACGAGGAATGTAAAGTATCTACAGGTATTCCAGAAAACCAGTATAGCTAAAGCCTGCCCTGGCTTGAGTGCTACTGGGAAAGGAAGAGCTCACCTCCAGCACCCTTCACGCCCATGCAGAGGGGAGTGAGTCTGCCACAGGCCAGCCGCCCTGGCTTGCATCATAATGTGAGTTATCTAAGGCTGGAGCTGAGGTAGAAATATTAGCTGCTGAATAGTAGGTTCGTCTGGACCTGTACAATCCACTCGGGGGGCCATTGGCCATGTTGGCTGTTTACATTTCCATTTAAGCTAATTGCAATTAAATAAAAATTTTAAAAAGATCAGTTTCTCAGTCACACGAACCACAGTGTCGTGTTCAGTAGCTATATGTGGCCACACACTGGACAGATAGCTATACAATATTTCCATCATTGCGGAAAGTGCTATTAGATGGCTCTATTCTAGATCCCCAGGACTTATATCAGGTTAATTTTTTGCATTAATTTAGTCAGAAGATGTTTAATATTCTCCTAGAATGTGCTGCTGGGCTTCAACTGTGGCCAGTATCCACATAGTCCCTTTCCTCATGGATTAGTGGAGAAAAAAGGGTCCTTACAGATTTTATTCCTTGGAAATTTGAACCTAGGACTCTTATTCCCTGTACTGATCACACTGTCACCACCAACTACTAACTGCCTCCAGACACTTTGGCTTTCCAAGTCAAGATAAGACGTTAATCAATGAAAAGTAGAAAGATAGCATTGTCCTCTTCCAAAGACCCCAATATGCTTTTGAAATATGACTTTCCCAGTATGTATGGGAGGCTAAGGAAGGAGGAGAACAAGATTACAAATCCATAGTAGTTTTCAACTTGGGGAACCTAAAAAGTAGAGGACTGAAGTAAAATTAATTTTTCCTGTGCCAGAGACTGTGCTAGACACTTGGTATATTGGAATGAACAAGAGATAACCGACTTGATCATATATTGGAATGAGCAGACTCAGCACTCCTGTTGGCCCCTGCAACAAAGTCAGCTTGGGTCTTTTCTCTGTTACAGGTATCAGGGTTGTGCATTGCAGTTTCTAGTCCACAGTTATTCCTGAAATGCTCTTCAGTTGCCAGGTATAGCACTTGGTCCAGAACTCAAAGGGGATGCTTTTATTATTATTATTATTGTTGTTGTTGTTATTGTTATTATTAAACATTTAAAAAATATTTCTTTTCATAGAATGCATTTTCCAATTACAGATTCCTATAGTGGGAAAATAACAATTTATTACTTATAGTTTTATATTTGTGGACAGATCGTTTTAGAACAAGTAAAACACATTTGAGAATGAAGTCTCAGTTTAGAATTTGTAATATTTTGATACTTCTACAAGGGGGACCTTGCCCTTAAATGGAACTTTGCTATACTCAGAAGCATTCCAGGCTTTTCTTCCTAGGATTTCAAAATTCATAATGTGAGATATCAGCATTTCCTAATTTTCAAGTTCCCTAGTATATGTGACCATCAGTAGCTGGTGTCTGCTGAATAGAGAGGGAAGTTTTTGGAAATTAAACACTGTCTCATTTTCTGCAAAGTTTTTATTCATGATTTAACAGTATTTCTCTTTGTCCATTACTCCCAAGGCAAGTACAGAAGAAATTTGATCATGTATTAATAATAATAAAGCTGGATTCTCTTTAAGAGATTGATAAATTCAAAGGCAAAAGCTCATATATCATGTTGAGTTATATGTGAGTCTTGTAAGAAGCTGGGAGGCAGCCCCATTAACTCACCAGAATACAGACCTCAGTCTCACAATTTCTTGGACATAATTCCTCTCAAACCTTTTCCTCAAAGATTACATTCTGAAAATAGTCTCGCGATTAAGAGAAGAAGGCTGTCCACCAATGGATTTATCTGTTATTTCTTCCTTATTGTGAGTTGAATGGCATGACAAAGTGAAAACAAAGAGGCATGCATTAATTCTTCAAAGTATAAGTCAAAAAGGTCAGCGCTTCCACAGTGTGGCAGCGTCTTTGCAGATGCCCACATCATGATAGTTGAAAGAGCAAAACCCAGTAAAGGCTAAGGCTGAAAGCCAAAAGGCCTGCCTTGGCAGCTTGCTGCAATGCATCCGCATGAACACAGCCAGGAACAACTTGTCCAAGGCCCCTAGACCATGAAGAGTGAGGGGTGTAGCCACGGATTAGGCCATCACAGAGCAGGGTTTCAGATAAGCAGCTGGAAGCATGCCCAGGAGCAAAACACTGACAATCTGCTCACTAGTCCAGTGGAAAGACGCAGCCTTGGAACCAGAAAGGTGGCTCAGTGACAAATGAATGTGCTGCACTCCACGCCATTCTGCGGTAGGTTGAGTCCTGAAGAAATCCTGAGATCTGAGCAGGTCTGACCACTGGGGCTCGCAGGAACAGAGCGCAGCCTCCTTGGGCACCACAGAGGGCACTCAGCCTCTAGAGAACCCCCATCTCTTCCCTCAGGGTGTACTTATACTGCCCTGTCTTCCAGAACTCACCTTTGGCAGGGTGAGAATGCAAGAGAGAAACAGCCCTTAGAGAAGGGGACCAGCAACCTTTTATAGTGTCACCCAGCTCTGAATTCTAGTTGCAAAGAAAGAAACACAGCAAAGAAAACAAGAGGATATGGCTTTTTCTCCAAGGAATGAACCTAAACTAGGTTGCAGCAAAGGGAGTCACATTTGCACAGGCCCCTTTGAGAAAACGGAAGTTCTCTCCATGACTTCCTCGCGTCTTCCCTTCTCCCCAGCCTCATGATCCTCTCTGCATCCCAGGAGAGGGCGTGTGAGTGCTCTAGAGCAGCTGCTCTTCCAGACCTTGACGGAAGAGCCTACCTAAGCTTCCCCACCTCACCTGGACCACGGGGACCCGTGTGGAGGAAGGAGTCTTCCCACCCTGGTGCATTTACCCCCGCTTCTCCTCTTCCCTGACCGCCTGTCTCACCTCCTTCCTCCTCCGAGCCTCACTCCAACGGTCTAGGGGTAAGCAGTGTCTACCTTGTATGCTCTTACCTGATGAAGAAACAGCCTGAGTCAATAGAAGGGAGAAGCACAGCCTCTTCTTCACCCAAGACACTTGCAATAGTGCTTGTCTCACCTTGCGGCAAGCTTTCCAAGCATGCAATCAAACACGGGGGAGAAACAAATTCAGTCAAGAAAGTCAAGTAAGGGAACATTTTCTTCCCTCTAGCACCAGTTCCTTTTGTGTCTTTATTTGTCAAGTGAGAGGGAGGAGTGAGAGGCCAGAGTATCTGGCCGGTTCTCAGTTATGTATAGTTTCAGGCACCATTTATGTGCAATGAGCGCTGGTCGAAGGAAGGGAATTTCACGGCTCACTCGCACCGCTGTTCCTTCAAGGCTGATGAATCAGACATCTCTTTCGTTCTTACTGTGCATGCCCTTTACTTTTCATATGGCCTATTTGTTGGCCTTTTCCCATTTAGACAATAAACCCAAGCGCACCTCCTGCATCCCTTTGCTCTATGGGAACTGAGGGTGATGAAGGGAACATGTGCCTGGGAGTACCACGCCATGAGAGAGCAGCATTGAGTCCTCGGGACAATAAATACACTGAGAGGTGGAAATTAACATCCACAAGAGTGTAGTCGTGATTTTCCCCCAGAACAAATATATAACAGGGATCTTTGTCATAACAGTGACAGGAAATCATTAACCACATGAGGATTGAAGTCTCCACTGTAGCAGTGGATGGGAAGACTTCACCTGTGAGCTTCATTCAAAATGCAATATTTTGTATATTTAGCTTTTTTCAAAGTTTCACCAAAATACCTGTAATTAATACAATTTATTGTATTATCTGTGTAAATGTATCTGATGTGTAAAACCTTACTAGATTTGCCCCAATTTGAAGGTGTCTGTGGCTTTCCAGCACTCCATGTGTTCCTAGCCACATCTCACAGGCAGACTTTCTAAAGTAGTGCCATTCAATAGCACTGTCGGCGACGATGGACAGGTTCTGTATCTGCATCGTCCATGGGATAGCCGCTAGCTACATGTGGCTATTGAGCACTTGAAATATACCTGGCATGACTGAGAAACTAGTTAACACTTAAAACATTTTTCTTTTTTGATACAAGGTCTCACTTTGTCACCCAGGCTGGAGTGTAGTGGTGCAATCTTGGCTCACTACAACCTCTGCCTCCTGATCCTTCCACCTCAGCTTCCCTGAGTATCTGGGACTACAAACACAGGCCACCATGCCTGCCTAATGGTTTGTGTTTTTTGTAGAGATGAGGTTTTGCCATGTTGCCCGGGCTGTTTTTGAACTCCTAGGCTCTGCTTAGTGATCTGCTCCCCTCGGCCTCTCAGAGTGCTGGGACTACAGAGGTGAATCACTGAACTGGCCCTAGTTAACAATTTAATTAATTTAAATTTAAATAGGCATATCTGCCTAGTAGCTACTGTGTTGGATAGCACAGCCCTCTGGGGTTCTGGTACATCTGTCAAGGCCAGAAAAGGTATGTTGTGATGGATAGTGCTACATCTGCCACAGGGTGGTAATCTGATACAGGCCTGCTCGGGTGACACCACCCAAAGAAATCTCATCAATGTGCACCTCTGGCAAGCCTGACAAGGCTGACTTCTCTCGATGGGACCCTCCGATTTCCCCATTCCCTGTAAGTAACTGTGCTTTCTAGGGAGAGAATTTGCTCTTAGATCATCAGTCTGTATGTGCATCTTCAGAAGAGACAGTTTCCCCTTATCCCCGCAGTTTTCAGCTGTTTGTTTCTGATTGCAAATGATTGACTCTGCTGATTGCTGAAAGCTACACAGGTGACTCCCCACCCTCTCGGGCTACCCCACCAGTGACAACACAGGCAAGGGTGACCTGGCTTCCTTTCTGGGTGTTGTTACCGGGTAGCTGCCTGCTCAGAACCCACAAAGCCTGCCCCTCATCCCAGGCAGAGAGCAACACAGCTCTTTCCCCAGACACAGAGAGCTGGTGGGGCCTGCTGTCCCCGGGAGAGTTGCACCACCCTCCACAGTGAGTATTGCTCTTCTTCTTGCTGCCCCCAACCCAGTGTCATCTTGGTCCTCAGTTGTGTGATGCTATGATGGCTTCTAAAACCTGGGCTTGCATTAATTTGTTCAGAGGTCATGGGCACTAGGCACTTTGCTAGAAACTTCCAGCAAGGCAAATGGGAACTGGTGATGCCCAACCCAGGTTTCTTGTAGGGCGAGTAATGAAACTCCCTTCCCACTCACATACATGAAGCTTAGGCTTAAGGCAGTCTGTGATTTATACCTTAAAGAAAGGAGAAGCAGGTGCTGCGGGACAAGATGGTGGCCAGGGGCTGGGTAAAGGACGCACCCATGAGGTCCTTGAGTCTGAGACATTGCCCTATGGAAAGGATTCTTTGTAGCAGTGAAAAATTGGAAACAAGGGAACTATGCACCAGGAGGTGAATGGTTAAATGAATTGTGATGTATCTAGACAATGGAATACACAGCAGCTATCCAATCTTATGATATGGCTCTATGTTGAATTGGTATGGAAGGTGATCCATGAAAGATGGGCAATTAAGAAGCAAAGACAGAAGATTATATGTGTAGTCTGATTTCCTTTCTATTAAGTGCTTGTGTGTCCGTGTGTGTGTGTGCGTGTGAGGCTGTGTTACAGAGAAAAAGTCAGAAAGGAAGTATCTCAGATACTTAACAATGGCTAAACTAGGAAAGGGTGCTTGAGGAGTTTTTATTTTCTATATTATGTATGTTGGCATTTTGGGGATTTTTTGTGCATTGTAAAAATACTCCTTTATGATCAGAGTAAAGTAAAAAGTTATTGTAAATGACTCATCAGTGGATGCTGGTTTGCCTTTTCAAACACACCCAACCTCTTTAGATTCTGAATTAGCTGTTACTCCATAGATGGCTGGCAAGTCCATCCAGAGAGTGGTCACTGTATGCTGAACTGTGCAGCAGCCAGTCTGTGGGATCCCATCTCCTTACTCCCTTTCCTGAATGAGCCAAAGCTACTTTGCTATTTCAGCATCTGGAATTTCAGAGTCCTTTTCTTCCAATACCTGCTTGTCTGTTCTGAAGCCCCCTGGTGTACACCTCACAGGCTGGCACTGGGAGACCTGGGCCCTGTGCAGCCCCTGCTGGGCGGTTGGCAGGCATCTGATCCAGGCTTGGTGAGTGGATTGATCTGATAGATGGCTCAGAGACCCCGCCCCGTGTAGGGAACAAAAAGCAGAGCTATGAAAAAATGCAAGAGATGATTCAAGCTCCGTGTAGGAAATTGTACAAAGATCAAAGTAAGGACCTGCATTCCTGACTCATGTTAGTATCCGATTTGATGTTAGTGCTGTGAGCATCAGAGGCTGTAAAGTGTGGGGAGACATTCTGTGCACAACAACCCCATGCTGATTTTCACGTTGGCTACTTAAGAATGTTAGAGAAAGACTAATAAAGAAGAAAAGAGAGAAGAATCAAATAGACGCAATAAAAAACGATAAAGGGGATATCACCACCGACCCCACAGAAATACAAACTACCATCAGAGAATACTATAAACACCTCTATGCAAATAAACTAGAAAACCTAGAAGAAATGGATAATTTCCTGGACACTTACACTCTCCCAAGACTAAATCGGGATGAAGTTGAATCCCTGAATAGACCAATAGCAGGCTCTGAAATTGAGGCATAATTAATAGCCTACCAACCAAAAAAAAGCCCAGGACCAGACAGATTCACAGCCGAATTCTACCGGAGGTACAAGGAGGAGTTGGTACCATTCCTTCTGAAACTATTCCAATCAATAGAAAAAGAGGGAATCCTCCCTAACTCATGTTACGAGGTCAATATCATCCTGATACCAAAGCCTGACAGAGATACAACAAAAAAAAGAGAATTTTAGATCAATATCCTTGATGAACATCACTGCAAAAATCCTCAACAAAATACTGGCAAACCGAATCCAGCAGCACATCAAAAAGCTTATCTACCATGATCAAGTGGGCTTCATCCCTGGGATGCGAGGCTGGTTTAACATACGCAGATCAACAAACATAATCCAGCATATAAACAGAAGCAAAGACAAAAACCACATGATTATCTCAATAGATGCAGAAAAGGCCTTTGACAAAATTCAACAGCCCTTCATGCTAAAAACTCTCAATAAATTCGGTATTGATGGAACGTATCTCAAAATAATAAGAGCTATTTATGACAAACCCACAGCCAATATCATGCTGAATGGGCAAAAACTCGAAGCATTCCCTTTGAAAACTGGCATAAGACAGGAATGCCCTCTCTCACCATTCCTATTCAACATAGTGGTCGAAGTTCTGGCTAGGGCAATCAGGCAAGAGAAAGAAATAAAGGGTATTCATTTAGGAAAAAAAGAAGTCAAATAGTCCCTGTTTGCAGATGACATGATTGTATATTTAGAAAATCCCATTGTCTCAGCCCAAAATATCCTTAAGCTGATAAGCAACTTCAGCAAAGTCTCAGGATACAAAATCAATGTGCAAAAATCACAAGCATTCTTATACACCAGTAACAGACAAACAGAGAGCCAAATCATGAATGAACTCCCATTCACAATTGCTTCAAAGAGAATAAAATACCTAGGAATCCAACTTACAAGGGATGTAAAGGACCTCTTCAAGGAGAACTACAAACCACTGCTCAGTGAAATAAAAGAGGACACAAACAAATGGAAGAACATTCCATACTCATGGATAGGAAGAATCAATATCGTGAAAATGGCCATACTGCCCAAGGTAATTTATAGATTCAATGCCATCCCCATTAAGCTACCAATGACTTTCTTCACAGAATTGGAAAAAACTGCTTTAAAGTTCATATAGAACCAAAAAAGAGCCTGCAATGCCAAGACAATCCTAAGCCAAAAGAACAAAGCTGGAGGCATCACACTACCTGACTTCAAACTATACTACAAGGCTACAGTAACCCAAACAGCACAGTACTGGTACCAAAACAGAGATATAGACCAATGGAACAGAGCAGAGCCCTTAGAAATAATACCACACATTTACAGCCATCTGATCTTTGACAAACCTGAGAAAAACAAGAAATGGGGAAAGGATTTCCTATTTAATAAATGGTGCTGGGAAGATTGGCTAGCCATAAGTAGAAAGCTGAAACTGGATCCTTTCCTTACTCCTTATATGAAAATTAATTGAAGATGGATTAGAGACTTAAATGTTAGACCTAAAACCATAAAAACCCTAGTAGAAAACCTAGGTAATACCATTCAGGACATAGGCATGGGCAAGGACTTTATGTCTAAAACACCAAAAGCAATGGCAACAAAAGCCAAAATTGACAAATGGGATCTAATTAAACTAAAGAGCTTCTGCACAGCAAAAGAAACTACTATCAGAGTGAATAGGCCTACAGAATGGGAGAAAATTTTTGCAATCTACTCATCTGACAAAGGACTAATATCCAGAACCTATAAAGAACTCAATCAAATTTACAAGAAAAAAACAAACAACCCCATCAAAAAGTGGGCAAAGGATGTGAACAGACACTTCTCAAAAGAAGACATTCATACTGCCAACAGACACATGAAAAAATGCTCATCATCACTTGCCATCAGAGAAATGCAAATCAAAACCACAATGAGATACCATCTCACACCAGTTAGAATGGCAATCATTAAAAAATCAGGAAACAACAGGTGCCGGAGAGGATGTGGAGAAATAGGAATACTTTTACACTGTTGGAGGGACTGTAATCTAGTTCAACCATTGTGGAAAACAGTGTGGCGATTCCTCAAGGATCTAGAACTAGAAATACCATTTGACCCAGCCATCCCATTACTAGGGATACACCCAAAGGATTATAAGTCATGCTGCTATGAAGACACATGCACACGTATGTTTATTGTGGCACTATTCACAATAGCAAAGACTTGGAATCAACTCAAATGTCCATCAGTGACAGACTGGATTAAGAAAATGTGGCACATATACACCATGGAATACTATGCAGCCATAAAAAAGGATGAGTTCATGTCCTTTGTAGGGACATGGATGCAGCTGGAAACCATCATTCTCAGCAAACTATCGCAAGAACAAAAAACCAAATACTGCATGTTCTCACTCACAGGTGGGAATTGAACAATGAGATCACTTGGACACAGGAAGGGGAACATCACACACTGGGTCCTATTTTGGGGAGATGGTAGGGGGTAGGGATAACATTAGGAGATATACCTAATATAAATGACGAGTTAATGGGTGCAGCACACCAACATGGCACATGTATACATATGTAACAAACCTGCACGTTGTGCACATGTACCCTAGAACTTAAAGTATAATAATAAAAAAAAAAGTTAAAAAAAAGAATGTTAGAGAATACAAAAATAATGATTGGATAATAATAGGTTCCAAGCTAACTTTTCTAACAGGTACTTTTCTCTTTTGGAGAATTAGCAGCTCTCTCCCTTCCTTTATCTCCCAGGTCCCTGCACATACCCCATGCTTTCTGGCTTTCATGCCTTTGTCCATATGTTTTCCCACCCTGGAGCAATGTTCCCTCTCCTCATTGTATGTCTCCATGCTCTTCAGCCTTCAAGGACCCGCAAAAATGTCACCTCCTCAATGAAGCCCTCCTGGATTTTCCCCAGAGCTAGAGACATGACTTCTTCCTTCCAATTCCTAGCACAACTCATAGCATTTTCCATTCGTTGTTATTTGCAGCCATGACTTACCCACTGTACTTGAATGCAAGCTTCTTGAGGACATGGATCATGTCTTATACATTGTTTAAGCCAAATAAATGTATCAGGTACTCAAGGCACATTGAATAAGTGGGTTCGATGGGTGGCCCATGGCACCTGCAACAAGGCCTCACTGAGCAGCAACGGAGCGATTTGCTGCAGTGCTGAGTCAACTGCCCACGCACTCCTGACAGACCACTGAGATGGTCCTCGCTCTCAGTATGTTTGGTCAAATGTGGGATTTTCCCCCCTATATTTTTCCCTCCTTCTCAGCGGCAAGAAGAAAACGAAAGCAAGCACTGAGACTTAGTAGGTGGGAGAATAAAATATTTGAGACGTATTCTGACAAAAATGAAAGAGAAATAGATGGCAAGGCTGTCTGGAAGTTCTAGATGTGGAGTCCAGGGAGGGGTAGGTCCTGTTTTTACTCTTCGGCTCTCTCCAAATTTTCTATGAGCCAGAAGCAGATGCATATTGTATAAAATGTAATATATTACATTCTATGATATACTATATTACATTATATATACTATTTATTTGTTTATTTATTTTAGAGACAGGGTCTTGCTCTGTCACTCAGGCTGCAGTGCAGTGGTGCAGTGTTAGTTCACTTCAGCCTTGAACTCCTGGGTTCAAGCAATTGTCCTGCCTCAGCCAGCTGAGTAGCTGGGACTACAGGGTAGGCAACGATGCCTGGCATATTTTAAAAATTTTGTAGAGACGGGTCTTGCTATGTTGCCCAGGCTGATCTCAAATTCCTGGCCTCAAGTGATGCTCCCGCCTCAGCCTCCCAAAGTGTTGGAATTACAGGCATGAGCCATCTTGCCTGGCTTGTATTTATATATTACCATTTTTTTAAAAAATAAAGACAAACCTTTATAGAAAGCTAGTGCACAATTTAGTTGCATAAAGTAGCCATGGTGAATGTAATTACTAGACTTGCTCTTTCTGCGGTAACTGGAGCAGGCTGCAAGTTCCTCCTCTAGATGAGTTTTGTAAACAGGTGTGCTGAATGTTAGAGCACTGGGCTTCTTCTTTTTTAAAAAATCTGACAAGTTATTTTTATGACAGCTCTTAAAATTTCACACACTTAGTAAGGTATTTAAATAGTTTGCAAAATCTAAATGAAAACATGAATTCATTTTCCATTGGTCATCGTGGTTCAGTCTCCTTCCAGAAAACGTTTCGATGCTAGTGAGCGGTGCGGTGTGTGTCTTTCTCTATTTATTTTTTTTAAAAAAGATCACACAACATAAGCCTTCCTACATGTTGCATTTTCATCTTATAGTCTTGGGGACCTCTTTTCTATCAGCATGAGGACCATCCTTGTTTATTGGCTACACGTGGTTTATTGGATTGATGTGTCATAATATTACCAATTGCTGAATGTTTAAGTTGTTTTCCAATTTTTGTTCTGCTCCAACACGTATCCCCACACCTGGACGCTTGTGTTCTTTTGTGAGAATACAGTAGGGCAAATTCCAAGCAGACGTGCTGCAGAATCAGAGATGTTGTGCTTTGTAAATTGTGACAGATATGGCTTAACCCTCCAAAAAGACCACGTAAATGTATACTCCTCACAGCAGTGTGGAGGCCTTTTCTCCAAACTCTTACCAACATCGTTACCAGCTATTGCTATTTCCAGTCTGAACCTTGCTATTACTCACTGTAACCAAAGCCATTCGTTCTTCTCTTTGTGGCTTCTTTCTTTGGGAATTTTTCTCAGATATTACATGATTCATATTCAATCCTTTCATGCAAGCAAAAAGGAGGTGACATAAGCCCTGGGTATTAGAAATATATATAAAGTGTTTTCTAACTGATATCTCAAAAATCAACCTCCCTGTTCCCCAAGCTGTAATAAAATTAAATTTGCTGAGTTGAGGTCTTCCCAACTCAACTGGGCATTTTTCATCTGGGGGGGGAAAAAAAAAGAAGAGTAATTCTTAACTCCAAAGTGGCTGCTTTTCTGCTTGCTGGGCGAGTTCCTTATTTCGAAACAGAGGCTCACTGGGCTTCTTGATGGCACCTGGAGTCATGCCACGCAGGAAGCAATCACTCCACAGAGCTGAAGATGTCAGAACAGTTCAAAAATACTGCCTGGGAAAGTTCTTAGTTCTTTGGCTTAGGAGGAAAGGGGCAGAATACAACCTTTCTGAAGAAAATGCATCTTTCATTCACCTGGGAAATATTTCAAAATAACTACAAAAAGAAGTTAGAAGCAGGTGAATTGCCCTACAGAGGGAAATGTTTAAATGAATTGGAGCACAGCCCCTGTCGGAATGCCATGTAGCTGATGCCTTCACCTGTCTGAAGAATGTTTAATGATGAAGGAAATGCTTGTAATCTGTTAGGTGGGAAAAAGAAAATAAAAGTTCAAAGTGTACGAATTCATAGAAACACGGCTGGGAGGGAAAACAACAGAAAGTTAAAAGTCGTTATTTTGGGGTAGAAAGATTATGGGTGATTTTAATTTTCTCCTCTCGGTTTTTGTGTATTTGCCAAACTTCCTACAAACGTATGTGTTACTTTTGTAACCAAAAAAGTCATAAAAGAAAAGCATGGTCTTTTTTCAGATAAATGCCAGCGTTTTCCTGGCCCCCAGAGGGCTGCAGTGAAATTCGGTGCATGCCCAGGTGGCTGGGTAAGGTCACGGCCGGAGTCTGGGGCCACTCATTTTTATTTCAGACACAGTCCTGTTTCAGGCTTTCTTGTGTCTTAGGGTCAATTGCCAAAATATTTTTTCCTCTTCTTTTAAAAATGTATTGTGAGTCTTACTTGTATCTAATTTCAAGCTTACTGAAAAGTGAAGAATTGTGTAAAGAATGCTTATAAACCCTTCACCCAAACCATTGTTTTCATTTTGTCCCACTGGCTTTATTATTCTCCTTCTGTCTATATACATGTGTTTTCATTAATTTTTTGCATTTTTTGCATATGTTTTGAATCCTTTGAGAATATGCCAAAGACACTGTGCTCTTTTGCCCCTAAATACTTCAGGGGACAGTTCCTAAGAACAGGGGCATTCTCCTGTAAAACCACAACGCAGTCAGCAAAATCAGGAAGTTTAACACGGATCCAGCACTATCATCAAATTCACAGTGCCTATTGTAAGACCTTTAATTTCCCAGTAATGTCCTTCAGAATTAATTTTTCCCCACTCTAGGACCAAATCCAGGTTCTTGCATTGCATCTACTTGTCCTGTCTCTTTAGTCTCCTTCAACCTAAGATGGTTTCTCAGTTTTTCTTTGTGTCACTTGACCTTGATATTTGGCCGGTTACTTTGCAGAAAGTCCTTCATTTTGGGTTTTTCTGATGCTTCCTCATTCTTTGATTTAGGTCGACATTTTTTCCAGGAATAAAGATGCTGTGTCTTCCCTTCTCAACTGTTTAGGACAAATGTGACACTGGTTTGCTTCCACGTTGGTGGCATTGAGTTTGAAGACCAACCAGCTGGTTTTCAAATCCAACACCATCAACATGTAGTTACATGTCTCCAAGGAGTCCTGGCTGCTTTAGTGGAGAAACGTGTTTAGACTCCAAGATCAGGGCACTAGGCACTCACTATGTTGTGTATCATTGCTTTTAGGTCCTCTCAGCAGACAGAGCCAAGAAATATGTATGTGAAACACACATACATATACACACAAATCTATCTATCTATCTATCTATCTATCTATCTATCTATCTGTCTGTCATCTATCTATCATCTATCATCTATCTAATTTAATCTTAAAAACACATGGGTATAAAGACACATGAACATGTATGTTCATTACAACACTATTCACAATAGCAAAAACATGGAATCAACCTAAATGTTCATCAATGATAGACTGGAGAAGGAAAATAGGGTACATATACACCATGGAATGCTACACAGCCATAAAAAAGAACAAGATCACGTCTTTTAACATGGATAGAACTGGAGGCCATTATCCTAAGTGAACTAACACAGGAACAGAAAACCAAATGTCACATGTTCTCATTTATAAGTGGGAGTTAAACGTTAAGTACATATAGACACAAAAAAGGGAACAACAGACACCTGGACCTCCTTGACGATAGAGGGAAGTAGGAGGGTGAGGATCAGAAAACTATCTACCAATCAGGTACTATGCTTATTAACCTGGGTGGCAAAATAACCTAAACACCAAGCCCCCATGAAGTGCAATTTACCTGTATAACAAACCTGCACATATACCCCTGAAGCTAAAATAAAAGGAAAAAACCCACAAAAACAAACCAAAAAAACCCAAAAAACAAAAAACCCACGTGGGTCCATAGTGGCTATAACAGCACAAGGCACTCCAGTGCACTTTTGAAAAGCTTCCGGCAGGGAGGTTACCAGGAGGAAGTTCTGGCTGCCTTCCTCCTTAGGGCCTGCTGGCAGCCAGAGACGACACTGACAAGTGAAGAAAACCAGAATGTTTTCGTCGTACTTTGCTTTCCCTGCCTCACTTGAACAGCTTTATTGAGGTCCAGTTACAATAAACTGCAAATATTACAATGCAGAATATGCGTTCTGACATACATACACCCCTGGGAAACTCTCACACAACCTAGACAGTGAACATATTTATCCCCCACTGAGGTTTTCTTTGTATCCACCTGCCCTCCTGCCCTCCCACGCTCCACTTCTCTCTGTCTCTCTCTTTTTTTTTTTTTTTTTTTTTTTTTTGAGACGGAGTCTTTGCTGTGTCGCCTAGACTGGAGTGCAGTGGTACAATCTTGGCACACTGCAACCTCTGCCTCCCAGGTTCAAGTGATCCTCCTGCCTCAGCCTCTTGAGTAGCTGAGACTACAGGCGCACACCACCACACCTGGCTAATTTTTTGTATTTTTGTAGAAACGGGGTTTCATCATGTTGGCCAGACTGGTCTCGAACTCCCGACTTCAGGTGATCTACCCACCTTGGCCTCCCAAAGTGCTGGGATTATAGGTGTGAGCTACCATGCCCAGCCACCTCCCCTTCTCTCTCTTTATTGCCAGGAAATTAGTGATTCTGCTTTCCATCACAATAGATTAGTTTGCATTATCTAGAGTTTTATACAAGTGAAATCATACAGTATGAACTCCCTCTGGTCTGGCTTCTTGGCATAATTGTTTGGAGACTTGTCCATGTTGCTGTGTGAATCGGTCATTCATTCCCTATTCCATTGGATGGATATTTCAAAGTTAACTTATCCATTTACTACTTGATGGGCTTTTAGGCTGTTAGCAGTTTTTGGCTACCACAGAGTAAAGCTGTAATGAACATTCACATACTAGTCTTTATGGGGACATAAGCTTACAACTTTCTTGGGTGAATACTTAGGAGTAGGATGACTGGATCACATGGTGAGTACGTGAATAACGTGTTAAGAAACTGCCAGTTTTCCAAAGTGGTTTTACCACACATTATGCATTGGGAACCACTGTACTTTCAGAAAAGCAGGGTGGGGTCATGATGTTGTTATGGAAAGGAAGCCAACAGGTTAGGATTGGATTTATGAAAGAGATTATTTTTTTTGAGAACCTTGGGGTGTGACGCTGGACAGGTTTCTTTGAAATGTACTTGCTAAGAGTATAAAAGGAAATGCCCCAGCTCAGGCACAGACTCCGTCCTTGAAGGCAGTCAAGCTGTTGTTTCTTCAGTTATACAGGGGTGGGCTTTAAAGAAATTCAAAACACATGAAAATGACAACTCGAGATTTATTTCAGTCAGTTCCGAGGCTCTGTGCACTAGGGAACTAGAACTCATTTTCTTTAGTACACAAACCTAGGACTTCCTTTTCCTGCTGAAGTCAGGGTAAAGAGGAGAAAGGTGGGTTCTGGGGGCACTGGGTCTCTTAGGGAGGGGGCCCCAACCCAAGCGGACGCCATCCAGCCCTCATGTTCTTCTTGCCACCTGGTTACTCAAAGGCCCTTTTCCTGGGGAGTCCAGAGCCCAGGGCATTCTCAAAGCGACCACTGTCCTGTTAGCTTCGGTGAGTCCCTTAGCTGATAGAGCAGAGGAAGGGGAACCAGTCAGCAAAACAGCACGGGACAGAGAAGCTCAATCAAGGGAAAGGGAGCTAATGTAGAAAGGACTGGCTGGGAAAAATTTAACAGCCCCCCTGCCATTCCTCATGTATGGATGTGAGATGCACTAATTATTGTCTAAGTAGAAAGAAAACAAATGCTAGAATCAGGTGACCCTCAGAGTCAAAGAAGTGAATGATAACTTCAGAGGAAAGGTTCTTGCATTTCTATGTTGACCACTGCGATGATTCTGAAACCTAGAACACTATATAGACTCTAACTCCTGCTTGGCATATTGTTTTCAGAAGAACAAACAGATTTAAAATTTAATCTCCATCTTTTTGGCATTTGGTTGTTACTATACATTTACAAGCCAGTCCCCTTTTTGATGTTTGTCCCTTTTCCAGGAGCAGACTTGCATCTGACTGACGCACCATGACACCCACAGATTTCACAGTGAGTACAGCCATGCTCCTCCGGCTCCTCAAAATACACGCTCATCTTCCCTTTTTAGGGGGTGTGGGAAGGATCCACTGTGGGGG
The DNA here is from genome assembly GCF_024542745.1 of Macaca thibetana thibetana. Lineage (NCBI taxonomy): Eukaryota > Metazoa > Chordata > Mammalia > Primates > Cercopithecidae > Macaca > Macaca thibetana. The sequence continues at coordinate 100,131,453 of NC_065579.1, forward strand.
AAGGATTTATCTGTGTGGTTTCCCAGGGTAAGATCTCTGCCCGGCAATGCCCATTACTGGGTGGCTTGTTGTCCAGCACAGAAAGTTTTGCAAATGCAAAGAGGCAGCTACGCTTTGGGGTATGTTGTGGAGACAGAGGAAAATGTGGTGTTATAAATAGCTAAGGGTTTTTAATGACCTTTAACTAGGGTGTGCTTAGTTCCATGTGCCTGTTCTAAAACTCAGACAAATGAGGTAAAGGGATAATTCATGTAATTTGCTTTTAAAAAACCCATGGTGGGCACATTAGTTGTGTTTCTTGCATAACATTATGTAGACCTTATGAAAACACATAACGGTATACATTCCCCTGAAAGGTCAAGAGCTGAACAAAAATTAGTGAGTTAGGCTGGGCACGGTAGCTCATGCCTATAATCCTAGCACTTTGGGAGGCAGAGGCGGGCGGATCACCTGGCCGAGGCCAAGATTTCAAGACCAGCCTGCCCAATATGGCGAAACCCCATCTCTACTAAAAATACAAAAATAGCTGGGTGTGGTGGCATGCGCATGTAATCCCAGCTACTTGGGAGGCTGAGGCACGATAGTCGCTTGAGCCTGGGAGGTGGAGGTTGCAATGAGCCAAGATCACGCCACTGCACTCCAGCCTGGGCAACAAAGTGAGACTCTGTCTTAAAAAAAAAAAAAAAAAATCGGTGAATCAAATCATAATCCAGAGAATCTTTTTTTCTTTTATAGCCAATGTAATTAAGTATAGAATCAAATTAATTTCCCATGCTTTTGTTAGATTCATAAATGTCTTACAAAATTACCTAAGGGCTTTAATTTTGCTTTTCTCAAAGGGAAAGCCTGGGTTTTACGGGTAGATAATTGAAATCCAGACTTCCTAGCAGGTGGGCTAACAAACTGCCTCACAGTACATTGTAGGTTTCCATGATCTAAAAAGAGTGGTGGTTGAAACAGTTCATCAACTAAATTATTTATGATATGCTAATGATTCATTAGTATTACATATGTGTAGTTACCTAATTGCACCTATATCCATAACAACAAAAAAGTAATTAATTTGGTCCTGGTGAAGTAACTATTCTTCTGACCAAAAGTAGATTCTTCAGTTTCTCCTGCATTAAATTCACCTTTCAATACCTGAGGCTGTGGAAACAGAAGTAGATGAAGGCAGCAGAGCCAGGGCCGCTTCTGAGATTGCCAGTCATTTGGTTTTATCATTTGGGATCTTGGATAATAGCCAAACTCTGCAAAGCAGCCCCAGATAAGAAGGAAACTGCACCTCAATAATGACCTTCTCTAATCAGAGGAGTCTGGTGCCATCTAAATGGGAAGAAAATAGGACCCCTGTGGCCCTGACTCCCACATTCCATGGAAAGTAGCCGTGGCACCCTGTGGCCACCTTTCTGAGGATGTGCTGGGCCAGTCACCCATGCAGGTGCCCCACATTCCTTCAGCGTCACGGTAAAGGCAGAGTCCCATTTACAGATGAGGAGACCGAGACTGGGGAAGGTGGTTTGAGGGTTCAAGGTCTCATAGAGATTTGGAGGAAGAGCCCTTGAGGGGTGCTGTCAGCAATCATAGCTTTGCTGGGTTGCTCCCTCAGGGTGAATGTCAAAGCACTGAAATCCAGGTCTGATTGTTGGGATTTAATACTTTCTCAAGTGTGGGGCCAAGGTGTCTGCCAGCATCCCTCCTGATAACAAATTCATTGTTTTCCTACCTTCCTCCTTCTTGTGCCCTCTCTTATTCCATCTCTCCCATTCCCTTGTGCTCATTCTTGGTGCTAAGGCACAATGGAAGCCTTGGCAAGCACAGTCCCTGCCCTTTCTCTGTCCATTCCCCAGAGAGGGGAATCTTGAGCCTGGGTCTGGCCAAGGGTTTCCAAAGAACACATGAGTCAGAGAAGGATGCCCTGGAAAGCTCTGGGACCTTCTTCCTGCTCTGGGTGTTCACAACCAGGATGCCTGGGCTGCTGCTTCTGAGCCCAGGACTCCTGAGGGAAGAGGACATGCCTGTGTGTGAGCAACAGCCTGTGCGCTCAGAGGCTTGCCCGGGACACAGACAGGCAGGATGGGCCCCTTGCCCTGGTTGTGCACTGAGGTTTGTTTACGTTTACTGGGGGATTGCCAGAGGATTTGATGTCTAAGAGTCGTGACACAGGGGGTATTATTCCAGGATTCCTCTTGCGGTCCTGACAAATTTTATATAAATCTAGATTTGGGGTGTAAAATTCAATCACTTAAAAAATATGCCTGGGGAGTCCCTAACCTAACTAACTAACTTCATACAAAAGCATGAGGTCCTTAATCCTCACCCAGCAGAAAAACTATGCCCCTGGGCTTCCAGCAGGACACAATGTCCTTGTCTGGGATTCAGTCTTGGGAGTGTTGGCTGTGCCTACTCGCCGGGCCGTGGAGAAAGCTGGGTCACCCAGGTCCTGGGACTTCTGCACATTTCTCCCCTTCTGCTCCTTCTACAGTCTCCTCCAGGCCCCGCTCCAGATCACTTTCCCTCGCTGGCCCAGGAATCCATCTCCTTCCAGCACCTTAGCCCAGGACTAAAACAGCTAAGTGACGCTGGCCTTCCTACCTGCCCCTCCTCCCCACTCCCTGTCTCATTTTCTCCCCATGAACCAAAGCTGTCTCTTGTGCTTGCCCTTTTGCCAAGCATGCCCTCTTTCCTCCCTTGCCTTCCTCTTTCTCCCTTGTCTGTGCTGCTCCTCGCTACCTGGAGCTGCAGCAGGAGGAGAGCAGGCTTGCTGGATCGGAGAAGCAACTCCATGCAGCAAGACCCCTGGGCCCTCATCTGTGAGGCTGCTTGTGATTGTTTCACAGCCTTGGGCTCAGGCCCATGTGAGAGTCTATTAAAACTATTTGACCAAAAAAAAAACCAAAAAACAAAAAAAAAACCCAAACAACAAAAACCAAAAAACACCAACCCACAAACAACAAACAAAAACTTCAAGAGCAAGTTTAGCACCTATTCATCTGTGGATTCACAAGTTGGTACTTGCTCATCTGCATGGTTTTACTGGGTTTTACTGAGGTTCCTCCAAAAGGTCATCCTCCCAACCTCTTAAACCTGCTGTGATGTCCACTTTGGGGTCTCCGTGCTCTTCACAGTCTTCCTTCTATTCTCAAGTACTTCTTTCGCTCAAAGTCCACTCAAACCTCACCTCCTACAGGACGACTGTCTTAGTGGGGCCATGATCAACTGGTTCCCGTGTCCAGCGTTTGGATGATTCTCCTGGCATGTCTCTAAAATGTGTGTCACCTAGGAAGTCTGTCCTCTCAAGAGGCTGGGTTTCCAGATAAGCGCCAAAGTGTAAACTGAAATGGATGAACTAGGCCTAGGGACTAATCCCATATAAAATAGGGAGATGAGTTTTCTTTAGTTCTTTGCAGTAGTAGGCCATTTCCAGCCGCCCTGGCCCGAAGAGCCACCTCCAGTATCCTGCTCCTGGGTCCCGCTTTTTGCAATAGGGTCACATATTGGAGATGGAGTCAGGACTAGATGTCAGATTTTCCCAGTTGTCATCCAAGTTACCTTGGGTCCTCCTGCTATTTCCTGCCAGCCAAGGCCCAAATAGGACTAACATCTACTGTCCTTTATCAGTCAGCTCAGTGAGCCCTGATATCTAAGAAGCCCTCCACAAACACACACAAAACAGGTTCTATATTCCAATAAGGTTTGAAAACATTGCTAAATAAAATTCAACTGATTCTGAAGGATTTCTCAGAGTCTTTACTGTGCTAATGTGCAATTAAAATAAAACAAGTTCTGGGCCAGTCACGGAGACTCACGCCTGTAATCCCAGCACTTTGGGAGGCGGAGGTGGGCAGATCACAAGATCAGAAGTTCGAGACCAGCCTGACCAACATGGTGAACCTCGTCTCTACTAAAAATACAAAAAATTAGCCGGGCATGGTGGTGGGCGCCTGTAGTCCCAGCTACTCGGGAGGCTGAAGCAGGAGAGTGGCGTGAACCTGGGAGGCAGAGCTTGCAGTGAGCCGAGACTGTGCCACTGTACTCCAGCCTGGGTGACAGAGCGAGACTCTGTCTCAAAAAAAAAAAAAATTAGCCCGGCATGGTGGCTTGCGCCTGTAATCCCAGCTACTCAGGAGGCTGAGTCAGGAGAATTGCTTGAACCTGGGAGGTGGAGGTTGCAGTGAGCCGAGATGGCGCCATTGCACTCCAGCCTGGGCAGCAAGACTGAAAATCCGTCTCAAAACAAACAAACAAGCAAACAAACAAACAAATAAATAAATAGTAAAACAAGTTCTGTAGGACTTTTCAGATCCTTCAACTTGCTCAGGAGTATTGTGAATTTCAAAGAAGGAATATGCAGCAGAGATTCTCAACTATTTTAACCATTAGTGTTCCACCCAAAACATGGTTTGGGAAATGCTGGTCAGATCTACTAGAAATAGATGGATATTACAATGTATACAGATAGGGAGAGCCCAGCTAACAGAAGGTAGAGAATATTTTGTTATTTAAATATAAACATTTAAGTACATAAAATAATCTTTGTACTTATATATTTGTTAATATTAACTGTTCAAAACAAAATAAAAACTTACTGTGGATTTTGGGTGACTTCTAGTCCAAATGCATCCAGATGAATTGAACTACCGCATTTGCCTCAGGAGAAATAAAACTAGAGATGAGATTTGGCAAGGAATGTCCCTCAAGGAAAGGGAGTGAGAGCTGGTAGTCCCTGGTGGAATTTGGGATCCTAATGGGAGCGCTGGGAGGGAAACTGGTGGGAAGTGAGAGTGTTTGAGGATCTGTGGGCAGAGGTTTTGGAAGGAATGTAGCAGGCGTGGCATGGACTCTCCCCTCCTCCTCCATGGGCAGTCCACGTCCTTCATTCCCCACCCCAGGTTTGACTCAAGGGCTTACATCTCAGGGTCTCATTTCCAGCCCTCATTTCCTGTTTCCGTGGGAGGGGTTCTAGGATGGCTTCTGATTCAGGAACCCCCAAAAAGTGTAAGAAGTGCGTGTGTGTATGCACGTATATGCGCATATATATGTGTGCATGAATGAGCGTGTATATATGTGCGCGTGAGCATGAGTGTTGGCAGGTTTGTGTACGTGAGAGCATGTGCAAGTGTATGTATTATGTGTATGCATGTACATGTGAGTGTGTGTGCTTGTTGGGGCCAGCTTCATGGCTGTGCAACCCACACAGTCACACAGGGGCCCTGTGCTTAGAAGTGCTGCTTGTTTGATTGAATGCTGGATGTGTTGAAATTCCTAATAATTTTTGGACCATGGCTCCTGCTAACTATAGAGCAGGTCGTGGTGCTTGTGTGTGTATGTGGGTTGAGAGTGTCTGTGTGTGTACGTGTATGTGCATGTGTATGTGGGTGTATGCTGGTGCTCCCGGAGCTCTCAGGAAACTCAGGGGACTGGGATCCAGATGAGTTTAAGAGCCCTTGCTGACCTTTTTTAGGGTCAGTGAAAAACTGAATAGATAGGAGAAGGATGATCACAGTCAAACCCACAGTTTGATAAAACTGCCCGTCAATAGTGTGGAGGCACTCTTACCCTATCAGAGCACTCGGCACGCACACTATAAACGTTCGTTCACTTCTCTGGTTGCTCTATGGGTAGGTAAGTTCCCTGAGAGTGAAGACACACATCCGACTTATTTACTACAGTTTCTTTGGTGCATAGCACAGTAGCCAACATACAGTACGTGCTTAACAAACATCTGTTGAATAAATAAATACGTGACAACCCAAGCAGATGTCCTCAGAATGCCTACATCCTAGGCCTCAGAATGCTTACATGTCTTTGGCCTTACCATAGGTGTTTGAGGTTGGAAGCGTCAAGAGGTCCATGCCTCTGTCATCAGACACGACCTTCAAAATATTTTCCTTGACCTAATGCCATCTTGTGTCCCCTTGCAGAGCCCTGTTCCTAACATGGCTGATGACTATGGCTCTGAATCCACCTCTTCCATGGAAGACTACGTTAACTTCAACTTCACTGACTTCTACTGTGAGAAAAACAATGTCAGGCAGTTTGCGAGCCATTTCCTCCCGCCCTTGTACTGGCTGGTGTTCATCGTGGGCGCCTTGGGCAACAGTCTGGTCATCCTGGTCTACTGGTACTGCACAAGAGTGAAGACCATGACCGACATGTTCCTTTTGAATTTGGCAATTGCTGACCTCCTCTTTCTTGTCACTCTTCCCTTCTGGGCCATTGCCGCCGCTGACCAGTGGAAATTCCAGACCTTCATGTGCAAGGTGGTCAACAGCATGTACAAGATGAACTTCTACAGCTGTGTGTTGCTGATCATGTGCATCAGTGTGGACAGGTACATCGCTATTGCCCAGGCCATGAGAGCACACACTTGGAGGGAGAAAAGGCTTCTGTACAGCAAAATGGTTTGCTTTACCATCTGGGTATTGGCAGCTGCGCTCTGCATCCCAGAAATCTTATACAGCCAAATCAAGGAGGAATCTGGCATTGCTGTCTGCACCATGGTTTACCCTAGCGACGAGAGCACCAAACTGAAGTCAGCTGTCTTGACCCTGAAGGTCATTCTGGGGTTCTTCCTCCCCTTCATGGTCATGGCTTGCTGTTACACCATCATCATTCACACCCTGATACAAGCCAAGAAGTCGTCCAAGCACAAGGCCCTAAAAGTGACCATCACTGTCCTGACCGTCTTTGTCTTGTCTCAGTTTCCCTATAACTGCATTTTATTGGTGCAGACCATTGACGCCTATGCCATGTTCATCTCCAGCTGTGCCGTTTCCACCAACATTGACATCTGCTTCCAGGTCACCCAGACCATCGCCTTCTTCCACAGTTGCCTGAACCCTGTTCTCTATGTTTTTGTGGGTGAGAGATTCCGTCGGGATCTTATGAAAACCCTGAAGAACTTGGGTTGCATCAGCCAGGCCCAGTGGGTTTCATTTACAAGGAGAGAGGGAAGCTTGAAGCTGTCGTCTATGTTGCTGGAGACAACCTCAGGAGCGCTCTCCCTCTGAGGGGTCTTCTCTGAGGTGCATGGTCCTTTTGGAAGAAATGAGAAATATAGAAGCAGTTTCCCCACTGATGGGACCAGAGAGAGTGAAAGAGAAAAGAAAACTCAAAAAGGGATGAATCTGAACAATATGATTACTTGTAGTCAGAATTTGCCAAAGCAAGTATTTCAAAATCGACTGACTAGTCAAGGAGGCTGTTGATTGGCTCTTGACTGTGATGCCTGCGATTCTCAAAGGAGGACTAAGGACCAGCACTGTGGAGCACCCTGGCTTTGCCACTCGCCGGAGCGTCAATGTCGCTGCCTCTGGAGGAGCCCTTGGATTTTCTCCATCCACTGTGAACTTCTGTGGCTTCAGTCCTCATGCTGCCTCTTCCAAAAAGGGACACAGAAGCACTGGCTGCTGCTACAGACTACAAAAGCAGAAGGTTTCGTGAAAATGTCCATCTTTGGGAAATTTTCTACCCTGCTCCTGAGCCTGATAACCCATGCCAGGTCTAGAACCTTTCCAGGCAATCTCAGACCTAATTTCCTTGTGTTCTCCTTGTTCTGTTCTGGGCCAGTGAAGGTCCTTGTTCTTATTTTGAAACGATCTGTAGGTCTGGCCAGTGAACCCCTGGACAACTGGCCCCACCCACAAGACATCCAAAGTCTGTTGTCCTGCTGGAGGTTTTGACCTAGACAAGGATTCCACTTATTCCTTGGTATGGTGACAGTGTCCCTCCATGGCCTGAGCAGGGAGATTATAACAGCTGGGTTCGCAGAAGCCAGCCTTGGCCCTGTTGTAGGCTTGTTCTGTTGCGTGGCACTTGCTTTGGGTCCACCGTCTGCTCCCTAGAAAATGGGCTGGTTTTCTTGGCCCTCTTCTTCCTGAGGCCCACTTTATTTGGAGGAATAAAGTGAGCAGATACGGGCAGCAGCCAGGGAGGGCAAAGGGGTGAAGCACAGGCCTTGCTGGAAAGGCTATTTACTGCCATGCTTCTCCTTTTCTTACTCTATAGTGGCAACATTTTAAAAGCTTTTAACTTAGAGATTAGGCTGAAAAAAATAATAGAATTCACCTTTGAATCTTTCGTGTCTTTCTTTTCACAATTTGGCAAAATGTATCACCTTTGAAAATATTTAGCATATTGGAAAAGTGCTTTTTAATGTGTATATGAAACATTAATTACTTGTCACTTTCTTTACCTTGTCTCAATATTTTAAGTGTGTGCAATTAAAGATCAAATAGATATATTAAGGGTGTGAAGGCTGGTCTGAAGGTAGTGAGTTATCTCAACTGATTGTTCAGTCAGTTACAGATTGAACTCCTTGTTCTACTTTCCCTGCTTCTCTCTACTGCAATTGACTAGTCTTTAAAAAAAATGTGAAGAGTAAGCAATGGGAATAAGGAAATGGAAATAAGATCTCCAAATACCTTAAAACCATCATGGCTGACAAGTTTTTATTTCTTCTCTGTCCAAATTTACTCCTCAGGCTTTTATGTGTTAGTCAAATGGAATTTCCAAGGAGGACTATTGGAACAGCACCATAAACCACCCCTGACTTTGCCACTTGCTCTAGAGGAAGCATTTAATTTCCCCAGTGCCTTGTGGATCGTTGTGGTTTCCGTGCCAACGCCATCCCTTCCCAAAGGGGACACAAAAGCACTGGACCCTACCATTTCACCCTTTTTCTCCCCGCCCACTTCTAAAGCACAAGAGAACGAGGAATAAAGTGAGCATACATGGGCAGCAGCCAGGGAGGGCAAAGGGGTGAAGCGCAGGCCTTGCTATCCTATCGACATGCTGCCCGTGAGGGGACAGTGGGTGGGAAGAAAGCGTTGACCTGGGACCAGCAGATCAACGTGGGCCCAGCACAGACACTGCATCCATAGTAAAGGGGAGGATAACTTCTCCAAGGTCACTTATGGACAGAGCCATCCACTGACCATTTCCAAGAGGAGATCCAGATATTTGCCCTTATAGGAACTTGAGAGAATAAAAAAGATTCAAGAGCCACTCCTAAATAACATTGTGCAGTTAGGTGCAAAGAACACAGCTGAGTTTGGTTTTTATTTTTAGATACTGCGGTTCTGACGCTCTGTCATGGGAGTCCCAGTGGTGCTGAGCCTCACACAGGACAGCCTCACTAGGACAATTATGGAGCCTCCCCAGGTGGGAGCCTGGACAAGTAGCTTTGCGTGGACCTGTTCTGGTACATGTCTTAAACCCCCACCCTCCTCATCACACACAAATGCCTTGTGTGGAGTAGGAACAATATAATGAATTAATATCTTTATAAACATTTAAAATTAATTATTTCTCAAATATGTACTTCATGTGTCAGAGTTCAGCAGTTAGAAAACTTCTAGAAAATAAAGATTGCCAACCTTGAGCACTGGGACATTACTTCCTTTGGGCAGTGATGTTGTCCTGCTATCTATGGGCAGCCTGGGGGACTGGTGGTCAAGGAAGGAACTGACTAAACCAGGACTGGACACCAGTGTTTTTCCCAGCTTTGATGTCCAGGGCTTTGGCCTTGTGAGTTGCCCTGGTTGCTTCCTGAGAGAGCTGAGTGGCTATAACTTCTTCCATTTGCCCATTGTCGTTGTTGCCGAGAGTCCTGAGCAAGGAAGGAAGCAGCCCACAGTGAGCTCCTTCCCTTTTGGTCTTGTGGACCTTCCCCCAGGCCATCGCCATTGCAGTATGGCCATTATGGGTGGCATCCTGGTTTCTGTGATGGTGTTGACTTGAATACAGAGCCAAGGCTGTCACGAAGCATTAATGAGTTGACACCTTTGGACACCACCACAGTCTTTCTGCTTCATCGATGCGAAGCTGTCTCACACTTCCAGATAGTTCTGTGTTTGCAATCTTTGAGTGGGTTTGCTTGGCTTTCCAGTTCTAAATTGGCCTCACAAGAACTGGAGCTTCTTGTGGGGTCCAGAACAAAGCACAGCCGAAATCATCCTCCAGCACCAGCCTGGCTCCAGTGCCCACAGATCTCTGTCCCTCACTGAAGTTGGCCACTCCAACTTCACCAGAGGGTTCTTCTCCTATATACTAGTCAGGCTGTCTCAGTGTAAGGTCTGTTTGGGGGCTCCCCGTGACTTTGAAAAAAGAGAAGCAATCATGGGCTCCAGCACCCACACCTTACATGTTTTAGATATTCAAAAAAAATCTTTCCCTCCATTCAACGAGTAGTCACTGATTGTTTAGTCACTGTGTGTGGTTAGTAAGTACCACAGCCTTAGACTTCCCCTCCCAGCCGAAACACACCATAGTGCTTCTGCAGTAAAGTCTCTCTCGCTCCCCATCTCATGTGCTCCTCTCTTCCAGTTGAGGTCCCTATCCAACATGCTCCTGGAACAATGAGCTAGTTCTCTAATCATTCCTACATGATTGGAACAGACAACCCAGACAGCAAATGACCCATTTAATGCCTTTCTTTGACTTTTATATTATCAAAGCCTAAAAATGACATGCAAATATGTGTCTTTCCAACAAGTGATTCCTTATGAGGTCCTCTCCACATATTTACTTGTATACGCTCAATTGCGGCACCACAAGCTAAGCAAAAAATCTCTATGGTCATATGGAGATGCCTCAAGAAAGAACTTGTAGGGAGTGTGGTCAGCACAGGCCCTCTGGTTGCCAGTTCTTCAGGGCCTGCCTCTGCTGCAGAGCCGCCCTGCCCAAGCCAGGTCTTCCCAGGGTCACCTGTCTCTGGTGCTTGTGAGACAGAGAATAGTGTCATCTCAGTCCCATGGTGGCATTCTGATGGGCAGAATCCACTCCAGGGCACTTTGCCAGCACACCCTCATGGTGCACTGGCACTGGAGGGAATCAGCAGGCCCTTGGCTGTCACACGTCACCATTTAGCCTCTGCATGACATGGTCAGTGAGTGGGGTGCTGGCCAACCTTGTGCCTGTCGGTCTTTTTAGCCCCTGGTCCTTAGAACAAAGTCTGGCTTGGCAAATGCTGGTTGACTCTCCAAAGCCAGGGCTTTGTGGAGCCTTCAGGGCAGTTCGAGTTCTCTTTCTGCCCAATCATGCTTCTTCTCACATCCCTCCACAGGCATTGATTCCTAATAAACACCTGGCACCCCAAACTCCATCTCAGTACCTCCTTCTAGAGAAGTTGTCCTGCAACAATTTTCTCACCAGGGGCTGCCAATTCCAAGAGCCCACCTAAGGCTGGATGGGTAAGAACACTGGGTATGTAGGAGATCCATAGCGTGGCTGGGTGCCAGTCACAGAACTCCTCTGAGAAGGCTGAGAGCATGGGTCCTGTCTCACTATAACCTAAGCATTCAGCAGATATGCTTGGGCACCAGCTGCATGCCAGGGGCCCCATGGTATATGAGACAGTCACGATCTCTTCCAGAATATTGCTAACCTTGATTTACAGAGGAAGGAGCTGAGCCTCAGAGATGCTAAGTAACTCATCCGAGCCCATGCAGTTAGTAATTGGCTTTCCCTGACATGGTCAGACAAACCAGCCCTTGCTTTGGAGGGTTGACCGGCATTTGCCAAGCCAGACTTTGTGCTGAGGACCAGGGGCTGAAAAGATGGACAGGCACCGGCTTAGCCAGCACTCCTCCCACTGACCATGCCATGCAAACGCTAAATGGTAACATGCCACAGCCAAGGCCCTGCTGACTCCCTTCTTCAAAAACGCACATGAGGGTGTGCTGGCAAAGGACGATGGCGTCATCTTCACAGAATCGAGAAGGTTCCTAGCTGCTACCTCTCCCAGGCTCTTCCCTAGATACATATGGCTGTGGAGCCTTAATTCCTTCATGAAGAAGCCACAGATTTCACCGGAGGTGTGCATGTGCAGGTCCAAGGACCTAACACCTGGGCCTAGGCATGCGTCTGAACCGCAGAATTCCTGCTGTTGGCTTTCCTCCTCTCCTTGCCCCATTCCCCTGCCTCTCCCTTCCCTGGCTCCTCTCTCTCAGATTCAAGACCCATGAATAACTTTTCTGGGCCCCGTACAAGGTGTGGCTTTAGGTCAGATTCCCTGTGTGGGATCCAGGTGTTACTCACTACTGTCCCCACGTGACCCCAGATCTCCTCTGCAGCCAGTTGGATAATCTCAAGGGGCATGCTGGCCTCTCAGGTTGGCTCATGGCCAGTGGTCTGCAGGGCTGGTTTCCACCCTGGCTCTTCCTCTCTGGGTCTAGGTGGCCAGGCTTAGGCCCCAGTCCTGGGTCTGCCTGGGCTGGGGCTTTCACCAGACCCCAGGCTCAGATCTGAGGAGCTCTCCCAAGCCTCCCCTGCCAAGGGACTGGCATCTCCTTCTGGGAGTCACCCTCCAGGCTTCCCTGAAAACCTGTGGCTGCTGCCTGGATTCCCTGGCCTGAGGATGGCCCCGCCCCTGACCACCTGGGTAAACACTGTGCCTGCTCCACCAGCAGCCCTCGCTCAGGCCAGGCTCTGTGGGCAGGTAGGTGCTTCAAGCAACCTGTCTCTTCCTGCGTCTGCTGCAGCGTCCTTCTGCAGACTCCACTTTCTAGACCTCAAATACACATTTCAAGCACGTCTGAATTAGGTCATCTGGAAATTTCCGAACAGTGTAAACAACCCTCAGTCAAGAGCTGGCGGAAGCGTCCCTTCTCGTATTAAAAGGTACTATGGCAATTGCTAATGTGACTCGCTGCGTGGGCATGGCAAGATGATGTGGCAAAGTCCCAGAGTGCCAGTGAGAGCCCCATCATCGTCCTGTGTGGCACACTGCTTGTTCCTTTCCTTCACAGCACTCCTCTCATTTGTAATTCCCTAGTATTCTTCTTTCTACTGATTGATCCTCTGACTCCTGCATTTGGACCCTCAGCAACAAGCAGCCACGGACTGTGCGTGTTCTTGCTCACATATGTCTGCCCAGCAAAGGTACAGTGCCCAGCCTGCAGCATGAGAGCTGCGTCTCTAGCATTTGCACGATGTTATGACAGTCTTTGAGGCCAGAAAGAGCTACAGCAATGGAAAATGTTTGGAGACTTGGAGAGTTAGGCAAGACAGACAGGGACTGAACTCTGAACAGCTGCAGACAGTGAGTCAGCTGGGTGGATTAAGGATGACCTACAGGAAGCAGGGGAGAAAGGAGCAACAGTTTCTTTGATGCTCTTCCCATCAAAACATGGGGTTGATGTCCCCTTTCCTTGAATCTGGGTGGGCTCTGGGTTTGCTTGACCAGTGGAATTTGGTGCAAGGGATGCTGTGCCAGTTTCTGGGTACAGACTCAGAAGAAGCTGGCGGCTTCCACATCCTATGCAATGGGAGGCTTGCTCTGGAAGCCCTAAGCTGCCGTGTCAGAAGTCTGCCCACCCTGAGACCACCGTGCTGGAGAGGCCACAAGTAGGCCCGGCATTTCAACTGTTGCTGTAATTAGCCTCATTCAACATTTATTGAGTATTTAGTACATGCTGGGCACTGGGCAAGGTGGTGAGCAACTGCAGACACAGGCGTGGTGCTCATGAAGCTCACAATCGCAGACACAAGTCACTCCATCACAGGAACAAGCTGAGGGTTATCAGTACAGGATGCTAGAGAGTGTGACAGGGGACTCTGATCTGCTCTGGAAAGGGGAGGCAGGGAAGGCTTCCCTGAGGAGGTAGCGTTTGAGCCGAGAGCTGAAGAATGGACAGGAATGACTATAGGAAGCAGGGGAGGAGGGCGGCGCGTGCCAAGGCCCTGCAGCACTCATGCCTGTGGAACAACACTGTCAACTCTCTGGTGAAGTGTCCATGCATGCAATTGATCTAGGACTTCTCCACTCATGTTCTTTCCTTTTTAAACTTTTTAATTACAGAAATTTAAAAACATACACAAAAGCAGAGGGAATAGTATTAATGCAGGGGTCCCCAACCCCCGGGCCACAGACCACTACTGCTCTGCGGCCTGTTAGGAACCAGGCTACACAGGAGGAGGTGAGTGGCAGGCAGGTGAGTGCAGCTTCGTCTGTATTTACAGCTGCTCCCCATCGCCCGCATCACCACCTGAGCTCCGCCACCTGTCAGATCAGTGGCGACATTAGATTCTCATAGGAGCACAAACCTATTGTGAACATGCAAGGGACCTAGGCTATGCACTCCTTATGAGAATCTAATGCCTGATGATCTGTCACTGTCTCGCATCACCCCCTGATGAGATCGTCTAGTTGCAGGAAAACAAGTTCAGGCCTCCCATTGATTCTACATTATGGTGAGTTGTATATTTATCTCATTATACATTACAATGTCATAATAATATAAAGTTCACAATAGATGTAACATGCTTGAATCATCCCAAAATCACCTCTCCACCAGTGCTGCAGGTCCATGGAAAAATTGTCTTCCATGAAACTGGTCCCCGGTGCCAAAAATGTTGGGGATGGCTGGTATAATGAACATCCACATACCCCTCACCCAGCTTCAATAATGATTAACATTCTGTCCAGTTTTGGTTTCAGCTACACTTTCCAATTTTCTTTCCTTTCCTCTTCTTTGTTTCATCTGCTCCCTCCCTTCTTTTTCCTTCCTTACCTTCTTCCTTTTAAAAAAATGTTTCCTGTAGTATTTTAAAGCAAATGCAAGACATCATGCAATTCCCCTAAAAACTCATGCTCTTATCCTTATAAAACCCCAAATCACAATTTTAAAAAATTAAAATAAGAAATGGAGACTGGATGGACTCTTCCTCTGTGTGGTTAGGCCACCACTCACCAAAGGAACCAAAGGAGGGACAGAGTCCCCTGGGGATAGAGCAGCAAGCTGGGAAAGGCCTCATGCTGTGGGTGGCACTTTCTCAGGGGGGGGTAATCATCCAGGTGGCTCAGAATGCTCTGCAGAGGCTGATAAAGGCCTCAGTGAGCTCCAGGGTTTCTCTTGTTCAACTTTTGGGAACCAGGAAGTCTCTGAGGACCACAGGAAAACTGATGTTGCCTGAGATGAGGTGGGACCATCACCCCTAATTCTCACAGGTGTCTCTGAGCCAGGAAAGTGATCATCAGAGTCAAATGGCTAAAAGAAGAGCCATTGGTGATTGGAGGGTTATGAGTGAAAGGGAAGTCAGATGGGAGAGGAAGGTAGGGACACTGTTCAGGTGCAGACGATGAATTTTGATTTATTCCACTTCAGGAAGATTTGTAAGCGGGGTGTGGCATGATCCAATTCATGTTTTAAAGATCTCTAAAGCCCCCAGGTGAAGAAGGGTGGTGGCTGGGGATTAGGGGCGGTGCAAGGAAGCAGGGAGGCCAGTCAGGAGCTGTTGCAGTTGTTCAGGAAAAAGATGATGGTGGCGGAGTTGGAGTGAAGGTGGTGGTTGTGGTGTAGAGAGATGGACGGTTTTTTACTTACTCTGGGGGTAGACACAATGGTGAAGGTTAGAATTGAGAGAAAGGAAGGAATCAAGGATGACTTGGGTTTTGAATCTGCACATTTGGGTGGCTGGTGGTGCTGCCCCTGGGAGGGGAGGATCCGCAGAGAGCAAGACCGGGGATGCTACCTGGAAGATGGTAGCCACGAGCATGGGAAGAGCTGAGGTCAAGAGAGAGTGGAAGCTGGCAGCGACCTGACTAGGAGCAGCTTCCCAGGCATCAACAAGGCAGACTGTGATTGGCTGAGGAGCAAATGAATGGAAAGTGAGGATGTGGAAAGAGGATGCGTAGGCGAAACTTGTGTTAGGTTTGCTGTGATAAAATGTCAGGAGTAATCCAATAAAACAAACAAAAATATTTAGATGATCTCTTTTTGGCCCATTTGTAATTAAACGAAGGAAGTGATTCTAAGAAACTGGCTTGTATTTAATTCAGCTGTGTCCTGGTAACTGTTGCCACAAAATTTGGTGTTATAAAAACAATAACCATTTTATTTTATTCACCATTTTGAGGGCCACAAATTTGGAAGGGACTCAGCAGGGCATATCTAGCTTGGCATCTCTCATGTGGCTGGAGTCAGATATTGGCTGGGGCTGTGGCCATTGGAAAGCTTGACTTGGAGGGCCATGCCCCAGGGCCAGTAGTTAATGCTGGCTGCCGAGCAGGGCCCCAGCACATGGCTGCTTCAGCAGGGAGGGCTTAAGGTACTCAGACCTTTTACATGGCAGCTGGCTTCCCCGTGCAAGAAAACCAGGGGGAAGTTGCAGGTCCTTTTCTGACATGGCACCAGAAGCCACACAGTGTCCCTCTGCTCTTCCACTGGTCAGAGCAGTCATAGGCCAGCCCGGAGTCAAGGGAGTCAAGACTCCACCTCTTATGGGAAGGGTGTCAGATAACTCTGGGGCCATGTTTTAAAATCATCAAAGTTGGCTGCTCTGTAAATTAACTCATCTTTCAATGACCCCAATCACTCAGTCCCCCAACTTGACTAGTTGACTAATGCCCAGAAGGAAGCAAAAGAGCCAAGAGAGTAAAAGGGATGGGACAAGGTGTGGACGTCTTTCTCCATGATAACAGCTATCACATTTTTGAGGCACAGAGTAGCTAAGTGACTTGTCCCAAGCCAGGGGAAGTAGGTAGTGGCACCAGGAGTTGGATCCATGTCTTTCTGATTCTAGAACCCAACCTCTTAGAGGCTGTTGTACTTTCTCCCCAGTTGAAGTTCAAGCACTGATGTTCCAGTGGTCAGTTTGCACCATATGATCTGGATATAGCACTTCTCACAGAGGCCCTGAGTCAGGAGGACAGGGGGCCCTAGCGGGGCCAGCCCCTAGGCAGGGGAAGAGGAACCCTGGCCATATTGTGGTTTCCTCCCAGGCCCTCCCTGCTCATGGCTTTATGCCGTTCGGCTTGGCTGGTGAGTAAGTCACCCCTTTGGTGAATGCAGAAAGACATCAACAACTGTGTACTGACTCCAGCATATAGGAACTGGGCATTTGGTTTTTTACTGGGAATCTGAGACGGCCGTAAGATGACGTGAATGTCTTTTTAGAAATTAGTTTTCACAGTTTAAAAGATAAACTGAAATCTAATAAAAATACTTCATACGACATAGAAAGGTATAAAGAGAAAAGTAAAAGCATCTTATTCCTGCCACCAACTCCAAAGCCCCACCAGCTCCATCTGCCGAGGCAGCCAGTGCTGTGTCCAGCGTCTTTGTTAGGAAATGTTGCGTGGGTGTGAGTAGTGTCCATCACATAGTCTCCCAGGGTGCCGTCATATATTGCTTCAATCCAACCCACTTTGAACAAACTCCTTCCTGTTTTTTTGCTATCACAGACATTGTGGCCATAAAGAGTGTTGTGTGTATTTTTGTGTACTTGTATGAGTGTATCTGCAGGAGAAGGCAGATGTTTTACTGAGGATGAAAATTGAAGTGGAAATATGTGCAAGAAGGGAAGATTATCTGACTCTTTGGTAGAATTATTACGAAAATGGTCCTAATTCTCTACCCCTCACTGTCCCTGTGCCCTTTATAAAGTGACCTTGCAGTTCCTCCCATCCAGAGGAGTCCCTCTGCCCACACCTGGAATCTGGGCTGGCCTGTGACTTGTTCTGACCAACAGAACACTGTTGAAATGATGCGCCAGGTCTGAGACTGGGCTTTGCGAAGCTCGGGCACTTGTACTCACTCTCTTGGAAACCTGCTCAGCGGCCATCTGAATAAGCCCAGGCTATCCTGTTGGGGTCAGGGAGACCACGTGGAGTACAGCCAAGTTGTCTGGCCAAGACCATCCTAGACTAGCCAGCCTTCCTTTGACTAGCTGACCACAGATGTAGGAGTCAACCCCAGCCATGATTAGCCAATGAGCAGCCAACCCTCAGACATGAGGGAGCACAGCCTCAAGGCGTAGCTGACCACAGACAGACAAGGGAGTGAGCCCACCAAGAGTCCAGAGCCCCCAGCCAACCTGCATATTCGTGAGCAAAATAAATCTTTAGTAATTTAACCCACGGTTTTGAGGTTGTCCAACTTCAAATAACGCAGAACAATGTAGCTTTATTCTGACAACAGGTAACTGATACAGCCTTTTGTTTTAACAATCATAGTAAAGGTCTGAAGGTCAAGGGCTGCCATAGCAAATCCTGGTTTATGGAAAAGTTTTTTATAAATCATCAGATAATCTATATTCAAGTAAAATGAGAATGGTTTAGAGAAAACCATTCCTACAGCTGTCTCAGCATAACGCAGTAGCAGTAACATGTTCTGTAAATGGTTTAGACTTACCATCTTCCCTGGGTCTTGGTTCCTCATCTGTAAAAGCAGGCTGACTTACGGCAAGAGCCTAGCAAATTATACAATTATACAAATTAAACAATGCTACTATCATTACTATTAACAAACCAGTGCTGCAATGAGCTGATCTTTCTCTTGTTTTTCATGAGGACCTGCCACAACCCAAAGATCCTTAACTTCTTCTTCTTTTTTTTTTTTTTTTTTTTTTTTTGTGGCCTCATCCACACCTTTGACAATCTGACAAAGCCTATAGCCCCTTTCTCAGAATGTTTTAAAATGCAAACAATAAAATAAAGGAATTACAAACCAATTAAATTGAAATACAATTCTCCAAGTATTAAAGCAGATATAGGAACTAGTAATACATCTGTCTCTTTACTAATGCATTACATAAAATCTATCAGATCTAATGACAACCTTCATTTCAGAGTGGAAATAAATATAAATGATATTTTGAGAGTCTGCAGAAATTGTCATGTAATATGAAAATATCTGCCATTTCTACTGGTGACAAAGTGACAGGTCTTGCTAACACTAGTGTGGCGTGTTGTCTCTATTCATAATTGAAGGAAGACTTAAATTTTAGTTAGCAGTTAGGGTAAAGATGCCATTTTTCACCCACCCATTTTCAAAGACCTTTGATTCTGTGTATGGACCAGCTTAGGAACTCCTTCTTAACCTGACCTCCCCAGCCCATACCCCTGGATACTTTCTCCATTTCTTAAAATTTGGACATGCATGGAACTCTTCTGGATTTGGGGAAGGGGATGTTTTTCCACTCACAAATGATCTGCCAGTTGGCACCAGACCCCTTGAATAAAAATATAAGCCATAAAAAATTTATGGTTGTAAACCATTTTACCCTTAGAATAGTTTTATACCAGGGGATTCATTTAGAAACATCCTCCTCTCCAAGACTGAAATTTCCATCATTGCACCCTAGTGCTTGGGCTAATGGATTTGAGGAAGATGGTCTGGTTCCAAAATTCAAGGATTATTGGGAGACTTAAATTAGGAGACAGATCAATTAGTTTATTTCCTCCTTTCCTCAAGTTCTAATCAAATCAGTGGTGACGCAGCAATGCTCACCAGGACCACTTGCTCCAGCCTCACCTGGAGGACCTGTGAATGGACCAGACCTGATGAACCAGAATTGAAATGGGTGGTGCCCACGGATCTGCATTTTTTTTTTTTTTGAGACGGGTTCTCACTGTGTCACCCAGGCTAGAGTGCAGTGGGGCAATCACAGTTGCAGCTTCAAACTCCCAGGCTTAAGGGATTCTCCCACCTCAGTCTCCCCAGTAGCTGGGACTAGAGGCACCTGGCTAATATTTGAATTTTTTTGGTAGAGACGGGGTCTCCCTATGTTATGCAGGCTGGCCTCGAACTCCTGGCCTCAAGTGATCCTCCTGCCTTGGCCACCCAAAATGCTGGGATTATAGGCGCGAGCCACCACACCTGGCTGGATCTGCATTTTAATAGGCCCTCAGGTAACTAAAGCAAGAGAAAACCTTCTAAGAATCTCTCTGCAACTTCCTTTTATTTACGGACACCGAATAAATGAACAGTTGACTCCAGAGCAAAACTGAGCCCTGGGTGAGTCTTGGGCTTTTCCTGATCGCTCAATACCTGAAACTTTCATAACCAAAGAGGATGGGGGCCTGATCCAGGACCAGTTCTGGTCTCCCTGTCCTTCTTCCGCTGGTCACCTTCAGGGCATGAATGTGTGGTCCTCTTTCTGAGACCACCCAACAGCTGGGTGGCGTCCCTGCTGGTGGAGAGGAGCTGCCTCTTCCAAGACCTTGGGTTCCACATAGGAACCCTGTCTCTCTTTCACAAGCCTCGTGGGAGGACTGGACTGAGGCTGTTGCCCCAGTTGCTTGTGAAAGCATGCAGGGCTCTGTTTGTGAAAGCTTGCAGAGCCCTGAAGCCACCTCCGAGGCGAGGAAAAAACTGGCTTGTCTTCTCACCAGTCACTGCCTTTGGTGTCTGTTCCTCAACGGTCCAGGCTTGCTTACATTAAAGTGCTGCCTCCCGCAGATGCACTGGGCAGCTTCAGCCACACCGACACTGTCATTTCTCACTGCCACTTTCTTCCGATGAGGAAGATGGCTTCTGCTAACCAGCCCTGGGTCCAGCCCTCCCTGCAGCCTTTGGGAAGGCCTTTTCTATTGCCCCACTTTTCTCATCACTTCTTTGCTCTCCTATCTTTTATCCCCGCACCCCACCCCCACCGTTCTCCCTCACCAGCTTTCCTTTCTCAAGCCAGGGAGAAGACAGCACCTGCCCCACTGACCTGGAAGATGGATGTTTTGGCCTCCCAGAAATGGCTTCCTTCTCTCCTCCGAGGCTCAGTCAGAGTCGGCCTTGGGAACAGAAGGCGGGGGAGGCCTCCTGAAATCACATTTTCTGTGATGATTCTATGGACCCACAGGCCTGAAGACAGACCTGTTCTAGAAAAGAGGGCTTCCTTTTGGTAAGGACACTTACGCATCTCAGGTTTTGTTCATTTTTTAGCTAAAAAAGACTTAATTCATTCCAGGCTTCAGATGGGGCTGTCAACTCTGAGATAACCTCAGTGCCAGCATGGTGGGAGGCGTGAGGAAACCACACTAGTCTCCGACCTCCCCAGAGCTTGCAGGGTGGGGGCGGGCGAGGAGGGGACACACATCAAAGCCCAGAGGTTGGCCATCACCCTTCTGCTCGCGTTACCATCCTTCTTCAGAAACCAGCCGGTGTGGGAAAAGTAAAAGGCTGACCTTTCTCTCACCCCTAACCCACTTTGAATGTCTTTCATAATCGCTATTGCTTTCCCCCTGGCTTTTGAGGCTTCAGCTTCAACTGCTGTCTCAAAAAAAAGTCCGTTTTCTCATCTTGGGCTACTGGTTTCACCATCTGTTTGCTCTTCAGATGTGTGTGGGTGGCAAGAGATTTTTCCCACGCATCTTCAAACTGAAAGGGCTGACCTTGCTGTGAGGAGCTTTCTGAATCACCCGGGAGTCTCTGCATCCTCAGCCCTCACCCGGCAGCCGTGGCAGGGAGGGGAGGGGCACCTCTAAGTGCCACAGAGTCTGCGAACACTGATCTGGGCCCAGACTACCTGGAATCAAGTGGAGGGCTTGGAAATCCTCCAGCAAAGACTTGGGTCATCTTGAGTTACTCTGCAGTTTAGCAGGGTGGGGTGAGACGCAATGGAGGATTTTGACCTGGAGGTCCCCAGATCCCAGCCCCAGATGCACAGCACACACATCTACGTGTGTCTCAACTGTTTCTTGCGCTAGCCCCCAGCCCATGAGACCCCCAAGCCTCAGGAAGGACTGTTGTATTAACAAAGAAACTCTCTGGCCGTGTCATTGGGGGCAGTTGGAGTAACTATCTGCCATTACTTCTACCTGGTTACTAGACAGAGACTTGATTTGAGGGCACCTTTTTATTTTTTTGAGACAGGGCCTCACTCTGTCACTCGTGGAGTGGCACGATCTTGGTTCACTGCAGCCTCTACTGAGTGGGACTATAGACATGCACCACCACACCTGGCTAAAAAAAATGTGGAGATGGGGTCTCACTGTGTTGCCCAGTGGTCTCGAACCCCTGGGCTCAAGCAATCCTCCTGCCTTGGACTCCTGAAGTGTTGGGATTACAGGGTGAGCCACTGTGCCCGGCCCGAGGGCACCTTTGACATAAGAGGGGGTGCAGGGAGTGGGACTAAGTGACCAGCTATCATTGCCCATATCTCCTCCTGCAGGCCCACCCTTTCCCTTCTCTGCCACCAGAGTGTTTCAGGAGCCTCTATTCCTGGCACAGTTAGTTGCCAATGGGAATGCTGATGACTTTTTGGCTGACCCAGGGCACTGGGACTGACCCGTGAGGTCAATTCAGTGTTTTCTGAGTCCTTTCCTGCCTGGCATGTTGCTCAATGCTGCGGTGGGGAGGGAAGGGAGGAGGGAGATGAAGATAAAGATGAAGGAGAGAACCAGAGTTACAGAAAATGTGACTTCTTCCATGGAGTAAAAGATTGAAGCAGAGGTCAAACGAAAGTCTGGCAGCAGGAGAGGGCTGGCGGAGGAAGGGCAGTGAAAGGGCGGTGTGGGGAGGTGTTCTTTTGAGGCGCAGAGCACTCCGCGGACACAGCCCTGGTCATCCGTGGAGTGGCGGTGTGAGGTGAGTGTGGGTGGGCTGCCCAGCCTGAGCTCAGTCCAACATCCAGCACTGACCAGGACACGCCCCTCTGGGCCTCTGTCCAGGCTCTTTGCTGACCCAGCCAGAGAAGGGTATGCGGGAGTGGGAGGGCTGACTTCTTCCTCTGCCAGCCATCTCGGCCTGGAAGTCTTGCCCAGCTTTGTACCTCATATTGACTAATCGTGGTTTTAGGCCATCCATGATGCTTCTCCCCAGCCCCATTGTTCCGGTAAACTCAGAAGTCTGTTCTTTGTTCAAAATGCTCTGTGGGTGCCCTGGGAGATCTGGACATTTGAGCTGAGGGCTAGAAGCCCATAGGGCACAGCAGCATGGACTGAAAGACAGGCTGTCTCAGGCAGGTCTAAACACCACCCTCACAGCAGGCCGGAAGTAGCCAGGTGCCAGGCCACTTGGAAACTTCCCAGAACATCTGCTGGCTAAAGTCCCCCTGAAAAGCCACCATAAAAGATGCTCTATTTCCCAGCAGCACAGCTCAGCTCCAACTCAGCTCTGGATAACTTTGTCATGCACTTTATATCCCCAAAAAATGAGAGACAAATGTCTAAATGTCATAGTGTTTACTTTATTTAAATCCTGAGGTTAAAAAATAAAGTATTTCCACGTGGCATAGCAGACACTATAAAATAATATGCTTAGGGATACAAAAGTTTTCCACCCCCATTGTGCAGGTGGGGTGCTGGTGTTTGATGTGCTTCTAGATAATTCTTTGGCAGATAAGAATGAATTGGGGTCCCAGACCCACTATCCCGTAAGGCCACATGAATTGAGGATTAATCAATTAAAGTGCAATTCCAAATGTTAAGCCTTCCAAATGAGGCTTGGGAGTTGCTCTGCAGCCACCAGAGGCAGAGTGTCTCTGGATAACATACGTCAAGCAGCCTTTCTTTTTTTTTCTTTTCTTTTCTTTTCTTTTTTTTTAAATCAGAGATGCCTCCTAAAATTTCAAGATGTACTTTATTATTTTAAAAGTGCTTAAGAGGAAAGACAGAATTATTAATTCAGTCTCTCCTGTTTCCTTGGAAGAAACGTAATGAAATGAGAACTTACTAAGGTTCCCCTACAAAGTGCTTTCTTGGTAAGTGTTTTGTAAACAAGAATGGCCGTCTCCATGGTCTTTGTGTACATGACCATCCTTGGTTCTCAGCATCACGAATGGCTTCTCTCTGCTTTAATTCCCAACACCTCTGAGCCAAGGACAGTTTCTTGGCCTAAAGAATTCTCACATGTAGAATCATGTGCACTTTAAAAAATGAAATCAGGTACACTTTTAAAAATGAACCTTCTTTAAAATTTCATCAGTAGACATCCAACCATATTACAAAACACAGGCTCTGTGATTTCATCCCCAAATGGGGATTTCCTTTCATTTGGGCCTGAAATAGTTTCACCACCTTAGACGATAATTTTAAAATTTCCAAAACACTATTTATTTTTGAGTTATATGATGTGGCTTTTCATTTCTATTTTCCAAACCCTGTGGAGTTTTTCAGTTCCCGTGTCTTTGCCTGCTCTTGGTCCAGCCCACCTGGAGTCCAGTGTGTTGAGGTCAAGCACTCTGTAGAGTCCACTTGGACCTGGAGGACACTTTGTGCCAAACGTGCCTCCTTGTTTGCGGCTAAGTGCGTCTGACAGAGGTTGGCATGTTCTTGAAGGTGGTGAGTGGCTTCAGTGGCATGATGAAGAAGGCATCTGGTATCGATATGAAGACGTGACTGTTATGCAGAGAGATGAGCCATCAAGGGGCTGCCCACCCGCCCCCCACCCCCTTTTTTTTTAAAGAGTGATCTGGGATCCCAAGGACGCTTCCTTCTGGCTGATTTCTAGTGTAATTCAGTCTAGCCAGGGCTACCACCTGCAGCAGTGCTTCTTCAATTGTTATTTGCATTTTTTAAAAAGTACCCCAGTCCTTAATTCTCAGTAAAGTTGGGAATCTGATTAAAATCAGAATAAAGCTATTTATAAAAGCCACTCTTAAATATGCCAAGATGTTCTGTAGCTGCAGAGAGCACAGCATACTTGAGCTTGAACAGCAACCTAACAAAATACAAATGTCCACCCAGCACAAAAAATAAATTTGCTAATGAAACATAGTTAGGAAGTCACCTCGGGGCACGGGGCAGTCCTCCGAATGCAGCAAAGGCTTTCTTTGAACAATGGCAGTCAGCGCTGAAGGTGGTGCGCACGAGACACCCAGCTCTCCTGGAGGAGTGGTTCTGGGTAAGCTGCAACTGGTCTTCTGCTGTGGTGAGTGACATGTTCAGAAAGGACCTCAGATGGAATGTCCCGGGCCCCAAACCTGTCAGCTACTCAGTGAATGGTGGTTCTTGTTGCATATGGTGCCAATGACACTTCAGAAGGTCATCAGCTTGGCCAGAGTCTCCGCAGTATCCTCAGAAAGCTAAGCACTCAAAGATTCTAGATTGCTCTGGGTTCTCTTTCATTAGTTTCTTTCTTACAGTGAACAGGCTGACTCCTGATTATCTTTTGCAAGAGGCTGGATGGATTCAAAGTTAGCATGATTTGCTCTGAATCATCTCAGGCCATGTGGCATGCCTGTGAGGACAAACATGAGGCCAAGAAGAGTCGCTGGGGGCCTGGCCACTTCTATTCCAATATTAAACATGGTCAGAGCCTTGGCCAGGGGAAGATGATTGAGTACCTGATGGCTTTCTGCCAGAAGAGGCTGCTCCAAGAAAGCCAAATGCAAGAGGCTCAGCTTTTCTCTGGGTAACCTCTTTGAAAGGTTCTATTCCCCATTCCTTATGCCTTGCTTCAACTGACTGAAGTGCCCAACTCTCCTGTTTAAAGGTCTGAGTCCATTCCAGAAATGACTCCTTAGCTGTGGCCCCACAATAGTCCTCTTTGCTGGTGGTGAGGCTGTGGCTGCTGGTGTGTGGTGGGTTTGGGGTCTCTGTTGGACTTCGCCTGGAGTTCCTGACCCATTCTCAAGCCCTCAAAACCAGCCAGACCAGGGTTATGACAAAGAGAAACTTTGGGAAATGTGTGACTGGACTTGGGTCACAAGGCTAGCTGGAGGAATTGCTGGGCCCAGCTCTCAGATTCTCAGATAGCCTGCCTGGGGCTCTCTCCCCTCCAAAGTAGGACCTTTGTCAGATGCTCTGTTCACCCAGGGAAGAACCTGGGGCCTGACTGCGGGCAGCTGGTTCCATGAACAAGGAACAAAGAGCTGTCCAAGGTGAGCTATCTGTTGTTGGAGAAGAAAAGGACCACAAAGAACAGGGAAGATTAACTAATTCTTGTCTGGGAACAGGCAACAGGATCTCTCTGCCTCAAGGGGGGATGTCTCCTGGAGGTCAGGTGCGGGCTGAGCAGCGGGAAGTGGGCAAATGGGCTGTCGGGGAACCTGTCAGGAGGGGAGTGGGGCCCAGGGATCCATCATGCCTCTGTTTACTCTGTCACTTTGGTTTTTAAGTTATCAAAGACTTTTGTTAAGAAGGCCCCAATGTTTGAAAGTGGTTCTAATCCTGGCTATGATCATTAGTAAACACGTCTGCAGGCGGGGCAGAAGCTCTTATTTATATAAACAAACATGGGCCATCAGCTGAGGAGTAGCTCTAAAGCCAATGCACAAGCCTGCTCTGTGGTCACGACATCCACACTGGCTGGCATTTGGGCATTAGATGTAGTGTACACACAGCCACCGCAGGCCCCCAGTACAGTGGGTTTTGTTCTCGGATTATCTTTACTTCTGATTCTTAGGGCAATGCTTTGAGCTGTGGAGAGGCCTGGCTGAGTGAAGGGCTTTGAGGACAGAATCACCCAGACAAAAGGGCCAGGAAGAGAGTGCAGCTTAGAGGCCCCTCCAACACTGCTGAGTTCTGGAGCAGCCTCCAGCTTACTGGGGCAGTGAGGGACAAGAGCATGACTGGAGGAGGCTAGTCAGGATCTCAGGAGGGTTCCCTGGCACCCTGACTCACGCAATGGCTGTGTGCCTCCTCTTCCCGGGAGTACCTGAGGGCGTCACAGCCACAGGGCATGGCCAGGGCACCCAGCTCAGGTCTCCAAGATGCGGGACCCTGGTGGGGCAGGGCAGAAAATCTCTCCACAGGCAGAAGTTGGGATCACCCCTACCCGTGAAACTCTCCACAGGAGGCCTAGCGCCAACCGTGCTCCCAGGAGAGGCTGACGGTCTCCTGGGTGTTTAAACGTCTGGCAGAGCATCCCTTTGGGTGTGAGAACAGCTGGGTCTCTACTTAATGGAAACATTGCCTGAGCCCTTCAAAGCCTTGGGGGCTAAGAGTGGCCGGTGCAGAGTGCTGAGCACAAAGTGCTCCCCGGACGCCGCCTCTGAGGGGCAGCCCAGGGGCCTCTCTTCCAGAGGGGCAGAGTTGATGATTTTGGAGCAGCTGACGTTTTGAAAAAATGCTTTATGTGACAGGTGAGGAAGAGTAGTGTTTCCTGTGGATGAAGTGAAGTTACCGAGGTGCTGAAGCTACAGGAAATCACTTCCATCGTAGATCACAGGCCGATCAACCGTCAAGTGATAAAATACCTTTTTAGAGACAAACCTGAAGAAAGAGAAATGGAAAAGGAGGGTGTTACCTGAGAGCTGAAAGTCTGAGGCGTGGCAGCTGCTGCTGAGGCCTCTGTGGTCTCTGCAGTGACCTGGTCGGGTGTGGGTGCTGGAGCCCCGTGCCCCATTTCCTGTCTGTCTAGTGGAGTTCTCTCCCTGTGAGGGTCAGGAGGTCTCGGGACATCACTGTGGACTCTCCTGAGGCTTGGGTACAGAAATGTCCTTTTGGTCACAGGCTGTGAATGTCACCTTCCTCACCTGGCTGCTCTGAAGCAGCTGGCGGTGGGGACTGCACAGTGTGTGTATGGGGGGGGGTGAGGAGCAGGCAATGGGAGGAGGCATATGGCGGAGGCCAGCACGGATTTTTTCTGACTTGGCAGCTAACTCAGTTCTGACATCCATAGTTTGGAAATCTCAAGTAGGTTCCTGAGATGACCTCAAGGCCAGAGTTTATCATGGCACCATGGCCACCTCCAGGGGTAACTGGGAACCTGCTCAGGCTTGGGACGGTGCTTTGCCCTCATCATACCTCTCCTTGGTCTCTCCATCAGTCCACAGTGTGGCTGCCGTTGCAGAGTAGGAAATGGAGACTCAACTAAGGGCCGTTGGGGGAAGAGCAGAGCTTGGGCCTGGTGGTCCCCAACCCATTCTCCTAACCACTGCCCTATCCTGTTCAAGAGGGGCTGGGGCTCATGTCCACTCTTCGGGTAGAGGGTAGCTACAAAGAGAGCTCTCTGGCCATGACAGGCCTATGCCATGAGGTCCTGCTAACTCCAGGGGTGCTTTCATTTCCGCTTGGGAGTGTAGGGAGGGGCAGGAGGGGGCGAGGTGGGAAGTTCATCTTCCGACCCCTCCTGTGGTGGGCACTCTTGGCCACAAGCCCTGGCAGTTCAAGGCCTGGAGGTGGTGAGGGGATGACATAGCTTTTCCCTAGTGTCCTGTCTAGTTATTCTGCTAAGAGCCAAGTACTCATGCTGGGGATGTGACCAGTAGCCCAGGACCTTGCTCAGAGACAATGTGGCCAGAAACAGATTGGGCAGTTCTCTCTAAAGAGCCGGTTCCAGTGAAGGGGTCTGTGCTGCAGCAGAAGACATAAACAGGGGCAGGTGCCCGGCAGTCCTAACCACCCTTGTCCACATGATTGGCTGCTCAGTCAATGCTGGTCCTCTCTCCGCTCCCCTCCTGCTGTCCCTCTGACCTCATCTCCCTATTCCCATTCTCCTGTCCAGCTTCTCTCCCATCTTCTAAACTATACACTCCTGAACCTTAGCTGGTTCTCAGAGTGCTTCCCAGAGATGGCACCTGCCGCTCCCACCACATGGCCAGGGGCTTCGCGGTGTAGTCTCGGGCCTGCTTATCTCAAGCTCTGCCCTTCCTTCTTCTATTCCTCCCTTTCTTGTTCATTCATTCATTCAGTCCTTCCATTGTATTTCCTGAGCCCCTTCTTTGGGCAGGGCAGTGGGAATCAACATCAGAGAGAGGGAAAGGACACCCTGGTTATTAAGAGTTCAGAATGGCCAGACCGCCTGTTTCAGATCTGGCTCCACTACTGGCTGTGTGACTTAAGAGTGTCACTCCTCTACCCCTCAGCAGTGACATGGAGGGATTCTGCAAGCATGAGCCCGTGTGCCACAAAATCTCTAACAAACACTGGAACACCATGG
This sequence comes from Macaca thibetana thibetana, assembly GCF_024542745.1. Classification (NCBI taxonomy): domain Eukaryota; kingdom Metazoa; phylum Chordata; class Mammalia; order Primates; family Cercopithecidae; genus Macaca; species Macaca thibetana. The sequence continues at coordinate 100,159,997 of NC_065579.1, forward strand.
CAGAGTGGTCAACAATCAAGAACGATTAATAATAAGTTACTGACAAATAATTTGTTTCGAGTGTCCACCTCTGCTCTTGAGAAGAGATGGAAGAGAGGCCTGGAGACGTGGAGCTGGTGCCTGAAGTGGCCCTACCTTGAGAAGGTATTGTCGAAGATAAGCATGTAGATGCCAGGCGTGCGAACCTTGAGCTGGCCCTGGATGTTCTCTTTGTGGGAGTTGCATCGGGTCGTGGGAATGAGGACCTGGGAGGGAAAGCAGATAGGCAAAAACATCACAGAGGCCGAGAGGGCCCTGGGCATCCTCGGGGAAGACCTTTATTTTGGGGGAGAAGGCTGAGTGTGTTGCCCGAGGTCACAGCTGAGCAGGGCCGGAGCTGGGACCAGCCCCAGTAGTGGCACAGTGCCATCCCACACCCCGAGGCTGTTGATGACTAGTGGCTATGAGTTTCTTCCAGAATCATGATCTGGTCAGCACCCTTAAGGAGTGATCCCCTAGCCTTGAACATAGAAGATGCTAGAACACTCCATGGGCTAAAGGAGAAACCCTTTTCTGGCTTCAGGATAAGAAGCTTAGTCTAGGTGGGATCCACCTGTCCAGCTGTCTCCTGTTGGTCCTGGTGCTGCCCTTGGGTCTCACAGGACAGGCTGAGACCTCCTTCCAGATAACAACCTTCCAGGCACAAAGCTGCTGGGCTCACTCTCCTCCAGGCTCAACAACCCTGGCTCCACCTAGGCCTGTCTACTGGCTGTGCTTTGGCTGGTCCCTGTGCCCCAGGACCCTTTCATCTTCCTGCACCTGCGCGTCAGCCTCCTATTCACTTTCTGCCTTCCCTGAGAATGAGAAATGAGTCCCAGGAGACAGTGATATTGATTTTTTTCAGACGATTTTTGAAGGGCCTCACTGTCAGAGATAAAATCTGTGCAAAGGGTGCGTGCTGGACAGGGCCAGGGCTCCGGGGGAGGTCTTTGAATGGCTCACTTCTTCCCCACCAGGGCAGGCTCTTCAACCTACTTCCCAGCTAAGACACAGGCCTCATTTTAAAACTGAAAATATGCTAGGAGATAAGGCAGAGCCAGCCAACATTTTTTTTCCTTTTTTTTTCTGAGATGGAGTCTTACTCTGTTGCCCAGGCTGGAGTACAGTGGCATGATCTTGGCTCACTGCAATCTCTGCCTCCCAGGTTCAAGCAATTCTCCTGCCTCAGCCTCCCGAGAGTAGGGACTACAGGCGTCCACCACCATGCCCGGCTAATTTTTGTATTTGTAGTAGAGACGGAGTTTCACCATGTTGGCCAGGTTGGTATTGAACTCCTGACCTCAGGTGATTCGCCCGCCTCAGACTCCCAAAGTGCTGGGATTACAGGTGTGAGCCACCATGCCTGGCCAGAGCCACCAACATTTAAAATTTCTTTTTTTTTCTTTTGAGATGGAGTCTCGCTCTCTCGCCCAGGCTGGAGTGCAGTGGTGCGATCTCGGCTCACTGCAACCTGTGCCTCCTGGGTTCAAGCAATTCTCCTGCCTCAGACTCCTGAGTAGCTAGGATTACAGGTGTACACCAACACACCCAGCTAATTTTTGTATTTTTAGTAGAGACAGTGTTTCACCATGTTGGCCAGGCTGGTCTCGAACTCCTGACCTCGTGATTCGCCCGCCTTGGCCTCCCAAAGTGCTGGGATTACAGGCATGATCCACTGCACCCAGCCCTTAATTTTTTCTTTCTTTTTTTTTTTTTTTAAAGAAGTGACTAGCACCTAGAGGATCTTGTCTTATAAAGTGTCCCTAAGCCTTCCATTTAAGACTGACTACACATAAATGGTTATATGGACCAGAGGGTCTACAGACGACGGAAGCAGCATCTTAGCAACTTTGAGTTCCTAATGAGGTAAACTTCCCCAGAAGTGACCATTTTTATTCTTTACAAAATAAAATGTAGCTTCTTTTTCAGAAATACAATTTTTATTACATTCAGTTTTTATTTTTTCCTATTAAACATTTTTAACTTGTACAAAATGACTGAATCCAAAATAGTTGTTAATATAAGGATGCGATTACTTTCTCAACTTAATCTTGAACACAGCTGCATATTTCTCAAAACTCTACATGTTCCCAAACTCTACACAGTTCCCAAAATGAAGCGAATTCCCGCAAAGGGCTCTGCTCTCAGGAATCTTGTGGTTTAATGGCGATCACAAAGAAGAAAACATTCAGTTACACTGGGGTGAGAGTCCCATGAGGGGAGAACTGGCAAGGGGTGCCATTCTAGCCCCTGGGTGGGAGGCAGGAGGCCGAATGCCAGAGGAGACTTCCTGGAAAAGGTGATGCTGAGTTAGGACAAGTTAGCCAGTGAGAAGGGGTCTGGCTGTTCCTGGCAGTGGAGACAACATATTTAAAGGCATGGGAGAATATCTAAGATTTACCCTCCCAGGACACAACAACAACAACAACAACAACAACAACAAAACAAAAAATAGAAAACATATGAAAAGGACAGTTTTCAAGACACTGGTTATCAGGCAATGCAGGATAGTGATCCCTGAGAGACAGGAACAGGGTGAGCCCAACAACTGCCCTCATAAAAAAAGGAAGAGAGACCAAAAAAACAGATGGGGTAAAAGAAAATGAATACCAAGATGGCAGACTCAAACCTAACCTTAACAGCAATCACAGTAAGTGAAAATAGCCTAAACATTCCAATGAAAAGGCAGAGATTACCAGACTCTGCCCAACCCTATCATGCCTACAAGAAATGCAATTTAAATATAAAGATACAAATAGGTTAAAAGTAAATGGATGTAAACAAGATTACCAGGCTAGCATGCTAGCCAAAAGAATGCTGGCTTGACTGTATTAATATCACATAACATAGATTTTATATCAAAGAATATTACCGGGGATAATTTCATAATGATAAATATGTCAGTTCATTAAAAGGACAATAATCCTAAACATTTATGCCCTTAATGACAGAGCTTCAAAATACATGATGCAAAAAGTTATAGAACTGCAAGGAGAGATGGACAAATTCACAATTATAGTTGGAGATTTCAATGTCTCTTTCTTAATAATTGATAGAATAAGTAGACAGGAACTCAATGAAGAAACAGAAGATGAACAACACCATCAACTAACTTGAACTAATTGGCATCTATAATAGAACATTCCGGCCGGGCACGGTGGCTCACGCCTATAATCCCAACACTTTGGGAGGCCGAGGTAGGTGGATCACCTGAGGTTGGGAGTTTGAAACCAACCTGGCCAACATAGCGAAACTCTATCTCTAATAAAAATACAAAATTAGCTGGGCATGGTGGTGCTTGCCTGCAATCCCAGCTACTTGGGAGGCTGAGGCAGGAGAATCGCTTGAACCTGGGAGGCAGAAGTTGCAGTGAGCCAAGATCGCGCCATTGCACTCCAGCCTGGGCAACAAGAGTGAAACTGTCTCAAAAAAAAAAAAAAAAAAAAAGAACATTCCACCCCACAATAGCAGAAGGTACATCCTTTTCAAGTGCACTTGGAACGTTCACCCAGGTGGGTCACATTCTAGGCCAAGCTTGTCTAACCCGCGGCCCAGGAAGGCTTTGAATGCAGACCAACACAAATTTGTAAACTTTCTTAAAACATTATGAGTTGTTGTTGTTGTTGTTTTGTTTTGTTTTGTTTTTAGCTCATCAGCTATTGTTAGTGTTAGTATATGTTATGTGTGGCCCAAGACAATTCTTCTTCCAATGTGGCCCAGGGAAGCCAAACGATTGGACACCTTTGTTCTAGGCCATTAAGAAAACACCTCTCAAACTTCAAAGGATTCAAGTTATACAAAGTATGTTCTAGGTCTACAATGGAATTAAATTAGAAATCAAGAGCAGATCTCTGGAAAATCTCAAAATATCTGAAAACTGAAAAACAAAGTCAAACATGTGGATCAAAGAGAAATCAAAAGGGGAATCAAAAAGGCACAGAGGGAGATTGAGCGTTGTGTTCCTAATACAACAGTGTGCTTGCTCAGGCTGGCAGCTGGTGGTGGTGAGGGAGTACGACGGGCACCTGACAAGCCTAGAGGGGACAAAGGTGTACAAAGAGTGTACACTGAGGGCCTGCTATACGTAGGCTCCGTGCTGCCTCTTCTGCACACGACATCTCATTTACTTCCATTAACATTCTATCACATTCTAGTTCCACCAGGGACTAAGGATCCTGGGAGGGTGAGGGGTTGGTTCTGTTTCTGTGATCCACAACCTAACAACTCTGGCCTGGTCTCAAACACAGCAACAAGGGTGTATGGAAAGGAGCTGCTGGAGGGGAAGGCTTGCTGTGTGCATGGCGACCTTGGTGTGCTCACCCTGCATACCCTCGCACCCACTACCTTGATTACAAGCAACATCAAGAGCTCCTTAAGGCAAGTCCCCTGAAGAGGACATGTTTAACATAGATTAATGTGTGTTCTTGAAAATGATACTCTTCATTTCTTTGAAACATCTTATTCTGTAGCTTTTTCATTCATTCCAGCTGTTTTGCATTCATTCCATTCACATGAAACATCTAGAATCAGCAGATTCACAAAATAGATCCATGGTTGCTGGGGGCAGAGGTTGGGGAGTGACTGCTAATGGGCACAGAATTTCTTTTTTGGAGTGATGAAAAGAATCTAAAATTAGACCATGGTAATGGTGGTACAACTCTGTGAATATACTAAAAACCATTAAACTGTAGATTTCAAGTCAGTGAATTATATCTTAATAAAGCTAAAAAACAAAGTCAAGTGTCCTTGCTGTCAGCTGATTCCTCCTCTGACTCCCTCTGGAGCCCACCCCAGCAGGCCATTGAGCTTCTCTGGCCAAAGACGGATCTTCTGCCCAGAGAGAGGACAGGGTCTGGATCCAGTTCTCTGATTTGTCCCTGGGCCTCAGGCCAGCGGTGTGTACACTGGTAACCTGGTTCATAATTTCTTTCACCAAGTGCCTCACCTAGATTCACAATCTCTAATCTCAGTGTCAAGTCCATGACTATAATGGAGGAAGTGGGTCTGGAGAGAGGGTGGCACAGGGTGGCGAGTATCTGACAGGCACCCCTAGAGACGGGGCTGACCTTCTGCTGTGCTTTTCCATCTACTGGATGCTTCTCCTCAAGCGCACAGGCCCCTCGCCTCACCTCACAGTGCTGCTCCTGGTTTCCTCCACTGTGGCCTTCACCATCACCCAGGGCTCTCCTTTCCTCATCTCTGTTCCCCAGGCTGGGCGAGGCACCCTTCGCAGGGGTACCCACAGTGCCCGCCCACCCCTGTCATGAAGCCACCTGGAATCACAAGTGTCTATTGATTAGAGTCTCTCTCCGACTATGCAGTGAGCTTCCTTCATCTCTCTCTATCCCCTGCGGGCCCTACAGTCCAGTATACAGCAGACACCCAATAAATGGTTGCAAATACACGGCATAGTTCCTTGTGTCTATACCTCCGTAATCATGAGGTCTGACTGCTGCCATTTGCACTGTACCTGTCATTTCCTCTAAGGCCCAGGCTGGTCAGGAGAGCAGCCGGGGAGTCCCCGGGATAGATATTGAGGGCACATGTGTGGAAACAGGCTACCCTGGCCACGGTCTCTTTGGGGGACCTCAGGCAGAGATAATAGCCACCCCCATCTGTGGCTGGTGACAGTGGCCTGTGAAGGCAGAGGAGCACCTGAGCATCCTGTACACGGGCCCCTTCTGCCCCCTGGTGTCACTGTGGGGAAAGGCAATGGGGCCCCCTGGCAGTTAGAGATGAGAAAGGCTCAGTAGGTCCCCAAGTTCCTGATTCCTGGTAGAGCCACACAGGAACCCCAGGCTCCTGAGGACTCGGTGGGCAGGGACTGAGCAAGGGGAGAGGCCTACAGCCCAGTCACGTGTGGGCAGGCAAAACAGCGAAGGCCTGGATGCCTGATTTAGTCCTTTCCCTCCTTGCCACAAACACTCACGGTGTCTGGTCTGGGTGAATTCAGGATGGGGGCCTGGTAGGTCTGGGGAATGTGATGGTGAGTGGCAAGGGCAGCTCTTGGCAGTGCTGCCGTTTGTTAGTGTGGAGCTGACAGGCATGTTGGCTGTGCCAGGACCTCCTGGGCAGAGGCTCAGAACTGCTCAAGAAGGAAGGGCTCCAGAGGTAGGTATGAGGAGCTGGCTACAAGCCCCAAAAGAATAAGATGGGCAGAGCAGTTTTAAATAAGACAGAATATGAGACTCCAATAAACAAGGCCAACCCAAGGGAGCAGAGTTACATTTTGAGAGTGAGTCTGAAAAGCAGAGAAATGACAAAAGCGATCCCTGCAATGAGCAGATTCCAACAGGGCAGGGCGGCAGGAGAGCAAACCCAAACGGGTGCATATTCCTCTATGGGATGCCAGCATCAGAGCAGGAACTGCTGTGTGTCCCTCCTAGCTGGGCTCTCCTGCTCTGGGCCTTCCTCATCCCTCAACCTCAAGCCCCTCGAGGGCACCCAGTAGACCAAACACAAGGGACTAATAGATGTTTCTGCAAAGACTTCACAGAATTCTTGTTTCACATGACTTTAGCTTGCTTTTCCCTATCTTGATCCTTGCAATTCTTGCAAAATGGAGATTTCTGCAGTCGTATTCCCAGGCTAGGATCCACTTTCAGCTCCAGTCCAGCAGGCCCAACCGCTTTTACCATTTCTTCCACTCAGAATGATTCAAATGGAACTTGTGTTTCCATCCAAACCATCTCTCCCTCCCATATCCCTCTATACCCTTTCTCTGCAGAGATGCAAGCATTGAATTCAGACCTCAGGCATGGGTCTCCCTCCTTCTTGCCCCGTACTGAATCAGCCACCCATGGACCCCTGCCCAACCTCTGTCCCTGTGGTCTGGATTCCACCCCATCCTTTCCACTCTGGTTTCAACTCCCTGATCTACACCAGTGGTTCTCAATCTACACCAGTGGCTGCTCATTGGAATCACTTGGAGATGTCTGGATCCCACACCTAGAGATTCTAATTTGCAGCCAAGGTTGAGAACTACAGTCCAGGCACTGTCAACATTCCATGCCTAGAATGTCTTAGGAATTTATAAACTGGTACCCGCCACCAAGATTTCAAGTTCGACCACCCAAGTGACATTGGTGTTGTCTCTACTGACACCCTTCCAGGTGGGATGTACCCTAAGCTAAAAACTAGAGGAAGACAGGTCACCACCTCCCAAGGTGACCCATTCCTGCTTTGCATAGCTCTATTAGAAAATGATCCTTAAATTGAGTCATATGTCTGTATTCCTCTTTCACCTACCCATCTATCCCAAGGGCAGACTGTACCTGTTTGACACAGGTGTGACCTTCAGACATTTGAAAACAGCTTTCCAGAACCTCTGGGTCTTTCCCTCCCCAAACTGGACAAGGCCCAGGTGCTCTGCCTTCTCTGCATGACACGGCCCAGAACATTCCAGGTGAAGCCTGCCCAGCAGAGGGTAGGATGGCCACTGCCCTGCTTTGGGAAAGGCCTGCCCAAGTACCCAGATGTGTGTGTAAGGAGCCCACAGGCAGGGAGCCCAGCCTTACCTTACACTGATCCAGCGGTGTGTCCTCAGCCTCCTGGAAGACCACGCTGAAGGAGATGCTCTTGGGGTCAGAGGAGAAGACCCAGCTGATGGTGAGGCCTGCTTCGGCCACAGTGATGGGGATCAGGCTGTAGGTGCTGGACCGCACAAACAGCTCCCTGCTACCCTCCCCGAAGCTGGCAATCTCATCCACTGTGAGGGGTACTTTGATCCTAAAATCAAAATACAGAGCGGGATCTGATTGGGCAAAGTGTTTGTGTCCACTGGCCAGGTCATCTGTGGCTCAGAGGTGGCTGGAGACTTCTTGAGAGGATAAGCCCTGGGTAACCCTGGCCAACATGCTTAATTACGGGATGGGCAGTTCACTGCAACAAATGTTTCCTGAGCGCTTACTACATGCCTGGCATAGTTCTAGGCATGGAGGACACAGCAGTAAAAAATACAGATGACGTATTTGCCTGTGTGGAGCTGAAAGCCCATGGGAACTAAGGAACTGAGGATGGCCTGACCTGCTCCACCGCCCTCGTGGACAGGAAGTGAGTGCCGAGGCGCAGCTTTCTGCTGCTCTCCTGAAGCTGCCCTGCTGCTCAGCCGTCTGTTTTCTCTCTGCCATTTCTCCTTCCAATTCCCTGCCTCACCCTTTCACCTAATTAGCACAAGCCTCCCAGCCTTTCAATATAGTCCATCTTCTCAGCCGCATCTGGCATCCATTGTAAGATTCCACATGGAAACCCTGACCTTTCCTCAAATGCCAACATCCCATACTCTTTATAATGTAGGGGTGATGCAAGTAATACAATGGTTTTGGGGAGAAAAGCTTGTTCTTACTCTCCCTGGGTAGAGAAAAGCTTCTTCAAGAAGTTTGCAGGGTTCATTGACAGCGAGTTCCTCTGTTTTTGGGGTTCTGTGCTGGACTCAGAGTATTATGTGAAGAATGTGAGGTTAGGGGCCAAGGGACCTGCCTCACTGCATCCCAGCTGCAGGGCTTACCCTCTCATAAACCTCAGTTTCCTCATCTGCCAAACAGGGACAACCATGCCTGCCTCAGGACTGCTGCAAGGACTAGATTACAAGATGAACCTGGGGAGCTTGCTCCTCGGGGACCCTTCCAGGCCGAGTGGCACCCCTCCTACACTGTGCAACTCTGGAGGCAGTTAGGTTAGCTCACGGTCATGGAGGCAGGACCTCCAGTGCAGAGCTGCAACTTAGGAGCAGTGTGGCCTTGGGTGAATCACTCACTGATTTTGAGCCTCCGTTTCTCAACTGTGAAATGGGAAGGTGGCAACCATCATAGGCCATGCCCTGTGCTCAGCAATTTTGCATGTTACTGCAGTAGCTCCACGAGGAAGGCATGACTGTTGCCATTCTGTAAAAGAGGAAACTAAGATTCTAAAAGATTAAGAAATTCGATCCAGGCTCGCACAGGTCTGAGGCAAAGCCATCATCTTCCTACCATACCAAACTGCCTTTTGTGGAGAAAATGTATTACTATCCCCTTTAACACAGGGGAGGGAACTAAGTTCAAAGAGGTTAGGTAACTTGCCCAACACTGCCCAGCAAGTGGTGGTGCTGAGGGCTCATTTGCCTCCAAAGCTGTGGAGATGAATGGACAGACTCCCCAAAGCTAACGAGAAGGTAAGAAATGATGAAAAACCAGCATGCTTTAAAGAACAGCTCCAATACTCACCTTTGTGAGAATTCAATTCAATGCAATACTTCTCCATGTGTTAAATTTTATTTCTAATTAAGACCCCTCGACCAGTATTTACAATTTTCAAGAATCTGAGGGCAGGTGTGGGGGTCCATTCTGGAACAGACATCTTTCTCGTAATGTGGAAATCTTACCATATTACCATGTAAAAAGTCACTTACCCTGACATAATGTCCCATTAATGCCGGAGCATTTTATAATTTTATGCTCCAGAATTCTCCCCTGGCACCCAGGTATTTGGATTGTGCCTCAATCATCTATTCAAGACATCATCTATTCAGCAACAAGGACAATACTCAGCTTCTCCAAAGGAGATCTTAACAAAAACAATCAAGCGTTTGCTCAAATATAATATAATCTTAAGATGCCTATTGTCTATAAGGCTCATGTCACAAATGTGAATTCCACTGAGTGACCTCAGAAATTCCAGTTTACATGAGTCAAAGGGTACCAACACATGTGCAGTGTTCTGAGATAATCCCAACCTTTAACATGTTTTCAGATGCTCTCACGATGTGGTTGCTAATCCTTAGCTTGCTGTCACTCTCTTTGAAAGAGGCAGAAAAAAATAACTTTCAAGGTGTTGTCATTCTCCTCGCATTTTATTCCCACGTCCAGCTGACCTATTCTCGGTACTATCCTATTCTCCTCCAGGATATGCCTTGGATCTGTGTGTTCTAATTACTTATAAATCTCATAACTTTCCTCATCTCTTTACTTGAGGGTAGGTTTTTTACAAGTTTTATTATAAATGATTTCAAACATTTCCTTGTTCTTTCCCATTAAATGCCACTAAAAAACCTGAAAATGATTCAGCAGTTGTAGTAAAAGTGAAGGGCAGGAGAAGGAAGGCGGACTGATTAAGGACCCCCAGAATATGAGGAAAATCACAACAGCTGAGCGTCTCTGAGCCCCCCACCTACACATATTAGAAAACCACTTGTTATCCTAAGAGCCTGGAAAATCACAGTGTGCATGAGGAAAGACAATCAACAGAAGCCGACACTGACATCAATCAGATGCTGGAGTTATCTGTCAAGGCTTTTGAAGCAGTCATCAAAAAAATGCTTCAATAACAATTTTAAATGTTCTTGAAACAATAAAAAAGTGGAAAACTCACACTAAAGAAACAGAAGATATAAAAAAGAACCAAATGGAAATTTTAGATCTAAATAATTACAATAACCAAAAAAAAAAAAAAAATCACTGGACACTCAATAGCTGAATAAAGATGACAATTATACTTGAAGAGAGAAAAACAGAAATTCCTCAATCTGAACAACACAGGGAAAAGATAATTGGGGGCGGGGTGCAAGGAAAAAGAACAGAGCCTCAGGGACCTGCAAGACAAGGACGAAATATCTCACATTTGTATTAGTGGAGTCCCAAATGGAGAGGGAAAATAGAGTACATCTGAAAAACTATTCAAAGAAATGATGGCTATAAACTTCCCAAATATGGTGACAGATATAAGCCTAGAGATTCAAGAGCTGGGTATACCCCAAATAGGAAAAACCCAAAGAAATTCATGCCAAGACCCATCATAGTTCAACTTCTAAGAACAAAAGACAAAGAAAAAACTTGAAAGCAGGCAAAGAGAAATAACTTATTATCTACAGGAGAATACCAGTTTGAATGCTAGGGGATTTCTCATCTAAAACCATGGAGGCCAGAGGGAAGCAGCAGCACACTTATTTCAAATGCTGAAAGAAAAAAACTATCAATTCTATACTTGGCAAAACATCCTTTAGATAGTTTGTGAAATCCAGCAGGGTGTGAAAAAGAATTATATACCGCAGCCAGTGGGATCTATCCCAGGTATGCAAGGTTGGTTTGATATATGAAAGTCAGTCAATGCAATCCATCATATCAACAGGCTAAGGAAGAAAAAGTCTATGATCTTATCAATTGATGTAGAAAAAAGATCTGGCAAAATTCAACAGCCATTCTCGACCACCCAAGTTCTCTTTTACTATTTCTAATTGTCACTGCTGTGAGTAGCATGCAAGGGACATTTTGGTAGCTTTATCTTTGCACATCCAGTCATTATTTCCTCAGGATAAATTCCCAGACATAGGCCCATTACATCAAAGAGAAAATGCAATTCTTGAACTTTTGGTACATCCTGCAGCCAAGCTGTTCTCCAGAAAGGGTAGCCCTGACATTTCATACTCCCCCAGCATCAACAGCTTATGAGTGAGCTAGCTATTTAATTCTTCCTGCTTGGTCTGCCCCATAATTCAATATAGTGTTTGTCCAAGTGTGGTCCAAGGTCACCTGAGGACTGGTGGAATAGATCATTCTCTCATGACCACATCTGACCCTTCAGGAAATTCTGTCTTCACCACCTTCAAAATAGGTCCAGAATTTGCCCTGGCTCTGCCCTCTCTGCCAACACTTGGTCCAAGGAACAAGCATTCCTCTAATATCCTTTCAACTGCTCTCCCCACTTTTGCTCTTGTCCTCCATCATCTATTCTCCACATGGCAATCAGAACAATCCTTTTTCAAATGTAAATTAGATTAAGTCACTCTTAATGCTACACACCTCATTTCGGGGTCCCATTTCCCTCAGATTCAAAGTCAAAGTCCTTACAATGGCCAACAAGACCCTATGTGCTGGGACCCTCATTTCCACTCTGACTCCACCTCCTGGTTCTCTCTGCTGCAGGCACGCTGGCCCTTTTCTCGGCCTCTCAACATGCCACGCACCATCCCGTCGCAGGGCCTTTGTGCTGCCTGTTCCCTCTGCCTGAAATGCTATACCCGTAGATAGAAGCCTGGCAACTCCTTCACTTCCTTCAAGTGTTATCTTCTTACTGTCACTCTATTTAAAATGGCAAATTCCCCTTCCCTGTTATCCTACTTTATCTTTTCCCATAGCAAGCACCACCTTGTAACATTTATACAATATTGACTTATTTAATTATGTTGACAGTTTGTCATCTGTCAATCCCTGCTGGCTGGAATGTAAGCTTGATAAGGGCGAGGGGTGAGCCTTTGTTGGTTTTATTTACTGACATGCTCTAAGCACCTAAAATAGTACCTGGCACATTGTGATAATGAATAAATATCTGTGAATGAGTGACTGAATCTATTCAATGACAGTTATGCAGCCACTGGATACAACACTGGAGAACTCGATGATGTGGGAAAATACTCATGCTATAGCAAGTTTTAAAATACTGCAAAAGAAGATTTAGAATATTTGTTTGTGTCAAAAATTATATGTATATAGGTATATTAAAAAGACTGGAAGGCTATATGCCAAAATGTTTTACTTATCTCTATTTTCCTAATTTTTTACAATGAAAGTGCATTGCTCATACAATAAAAAAATTAACAAAGTTAATTTGAAAAAAGAACATGAGGTGTGGGAGGAATATTATAAAGGGGCACAGGGTACTTCCCAGGGTGAGAAAACTGTTCTATATCTTAATTGTGGTAGTGATTACACTGTATCATTCATGAGAATTCAAGCACTGTATACTTGCTTGAGTTTTAATGTATATAAGCTATACCTGAAAAAAAAGAATAAACGAAGCCCCACTGGTATTAAGTTAGAGCCCCGGGGTGGTCCCCAGCGCCAGCACTGGAGTGGCCATTACTCCTCCCAACGCCACACCTGGAGAGGGCCCAGGCGGCAGCTGCCACTTACATGAGTTCTCCAGACTTCAGCAGGCAGATTTCCGCATCCTGCCCCACGGGCATGTCTTCAGTGTCCTCAGGCGTTAGCGAGGTTGATGTAGTGTCCCTGAAATGTCACCAACGAGAACACAGTCATTTAGCTATCAACACACAGGGCCTCACATCCTGGGGTCCGCAGTCTTGGAATCACAGGCAGCCAAATCCAGATGCATGGGGGATCCTTTAATCACAGAGGCCATGGCAGAGACCCCGGCAGATTTTGTGGGTAGAGGGAGGGCTGCAGGGGCAAGGGCCAAGCAGGTGGACAAGGAGAAGACAATAGGGCTACAGCAGTTTCCCTGGAGCAGCTGTAGGGAAGAGACCTCCTGCTATAGGAAGGGTGAGCAGAAACACAAATCAACCACTCTCCTAGCCCACGCCAGCAGAGCCACTGCCACGGGACCAAGGTACCAGCACCACTGGGTCCTGCCTCCTCAGTGCCAGTGCACGACTAGAGAAGCCTCTGGCCTATCCCTGGGGCACAAGAACAGGCACCCAGGGGGAGGTTTTTAACACCTTCTGAATTATGGATTCTTAGAACATATTGGCAGATTGCAGTCCCTGCACTTCACTGATGGGGACACAGAGGCCCAGGCAGTTCCTCCGAGGCAGAGCTGGAGCCAGAACTAGATACCCTGACTGCAACTTAGTGCTTTCCTGTGGGGCCCCAGGTCCAGCTCAGCCAGGGGCTTATACAATCTCAGGTGCCTCAGAGCCCAACCAGCTCCACTCCCTCGTTCTGCCAAAGAGGAAACCTAGGTCCAGAAAAGAAAAAATGGCTTTGTCCTCATGTGAAGGCATCAGTGAGGAAGATCTGCCACTCAGTGTGGCTTCTTTTTAAACTGCTGCAACAATCTGTGCTCTTCCAGGAGCTGCATGCCACCAGCCCTGAGCAGTGGGGCTCCCTCTAGCTGAGGTCTCTGTGGCCCTAAGGGCAGGGGATGTGGTATGACTGTGGTGGGGTCCACTGTGGTTCCAGCTTCAGCGTTGTGACTGTGTGACTCATGGTGAGCTCTTTCCTCCTGAGACCCCAGTTTTCCTTCTCTAAATGGAAGCAAATGGAACCAGATGGACTCTGGGTTCTGAGGGCTTGAAAAGGCTGTAAGTTTTAAAGGACTCAGAGGTAGCATCTTGCAAGCCCACTGGTTGAGAAAGAGATGGGCTTGCTCTGGTCAGCAGCTTCCTGCCCGCGGCCTCTGTTGCTCTTCTCAGGGAAGGTGCAGGAAGAACGCAGGCTGCAGCACCTGCTGCCACCGGGGGCATGCCTTGTCACTCTGGCATTTATTTTTCTTCCTGGCCCCAACCCCCTATCTTCCTCCTTGCCTAACACCTCCTTCTTTTTGCTTTTCCAGCCGCTGGCTTCTAGGCCCCCACTCCCTCACCCTGGGACAAACAGAAACAGGGAACATTAGTGCAAGAAGCTGCTCAAGGAGCCAGCTCGTGCAGCCACCCACTTGACAGCAGGGAAGCAGAAGTCCAGAGGAGACAGGCCAGGGTCACTCGGGCCTGCTTGTTTTCATCCTTGTCCAAGGCGCAAATACCATAAATGAGATAAAGAAATAAAGTAGAATGAGAGAGACTCTGAAAGCTGTACTTGGTTCTCCCAATTTTCCTGCATTCAGGATAAAAGATGTCCTAATCTATGATTCCTTCTCTTCCTCCATCACCCTCCTCCCTGATCACAGTGATGACAGACAACGCCTGATTACCTGTAAGCAGATGATTCACAGAGCAGGTTTCCCAGACCCTTGCTGGCCCCGGCGGATGCCCTGCATGAGTGAGGTGGGAGTGGGACAGGTGGGTGATGCAGTCTCAAAGGTAACAATTAGGGCAGAGGGCTTTCTTTTCAATAGGTTTTCAAACTGTAGGTCATGACCCATTTAGTGGGCTGTGAATCAATTTAGGAGGTTATGACCAACATTAAAAGAAATAGAATAAAATAGAAAATACAATAGTATATTGCATGTTGCGAGGATAAGTATTTATGAGGCTCTTGGGTTTTGTTTGTTTGTTTTTGAGACAGAGTTTTGCTCTGTTGCCAGGCTGGAGTGCTGTGGCACGATCTTGGCTCACTGCAACATCCAACTCTCTGGTTCAAGCGATTCTCCTGCCTCAGCCTCCCGAATAGCTGGGATTACAGGCATGCACCACCACACCCAGCTAATTTTTGTATTTTTAGTACAGACGGGGTTTCACCATGTTGGCCAGGATGGTCTCAATCTCCTGACCACATGATCGGCCCACCTCGGCCTTCCAAAGTGCTGGGGTTACAGGCATGAGCCACTGTGGCCAGCCTCGAGGCTCTTGTTTTGACCGTATGTGTACACACATGCACACTAGGTAGCCATGCAAAATGTATTTCTTACTGTGAGATACTGTAGAAAATGTTCAAGCAACTCAGAGGATGTCAAGGAATTTAAGAGCTTGAGAAAGGACAGCAACCAAAGCATGACCACTAGAGGGCACCCCACCTCCTACCAGAGCTGCTTCCGTTCCTTGCTATGGAGACAGTCTCAGCGAAGATACCAGATACTCACGGCCCACGCGGCCTTCCTCCTCCCTTGCTCTGGTCATGGCAGCCTACTGCTAGCTTGGCTGATGGCATTACACCCTTTCCGTCCGAGCTTTTGTCTGGAGCCAGTGGTCAGCTGAGATCAATATCTCTCGAACACACGTTCCAGTCTGTCAACTTGTCTGTCCCTTTGTGGGTGCCATCCTGGCATTCCTGGGCAGCCTGCTGTGCGCACAGCCCATGCCCAGTGAATGTCTACATTATTTGCCTCAGAGTAAGGTTTTCTTCTGTCCCAAATGCTCCCAAAGGAGGACATACCCAAGGCTCCGCATTAGAAGCGAGTCAGAATAAAGTGGTGAGCACAAACCAGGCGGCCCCTGGCACTGCAGTCCTGGAGTCCACACCTCTCTGAGTCATGGTGGAGCCCCTCCAGCTTGGTCTCTACAAATGGGAGTCTATAGTCCTTCCCTGTCACGAATCAAATGGCCTCGGCCTGTTTGTTATGTAATTACTGCACAACTTTAATCCTGCAGACTGCCTGCGGTACATGTCTGCTTGTTTAGAAACTAGCGGAGGGAGGAAGGGATGCCTGGAAAATCCCTATGGCCCAAGGTGCCTTGCTGCCCATCTGCCCCAGGGGGCGCCATCTCCCGTCAGCCTCGCTAAGCCCCGCAGAGTGAGAAGCGTTGCTTTTCCTGATTACACAGGCTCCTATCCTCCCTCTGGTCAGCCTCCATCTGCGAACAGTCTCCTCTGAAATGGAGATGTCTTCAGTTTAGAATTGCACTCTTCAATACAGTAGCCACTAGCCACATGTGACTATATAAACTTAAATTAATCAGATAAATTAAACTAAAAATGTGGCTGCCTGGTTGCACTAGCCACATTTCAAGTGCTCAATTATCACGTGGACTGGTGGCCACTGTGTTGGGCAGTGCAGGTGCAGCACAGGTCTCTCACAGCAGAAGGCTCCACTGAACAGTGCAGATTTGGAAGGTTGGGCTGAACCACACCACACACATCCTATTCACTCTGCAATCTGGGGGCATATTTTAGTTTTGCTATCAAATTATTATTATTGTATTAACTTGATTTTACTTTGCTAATCCATTGCTTATAAATTCCTAGTGTTAGAGTAGGTAGCTAGGCAGGCATGAGCAGGGCAGGAGAGGGCCCCCCTCCCACAGGAATGTCAGGTGACTGTTAAGTAATGGTCAGGCAATTGTTAAGCTGTCTCTGTAAAATAACTGGTTGCAGCCAGAGCCAGAGAAAGAATCTCCCAATAGATAGAAAACATCTGAAGTGGGTAATCAGCAGCTTCCTAAGATCTCAGGAGTTGGGCGAGTGGGCTCAAGCATGCACATTAAGAGGCAAAATGGCAGAGTTTAACCGGTATATGACCTTCCTCTGATAAGAAACGACTGATAAGGGAAAAATACCTCAAGTGAGCATGCATACATCTCCAGTAAACACACTGAGCATGCAGCCCCTCCCAAGTGCTGGCAAGCCACCATGCCTGCAGACAGCCTGCTCCAAGGAAAGAGTCGGGGGAGAAGAAACACAAACCCTGGAACCATGCCAATGTATAAAACCTCAAGTCAAGGGCCCGACGGGGCACTTGGATCTCTCAGGTCACCTGCTTGGCTCTCTTCCAAGTATACTTTACTTCCATTTGTTCCTGCTCTAAAACTTTTTAATAAACCTTCACTCCTGCGCTAAAACTTGCCTCAGTTTCCTCCTCTGCCTTAAACCTACCTCTGCCCCTCGACCAAATTCTTTCCTCCAAGGAGGCAAGACTCGAGTTGCTGCAGACCTGTATGGATTTGCTGCTGCTAACATACTTTGGTGCCATGTGATTCAGACACATTCTCTAGTGGTAAGACACTTCTATAACTTACCTTCTGCTGGAGGTAGTTAAACCCTGTATCCGTTTTCCTTCTCCTGCTCTCCTGCCTATAGAAAAACTGTTTCTCCAGAACAATTCCTCTCAGCTATATTGGCTTTGCTCCTGCCAGTTGATCTCTCAGCTCATCCTGGTGGCTTGCAGGGGTACAGGTCTGCTGGTTATGTTGCCCAGGCTGGCCTCAAACTCCTGGGCTTCAAATGATCCTTTCATCTTAGCCTCCTGAGTACTGGGACTATAGGGGCCCACTGCCATGCCTGGCTGGTTAGGTTACTTTTCTGTGGATCACAGCCCATCATTCACCAATGCCTTGCCAACAGCAGTAAATGTCTCATCCCTGGATCCTGGAACTGATAACTTAACAGCTCTGCCAGGTCTTCAGGTAAGGAGGGCAGGCCAACAGTCTGACTTCCAAGATAAATCTGCAGCAGGTATGTCTGCCACTTCCCTTTTACTCTTCCCTCAATTTTATTTAGAAAATGTTTAGGTATTTCTGGGGAAATCTAAGACATATATGATTGGGTTCCCACCCTTAGCAGTTTAAAGTTTTGTTTCAAATAAAAGTAATGCCCTTAAAACAATTAACACTACAAATTGCCAGATAGTAAAAGGTGCTTTGTACAGCGATTAAAATAAAATTTTATCCCCAAACCTGTGAGTGGCTCAGCCCCTCAAATATAGGTGCAAGTCTTCTGTACTATAGAGAAGTTTCTATTAAAGAATGGCCATGATAAACAAGCCATGCTTTCTCAAATACACGTATCCCCATATTGACACATACACACAGTCATGGAGGGCCCCAGGTGCTGGTTTGTTTTTCCTCATGGAGTAGAAAGGCTTGCTGAGAAGAGCACGGCCAAGGGTGCTTGACAAGGCTCAGGCCATTCTAACACTGCCCTGTGGACCTGTCTTGAATGGCATGGTTGGCTCATCCCTGGGTAAAACTCAGCTCTCAAAGCTGAAAGATTCCTACATGTCAGGCAGGGTTACTTTAAATTGCCACCCTGCCTTGAAAGGTCTCTTTCAGGAAGACAGGTGCATATTTGGCTCAGTCTGTTCTTTTATTCATTTGTCCACCATTCCCTACATCCATCTGTCCATCGGTGTGTAATCTATGCGGCCTCATGGTTCATGCCCATAAGGAACACCTCACTCATTTGTACCAGTTTGGTAGAAAGGACAGTCTGAATGAATTCATTCAAAAAAAAGGCCTGCAAACCTACTAGAGCTCTTCAGATCTTTTATCAGGGCCCCCTGGCATAGCTCCATACTCAGAGCAGGGCAAGAAGTACTGGCTTTGCAGCCTGACAGTCCTGGGTGACTGCTGGGATGTGTGTTCTTGGGTAAGTGGGTTAATCTCTCTAGTCTTCTGTTTGCCTATCTATAAGTGACTAGGATTAGATGGCTGTACATAGAAGCATCCAGCATAGGGCCAGGCTTGCAGTAGAACTGAGTGTTAGTCTCTGGATCCTGAGGTTGCTCCTGGTCCGTGCTCCCAATGCTTGACATTTGCCCTTAGGAAGAGCCACATGAGGTTTGCCTAGGAGGTGGGAGAGAGCAAAAGCATTGGAGAGAAGCAACCTGAATGGTAGTGCAGAGCCAGAGAAGGGAGGCCAGGCACCTTCACAAGAGGGCAGCTGCTTCTGGGAAAGCAGACATCGGAGTACATGCCTCTCCCTAGTACCCTCTCCACGAGGAGGCACTGGGGCATGTGACCCAGGCTGACATGCCTCTAATTCCTGCCTTCCAGCGTTATTTCCCAGAAGGGTCAGTAATGTTAGATCATAGAGACTGACAACTAGAACTGTACTGAGATCAAAGTAGTCAACATCTGGGGAATTCCAGGAGTAGAGAGGGCAGCCCAAGGAAACCAGATGATTCCAGCCAGGCTAGGCAGGGTGGGTGGGCACTGCTTGCTGAGGTGCCTGAGTGGTGTGGGCTTAGGAGGGAGCACTGTACCAGGCCCTCTGGCAGACTCATCATCTTCCTGTTGATTGGTCTGGTAATGACCGAGACCTGAGTGTGTATCTTCGATTTGCCAGTTTCTAGTTGTGTGCACTGAGGGCTGCTATTTTGGCTATGGTCCTCAGTGTTCTCATCTATAAAGGAAGGATAATATCGACTGCAGGGCTGCTATGGGGCTTAACAGCTATCACATATGCTGGAGCTGCATGTGCACACAGAACCCAGCCCATGCCATGGACTTAGCATTGGCCCAGACCCCAACTGTTCCAAAAAGATGTCTGACTAGCGAATGAAGTAATTTTAAGGTACAAATGCCACCATCTTTGGTGGATGGCCAGAGCCAAACCTCCTTATTGTTCCCCTTTAGTTTATGAATAAAGCCCTGTCAGGCCCTGACAGAAGAACCAGCCCCAAAGCAGAATGAAGGGGGTGTGGGGTATCAGAGTAACCCACCCATCTCTGACCCACGCACTACACAGGGGCGGGTTGGTCATATGGATTCTGATCTGAAGGATGGGAGTAGGGGGTGGGTCTTTTATAGTAACCAGCTGAGGGCTCTTAAAAAATGTTCAGCGGAAACATGAACCACATCACAAAAGTAGAGGCAGACCTTGCTTCACGAGCAAGCTCATCTGTGGAACAAACCGGCAAAGCACCTCTGCTGGTGAGTCATTTGTCTTACTCTTTACACTGAAAAGAAGACAGGGAGGACTAACCCCAGGTATTGTTGGTATTCTCTGATTCCTGTCTGTAGTAGGGCACAGTGCACAATGCCAGGCTATGGAGCTCAGCTACTCTTAGTTCAAATTACATCACTGCCATTTGCTACTGTGTGGGTTAAACTGGAGAAACATGAAAACTACTGAGCATGTTTCCAGGCACACAGTTAGTGCTTGTAGGCTGACGGTACTGCTAGTAATGGCATAGTCAGACCCACCCAGGGAGATAAGGAGGATCTAGTTATTGTCTATATTTGCTCAATGGATAATCTGTTTTCATTTCTTTTGCATAAGACAGGCTGTTTTCTCAGATTATCATTTATGTTATTTTTTCAATATAAATCAATATACTACTGTAGAAACTTTGAAAACTATTTTAAAAAAAGGAAGAAATAAGTCACCCATAATTCCACCAGCTGGAGGCCAACTGTTAATAAAATGTGATCATTTTTTCCAAGTTTCTAAAAGTATGGTCAGTCAAAAATCACGTAGTTTATCATGAACTCTTAAATGAGGGCCCACAGAATACATGGCAGAGGGATTCAAGGGGTTCATGGACTCCCAGAATTGCAGGGGTATTTGTGCGTGCATGTGTGCATGTGTGTGTGTGTGTGTGTGTGTGTGTGTGTATACATTATTTCTGAGAAAAGGTCTGCAGTTTTTAGGAGATTCTCAAAGGAGTTTATGGTCAAAAAAGGTTATGAATCACAATTAATTTTATATCCTTTTGACATCTATTTGTTGTAATAGTAATAGCTAATACTTATTTTGCATACTTACTTTGTTTACACTGTTCTTAGCAATTTAACTAAGAGTATTGCATTTTCCAAAATCAGTAAAAATACTTCCTAAACATTTAAGTCATATTCTATTTTATGTCTGAATTATAATTTGCTTCATCATTATCAGACTTTTACAGTATTTCCAAAGTTGTAGATTTTTTTTTAATTTCCAGAAAACAAAATAGGATTTTGATTATAGAAGATAAATGTTTTTAGTTCGCCTAGAAGGGGAAGTAATTTTTAATACTCTATTTGCACAGCACTGTCCAGGCCCAACCTGTTTACCAATTATTATACATCAAAGTTTACCAATTCTTACACATGAATTTGCACAGGTCCTTTGATGGAATGTGTAATGGCAGCATAATGGACCAGTAAAAGCTGGAACAGGAGGATACCAAAAAAAGGCAAGAGTGAGTCAAGCAATAATGGGGAGCTGGACACTACTCTTAAGAGCAAAATCACCTGTTTCATATTTTAAATGACGAAAAAATATGTTTTGCCCATGTGAATCAATAACACAAACGCATCATCTGACCTACTTAATATAGTGCCCCAGAGAGCTTGTTGGGGGCAGGATGTCTACTGGCTGACCTATCACCCTTAGAGATCTAACAATTGTGGTGTAAGGGCAAGGATTGTTATTAAGCAGTCTTAGCCCAAAGGCAGCATCCTTCCTTGCTAGAGAGAAAGGGCACTTTGGCCCCTGGAAAGACAGAGGCAAGCAGCAGCATCGGAGACACTGCTCCCAGTCAGGACTCAACGTCAGGGACAGAAGTGTTTCTGAGTGGATTAGGAAAGGTAACCTCATTGTTTATATACCCTTGTCTGGTCAGGCAATATTTTGACTTTGCTGGCAGAGATTCTGTCCAAACACCTGCTCTTCTTCATACATCTTCTTGAGGTGCTGGCCAGACATAGCTCCAGGTTACTGGAAATGAGCTGCTGCATGTTGAGTATCTGCAGGTCAGTAGCAAGGGCAGGCTTTGCACTCATGGGCTGATGTTGCCGCAGCGGCCCCTGCTCCCACACCACAGGTTACATAATCCCTTGTCCTGTCCGTGGTCTTTGGCAGGGTCACAGGGCAGAGGGAAGGGTCAGAGAGAAGTGACATCTTGAAGGGCTGGTGCCCTGGGTAAGAAAGATAGCCCATCTGGCACCCCATTTCAATTGGGTCTTCTGCTTGTTAAATGAGGCCCCTAAGTCCTAACCTGCCAATCACAGGAGCTAAGGCAAGGTTCTGCTTTGGGGAAATCTACCTTTTAAGAGACTTCTTGCTCAGAAGTCTTCAGGAAATGAGACTCTGATGGTGGAATGTCATAAACTGTGTTAGATGATGAAGGGGAAAGTTGAGTTGGGAAGTGAGAACCACCTAGTGCTTTATCCATGAAGCCAGCTCAGCCAAAGTGCTGGGCAGCTGTGGGCTTTTCTATCCCTTGTTTCCCCATTAATAGCCTTTGAAAATCTATGCAATTGAGGGGAAGTAAAGGCAGGAAGGACTACCTACCCAGGAAAAGCAGTCTTGCCATCCCCAAACACCTGTGGTCTCCAGGAGTTTCCTTGATAGGAGAGCCCCCTGGTAGGGGCACTTGCTTTAGCATTCACAATTTATTAGGAAATGGGGCTCAGGATGGGTGGGCAACTGTGGCGAGGCAGGGGGAGATGAAAACAGGCATGTCCCATTGATGAGCTCAGATTATCAGTGGGCTCATCCACTGATACCCAGATTATCAGCGGGCTCAACCATCCATTATCAGTGTTGCTCTTCCAAAGAGCACTGTGCCCACCTGGCAGCAAAGCGACTTTTGCTTTCAAAATAATTGAGCACAGGATTTTATGGAATGTGCTTAGGGGTCAGTTATGAGTTGTCTCCCACATGGGTGAGATCCTGAGAATTTTCAGGCTAATGGAGAGTCCTCGTCCTGTCTGAGCAATTTCCCCTCAGAATTGATTATCTTCAATATACTGGACTGTGCTGTTTCTACACAGCCTAGTGGGTGGGTTTAGGAGATGACTATTTGCCCCCTAAATGTGGTCAATGGGACAGCAGGAAGACAGAGAATGCCATCCTCAGCCCAAATATAATTCCTGGGTTCTGACTCACAGGTGTTCATCAGAACAAACACCATGGCAGAGTATGATCACTATGAAGATGATGGGTTCCTCAACAGTTTCAATGACAGCAGCCAGGAGGAGCATCAAGACTTCCTGCAGTTCAGGAAGGTCTTTCTGCCCTGCATGTACCTGGTGGTGTTTGTCTGTGGCCTGGTGGGGAACTCCCTGGTGCTGGTCATATCCATCTTCTACCATAAGCTGCAGAGCCTGACGGACGTGTTCCTGGTGAACCTACCCCTGGCTGACCTGGTGTTTGTCTGCACTCTGCCCTTCTGGGCCTATGCAGGCATCCATGAATGGATCTTTGGCCAGGTCATGTGCAAGACCCTACTGGGCGTCTACACTATTAACTTCTACACATCCATGCTCATCCTCACCTGCATCACTGTGGATCGTTTCATTGTAGTGGTTAAGGCCACCAAGGCCTACAACCAGCAAGCCAAGAGGATGACTTGGGGCAAGGTCATCTGCTTGCTCATCTGGGTGATATCCCTGCTGGTTTCCTTGCCCCAAATTATCTATGGCAATGTCTTTAATCTGGACAAGCTCATATGTGGTTATCATGACGAGGAGATTTCCACTGTGGTTCTTGCCACCCAGATGACACTGGGGTTCTTCTTGCCACTGCTCGCCATGATTGTCTGCTATTCAGTCATAATCAAAACACTGCTTCATGCTGGAGGCTTCCAGAAGCACAGATCTCTAAAGATCATCTTCCTTGTGATGGCTGTGTTCCTGCTGACCCAGACACCCTTCAACCTCGTGAAGCTCATCCGCAGCACACACTGGGAGTACTATGCCATGACCAGCTTTCACTACACCATCATAGTGACAGAGGCCATCGCATACCTGAGGGCCTGCCTTAACCCTGTGCTCTATGCCTTTGTCAGCCTGAAGTTTCGAAAGAACTTCTGGAAACTTGTGAAGGACATTGGCTGTCTCCCTTACCTTGGGGTCTCACATCAATGGAAATCTTCTGAGGACAATTCCAAGACTTTTTCTGCCTCCCACAATGTGGAGGCCACCAGCATGTTCCAGCTATAGGCCTTGCCAGCATCTCGAGAAGCTGCTCTGGAATTTGCAAGGCATGGTTGTGTCCTCTTGATGTGGTGAGGCAGGCTTTGTTTATAGTTTGCGCATTCTCATGGAGAAGTTATCAGACACTCTGACTGGTTTGGAATGCTTCTTCTCAGGCATGAACATGTACTGTTCTCTTCTTGAACACTCATGCCGAAAGCCCAAGTAGGGGGTCTAAAGTTTTTAAGGACTTTCCTTCCTCCATCTCCAAGAATGCTGAAATCAAGGGGGATGACATGTGACTTCTATGATCTCAGGTTCTCCTTGATTCGGACTGGGGCTGAAGGTTGAAGAGGTGAGCACAGCCCACAAAGCTGTTGGTGGTAGGTAGCACGCTGGGTGCCCAAGCTCAGAAGGCTCTTCTGACTACTGGGCAAACAGTGGAGATCAGAGCAGCCATGAAAACCAATGCTGGCACCTAACAGAAATGAGATCAGGCTCTGCCTCACCTTGGGGCTTGACTTTTGTATAGGCAGATGTTCAAATTGCTTTGATTAATCCAGAATAACTAGCACCAGGGACTATGAATGGGCAAAATCAAATTAGAATAGGCTGAGGATTCCAGTGGTCCATGGAATGCTTGAAAAATGTGCAAAACAGCATTTAAGACTGTAATGAATCTAAGCAGCATTTCTGAAGTGGACTCTTTGGTGGCTTTGCTCATTTAAAAATGAAATTTTCCAATGTCTGCCATATAAACATATGTAAATGTATATACACACACATATACACATATGCTATATATTACTAGCATATGAGTTTCATAGCTAAGAAATAAAACTTTTAAAGTCTCCAAACTACTTTTATGCTTTGGTATATTCTATTTTAATGTGGTGTGCCTGGAATATACTTTTTTGGAATACACAAAAAAGTTACTTTTGGGCTCAGAGCATGGAAAATAAATTGTAAACTTTCAGGGCTGTGCTCTGTCATGGAAATGGAATATACCAGTGATAACGACCCTGCTCTTTCACTGTGGTTTCTAACCTCCTGTCTAAAGTGTGGGGCACATTTGTTTAACTTCTAGAATGTGGTCACAGGATGAGGCAGTTTTAAATGTCAGATTTTATGCATGTTTATTAAATCCTGGCAGTCTGTTCAATAGGCTTAAAGATGTTTTTTGGGCTTATGTATCCCCAAATCACTCACCAAATACGGAGAACCAACTGACAACAGCTAATTGGAATGCACAGAGAGGCAGGCCAGAACTGACTTAACAGTGTGGTTTTGGGGGCTGAATAGACCAGAGCTGAATCCCTGCCACTCACCAGTTTGTAAGACCTTGGGCGAAACTCAGCCTCTGAGCACGTGTTTCCTTTCTTTTTGGTGAAACATGGATCATAACCACCACCTCTACGGGTTGGTGTGAATACCTGAGACACTGCATGTAAAACACTTGGCACAGTTTGCATTTGGGGAGAAAAGGTCCAAAAAATAGCAGTAGTTATTATTTCTTACAAGAACTGGTGACACAAAATGGAAGCCCTCCATGTCAGCCCTGTGGGTTAGTGAGGCAAGGGAGGGTTTATATCGTGCCTTCCAGGTGTGTGGCATACCATGTGCGCCTGGTACAGCTGAGCACAGGCTGGGCCTTTCAGAGCCCACATGATCCTCCTACTGTTTCATAAGCATGCCTAAACGCATCTACAAGCAGAGTTTTACTGTACTCAGGTCACATGGACCTCCGAGTGCTTCCTTCAACTACAAAATCTGCCCTTTTAGGGTGACAAGGCAACATTTATCTTTTAAGTGTCTTTCAAAGAGAGTTTCTGTCATTCCCCCTTTGTGCATTCATGTTAACACGGAACACTTCTGACAGAGGGGCCACCAGTCCCTGGTTTCCCTGACAGTGTCCTGACCCAAGGGACAGAGGCAGAAGTAGAGTCAGGAGACGGGGCCCGGCAGCATCTCCACGAGTCCCCATGGAGAGATGCAGCAAGGTGTGATGAGAATGCAGGCTCTGGGCTCACTCTGACAGTGTTCAGTGTTCAGTCACAGCTCCACCACTGTGTACCCCTGTGCAGGTGATGCAGCACCCCTGACCCAAGCCCTGGTTCACCACCTATGCCATTGGCTCATGGTGGCTTTCCCTCCTGGGGTGCTTGTGAGCACCATGCTTGGGCCTGCCTGGCCACAGCAACAGAAAAGCAGCCACCTGGGACCGTGGGACTTTCCCTGTCCAGGTGCCCGCCCTCTCCCAGGGTCCCTGCACTGGCCTTTTGTAGCTTAGGAAAGCCCTGCCTGCCTGGCCCCAGGAACAGCACAGCAGCAAAATCTTTCTTTGCCTTCCCTGCCTCCTCAGCCACTAATTGATCCTATGCCTCTAGGCCCTTACCTGCCACTCTTTGGAGTAGATGTCAGTTTTCCAACCCCTTCCCCTGGGTAGGGGAATAAACGCTGGCACAGCACGTGCAGATTACAGAAGGCCTTCATGTCTTGATTTCACTCCATCCACACCACAGCCCAGGAAGCAGAAGATGCTGTTGGTACAGGCTCCATTCCACAGAGGAGACTGAGGTCATGTGCAGGGCAGAGCCAGTTCCCAACCTCAGCCTACCCTTCTCCCTTCCACTTGGCTCTCCCCTCCGCTCGTCCACACCAGCACATGGTGTTGGAGGCCTGGTGGGAGGGGATCAGGCTGGGTGTGGGCTCTGCTTGAGTACACACTGCCTTGGTGTGGCCTCAGGGTTGGAGGGTAAAGGATGTGCTCTTTCCCTATTTCCCTACCAAGTTCCCAACACCTGGGGGTGGCTGTAGTACTTATGGGCTCCAACCCCTTTAGAGATATGGCAGAGGCCACTAAAGGCCACATCATCTGAGATGTGGGGAACACAAGATGACACTGACTCTAGGGGCTACCTGAGAGCTAGGGGCCCAGGTGTCCTCCGTGGGTGTTCTGGACTGAGGAGATGGTGCCACAGAAGAGAAAAGCCTGGAGCTACCCCTACTGGAGGGGTGGAGGCAAAACAAAGAGGATGGGGACCAGGAGTGGTCAGGGCAGTCACTCTGGCCTCCTCCTCCAAGGGGCTCTCAAAGCAGCACCCCCTTCCAGCTGCCCAGTCCCTGTTGGTCCCTGGTAACTAATGCCATTTTGTAGGAGGCCTGGCACTATCATCCCCATTTTCAGATGAGAAAACTAGTTCAGACAGATTAATGCCTGCCAAAGCTCATACAACAGAGCTAGGACTACAACCTCACTAAACAGCCTTTCTTTGCCCAGAAATGTTGGCTCCAGGAAGGTTTCCTGCCACTGACAAGCCACAGGGTACCTGTCACCTCTATATTCAGCTGAAGGCAGAGATCTTGGGGAAGCCCACGTGCAAGGTGGCTTTGTAACCTTAACCATTCACCATATCCTGTTCTCATTTTGTTTCTGAGATAGCAAGCGTCAAATCTCCCGGTGGGTGACAAATCTACCACAGCTCCCCTTAACACTCTGACCATGAAGCGCCTGTTCTGAAGCAATTACTGGCAAAGACACTCTGAGGGTTCAGGGATTGTTTCTGTGCGAGAGTTTAAGCTCACTTAGGGTCATCTGGGTATCTGAAGGATCTTCCTTGGAGGAGACCCCTGGGCTGCGCAGTGCAAGGTACTGAGGCGGTAGCGGTAGCATGCACAGCTCAGCCCCTGATGACACAACATCAGGAAAGCAACATACCTCCATGAAAGTCTTCCCAGGCTTTAGGCACTGGGCTGGGCTCAGTGCTCCACACACAATTCTCATGCAATCTTCCTAACACCCCTAGGGTGAGTGCTGTCCCAGTCTCTTCGGTAGAGGGGAGGAAACTGAGTTCGTGGGCTGCACTGCCTAGAGCCATGGAGCCTGGAGGTGGCAGACCAGGCATGTTTGGTTCTAAAGTTCGAGCTCTTCACCACCATACTGTCTGTTCATCTGGTAGCTAGAGGGGGAGGCCGGGCCTCAAGGAGGCCATGACTGGGTAGAGGCTGAGCAAATGCTGAGGGAGCCACAGCCCAGTGCCCGTGCCAGCCCTTACCCCACAGGCCTGGTTCACCAGCTGACAAAAGCTTGGTTTCCTTCTGTGCTTCAGTCCAGAGAACAGCTGGACACCTGGTCAGGGAGATGGTGGAGGGTGAGCCCGAGTGACTGAAAAGGGGGTGTGCGCGGGTGTGTCTGGAGGGCTACAACGAATACCATCTTTTCTCCAGAAGTCAGGAGCTGTGCTCCTGCTCCGCACAACCATTCTAGCTCTGAGCCATGCACAGGGACCACTGGGAGGTTGCTTAGGGGGTCCCAGCATCAGGCCACATCTCCCTGGCAGGCTGGACTTTGGGACCCCCTTCTGACCCACCTCTGCCAGGAAGAGGGGCAAGGCAAACAACTTCCTTAGCCCCAAAACTGTGTATGTGTGCAAAAGAGCGAACATGAAGGCAGGGGAGATGGGCAAAATGGGGACACGGGATGGAAAGAAGAGAGCTGAACTCTTCCAAATGAATCTTAAGCCAGCGGACCGGAGGGAGGAGTCCAAAGCCTAGTTCTGGCACTTCCAACAACATACCTCCATGAAAGTCTTCCCAGGCTTTAGGCACTGGGCTGGGCTCAGTGCTCCACACACAATTCTCATGCAATCTTCCTAACACCCCTAGGGTGAGTGCTGTCCCAGTCTCTTCGGTAGAGGGGAGGAAACTGAGTTCGTGGGCTGCACTGCCTAGAGCCATGGAGCCTGGATTTGGCAGACCTAGAGCCATGGAGCCTGGAGGAAGTTATCCAGCCTCCTGAGGCTTCAGCTTCTTTGCCTATAAAATGAGATAATTCCCACTCCCTGATGGGCTGCACAGGGACTAGTGAGGTCACGTGTAAGAGCAGCTGGTGCAAGGAAGGCGCTCAACAGCATCACTCTCAACAACACTACTTCCAAGTGGCCTGATATTCCTCACGAATTCGGACTTAGTGTTTAATCTCTCCCGGATCCCTTCTTACCTTGGATTTGCTTATTTTTTCCCGAAGTTTCTTGCCAGGGATGCTTACACAAATCTAGGGCTCTAGATCTCCCACACTTTCTCAGACTCTTGGTGTTTTCGGTTTAGGTCTTAAAACTTAGGAAGAAAAAGAATGTAGGAAAAAGCTTCCAGAAATGCTTGGGTTTATCTCTAGCTAATGCACAAAAAAAGTATCTGACAATGCAGCCTTTAACTGACTGGGAAGGGTGGGTCTTCACCCAAACAGAAGTGCAGGGATTACAGGTTCCCATCAGTTAGTCCCACATCCTCCTTGGTGGCCGTGGACCAGAACACTGGCAGTTTCCTTTCCCTGGAACAGTTCCTGATTTCCCAAGACCAAAACCACACATATTTGTCAGCAGTCAGAATGCCTTCTGTTTTTGTTCCTACTGGGCAGGGGAAGGTGAGGGGTGAGGAGAGAGAGAGCTGTAGGACAGTCACTTTCTCACTCAGGCTAGAGGAGGCAGCAAGACACTTTCAAGCCAGAATGTCCTCCCAGGCCCCCAGGTTCCTGGTCCTGCTCACTTTACCTCCTACCATCTACCCACTTGGCTTTCCAGGTGATGGAGGCAGAGTATGGCTTAGTGCTAATGGAACGGAACATGCCCCAGGGACCATTGAGACATGGGGGTTGGGAGAATGCTGCAGACTTACATGGTCAGGGGTTGGAGGGGTGTCCCAGCAAGGAAAGGAAAAGCCCCAAGTCACAGAAGCAACAGTAGTAGAGATGATCTTGGGTCTGGTGAGTTTGGTGATCAGGCTGGCTTTATCCATGAAGCTATAACATGGCGAGTTCAGTCATTCTCTAGTCAGGGAACAGAGGGTTGTGGAGATACACGTAAGCCCAAAGTCCCTTGCACTGGCAGCATCATGAAGAGTAAAGACATGCAGCAGAAATCCTGAATGATCAATCCGACAGATCAGCCTTAGCCTTCCTCTGAATTCTGGGCAGATCTCAATGTGGAAGCAGAAGCATCAGAGAATGTCCTTAACTAGAGGGAAAATGGGTCAAGAAACGTCTGGGACCTGGGACCCACATAAATTCTTTCTTGAGGTTCTGAACAGCCAGTGCTTTTTTGTAAACTGCTCTAAAGGCGGACAACAGGGGCTGAGAAACATCAAGCAAGGACCTCCTTTTCTTATGGGTCTCATGTCATAAACTCTTGACATGTTAATATGGTGGTACTTTATACAATTCATATTTTTAAAAACTGACCTTGTAAAACTCTCCTTGAAAACCTTGTTGGCAAATAGCTACACTAGAAAAATGAGAAGGCCAAGGGAGAATAAGTACTTAAGGATATCCTTGCCGTGGCTGCTTTGGCCCTCGGAAGCCTGCTCGCCTGTGTAAGCTGCAGCATTCTTGCAGCAGTCAGGAAGGTTCAGTGGATCCAGGTCACCGATTAAAAGCAGCATAAAATACCAGTGCTAGGGCAAAGTGCAGGCTAGGTGAGTGGAAAGTCCCTTGGGTTCCACAGGGTATAGAGTAATAGGCCTGTCCATATTTTTCTTACTGCTAAAACTTTGAGACTTTGGGTGGGTTTATCTGCAGCTAAAGGGACCTCTGAGAGGACGCATCTATCAGAGACAATTGCAACTAAATCTGAGCTTCATTTCTCATGGCATCCTTACCAAGCCTGATTAGTGTTTCCAAACGATGAACTAAACTCACTGTGCTGGAGCCTCATGGATGAAGCCAATCCAATCACCAAACTCAAGACCCGAGACAGCCCCTACTCACTATTTCCTCTGTGACTTTGGGCCTTGCCTTCCCTTCCTGGAACACCTTCCTCTGAAGCAAGCTTAGCCAACCCATGGCCCACAGGCTGCATGCGCCCAGAACTTTGAATGTAGCCCAACAGAAATTCATAAACTTTCTTGAAACGATATGAAATTTTTTCTGGGGGGAGGGCGATATTTTTTTAAGCTCATTAGCTATCGTTAGTGTTAGTTTATTTTATGTGTGGCCCAAGACAATTCTTCTTCTAGTGTGGCCCAGGGAAGACAAAAGAATGGACACCCCTGCTCTGATGCGTTTCCTGACAGTATTAGCCTGCAGTGTTCTCCCAACCCCTACACTCCTGTGGTCCCTAGGGCATGCTTCATTCCATTGGCACTAAGCCACACTCTACCTTCATCACTCGGCAAGCCAGGTGGGTAGGTGGTAAGGTGAGCAAGACCAGGAGCACAGGGGCCTGAGAGCAAGGCTTTTAAAGAGCAGCATGTTGCTCTGAGCAACTGCCAAAGGTGGCCCAGCAAGGGTTGCTGTTATAGGCTGAATTGTCTCCCCATGCCCCAAATTATTCACATGCTGAAGCCCTAAGCACCTGTTCCTCAGACTGTGACTGCATTTGGAGATGAGGCCTGTAGAGGAATGATTAAGTTAAGATGATGCTGTTAGGGTGAACCCTAATCCAATGGACCAGTGTCTATAAGAAGAGGAGATTGAGAGACATGGAGACACACCAGAGGCATGCAACAGGGACAGTCACATGAAGAGGCAGCAAGGGGGCAAATATTTGCAAGACAAGGAGAAGAACCTTGCAGGAAACCAGCCCTGCCAGCACCTGACCTTGCAATTCCAGCCTCCAGAGCTGTGAGAAGGTAAATTTCTGTTATTTAAGCCACCTGGTCTGTGGTATTTTATACAGCACCCAAGCAAACTAATACAGTCGCTCAAGCCAAGAAAGACAGGCCTTAATGGTGATGCTGAAACCTGGGGCCACTGACATCTCCCAGGAGCTCTCTGCAAGGCTCAACACTGACCACTTTCTGAGCGCTTGATGCTCTTCAAGGCCATCGCAAGCACTGTTCTCAGGCACCTTCCCTTAGGCAAGGACAGTCAATCCTGCTTCCAGTGTCTCACTTTCCTCATCCTTTGATAAGAAAGCACAGGGGCCAGGCCTGTAATGAGCACTCAGGAAATGGGGGTGACCTCTACTCACTGTTCAGCCACATTTGGGTCAAGAGAATCAGTTTCAGTGGGTGTTTCAGGCAACGAGGAGCCAGACTCCTGTATCTGGCACAACTCCTCATCTGTGATGATATCAAACACAGCGTCGTCCGGTGGCCTGTAGTCTGTATTTGCTCCTGGGCAGCAGAGGCAGATCAGGAGAGAAGAGACACAATACACTGTTATGCACAGGCTGGGTAATGGCCTTTGGGAAAGTGAGAGAGTGCAGCTATGCAGAACAAGCTGCTGAGGCACAATTTAATTGGTCACTCAACTGACAGCTATTCTGCCCAGAGTTGAGAGAAATGGTTGGTTGCTGGGACATTCCAAAAAAGTAGAGGAAGGCTTACAGATGAAATGGAATGTACAACCTAAGAGACTTCTCAAAGTCAGGGGCTTAGAGAGGTTTCAACCTCTTGCATATTCTCTGAGGTCCCTTATTTAGAAGGAAAAATCTTATTAAGAAAGAACCTAATAACAGAAAACACACTTCTATGCCACTAAATCCTTGCTCCATAAGACACAGGCAGTACTTATTCATGTATTTTTGAAAGCAGGAGTCTGTCTGACCTGCATTTTCCCTTCATCCACTGATGTGTGGGAAAGAACCTCCAAGTGCTCAAGAACTTGCAGCAGGCACTGGGTTTCCAACCAGGGGCCTTGTGTCCGACTGTGCAAGCCACTTAGTAGGAAGGCCACTGTAGGAATGTTCCTGTACCAGTCATCTGCCCGCAAACACTCTCCAGCACGTCATGGAAAAATGTGAGAGCAGGTTTGAGGCAAAAAGAAAAAAAGACCGGGTGCGGTGGCTCATGCCTGTAATCCTAGCACTTTGGGAAGCCGGGGCGGGTGGATCACTTGAGGCCAGGAGTTCAATACCAGCCTGGCCAACGTGGTGAAACCCTGTCTCTAATAAAAATACAAAAATTAGCCAGGTTTGGTGGCAGGCACCTGTAATCTCAGCTACTCGGAAAGCTAAGGCACGAGAATCACATGAACCCAGGAGGCAGAGGTTGCAGTGAGCAAAGATCATACCATTGCACTCCAGCCTGAGAAACAGAGCAAGACTCTGTCTCAAAAATAAATAAATAAATAAATAATAAATCAAAAATTTAAAATGAGCAGACAGGAAATGTCAAAAACCAAAACAAGTGACCTGAGCACTCTGGGGTCACTAATGAGTCAGGGCAAGCCCATGCAAAGTTCCTGGGGTGTTTAGCAAGAAAAATGGTTCATGTGAGCTTAAAGTTCCCAGCTGGACCTGCCACATGACCACTAAGGCAGGCCCTGCTTTAGAAGTGAAGTTCTTCTTCTTGTCTCAAGTCTGTATAATAGAGAGCTTGAGGCATAGGCTGAAAAAAGGGGCCAGGGATTGGTTTTTTCGATAGACCCAGCCACACTCCCGAACCTGCCTTGCAAGGCTGGCACAGGGAAGGGAAAGCAGACAACAGGGATCTAAAATGATGTCCACTGACATAAACCGAAGACTTAAATAAATAGAAAGTTATAACATGTTCATGGACTGAGTCAATTTTATTAAGATGTCAATTCTCCCCAAACTGAACTAGAGATTCAATGCAATCTCAATTTAAATATCACCAGGATTTTTTGTAGAAATTGACAAACTGATTCTAAAACTTATATAGAAAAACAAAAAACCTAGAATAGCCAATACTTTGATAAAGAACAAAACTGGAATCACTCTACGTGATGTTAAGATGCTTTATAAAACTATGGTCATCATAACAGTTTGGTATTGGTGAAAGAATAGGCACATAGATACATGGAATAGAATAAAAGTCCAGATATAAATCCACACATATAAGGTCAATTGCTTACTTTCTCATGGCAGCATAAAAAAAAAATAAAGTCGGTTTTTGACAAAGGTACAAAGAACAGTTTCAATCAATGGTGTTGAAATAACTGGACAACCATACAAAAAGATGAATCTCTATTCACACCTTGCACCACACACAAAGATAACTGAAAATGAATCACAGACCTAAATGTATAAGCTAAAGCTATAAAACTTCTAAGAGACAACAGAAGAAGGTCTGTGAGTCCTTGGGCTAAGTAAAGCTAGACATGACAACAAAAAGAAAAACATTTATACATAACAGAAAAAAACTGATACATCGGACCTCATTAAAATGATATACTTCTGCTCTTTGAAGACTTTTTTGCTCTTTGAAAGAAAATATAAAGACAAGCTATAGATTGGGAAAAAAATACTTGTAAAATACATATCTGACAAAGAACTTGCGTAGAGAATTATACAGAGGACTCTCAAAATTCAATATTAAAAATCATTTTAAAATGGGCAAAAGATTTGAAGATAAAACTACAGCTGTGTAAAGTACGCTCCCCATCCTCATCAGTTCTTTGTACCCAACAACATAATGGGGGCTGCCAACCACCTGGTAATCCACTCAAACAAAAGAGGAATGGACAGTATTTCTAAAGGCTGGCTGGCCTGCATCCAGACAGAGGCCAAGGAGGAGTTCACAGGGACCAACTGCAGATGGCAATGATGCTCGAGCAGAGACAAGCTGA
The DNA here is from genome assembly GCF_024542745.1 of Macaca thibetana thibetana. Lineage (NCBI taxonomy): Eukaryota > Metazoa > Chordata > Mammalia > Primates > Cercopithecidae > Macaca > Macaca thibetana. The sequence goes on from NC_065579.1 coordinate 100,194,466, forward strand.
GACCACTTCTGCCTGTGCCATCTCAGCTCTGCCTCCCTGTGCTCCACATCCAAAGTCCAGTGCCCTGAAGGGCAGCCCAGGCCTGTCTGTTAGGGTGTGCTCAAAACAGAAGCAGCAGAACTCAAACTCTACTTCCTTCAGTGGGCTGAGTGGGAGGACACAAAGGAGATTACACCCTCCTCGGACATGAAAGAAGAGCCAACTTCAGGAAGAGACTGAAGGATATGGATGCTTCCAGACAACTCCTAGCCTGGAGTTACTCTGGATGCCAAGGCTGCGGCTCTGGTAGACAGCATTCTCCAAAGCGTGGAGTGTATTTCATGGATGTGCATTAAGAGGTACGTAGACTTCAGGTTAAATCACACTGAATCTTATCAGGACAAAGTTATTCCTTTTTCAATTCTCTTTCAATCCTAATATATCAAAATGAAAGTCTCAAGTTGGTGGTAATATATTTTAGCACCTCTTTAATACCAAAGTTTAGAAAACACTGAATTCAGCTTATTAGCACTAACTAGCCACAACAAGCGGGGTGGAGGGTGGGAGTGGCATCTAAAGAACATAGTAGGTAGTAGTAGCAGGAGACTGACCTTGGCCTCCTATGGCCTGGGGCCCAGGTGAGGCTGGTGACAGTGCAGGGCTGGGCTCTCCCTGGCTAGTGCCTGAGCCAGCGCTATCAGGGGAGCCAGGGCCTTCACTGAGCTTCTGGAAACAGGCTCGGCAGCAACGCTCCTTTTTGCCACTGTGCTTGCTCAGGACGTAGTTGTTGCAGCAGTAGTAACAGAAGATGCGGCCACATATCCTGGGAACAAAACAAGCCCAGGCTGTGAGGATGATACACTATGATCTTGTGTGATCTGCTCAGCATCCAAACTGGGCTCTGGATGCCATGTGACTCTCATCAGACCTGGCTCTGCCTCCACATTAGGATGCGGCCATGAGCTCATTTCACAAGATTCCAACAGAGCCTTCTTGTCAGCTTGGTGAAAGCATGGTTTACTTCCTAAGGTCCTGGGAGGCAGGGAGATAAAGTATGGCTGAGCCCACCTTCCCTGGCACCAAGTTGTAGGTATGCCTCCCATATTTCAGAAGCTAAGGCTCTAAGAGACCACAGACCTTCACAGCTATGATGACTATTTTGCACCTGCCCCCAGCTCAGCCCGAGATTCATCTTTATCCATCCTTCTCTGGCCTTTGTGTCCCTGGTACTGCCTGTGTTCCTCTAGTGAGGTTTCAGGCCAGCTCTTGCTGGCTTCCAATAATGCTGCTCCCCTCTGGTCCCTACAGGAATGGTAGAAGAACTGCTAGTCTCTGGGTATGCCCCATCCCTGTGGGGACCCCTAACTCCATCCACATCTCTGTATTCTTTCTTTCAGGGAGCCCTGAGTGTCTTGTTAGGATCCCAACTAAAACACCTTCCTCACCTGGTTCCCTTAAAGCCAAAATGTAATGTGTTCTTCCTAAACAGTCAGCCATGGTGCCAACACCTATCACAGAGTCCTCTTTCGGAGCTCTCTGCTCTGGTCCTGGGCCCCACCAGGGTGTTGGTGTCAACCCAGGAGCCCCCTGCTGACCTGCAGTGGTGCCGCCGCATCATCCAGCTGAACTCCCGCTTGCAGTCGAGGCAGTGGTTTGCCTCCGTGTCTCCGAGCCACCTGTCCTCAGCACTGAGCTTCTGCTGGAATTCCAGGGCATCTGACTTCTGCCAGAGAGCATCCTTGTCCCTGGGACGAAACCACATTGGAAGAAAAGAAGAGAGAATCCATGAAAACAATAGGATGATCCTTGCTTCATTTCAAAAGACTGGTATCAAATTTCCTAAGTCATAGAAAGAAAATTCACTTTCACCTTGGAAATATGCCCTAGCCCATGCTAGGTCTCCTCCATCTCCCCCGACATGCAGACTTAACTGACACCACATGTGTGAGAACACGCAGGAGGCAAAAGATGTACACAGAAGGCACTGTCAACTGCAAAGAGCTGCCAGCACCAATGAGGGCCACCACTCAGGCACCTAAACAACAGTGCTGGGGACCACTGGGAGTTTAAGCTAAAACGTGCCGCCATGCCGACTGTCTGCGTGCAGTAAGCCCAAGGACCATGAATGTACTCCCCACCCGAATCTTAATGTTCTTGGGGCCCTTTATGTTTCTATGGTTGATCCAAGTAACAATTAATCAGTGGAGAAGATCAAAGATTCCCTAGCGTGAAAATCTGATCAGATGTTAGCCTCCTCTGCCCTTCAGAGAGATGGTAAGGTCACTCCAGAAGCCAGACTGAAAGAAGTGTGAGGCTTTCCAGAAAGGTCTGGCAGTGTCAGAATGTGCCTGATGAACTGGGGGTGGGGGATGTGAACAGAGGCTTCCTCAGGGACACTAATGAGCATTTTCAGGCTTGATGGTGTCCGACATGGGAAGTTTAGTTCTTTCTCATATGAAGCCCCAGTCGGCATCCTCAGGGCTAATGCAGCTCTAACAGCTCCTCAGCCACCAGTAATGTGACACCTGAGCCACTCAAGTCCTTAGAGACACAGGCTTCATCACTGACCAGGAACTCCCAATCAACCCCAGATCTTTTGCCTTAAATAAAAAAGCTTGAACATGGGCTTGACTGGCTTTTTCAAGGCCACTTGAAATTGTCAGGAAGCAGGAAGACTCATTCTCTGAAGCAGCCTCATTCTCTAGGCTGGTCCACCCACACTTTGGGAATGTGGAATGCTGCCAGGAGCTGGTGTTTTCCATCACACCCTTCAGGTCACAAATACCCTGAGTTCTAACTCTGTATATTGATGATAAGAAGGCAGAGTTTTTAAACTTTCAAATTGGTTGTAATTTTAATATCACTGTTTTATAACACTTAATGAATTAGCATATCTAGGCTTTGCTGATCCATGGTGCTGCTAACATCACAAAAAGAGGGCTAATCAGATTGTATGTGCCTCTTGAAAGAAAGATCCCAAACACTACAAACCAATTCTACGAAGGCTTCTTGCCAAAATTTTGAACCTGAGTCTAAGCAAGCTGCCAGTAGAATGATGGTTCTCAGCTCTGGCTCACTGGTGTCTGAGTCTCACTCCCAGAAATTCCAATTCAGTTAGTCTGGGTGGGGCCTGGACATGGGCATTTTAAAATTACTTCCCTAGTGATTCTAATGTGTAGCCAGGATTGAGAACCACTGCAATAGTTCTATCTATGGACTTACAGGAAATGCAAGGGATGGATGATCATGTTAAATGACACCATGAGGATGCAATCGGCAAAAGTAGAGAGATGATAGGGAAACTCATTGACTAAAAGGGATGTAAGAGACATATCAATTGCAACAGATGAATCTAATTTAGATCCTGATTAGGATAACCTGAAAAAATTCTAAGGCAATCGGAAAAATTTGAAATTGACTAGACACTTGATGATATTAAGAAACTATACTTCATTTCTTAAGGTATAATAAGGACACTGTGGTTGTTTAAAATGGAGGGTTCTGGGCCGGACTTGGTGGCTCATGCCTGTAATCCCAGCACTTGGGAGTCTGAGGCAGGCAAATCACTTGAGGCCTGGAATTCAGGACCAGCCTGGCCAACATGGTGAAACCCTGTTTCTACTAAAAATATAAAAATTAGCCAGGAGTGGTGATGTGTGCATGTAATTCCAGCTACTCGGGTGGCTGAGGCACAAGAATCGCTTGAACCCAGGAGGCAGAGGTTGCCGTGAGCCAAGATCACGCCACTGCACTCAAGCCTGGGCAACAGAGTGAGATTCTGCCTCAAAAAAGAAAAAAAATTCAAAAAATAGAAAATAAAAGAGTCCTTACCCTGGAGAGGTACACACTGAAATATTTACGGATGAAATGATATGTGTGGGATTTGCTTCAAAATCTGGGAAGGTGGGTAAACAGGTGGGTCTACAGATCAATCAAGGCTGGCCCTGAACTGAATATTGTTGAAGCCGGGTGACAGGCTGGCCCTGAGCTGAACACTGCTGAAGCTGGGAGGTGTATTACATGATTCCATTTTTGTATATTTGAAAATTTCCATAAGGAAAAGTTAAAATAAGTTTTGAATGACTTGTCAGGATTAAAAAATCAGGACACTTCACATTAAAATCCAGGTTTCCACCTTCTCTTGAGAAGAAAGGTGATCTAGCAGTTCTGGGCCAAGACTGATGTGGCAGAAGTAGAGCCCAACTGTGTCCCCAGTTTCTCACAGTCCCCTCCCGACCCAGCTCCCACTTATATCAGCTGCCTGGTACCTGCAGGCACTGGAGTTTGGGACTCTAGTACTGGGGAAAGTGAGATGGAGGAGGAGAGAGGGGCTCCTGAGAGAGGGGCAAGAAAATGGGGAAATTTCTGGAGTACGCTTTCAAGAACAGCTGCATTTCTTTAGAGAAAACCCAAGTGTGGGGAAAACCCCAGCTGCTGGTTTGACACAGCACTCACCTGAGCAGCTCTATCAGCCGCTCCTCGAGATACTTCTTGGTTCTGTTGAGGTCATCCAGGTCAGCAAGCATCTTCTGGTCATTCCTCTCGCGGTTTGTCACCTCCTGGCAGAGTTTGTTGTAATACTCTTGGATTTTTGTTGTGGCTTTTTCGAGTTCCTTCTGGGTCCTGGGGGAGGAGTGGTAAGTTTTCTTGATTAGCCAGAACTTCCAGCTTTCCCAGGGCTCTGGGCTCACCCAGGACTCTAATGAGGGGTGCTACTGCCCCTGCCATGAAGGAGCCCCTTGGTACTGCTCACAGGTATCTGCTCACAGGTTATGCAGTTCCCTAGCTTTTGAGACTCTCCTCACACCCCCACATACAAAGGGGTATCCTTGGAGGGAGGGGAGACTGACCCCAGGTTGCCAGAAGCACCCTAAGTGAATAGAACTCTGCACCCCTTGGCTCCTGGACAGGGGCTGGGCTTGCAAGAGAAGCCTGATAGACAAGGCTCATGGGCTGGTGATGGGGAGGATGAGCAGGAGGAGAAAGGAGTCAGGACAGGCAGGACCGAGATGTAGTTTCCCTGAGGTGGCCACACGGAGGAGGGCCTGTCTTCCATATGTCCCTGGGACTCTACACATGGGGCATGGTGCTGGGCCCACAGCAGGTGCTCAGTCTTAATCTGCACTGCCAGCTGTTCTACCTGATAGCCCCCCTGAGGCCCAAGGAATTCCGTTTTGGGTGCTGCAGTGTGTCTCAGTCTTCAGCAGAGGAAGCTGGCTGAATCTTGCTGTCTTCCTCACCCCACCCACTCCATTTTTAACGCAGCTATCTCCTAAGGCAGTGGTTTTCCAAGGATGGTCCAGTGGGACATAATAAAAGCTCCATTAAACAAAGGGTTCTGCAGAGAGACTGATTAATTTATACCTTCCACATCTAGTATAAAGTTGCCAGGAAGTTGTTTACTAGACCCTGTCCACCAAAATGGGCTTATAGGTGCACCCACACACACAGGTGGTGTACGTGTGTGCATGCACACACATACACTGAATAAAATAAGTTGGCAGATAGACTGTGCAGCTTGGAACAACTCAAACAAATGCTCTGAGATGTTACAAATAACCACTGTTATATCATGTTTTCATGCCACCAACTCAGGCTCTGTTTAAATTGTCATGTGAACATGACTTAGAACTAAGGGCAGCCAGTGCCCTATAGGATCTGAACACTGGAAGGGTAAGATGAAAGGAAATGTATGTCCAGGTTACTGAATGTCAAAGATATCCTGGATCTCCCACTAAGCCAGAGCCCAGGCCTAGAAGGCAGGTGTTGGGAAGAGGTAATAGATAAATAGAAAAGTTAGAGACTTGGGACAATTTGGTGTGCTTATCTTTGCTGGTGGCACACATGCAGTTCGATTCTGGCAACTCCTCCTTTCTGCTACACCTTTTTAAAATTAGGTCTTCCTCCCGGTTACACCTTTTCTTAATCAGGTCCTGGCTCAACTAGGTGGGTCCCATGACCACATGGTGAACCTAGGCTCACAACTCCACGTGGCCCCAAGTCTGAAAATGAGGGGGTCAAGGAGGCCTTGGGATGGCAGTGTGATCTGCTCTCCACAGATATGGCATCAGAGAGTCTGCACAAAGACAGGCTGATCCTGGTCCTTGGCACGCTCATCTTCCTCATCCATAAAATGGGGATAGATGATAACACCTTCCTCATAGGACTGTTAGGAGGATTACATGGGTAAATGTATTCAAAACAGAGCCTGCCACGTTTTCAGCATTATTTAAATATATGCTGTTACTATTACCATTATTATTATGACCTAACTTTTATTTCATTTTAGTTTTTCCAAAGCTTGCAGTTACTCAAGTATGCACTGCCGGAGAGAAGAAAATCGAGTTAGGAGAAAGGCGCTTTAGCCGTGTATAGGCTGGGATGGGCAGGCAGCCGGGTTCGCTGTGGCATGCTTCCAGCACAAGCACTTTCTGAGTTTGTGGCTTTTCTTGCAAAAGGACTTCCTAAACCTAACATGAGTGACTGACTTTCTAAATGACGAGACCAAACACTCCTTCCCTGAAGACTACCGACAGCTGCGTAGGTGGACTGTGACTAACCTTTCTAGGTCTTCACGCAAGGCAGCCCCCTCCTCGTCCTTCCTCAGCATGGCCGCCTGGCACTCTGCAAGATGGTTGCTGGTGCAGCTCAGCTTCTCTCCCATGTCTGCTTGGGTGGCCTGGCACAGGACATCAGGGAGAAGACACTCAGCTTGCAGAAGCCCATGCAATGTACCATAAAGTGGCTGGTGTGCCATCCACCCCATCTGGCTGGGTCACTTCTAAATGGAGGGTTGTTTTCTATTAAGTTCAAGAGGCCATGAATCTCTGCTCTATATTTGTGGGGCCTCAACTGCAACTAGTTAAGGTGGTTGGCAAGTGGCAGGTACCAGAATTCCCAGGGTGACACTGAAGGTAGGGATGGCAGGGAGCAGGATTCACTTGGACAAGTCACTGCTCTGAAGACTGTGGGACCAGTGCCACCCCTGCTGCTGCCCATTTTAAAATCACTGGCTGGTGATCACCCATAGAGATGGCCAAACAGGACACTTATTTCCTTTCTGCATTTGGCAGCTCCAGCCAGGTGTCCAGGGAACGGATGGAGGGGGTCAGGGTACAAACTGAGGGTATCTACAAAGGTAAACTGAGGACGGCTTCAGCTTGGGAATCTGGAGGCATGCAGGGAGCCCTCTTAAATGATCCAGTCAAAACCACACCAGATGCCCTCTCCCTGAGAGGTCCACACCACCAGAGCCTACCTTCAGCTTCCCCACAGCTTCCTCGGCAGCCTGCAGCTGCCGGCCTTGCTCCTCAAGCTGGCCCCTGAGGCTCCTGCACTCCTCGCCAGCATTCTAGAGAGGATACGAAAGGGATCATAAATGTAGGGTCCTTGCTCTGAGGATCCCTCAGCCCCATCACCCAAATAGATAAAACCAAGCTGCCTTTCTCTTTTTCCCTGCAAACTGGCTCCTCAGTGAGCTTTGGGCTTATCAATAGTGAAATACTTTCAAGCTTACTAAGAAAAGAGACTTAGCCTGGTCCCCAAACTTAGAACTTAATTTCTGCAAGGGAAAAGGTTGGCTATGAGCCACATGGAGTTTCACGGAGTGGGGTGGCACTGGGTGGGGAGGCACATCTGTGGCAGTGCGGTGGAGCTGCCTCAGAGAGGAGGGTTAGGAGTAGCCTGAGAGTGCACAGACCTTGATGCAGACAGACTAGTGGCAAGCCCTGGCAATCAAAGCCCCAGGCCATTCTGCCGTGTCTTCAATCTAAACAGTCCTTAACCCTTCATCTTTGTGCACTATCAAAGAGACATATTAACTGCTCATCTCATTAACTTGTCTGTCCCAAGGGCCTTGTAAAAAGGAAATAAGCTGGTTCCCTACCCTATATTGGCTGTCAGGAGAGCACCTGATGGGGTTGGTTATTCATTAAGAACCCAGAGCTAGGATGTGAGGCAACTGTGAACTGCTGGCCCTCAGAAGGGGTTTTAGAGGCCAAGTCAGTGTTCTCACACTCACATGCCCAGGGTGGGGTAGGGGGCTGGGCAAGTACAAAAACCAGCGTAAGGGAAAGTGCAGAGGATGTGTGCCTCCTTTAAAGTGGGCAGACACCCTCGGGTTCCCGCTGACTGCTGCCACGGGGAGGGGGCAGGGTGAGGACGCAGGCTTTCAGATCTTCTGAGGTTTCAAAAGAAGCCCTCAAACTGTATTTGTAAACACCCTGCTCTTTCAATGTTGGCTACTAATTTTAAAAACTTCTGTGTGGGCTAATCTAGTTTGCAGTGGTCTTGAGTTTAGACTTCTGGGCTAAGGTATCACTCCAAATGTTCTGGCCCTAAAATGTTCCTGCAGAGAGAAAGATGCTACTGTGAGCTGTGATAGCAGGACAGGGCCACAAGGTGTTTGCCTGCACCCACAGTACATTCTCCAGCCCTCACCTGCCTCATGGCTGAAGGTGCATCCTCTCATGGACCCACCAGGCCTGCCCAGGGAGATGGGTAGAGCCCAAGTGGTTGAAGCTAGGATTACCTTAAGTCTGCTCTGGTAGTCCATGATTTCAGCGCTCAGCTGGAACTTGAGGGTGTCGAGCTCCTGGCGTGCAGCCTCTTGGAGGCTCTGGGCCCGCTGCTCGGCCTGGGTGAGCTGGGCCTGCAGGCCAGGCAGTGAGTCGGCTGCTGCTTTGGCTGCCTTCAGCTTCTCCTGCAAGCTCTCCTTCTCTTGCTGCAGCCCAGCTACTTGGCGCTCCAGGCCCTCTCGCTCCCTTGAGGCTGCCTCTTTGGCGTCTTGGAGCTCCTGGACAGCACAGGCCAGTGCCTTCTCCACTTGCTCCTTTTCCATGGTCAGTGTGCAAACCTGGATGCCCAGCTCGGCTGTGTCCGTGTTGGCCCGGTGCAGCTGCTCCTGCAGCTCAGCGTGCTCCAGCTGTGCTTCCTCGGAGCTGCATTTGGCCTGGGACAACTTCTGCAGGGCCCGCAGCTCCTCCTCCCTCTGCTGGGCCTCACTGGTCCTCTCCTCCTGCAGCGCCCCTTCACGCTCTGAGCACTGCAGCAGCTCCTGGACATGGGCTCTGTTAAGGGCTTCATTCTGCTCCTTCAGCTGCTGCACAAGGGTCTTGTGCTCCCTCAGGACTGCCTCAGCCATGCTTAGCTGGCTCTGCACCTTGTCCTGGTCATCCAGAGCTGCCTGCATCTTGGCCTGGAGGTCCACCACCTGAGCCTGCAGCCGTTGGGCCTCCCCCTGATGGACTTCCAGCTGCGCCTGAGACAGGGCCAGCTGGGCAGCCAGCTCACGGGCTTCATTGTCGGGGGGTGGGCCAACTCCCTGTTGGCCTTTCTCTGCGGTGAGGACTTCAATCAGCTGGGTCTGCTGCTGGCACTGGCTCTCGAGAGCCCTGAGCTCTCTGTGCCGGGCCTCTGCCAGTTGACGGCACTGCTCCACCTCCTCCCGCAGCTGCTGGCACTCACCCTCCTTGCTCTGCAGAGTGGCCTCCTTCTCTGCCACCTTAGCTTTCATGGCCTCCTTGGCCTTCCTTACAGCCAGCAAGCTTGCCTCCATCTGGTCGCCCAAGTGCCGGATGCTGGCCTGCTCGGCCTCCAGGGAGGCCAAGGAGCCCTGGATGGCTGCTTCCCGCTGCTGCAAAGCCTGGTAATCGGCCTGCAGGGCTTGCAGCTTGCCCTCCAGGAGCTGGTTACGCCCGACCACATTCTGCAGCTCCTTCTCCAGTTCCCTGTTGGCCTGCCGCAGCTCTTCCTCCTGGCTGCCCTCCTGCACCTTGGTATCATCTAACTGTGCCTCCTGCAGGCCCCTCTGCTCCTCCTCTGGCTTCCCACAGGCCTCTTGCAGACTGGAGTTCACAGGGACCAGGGCCTCATTCTTTTCACCTGCCACTGGCAGTTCTGGGCCGGGCTGCCCAGCAAGCCGCTCGAGTGCACCCACCTTCTGGCTGAGGTGGTCTTTGTCCTGGATGAGCTGCTTCTTCTGCTCCTCCAAGTCACTCACATGTTGGCTCACCTGTGCCAGCTGGGTCTCCAGGAACTGCAGCTGCCGGGTCAGGGACCTGACCTCCTGCTCCAGCAGCTCCTTTTCCTCCTGTTGCTGTTTTTTCTCCCGCCTCAACTCTGCTAGCTCCTGCTCCCGGGAGCTCGAGTGCACCAGCAACTCCTGTAGCCGTTGCCAGAGCTGGTCTGCCTCCTGTCCCTTCCCAGACAACTCCTCCTGGAGTGGGGCCGTCTCCTTCACCAGGCGCTCCAGGCTGGCCCAGGCATCCTCCTTCAGCTGCAGCTCCTTGACCAGCTGCTCCAGCTGGGCACTCTGCTGCCTGTTGACCTCCTCGACCTTGGTTCTCTCCCTTTCTAGGGCTCGAAGCTTCTCCCCTAGCTCCTGGATCTCCCGGGCCGCATCACTGGGAATAGGTTCTTGCTGGCCCTTTGTGTCTGGTGCTGTATCTGCCTTCTGCTGAGCCATGGCTAGCCAGTCTGGGATGCTGGCTAAATGCTGGTTCTTCTGGCCCAGTGAGTCCCGTGTGGCCTTAAGCTCCTGTGCCAAGGGCTGCAGCATGGACTCCAGCCGCCGCAGGGCTGTGTGGTAGTCCTCCTCCTTCTCTGCTGCTCCTAGCTCCAGGGCCTGTAGGCACGTCTGCAGCTCCTTCACAGTGTTCTGGGTGGCCTGGGTGACCTCCCACTGCTTCTGGAGCTCAGCCACCAAGCAAGTGAGGCGAACGTTGTCCTCTGCTGCAGTGCGTCCCCTCTCCCTCTCTGTCTGCAGTTGCTCCTCTTGTAGGCTGACAGCTGCCCTCAGCTCCTGGTTCTCTCTGTCCAGCTGCTGCATGCGCTCCTGTAGCTGCTTCTCCCGCACCTCCAACTGGTCCAGCTCTAGTCGCATCTCATCAAAACCCTCCAATGCCTCGTTGTTTAGGGGGCTGTTCAGGTCAAAGTTGGACACCATCTCTTGAGTCTGGGAGGAAAAACACAAAAGACAAGTGGCTTTGGGATGAAGCTACAGGGCTACTCAGAAAAGCTTTAGAGTTTAATGAGAGCAGAGGTAAAAATACAGGCATTACCTGCCCTAAGGTTAGTCTAAAGAGCTATTCAAAAGACTAGAATCCCTTTGCTCAAAGCATCTGCCACACATTCAGCAGCACATTCCAAAGCCAGGAAGCCACCCATGTGAGCTCCACTGAGATACAGACTTGCTTTTCCCATCCAGCCTTCTTCAGCTTTTAATGGACATTGTCTCTGAGATAAATTCAGTTATATCTAAGCTGTTATTCACTCACTGTGCCACACCCATACCCGCAATTCCTGGCATGATTAAGGCACAAAATAAGGTAAAAGATTCATCTATTTTCTACTCTTAATGCTCCTTATATTGATCATTTTATTTTTTTAAATTGCTGATCAGTTTTCACAGCACTATATACAGCTGTGATAAATTCACGTTTCTAAAAAAATTAACAAACTGCCCCTACCTACTAACATTGACTGAGCCCTTGCATATGTCAAGCCCTCATCTATGAACTAGAATGATTTTTATTATCCCCATCCTGTGGATGAGAGAGCTGAAGGTTAAGTAATTTCCCCTTGGTCATAGCTGGTAGGTGAGAGTCAGGATTTGACTCTGTCACTTTTAACCATGGTGCCAAACTGCTTCTTTTAAAATACTTTAAAATCATTTAAAAGAATTTAATTTTAAGAGAGCCTAGATTCCATTTGGTTGAAAAACCCAGACTCCAGGGAATAGTGGCTATAACTGAGTGGTTCTATTGCTCTGGCTGGAACAACAGGTATCTGAAAACATCACCCTTGAGTTGCTAGGGACAAGGACATACCCTGGTAGAAGCTATAGTAAGATAATTCCCAGCCTTCCTGGCCTTACCTGCAGGTAGCTGCTCACCAGACTGCTCATGCTGGAGCTGCGGCTAGGGGGTTTCCACAGGTAAGCAGAAGAGCCAGTGGCCAGTGTCCTCCTGTGGGGCCACAAAGCAGACATACCTGTATTCAGAGCAGGAAACCTACATACATGGAGGCCCTGCTGGTCACAAGGCAACCAGGTGGTGGTAGGGGGCTGCCTTCCCAGGTAGAACGTAAGGAAGTCAAACCCAACAGATTCCACCAAAGAGCACAGCTACACTGGTCTGTAACAGATGAACTCCATGGCTAGAGTTTTACCATCATGGCTTTCCTCCCACTGCCAGAAAAGAATTACGTGAACATGTATTTCCCGATATTTGGTTTAAATTTTTCTTGAGCTTTTGGTGCCTGCCTCAGTTTGTCTGCCAGTGAGGAACAAGCAGCAGTCAGTTTGGTAAATAAGAGTCACACTGTGCTTGGGGGCTCAGCCGCCGCTCTGCATGACACAGCAACAGTGTGGCTGGGAGGCTGCTTCTAGGTCACATAACCAGGCCGGTCAGTGCAGATACAGAACATTTCCCTCATCGCAGAAAGTTCCATTGAATGGCATTGGTTTAGAAATACAAAGGCTTGTGTGATAACTCTTGTTTAGCAGGAACCTAAACATATTTTTACTTCACCAGAATCATCTCCTAAATCTAAAATTATTGTGTTTTCAAACTTAGTCTCCACAACCCAGCAACTGCCCTTCACAGTATCTTCCCTGAAGACAGTCACACAGGTACATAAGGAGACAGTGGGGATGCTCTTGGCAGCACTGTAACTGGAAAAAGGGAAACCAAACAAACTCTACACTGCTAGGGAAAGAGATACACTATGGCTTATTCACCCAACAGAATTCTCTACACCATGGGTTAGCATTCTTTTTGGTTTTTTTGAAAAGGGCCAGATAGTAAATATTTTGGTCTTGTGGGCTATATGGTCTCTGTCACTCAACTGGCACTGTTAGCATAAAAGCAGCCATGGACAACAGGTGAATAAATGGGCAAAGTTGTGTTCCATACAGCCCTGGGGAACTGTTTGCCAACCCAACTCTATACTTACAGAACTCCATGTATAAACAGATACAAAATCTCAAAAACAAGGCAGAATGAAAAAAGCAGGTTGCAAAAGGACAGCTATCACATGATTCAACATGTGTAAAATTTTAAAATGTTTACAAAATAAAACTATATATATATACTATATAAACTATTTACAAATATACAAGTAATAATGAAAGCAGAAGATCTGGGCATGAAATGCATTGATTATAGGGCCATGATTACTTCTGAAAGGGGAACAAAGGAGAAAGGATGGCAATGGGGTGGGGCTTTAGCCGATCTATAATATTTTATTTATTAAAAAAAGTATCGGATGTAACCAAATCTCCCCACAAGAGCCAGCTTGACAGGGGCTCCCACTGGGGTAATTGGATAAATGGGATAATTTAAGCTTCAAAATAAGTAATGACAGTGACAGAATGTAACCTATTGAATAAAGTAAGAATCCATGAGTCAATACTGCTATGAATGAATAAATGGGGAAAAAGAAAAAGATCTTCCTTACAGTAGAATGCCAACTAATAATGTAAAAGAAATAATGGAGTTAGAAAATCACTCTGGTAATGATGATGGTAATAACTGCTTCAGGCAAGAATTATCAAATGGTATTAAAACTAATACAGGACAGATTTAAGAGAAAAAAGGATAATAATGTAATTTCAACATGCCTTCGCATAAGATACATATTCATTACAAAGGAAGAAATAGTAACTTTTGGAGAAACTGGGCAAGCACAGCGTTACCCAAATGACTAGGATTAACCTCATTAGTAGTGAAACAAATCAACACTGTTGGCCTCCAGATACAGTGTGCTGACAAGACAACAGCTGAGGCATTCCCGGCAAAAACACTTAACCCAAATCCAATAATGAGGAAACATCGGTCAAACTCAAATTAAGGATCATTTTACAAAATAACTGGCCTGTATTTTTCACAAATGTCAATGTTATGAAAGACAAAGCCTGAAAAACTGTTCAGAATTAAAGGGGACTAGAGAGGCATAGCAATGAATGAATTAACAATATGTGATCTGGGATTGGGTCTTGGATTATGAGAGACATTATTGAGATAATTTGTAAAATTTAAATGAGATCTGTAGATTAGACAGCAGTATTGTATCAATGTTAATTTTCTGATTTTAATAACTGTACTGAGTTATATAACAGGATGTCCTTGATTTTAGGAAATGCATAATTAAGTACTTAAGAGAAAAGAAGATCAAGTCTGTAATTTACTCTCAAAAGGCTTAGGAAATAAATCAACATGTAAATAGAAAAAATGATAAACAATTACAGTAAAATATCAATAACTAGGGAATCAGGGTGAAGGATAGATGAGTACTTTGTATTATTTTTGCAACTTTTCTGTAATTCTGAAATTATTTCAAAATGTGAAAGTTTTAAAAAGAATATCTGGGCCAGGCATGGTGGCTCATGCCTGTAATCCCAGCAGTTTGGAATGCCAAGATAGGATTGTTTGAGCCCAGGAGTTCAAACCAGCCTGGGAAAGATGGCAAGACTCCGTCCCTACAAAAAATAAAAATAAAAAAAGGACACCTCAATATGGCAAAATGTAAGCTATTAAATCCTGGTGGTTTGCGTGTGACTATCATATTCACCACTTTTCTCTATATGTGAAGTATTTCCTAATAAAAAATACGAACGTTAAATTTTAAAAGCCTTATAAACAGAAAGCAAAACAAAACAAAGAATGCTGGACTTGATTTTAACCTAAGTCAGGTGTTCCAGGCCTGCTGCCCACCAGCTGGGTGACTTTGTCAAGTCCCCTGATCCTCTGAGCCTGTTCCTCACACCTCCTTCCTGGAGCTGATGTAAGGACTCTGGTGGTATGTGAGTGCCACACTGGTGTAAGATATGGCTGGCTTGATGGCCTCAGAAAATAAAGAAAGAAGAAACAAAGCGCAGCAACCTTTCCTGCAACCCTTACGTGGACGAGTTGTGGCTTTTACTTCCTCTCCTACTGCTTAGGAGCCTTCTGTAGTAACTCCATAAGAACAGGCAGGGGAAAAAGCCCACTCCTTCCCCAGTGCCCATAGCAACAAGTGCCTTAAAATTTTTTTTAAGCCTTGGCTTTTGCAGTATGCATCTCCACTGACTCATGCCCTGGCCAGTTAGGTTGGTTTAAGGTTGGAGCCTTCAGATGTTATTGTTAGTCATGATTCAACAAAGTCTGTAAAAGGAGCTGGAATAAGAGTTGAACGGTTTTATGTAATTTACTGAGCAAGCAAAATTGCTTTGAGTAGACTGGTGGCAATCTTCAAAACTTTAAATGTCTCTTTTCCTGTCTTTTAAACCAAGCAATCCTTCAAAGTACCTGGCAAATGTTGGCCAGGCAGCATCCAAGTCATAGCCCCTCGACGCCAGGTCAAACTGAACCTCAGTCAGCTCATACAGTTGGCCCACAACGTCCGAGCTCAGCTTTGGCTGCAGAAAGGGGCTTCTTGCGTAGTACCAGTCACTGCAGAAAAACACGCCAATTATAAGAGTGATAAAGATAAAGAATGTGTGAATTTAATCAGTCCTCCCACTGTGGCTCTGCCTCATCGAATTCCAACTCAGGTTACTAAATTAAAAGACACAGGCACACAAACCAATTTCATTTTCATGGTGGAAGAACATAACTCTCAAATAAGCTTGCTCTTCTTCAAAGAAACTACTGCAATGATCTGGATGCTTGTTCATTTATTACATATATCATATCTACTTCTCAAAAAGGATATGGGAACCTTAAATGTCAATTATTTGCCAAGAAAGGGCAATTGTAGGAGAAAGAAAACTTATTTTTTGAAAGATAACTTTACTTTCTATTCCATTTTCAGAACTCAACATGGGACACTAAACTCAACTGCTAATTTCTGTCCAGATACCAATTTAAAAGCCAAGGAACAAATTATTCAGAAATGTTTCAGCACCATAAGACAGGGTGAGAAAAAATAAAATAAATGTTATCTGCATTTTGAGGTAGTGGTTGTTTCATTTCAGGCAAAGTAACAAGAATTTTAAAAAGATGCATCAGAACACAGTTACTCATGCCTGTAATCCCAACACTTTGGGAAGCTAAGACAGGAGGATAGCTTGAGCCCAGGAGTTTGAGGCCAGGGTGGGCAACATGGCAAGATCCCATCTCTACCAAAAAAATAAAAAATTAGCTGAGCATGGTGGCATGCACCTGTAGCCCCAGCTTCTCAAGAGGCTGTGAGGCAGGAGGATTGCTTGAACCCAGGAGGTAGAGGCTACAGTGAATCATGATTGTGCCACTGCACTCCAGCCTGTGTGACAGGTTAAGACCCTATTCCCCCTACTCCAACCCCCACCCAAAAAGAAAAAGATGGCTGGGCATACTGCTTCACACCCGTAATTCTAGCACTTTGGGAGGCCTAGGCAGGGGGTTCGCTTGAGTCCAGGAATTTGAGGCCAGGCTGGGCAATATAGTGAGACCCTGTCTCTACAAAAAGTAAAAAATTAGCCAGGCACAGTGGTAAATGCCTATCCAGCTACTCGAAGGCTGAGGTAAGAAGATCACTTGAGCCCAGCAGCTTGAGGTTATAGTGTGCTACGATTGTGCCACTGCACTCCCACGTGGGCAAAAAAGTGGGACATTATTGTCTGTGAACTGTGATTAAGTCAAGCTGTTTATGACGATCTTCACCGAACATCTAAAACAAAACAACCTTCAAATCAAATATGCAAACTTTTTCAACTCACACCAATTCACAAGGCCTGTCACATGCATGAGAAATACGAGTACATCTCTATGCAAATCAATCTTTAAGGTGACATAATGAAACAAAAGGTTTTCCTTTGTAGTTTTTTTAGATTCAAAAAAAATTTGAATACTCCCAAAGGAAAGGGGCCAGGCAAGAGATGCTGGAAAACCCAAAGAGGTTAGTTGTCTGGTACCTGATTTGCAGCTTCTAAGCTGATACCCACTCTCCCCATTATAGACTCAATCCCTGCCCCTCTCCTCCCTTCTCTCTTCCCTGCTGAGGCTTCAGCACTACCTGCACAAAGGCTGACTGCACACCTGACCTGAGCTCTGCAGTGGCCCCCAGTCCTGGCTGCCCACCACAGTCTCTGGTGTGTTCACTCAGTATGCCAGGTGAGGACCCAGGCTCAATAGTGTTAAAAACCCCACAGGTGATTCCGCTGAGAGGCCAAGGCCGTAACCTGACTGTCCAGTAGTGCTGGCACCAAGGACATGCCGTCCACCAGGGAAAATGTCTGGTATCGGGAGTTAAGAGAGCAACGGCTGAGGCCTAGAGAAAAGCATTAAGCCCCTCTAAGCCTCAGTATCCTATAAAAACTCAGTGCTACCTGCCCACATGTGTCAAGGACTTTGGGAGGAGGGGTGGAAGACAATGGTAGATGTGGAAGGAGTCTGCAGTGTCACGAGGGACACAAATGAGCACTATGTTGCAGTTGTCATTATTATTAATGAACTTGAGTTCATTTCTGCATGGGATGGTGCTAAACCCCAGCCCTGTCCTGTATTTACCTGGTCACTTTGGTGTTCATGAAGCACTGCTGTAAGGTGTCTGCCAACCTCTGGTGCACCAAGGAGTAGCGAATAAATGCTCTTCCTTTCCCCAAGGATGTTCGGAGCTGGAGAAAGCAGATTACATAGAGCCAAAGAGCTGTTAGTCTAACTCCAAATACAGACCTGGTCTCATAGATGGCTTGTGAAACACAGATACGGGGCAAACAATGTCACCCAATTTTACCCTACATGTTGTCCTTCAAAGGACACAACACATTTGATACTATCACTGCAGAGAGTAAGGCTTGAAGTGGGCGAACTACTTGCAGGCCTTCATCTGAGAATAATCTGCAGACTCCAGCAAACATATCATGGAAGATATATTAACAAGAGGCTTCCAAACATCTGTGGAGTCTATTGGAATGTCACTTTCCCTCCTCTGCTCTATCAGAATCTCTGGGTTTGCAGTCAGATAGGAAACCAAATAAAACTCAGTTTTATATTAGAGTAAAACCTGGAGGTAGGTAAATGAAGGACTTCTCACACCACAAGTCAGCTTGAGGAGGAAGAGATGGTCTCAGCTCAGCTAATGCTGGTTTGTTTTTAAGGTGTGTGGGGAACAGGTGCAGGGGAAGGGCCTAAAGGCTTGGCAGAAATATGTGCAGAAGGAAGAAGAGAGGGACAAAGGCAGAGGTGCGTACGTGTGGCCATGTAACTGCCTCATCTGTGTTCCATGAAACCATCAGTAAAATCTACAAGTCTGCCAACGCTTTCCTGGTTGGATTTCCTGTTCTTTATCAGATATGCCAAACCACTACATTGAATCAGAAGGAGCCCAGGGGTGAGACCAGGGGTGTCTGTAGGCAGCCCAGTCACACGGGGCTAAGGATAAAATGGATATGGGTCTGTCTCACAAGTTTGGCATGGATTGCATAGGAAGGCCCAGGTGTAGGTCTGTCTTCAAAACCTCTCCCCACAGAGCTTATACCTAAAAACCAATTCAGAGGAAGGGGAAGATGTGACTGGAGCTGTTTTGAGGCTTAAATTCATACCACTCAAAAGCTTGTTGTGATGGAGATGGGATATGTTGGTCAGAGACTCTGCCATGAGGCCGCAAAGCAGGGCTCTGTCAGCTGGGAGCATACAATGGCCACGGCGGAAGGAATAAAAGGGACAGCCACAGAAGACACTTGGGCAAGTTTGCAAATTAGGATTCATATTCCTGACAGGTCAGCCCAGAAGCTCAAGAAAGTCGGCAGGAATTCAAAACCTCCTGACCTACCACATGTGCCTGCTCTCTCAGGCGCTGGCTCTGGGTAGGGTAAGCTGGGACCAATACCCTCCCGACCCCTTCAAAGGCCAGAAATATTTACAGTGTGTATATGTGATGGGGGAAGGGAGAGCAGTGGTTTGCCAAAGAGGGTTCCTATAACCCATACTATTCAGATTTTAATTCCGACACTATATTGAGTCACTATCTGACTCCAAACCCCTATATTTAATGCCAGTGCTTGAGGCTGTACCACATATTTCCTGACTCAATGGGGTAAACATCCTGGCGTATAGCACCTTTAACTCAGAGCTATATTTCTTCTTACCGCTGACTGAAGGAAATGATACCATATGAAGTAGTTTTAAAAAACAAAAAGGTGTTAAATCTTTTTAACTAGAGAAGCTGTAAGACAATTCCCCATGTGTGTTTCGGGTGCAGCCAGGACACCTGGAAGTGAAGGCAGGCAGCAGCCTGGTGTATTGGCTTTACGAAAACCACCATGACATGTCTGCAGATAGACGATCTCAGCAGATTTGCGGGGGAGAATCTTGATGGTATATCCTGTCTAAATCACTTTTTTTTCCACTGACGACTAAGGTGAGAGCAAAGTGTTTAGTGGTGATAACCAGGAAATTCAGGCAATTGGAAAGAACTGAGCAAGGCATTGTGCAGGGAAGCGTGTCAATTATACAAACACACACCCTGCAGAATTTCATTAAGACCCTCACATCACAGCCCAGGTCTGTAAGCTCCCAAAGACAGGAGCTTGTCCTTATTTTTGGCAAACTTACCATTATGCCAGCCTTTAGAACATTAAAACTTTTTAATGGCAAACATTTGAGGCTATATTTTTAATCAGGCCCATTAACTGAATTTTCTATATATATACACATATAAAATCCATATATATATATATATGGAGCTATTTGTTTTAAAAGGTATTTTTAGAGGGAAGGGAACAATAGTTCCTTTGTACTACAAATCAAAATGCTGCATGGTCTTTTTATATTTTGAGATTATGGATCCGCTTTCATTACCTAATTCCTTAATTTTTTTTAGCTTCTAATCAGAACCCACATACCCTATCCTGAGAAGCAATACAACGGCAGCAAAGGACAGGGAATCTGCAGGGTACATGAGAGCTGATTCTGCTTTAAACCAGACCATTGTGCCATGAACCCGACGCCGAGCTACACCCTCATCACAGTGAAGCACAGTCCAAGCTGAGCCCATACTGAACCACCAGAAATGGTTTCTTAGAACCTTCACCTATTTTAGCCTGAATAGCTGCCTCCTACCTCAAAGGGGTCAGAGGGGACCTACAAATGCTTCTTATCCATTAACTCTCACCCTCTCAGTTAAATACCCAGATGGCGACTTCATTATTAAAATTAACCAAGTATCCAGCAACTCACTTAGCCTAGGGATGTTCCAAGCCATTCCAACCAATGATGCCCCCGAGAGCAGTCTTCAACAGAGATGAAACAACTGGACCCTATGGGAAGCAGAGCCTATGCCAGCCACTAAAACACCAACATTCATGCAAGCAAGGAATGCTTTCTGCTTCTAGAAAGCCAGTTTCCATGGCTTCAGACTGTCTAAAGATCTGTCTGCATTATGAGAAAAGAAGAAGAAACTAGCTAAAAAGTAGATGTGTTTTAGCAAGCATTTCATAATCCTGGGGAATGGGGATTAAAACTAAATTTATTTCCAGACTTCAGCTGTCCAAAGTCATAAAGTGAAAGGCTTTAGTTGCTCTGATGCAGTGGCTGAGGAATGAAGAGAGGAGAGTGACAAAGAGAACCCCTTTCACATTTATGATGCATTAAAATTAAAATACCTCATGGACCCAAGTATCCCACCAGACCTTACAAGACTCATCCACACTAACATGGACATTAAAGAAACTCGCAGAACAAGCCCTTTAGAGCCAGGATCCTTCCTCGTCGTCTCAGATGTCAGAGGGTGCAAATGGTGGGAAACGTCCAGCCGTTGATGCCAGCATATCTAACACCGTCATTCTCTATAAGAAGAAAGTCATTCAGCTCCAGCTGGCATGGTTGGTGAGGAGCCCTTCCCAGAATACCTAAGGCTGTGGTATTTGTGGGCAGCCAGCCAAGCAGCAGGAGTGTTGACTTTAAAGTGACTTCACACTCTACTGAAGAGATACTGAAAAGAAAGAACAAATGTACAAACCTCCTGTCTCAAATCTAGGGGTTTACCTGCTCCCTGATATGCAAAGTTCTACACTCCTGGATGGACTAGGCTGATGAGAGAGAAGAAAGATTCTCTGAGGGTTGAGGGTGGAAAACAAACAGAGAGTAGAGTGTGAGTGTGTATGTGAAGTATGTGTGTGTGTTTGTTGTTCTGGAGTTTTGTAAAACAGCAAAGCCATGGCATTTTGCTCTTGAGGGGCTCAGAATTGAATGTAGAAAGTTGGCATATCACTATTTCAAGAAATGTTTCTTAAGATCCCACATCATTCTCATTTCAAATCTAAGTTTCCTGGGCAAAGTGCAGGGAAAGCAGCCTAGCAAACTCTAAAGAACTTTATCTCGGAAAATAAATTTTTTAAAAAGATGGAGCCATCCTATGCTGTACACCTCAAGGGCTACCATTAGCAGACTTACAATGTATGTGAACAGGCCACCCTGTTAAGTAACATGTGGGTTGTGGCCTAAGGTACATTCAGGACTCAGCATTCTTCCTCTTGGTAAACACTCACTGAAGTGGTTTTCCCAAGCTTGAGCCACTGCAACAATGAGCACTGAGTATACCTGGACTAGATTTCTTTACCACCCTTAAACTCCCACTTCCTCATTTAGCTGTCTGCAGCAAAGGTCTCTGCAAGATCTGCTTTAAGCAGACAAAAGGAAGACACGAAGTTGTTGGCTGCTTGCTCTGCTTACCTCCGAGATAGACTTGACAAATCGGATCCCATCATTGGCTCCTTTCACCTTGGCCAGGCAGGCACAGAAGTAATCCCAGTAGTCCTTCTTGTTGCCCAGGAGTGTAGCCTTCTCTTTCTGATCAAACTGGGTAGGGAAAGGGACAGGGAGAGGAGGTCCAAACCCACTGCTCTTCATCCCAGCATTTAAATGATAAATAATAACAATAGCTTCTTAGGTGCCAGCACTGGGTGAGACCCTTTATTGGCATTATTTTTATTTATTGGCAAATCAAGGTGTGTTAATACCCTGTTCATATAGTTGAGTGGAAAACCACCAAATTTGTTATTAACAGATGAGAAAGAAATAAAAGAAAAGAGTCTTAGCCAGGTGTGGTGGCTCACGCTGGTAATCCGGCACTTTGGGAGGCCGAGGTGGGTGGATCACCTGAGGTCAGGGGTTCAAGACCAGCCTGGCCAACATGGTGAAACTCCATCTCTACTAAAAATACAAAAATTAGCTGGGCGTGGTGGCGGGCACCTGTAATCCCAGCTACTCGGGAGACTGAGGCAGGAGAATCACTTGAAGCCGGGAGGCGGAGGTTGCAGTGAGCCAAGATTACACCACTGCACTCCAGCCTGGGCAACAAGAGTGAAACTCTGTCTCAAAAAAAAAAAAAAAAGAGTCTTAAGGGCAATATGAAGAGTGTTAACTCTGCTTCGATTTAGGGAAATAAGGTAATGACATTTTATCCCAGTTACTCAACTCTTAAGTTTCAATATCATTTAATATACCTACAATAAATTTAAATAAATGTCAGCTCTGAGTCATTTCAAATTCAAAACCAAAATGGGCTTAGTTGAAAAAAAGAAAGGCTCAAAAACATTTTTACAATGTTAAAGAGCCAGTTGAAATGGCATGAGAGAGGCAAGTCCTTCAGCACGTTAGGGGCCTTTCCTCTAGTGGGCCCACATACTACGTGCTTTGGTGGGATGTGACGTTGCAAAATAATGGTGTTCACAGTGATACAGGTACACCTTTCTATAACATTTTATAGCATTTTTTTCTGATTACAGAAGCAAGATATGCATATGTTATTAGGGTATCTAGATAAAACAAAACACAAAAATTGAAAAAAATTTACCACCTAATACCACTACCCTAAAATAACTTCTAGATCATTTCCTTCCTGCCTGTTTTAGTTGCATGCATTTTTCCACATCTGCAGTGTTCGTTACATCAGCACTTTTTGGGCTAAGCAGGGATAAGAGTTATACCATCAATATGTGAAAAGAAAATATCCTGGGCTGACCCCAGAGATTCTGATTCAGTAGGTGGGGGTGGGGACCAAAAATATACTACGAATAAGCTCCCAGAGGATGCTGATGCTGCTGGTCTATGGACTGCACATTGAGTAGCAAAGCTCTAAAACAGAAGCCCATGGATAATCTTTAGAGGGTCCACACACTCTTAGAATCTGCCTGTAAAAATGCGTGATTGTGTGTATACATACACGAATGTCTTTTTGGGAAGACTCTATAGCTTTCACTAAACTCCCAAAGGGGTATGTAACTGTCCCAAAGTTAAGATCCTTGCCATACAGTAACCTTCTGACCTACCTTACAATGACCTAAATCTCTAAAGGATGTTTTTGATTCTCAAAGCCATCCTAAGGGGCAACACTGCAGTTCCCCAAAGGATCACACTTGGAGGATTGAGCTTGCACTGGGGACTCCTCTGACCTTCAATCTAACCACAAGGGCTTACTGGCTCCTTGGGCTTTCTGAACCATATCTTGAATGCTGATGAATCACCCAAGAGGGAGAAAAGAGATACCAATGCAAAAATCAACACATTACAGGCGTCACTTACTTGCAGGAGATACTCAAGTTTATAAGAAAATTTATGCAAGCTGGTGCTGTCATCCGTGATGGGTTCCCCCGCTTCCTGAAATTCTTTGCTTAGTTCTGTCACAGCATCTTTAAGACAACAAATAGGAACATGTAACCAGATAGTGACTAAACTCAGAAAGAGAAGCAGGAATAACCCAGGAAGCATGAGGAGCAAGTGGTCAGTGATACAAAGCACCTCTGAAACATAAAAGGGTATGTAAGTATCCATGAGATATAACTCCAAGTCAGGGAGTGTTGAAATGTCCTGAGAGCTCACAGATATTTTACAATGCTTGTTGACTGGGCACATTTCTTGTTTACCATTGTCTGTCCACCACCCAGGGCTAGTAATTTGCATATAGTAGCTGGACAACAAATGTTTGCTGTGTGGATTAATCATTCAGTCCCTGCATACTGACTTCCAGAAAGCTTTATGTTTATCCTAGCCATATTTCAGGTTCTTCACTATAACCCTACTGCTCATTATAGCTAAGTGCAGGATCAGAATACCCAGTATGTAAAAATAATAGTAATGATAATCACAATTCCAACAATGACAACCGCACCTGCTTCTGTTAACTGAGTGTCCTTGAGGGGCTAGGCCTTTACATGTATTTTTCTCATTTAATACGGCATTGAGAGGCAGGGATTGCCTTATTTTGATGAATCTAAGATGCCATTAATTATAAGATACATCCCAGTTCCATAGCTGTTAAAATGCCAAAAAAAAAAAAAAGTACAGTTTAGAATCTATGAAGTCTGCTATGATTATCCCCATTTTGCAGATGAGGAGTGTACACAGAAATCAGAGCAGTTGGCCAAAGAACACGGGTAGCAAACAGCAGAGCTGGAATAAGATCCCTGGTTTTCTCAAGAGCTTTCTAACTCCAGAGCCCACCTCTTACCTCTTAACTTCTAAGAGAATCTACCTCCCTGTGCGGAAAAGAGGAAAACCCGCCTTTGCCTCTCACTTACTACCTCTGCTGTGGGACAGAGGGACTATTGAGACCCTGGATTTGGTTTAGATCCTGGAAAACATTTCCCCAGTGGCAATGGTTGGGATGTGCTTGACAAAACGATCTGCTTCTCTGGCAATTCTTAAATTTCTAACCCCTGCTCCCGAGAACCATGGTTAGAAGCAGACCTGTCCAGGACGGAAGCCAAGCCTAAGATGGCTGAAAATGTCGTCAACACTGACCCCTCGGGCAAAGATTAGCAAATGGTGGAGACAGGTTCTTGGGACTGATGCTTACAAGTGACAACTGTCCAGCTGTACCTTCCTAGAAGTGTCTGCAATGGCTGGCACTGACAGCCAGTGAGCCAAGGGCCTGGGAGAGACATAGAGCCTTCCTCCTCAGGTCAGGTAAACACTCGCAGCCTCATCTGGGAACTCCTGAAACTTTGAAGGAGGAGACTCTGGACATGAAATATGAAATGTTCAGCTCTAATCTCTGATACTCTAAATAATATTAGCTTTACAGGAATTACTATCTGATTCTTTGAATAATCTTGAGAAGTGGGTGTTATCATCACACCCAGCTGGCACATGAAGGAAGCAACGGTGTGTTGGAAAGGTAAACGGACTTGTCCAACATTTTCCAGAGTTAAAAAGAGAAGCCAGAAGCTGAGCACACCCCTGCCTGACTCCAAAGTCCTTGAAACTGCTGTCACCAAGAGGGTAAGTGGGCTGCCCTGCAGAGGAGTGAAGGCTGTGTACCACACAAAGACGCCTCAGTTAAGGACACTCCACTCGCATGGTAGACGCTGTAGATTTGTACGCTTATTAAGACATTTACCAACAGATCTAAGTGGAGAGTACGGAGAAAGTGGCATCTTTCAAGAATTCCCATTAAAGTGCTCTGTGGCCTGTGTAAAGGATGTTGAAACCAACCCAGGATATTGTGGGTGGCCAGACTCAGCTGGTACGTGGGACAGGCAATGGTCTAGATCAGAAGCTTTACCTGAGGGTCCCCTATTTCACCCTCTTCCCTCCCAATAAGGACCTCTAGGTCTCAAAGTTATCCTCAAGAACCAGATGTTGAAACACAGAAAAGACTGCCTACTTTATGGAGAGACCTCTTAAAGCTACCGGCAAACTCAGATTTGCAGAGACTGGCATTTTACTTTCTCTGTCTCTCTGCGTAGATTCAAAAAAGCATCAAATGTCTTAGCTGAAAGTAGACTAGAGTGGTTAGGAGCATAGACTGGTGCCAGGCTGTTGGTATAGAAAGAGCCTGGTGCACACAAAATGCCATGTAATTCTTAGCTATCAGAGGCACAAGACACAGTAGACACAAGATTAAAAGCTTGAGAAAGTGTTTTTCATCTTGTTGACTTTAGAACTTCAGAATGAGAGCTGCATTGTGGACGGGCTAGGCCAATGGTTCCTGGCATGGGAGATAACTGCTGGTGGTGTCCAAGCGGTTAGGAGCCTGGGCTTTTAGTCTGTCACGAAAGTGTCACAGCAGACTCTGCAGGCATGGAGGAAGTGGTCAGCTTCAGACTGTGTAGTATCAAGCGTTCTGGAGCTCCACATTGCTTAAAGATCAGCACTGGTGATGAGTGGGGATGGAAAACATAAAAATTCTGACCCCTGGGACAGCATCTGAAAGAGTGAAACTTGGAATTTGCAGCCAAAAAGAAAATAGTCCGTTTCTCCTGAGTCTATGAAGCTTTATCTGCACCTTCCTCTGCCTTGCTTTTCTCCAGTGAGATAAGGGATACAAGTCACAGCCTCTCTCAGTGGACAATGCTGAGCTCAGGGAAGTCTGGGAGGCAGCAGGCCTGGACCTACAGTGTATCCCAGGCAATGGGCCGTCCACCAGCCAGGACCCAGTGGGGCAGCAAAACAAGACAGGTGGGTCTCTGTCGTTCCTGCTCAGTGGGAGAAAGAACATTCTTTCCCAAAGGAGCCAACTTCATCAGCGCTCAGAAATTTGGGATTTAGCCAAAGACTTAACAGGCAGCTTGAAAACACACATATGTGCGCTAATGGAAATCAGACCCAGTCCTGGAGCAGGGTGTATGATTTTGTTTACAAACTGGCTTTACAGTCCTCTGAAAGGAAACCAGGCAAACTTTCCAAGCCTTACACAAGGCGGATATTTGAGCCCCAAATATTTCAATGTGATGTGACCTGAGGACTCCAATTACTCGTGGTGTGAACAAAAATGAAAGGGTTGAATTTCAACTGGCAACAGCAAAAAGCCCTGCCACAAGTCCCTCAAAACCAAACTCAGTCTGCCCAGCAACCTACCATACCTTGCAAGTCTCGGATGATTCTCTGGAGCTGGCTCTCTGCATTGGTGGAGGCCATGGTGAGTTTGCCTTTCTTGTCTGTGTGTCTCCTGCTTGGGTCCGGAGGAAGGAGGAAGGCTCAGAACTTCGGCCCTCCGTGGCTGTCTGCTTAGCAGTGGTCAGACTCCATGGTGGCACCTGCACAGAGGAAGAGGAGGCCATGGAGGAAGCAGACACAGACACAATTTAACGACAATATTAGAGAACTCTGCTCTGGGCAGAAAGGTCCCCCTATCTGGGTGTATTCCCTCAAGAGGAGGGCTTGACCTTTCTGTGTGGGCCTTGCTCTGTGGGCACTCTCTGGTTTGTTTCTGACACACTTATATTCAGACACAGTGACCTGATTTGGGGCTTAACAAGAAATTAGATCAATCATACTGCAGCCTATTCTTTCTGAGCTCACTGTCCATTCACCGTAGATAGGACTGCCTTACTTTCCTTTAAAAAGCCACCCAGTGGCTCTCTCCACCCTCTTATACCAAAGGCTACATGGAACCAGTGCAGCCCAGCTTCAGACAGCTCTGCTAAGCCTAAGGATCCCTATCTCCCCCACACACTCTCTAGCCTTTCTTTCTCTGAAGAACGGTCAGTCTCTAGCCAGTTAGTGCTAGTGGGGGAGAGGATAAGGACACATACCCTCAGAACTTCTGGACCAAGGAAAGCTGGGCTTGCCTGGCAAGGTCCCCTTCGTTGGGAGGCTTGCAGCCTCCAGCTGCCCAGAGTCCAACTCAGCCTGGGTGTGCAGATGCTGCCTGGCCTTCTCTCCAGAGGCCTGCATAGCCCCTGCACCAGGCAATGGATGTGTCTCTATTTTTAAGTTTGGTTCCAGTCCTCTCCCAGCTAGTGAGTCCTGAGTTATCAGCCCTACTTGGGCAGCTGTTGAAGTGATTTAACCGTAGGGCTGAAGGCCAACAGAAGTTAAAGAGATGTGAGCACACGGGAAAGAGGTCTGGACATGCATCCGGAGATTCCTACGTCCTTTAAGAACCTCTCATTCTTCCCTCAGATATCCAGTGCAAAGTTGTAATGTTTCCTGGCAAAGTAGATAGCAAGGCGAGAGTTGGCTGTGGCGGCAGCCAGCACTAAATGAGGGTCTATTGCGTGCAGGGCTCTGTTACGGGCTTTACATACAAGATCACTTTTAATTCTCACAATCACCCTGGTGGCGCAGATAACATCATCCCTGTTTACAAAGGAGAAAATGATGCTCAGAGGAGTCATGTAACTTGTTTAAGGCCATGGGCCAGTGAGGCGAGGAATCACATTGAACTCTGGTCAGTCTGATTTCAAACCAGGTGGTTTTTCCAATAAGTCCTACTGACTTTTTAAGACTGAGCCATTGTCACTACAGCAAATGACCAACCACTTCCACCGGCTCGAGGTACCACCATGAACTCCAGTGTCTCCCAAGCAGTGTGAATACTCTGAGTGTTCTAACACAGGCCACCTCTCACTCTCCCACTGCCACCTTGCCCTCATGGCTCCAGGAGTCCAGGCAAGCAGATCCCGGCATGGAAATCACCCCAGCCACAAGCTCCTCCAAATATTTACATAAGGATTCCTGCCTCTGCCCAAGGAGAGAAGGGCCTATCACAGGGCGGAGATAACTGGAGCCTATTTTTAACTAACTAGCCAATGTAGCTATGACTCAGTGCAAACAAGGCCCAAAGAGGACTTCTCTGGCTTAGGAGGAAGGAAACAGACATATGCCTGTACCACAGTCCCAGGAATTCATGAGCCCCAGAGAGAAGAGCTTCAGGGCAGCCACAGAGAAGCCCCCAAACCTCCCAACAAGTGTTGGCACCCATCCATCAGGGACACCAACCTGAGGATAGGAGTGCTTTATGAGAAGCCTACCTGCCCATCCCTGGGTGTCTCTCCAGGTCACCAGCTGAACACAGGGCCTGAGCAGGGACCAGCCAGCGCCCTAGAGAGAGCCAGAGAGGATAAGGATGTCCACTATCAACACACAGCTGCCCCAGCACATTCCATCAAGTGCCTACTATGTGCAGGCTGGGGATACAGAGGCACACAAGACACAGTCCATCCCTGGAGGAGCCTGGCTACCCATGAAGGAGACAGATGGAAGAATATCACATATCCAGATACAGTGGAAGAGGCCCACATAGAGATATGGATAAAAAGGCATGGGTACTCAGTACTGAGAAGATATGAACTATGGGTATACAAAACATGGAGGAATCTGAAATGCCCTGTGCTGAGTCAAAGAAGCCTCTGAAACCACTACAACTGTGCAATCCCATTTATATGCTATTCTGGCAAAGGCAAATCATTAGGAGAGAAATCACATCAGCAGCTGCCAGGGTCTAGGGGAGAAGGGAGGGTCTGGCTACAAAGGAGCACAGGAAAATATGGGGGGCAATTATGTTGAGTGCCTTGATTACGGTGATGGTTACATGGCTATATGTATTTGACAAGCATATACTTGTCACAACTCATATAACTGTAAATTATATCTCACAAAAAAGCAGCATTTTGATGAATTTGTTAAAAAAAAAAATGCAATGGGATCTGAGAAAGGGAAAATTTAATTCAGCTTGGGGAAGGGAGAAGTGGTAGACACTCTGTGATGGCCAGGCCTAAAAAGTGAACAGGCGGTCACTGGAGAGAGCCAAGAAGGAAAGGAAAGGCATACAAGAGTAAAGGCTGTTTCTCTATCTGCATTCCTCTTATTTGGCTGCTGCCAACACAGAGGAGCTTGCAGTCTTTGAGAGAAATAATCCTGGAGGAAGATGACTGGAGTGATACCCTGTGAGTCTTTAAATGCAGCCCACTGGGTCTGTGTGTACACTTCTGACCATGTCCGTGGAGAGGGCGGAGCTTGGGAAGGAGGTGATAGTAACAACAGATCCTGAGTAGCTCATCCAGGCTGCGCCCAGGACAATGAAGGAACCACACAACCAGCTGGATTTTTCTGGAAACTAGCCCTAACTGGAGTCTGGCAAGAGGGAAACAATGTCTGCAAACCAAAACCAGTATCTTGGCATCATGAGCCTGAACACAGATGGCAACACGCTCCTTTAAGACTTCTTGGTGCTTTGGTGACACTGCCCTTGTGTCAGCCCAAGGCAGGAGACCTTCCTGTCTGACCTTGGGAGTGTGCTCTTGGCTGGTGTCAAGTTCCCAGGTCCTGGGGTGAGCTGTTCCCAGCCACTGATTACACAAGCTGATTTTCCAAAGAGCCTGTGTCACCACTAGTATAATGAGCCCTAACAAACTGCCTGCCAGGCCTGTGGGGTGCAGTGGGCTTCCCCACTCTGGCTCTGGGTCATCACCTCACAGGGATTCAGGAAGTAAATCAGAGCTTCCATAGAGAACATGGTCACCATGGGGATGCTATTTTCATGAACTCAGCTTCTTGCCCTGCTAGATCCTCCATCTCGGTCTGAGGTCATTACTAACCAACAAAAGGCACAGAATGGGCACCAACTCTCTCCAAACATGGCCAACTTCCTTGTGTCTCTAGATAAGCTTGCCCTTTCATTGAGGGAATCACAGACTCCTGGCATGAACCAGCATGATCCTGACATCTACAACCCATTAGCAAATGGCTCTCCCAACTCAGGAGACACTCAAAGCTCTGTACACATTACCATGGCTGCCTCAGCACCGGGGTAAGGACTCCAGGACACACATACCTCACAGGCCCCTCAGTGTGCCAACCACCTCATAAACCCACAGTCCTCGTTGCACAACATGTAAAAACCTTCATTGCTGTCTCTGACAGGCTCTTTCAAGTATCAGAGAAATGAGTTTTATAAAATCTTTGGAAGCATTGAATTTCCTTGCCAACAACTCAAAATTATGTTTAAGCCTATCCAAAATGTCTGAAAACATCCAATTTTCTGATAAAGAGGAAAAGGGACTCAATGCATTTTTAAAAATTCTTATTTTTCACTTGGTACTAGTGTATGAGTTCCTAACTAAAGTGACTTAGATATCATTTTAGAGGTAAAGGACCTTCTCTGACCTCCAAGTGTTTTCTATACCTGCCCAGATGCCCTAAATGCCTTAAACAATAGCAACAGCAATTTAGTCAACTTAAGATACAAAGATGCTGACTGACTCATGTAAACATATTTACGCCCCTATGATGCAAGTGACTAATACTCATAATATTGCCCAGAAACCGGCTCAGACAGCAGCAATAATAGCATCCGAGTAGCCACACAAGGAAAGAAGAATCATCAGGGGAGGAGGAGGTTGGAGGTGTGGAAGTCAACCTTTCTCTGCCTTTAAAATTTTGCTCCCAACACAATAGCTAAGGGCTGACCCAGAGAGGGCACCTTACAGTTGGATTCCACCCCCAGTCCCAAATAAGGAGGAGCCTACCAGTTGTAAAGTCCCCCCTGACCAAGAAAGAATGTTAAGGACAAGGATGGTTAAAAAGGCAGAAAAGCCTTTCTGGAAGAGTCCATTGCCTAGGCCTGGCTCAGCACACCCAACGGCATCTAGCTAGTTACCACCTACAGAAAGGGAGGCACTTGGCTGGTACCTGCAGCTTCGAAGGCCTGGAGGTCCTGCTGGAACAGGGGCTGGAACATCAGTGGGCAGGCAGACTGTCCTTCCCAGAGCTTCCAGAGGGTAGCTAGGAGAGTGCTCCGGAGTTTGCCAGAGGGCAGCTCAGAGGCAGGCATTTCAGTACACGCACGTGAACAAAGACTTATTAGGTGACACAACCCTTTGGACCTGTGATTAAAGTGTTAACCCACTGCATGCCTGGGTCATCTTTCCCAAACACTCCTTCTTGCTTGTCATCTTCTCTTTTTCTTAAAGGG
The DNA here is from genome assembly GCF_024542745.1 of Macaca thibetana thibetana. NCBI lineage: Eukaryota > Metazoa > Chordata > Mammalia > Primates > Cercopithecidae > Macaca > Macaca thibetana. The sequence goes on from NC_065579.1 coordinate 100,226,044, forward strand.
AATGAGAACTTGAGGTTTTGCCATGGATTCTTGAACCTTCTCTTGGTCCCCTCCCTTCCACCAACAATAGCAGATTCCTTGGTTGCTCTCCCAGAACACACACAAAAGGGCCAATATTCCAGTCCACGGACCCCACAGAGCAGGGCTGAGAGGGTTCTGAGGGGTTGCTTTTGGATCTGGGGGAAGTCAAGTCTTTTTTTAGTGAGGTGGGCAGCTGCTCAAGGGAGGAGCCACACCTCTGTACTTGAAGCTGTGGGGCTAAGAAAATATCCAAGAGGTGACAATGACAGGCATGAGAATCTGGACAGTCTCTGGAACAACTGCATCAATAATTGAGAATTCAACTGGTACATCTACTCCTGCCCCAAAGAATACAGGCCCAACCTAGGTGGGGAAAAACTACAGATCTCCAAAATTATATGCTCTGGGACCTCTCCTGACCCAAGCGTCAAGGGGGTCAATCCAGCCAGTTATGAGCTAAGAACTGAATCTCTGATAGAATATGACATAGCCACAAAACATGGCCTTGAGGAAGCAGCAGGTAACTTCTGTGTGCTAACAAACCGCCAGCCAGGTAAAAGGTATTTTTTGGCAGCACGATGAAGAGGCAAGTCTGAACCACGAGCCGGGGCTACAGCTGTGAAAAGGGGCGGTGGGTGGAGCTCTGACCTTTAAGGAACTCAGGCTCAGCGGGAGAAACAGATAACATATACCCCAATAAACTTACAAACAAGTAAGAAGGAGCACTTGAGGCCTGGTAAGTGCTTTCATGAGAACAAGTGAACATACAAGGTACCTCACTGTACTCTGCTCATGATTCTCAGCCCTCACTGCAGTCTCATGTTATGCTTCTGTGGCTTCTGGGGACATTTGGTAATTTTTTGTTCAATCTCTGTTCTTTCTACTTGTCCGTAAACTTCATTGCTGTTCATGATTTCCCCTAGCACAGTTCTAGCACATGGAGAGCCCTCAATAAATTACTGCTGAATGAATGAATGAATGAATTAGACAAAACAAAACGCATAGATCCTTGCTCCACCAACCAAACTAAACTTTGAGGCATAGAAATGTACTAAGATGTAAATACTACTAATCTTTCAATGGTGGCAACATGAGCACTTTTTTTTTTTTTGAGACGGAGTCTCGCTCTGTCACCAGGTTGGAGTGCATTGGTGCAATCTCAGCTCACTGCAACCTCCACCTCCCAGGTTCAAGTGATTCCCCTGCCTCAGCCTCCTGAGTAGCTGGGACTACAGGCGTATGCCACCATGCCTGGCTTTTCTTTTTTTTTTTTTGTATTTTAGTAGAGACGGGGTTTCACTATGTTGGCCAGGATGGTCTCAATCTCCTGACCTCAGGTGATCCACCCGCCTCGGCCTCCCAAAGTGCTGGGATTACAGGCATGAGCCACCGCGCTCGGCCGTCATGAGCACATTTTTTAAAAAATTCTATTTCTCTGATTTTTCAGTTTTCTTTTATTAAGCATAAACTATTTGTATGTTGACTAAAATAACGCACTTAAAACACCACGTAGAAATTGTGAACATTATGTTTTAATTACTGTAAAAATATTGTGATCTATTATTTCCAGAGTGAATAGAATAATATAATTCAGGGATGGATGAAGTGTGTCTACTCCACACTGCCTACCTAGCATCTCTTTATAAACAGACCTCTGGTGTCCTGAGAACTCAAGTGGCTGCTGTCAGACATGGGTACAAATCTCTTAACCCAGCTTGTGAGGCCCTTTACAGATGGTCTGCCTGACCTCGATAGGGATAGGCCCATCCTCTCTCTTGTCCCTCCTCCTTCCCTCCCTCCCCACTGCCTATGTTCGGGCCTCCCTGCGCTGCCCTTCTGTGGCTGGGCCCTGACTCTGGGGTTTGGATGCTCTGCTCCCTCTGCCAAGGCCATGCCCTGCCCAGCTCATGCTCCCTACACCTTCCTCTGGCCAGCTGCTCCAGTCTCTCTGGGTTTGGTGTGGACAGGAGGAAGTGTGAACCACAATTCGGTTCCTGAGGAAGCCTTACCACAGCCTCCTTCACCCCATCCTGGAAAATGGAAAGCACCGCCACCCTCACAAACAACCCTGCTAACCCAAACCTCCTGTCAGGGGGTGAATTGTGCACCCCACCCCACCGTATTCCGATGTTGAAGCCCTAACCCTCACACCTCAGAATGTGACTGCATTTGAAGACAGGGCCTTTAAAGAGGTAATGAAGATTAAATGAGGCCATGAGAGTGGGCCGGAATCCAATCGGACTGGTGAGTTTATAAGGGGAATTCTAGACACACACAAGAGATACCAGGGATGCACAAGCACAGAGGAAAGGCCACGTGAGGGCACGGCAAGAAGGCAGCCGTCTGAGAGCCAAGGAGAGAGGCCTCAGGAGAAGCCAAACCTGCCAGTGGCTTGATCTGGGACTTCCAGCCTCCAGAACTTTGAGAAAGTATATTTCTGTTGCTTAAGCCACTCAGTCTGTGGTATTTTGTTATGGCAGCCCTAGCTCCAATACACCTCCCAAGGCCCTTGTTTCTCCATTCCTGAAAGTGTGCATCTGACACCATCAACAAGGCAACCTGGGGCGGGGAGGTGCTGGTGGGCCTGGGTTCTGTTACACTTCTTGGGGAGAAGCATGACAACAGCAGTACCAGCCCGGGTGTAGAGGGCAGGGGGTGGGGCCGTGCCACAGATGGGAGGGGCAAGCAAGACCCAGGATGGCTCTGAAGCTAGAGTTGGAGTAATGAGCAAGATATTTTCTTCTCTCTTATCAGTGGTAGCCAAGTTTTGTCAAATTGGACCCTATTTAGATTTTGGAATCAGACTAGTTACATGAACTTTCCATTATGTATTATGCAACAAATAATGCAACAAAGATCATGCCATAGTTGGGTGAGACCCAAGGTATATTTAGCTTACTCAATTATTTTTAGGCACTCTATCTGTCCTGGGGAAGTCATTTGACCTCTTCCTACCTTTCTTTTTTCGGATGCAATGTTGAGAACTAAACTTCCTTCATGTGAATTAATTAAGAATCGCTACCCTTGAAGGAGGTGGGAAAGGGGGGTAACAGACATTCTCAGTGGCTAAGGCTTCTAAATGTCCCCTCCCTGCTCCTGACCAAGTCTACAGATACCCTGGAAAAAGCATCTGGGGCTGCAGAGTCAACTTCAGGAAATTCCTTCCAGCTCCATTTTAAAACACTGTTTCTGGTTCAGCTGTCCTGCCCTATCCTGGACTTCACATAGGGATTCTTCTCTTGGCCTTGCCCCCTGCATGCTAATGGTTTTCTTGGAATGCTTTTTTTGGTCCAAGCTTTTCTTTTGTATGCTAAGGACTTCCCCTAACTTGGTTTCCTCGGACTGGCCTAGGGTACAGCACTCTAGATTCCTGAGGTCGTTGGCCAGATCAGCCCTTGGGTCCCAGCCACAGGGCCATAATATTATACCCAAACCACAGATTCTCCTTAAGTCTTTCATCAGAACCACACTGATGTACACATCCTCCAAATGGCATCCGGCCTAATGGGAAACAGGTCCTTGGTGCCTTTCAAATGCCACAGAGACCCAAGTGAACATGAAGGACCACTGGAGGTTACTAAACCAACAGGCTGACTGGCTCCAATGTGAGAGAAAAGGGATAAAACTGCTCTTGCCCAACTGAGCACAGCTTCTGCCACCCTCCTCTTCTCAGAGCCATGGGGCCCATTTGCTCCGAGGCAATGGCTCTTATTATGGGGGTAGTACAGATATTTCAGCCACTTTTAGTGATGTGTCAACAAACAGCAAGAAGGTAAACAATATTTCCATAGGTAGACCCACAGAAACATTCCAATTCCCACCTATTGATTTATTTAATTGCTTAAATAGAGGCTCTTATACCAATAAAGAGTTCTTATTTTCTTGAAACTGGCATTGAGATCACAAACAAAATACTATTTATCTTTTTACTAAGACAAGAACATAGCAGGCATGACATGAGCAGATGTTGCCCTGATCATAATGGACTCATCTGTGCTCACAAGTTGCCTCTGTAATCACAGGCACCAGTTAATGACCCTTACCTGCTGCCTAGGGCTGCTTGCAGTGAACATGGCCCCTAACTCTGGGTGCCTACCAGTGGTTTCCACCATAAGACCACAGCTAGACAACACACTTCCTCTGCCTCATGTTTAAAGACATTCTAGTCTTGAGTCACCAAAGCTGTGTCTGTGGAATCTTCAGTAAACAAAAGTTACCTGTCAGCTAAACTTCTCCCCTAAAGGGAAGCAGGGTGGGTTGGGGTGAGGGGGCTGCCTTTTCTTGCGTACCTACTTCGTATGCTTGAGCCAGCAGCCCACAGCCTCGGTGACCAATATGGATCAAAGCTACCAGCTGCTCTGATCTTGCTCTGTTATGGGTGATTCCTCTCATCACAAACATCTATGGGGGCCATCCCCCTCAAAAAGGACCAGGTTAAAAACTTGGCTCCTGAAATTATATTGGTGCTCCAAACCTAGCCCCAAGGGGCAAAGGTCATCCAAACAACAGCTAAAGGATCACTGCCTGAGACTGCTACCAATCTCTAAAGTAACTGCAAAAAAAAAAAAAATCAAAGTAAAATGTTGAGAATTGAGTATAGGATATTCACCATACAATCCTTTCAGTGAGTCTGTATGTTTATTTTTCTAATAAAATATTAAAAACAATTTAAAAAGTAAACGAAGTGCTACACAAAGATAGATACTTTGAACGTAAACAGATAAACTCTATTTCCTAAAGTAAGAGCCTTTAGGAGAGATCCTATTAATCAGAGGAGGCTGAGATCCATCACTGTAACAATTAGCTCTTATTTCTGGGGTGATAATAACCACGTTGCACAACTAGTATGGGGCATTCAATGCTTTCAGAACAGTGGTAGTCACAGAAGGGAGGGTCAAGTAGAGCTCACTCAACAGGGGTCCACTTCAGAAGGTGGGAACTATGGAAAGCAGAAAACCTTGGCATGATAGCTCCAGCTCCCCACCCCTCCCCTACACCAGCCCCCAACACCCTCCAGCCGCATTAGGCAGATGGCGGGGGAATTAAGCTTGCTGCCACAGACCACAAGTCCTGCAGGGGCAGGAGAACCAGTGAGCAGATTAAGCCCTGGATCCTCTGTCCCCCAAAAGCCCCTGACCCATTTCTCTGTTGGGAAAGGAAACTGCTGTGGTAAGACAAGCAGAGGGGCTGAGAGGCTCTGGCCAACACAGGCAGTTTCAACAAGTGTTCTATATATATATATATATATGTATTTTTTTTTTTCTGGAGGGGACACCCAATGGGAACGGTGAAGAGTGACAGGGACATCAGAGAATACATGTGCTTTAACAGGGGGCCACGCGGTTAACGTGTCAACCACATGTGCTTTTCTTACAAAAAATAAAATTCCGCCATCCTCCCCGCTCCGCACCACACCCCGCCAGGTTTCAACAGCACGGACTCCAGGCCATGAGGGCAGTGCCGCCGCGCCAGAGACAACAGGTGTTTCGGGAAAAGACCTCTGGGGGCTGGGGCTATCTCCAGACCCTGCACATGGGCACAAGGGGCAGTGGATAGTGAATAGGCCTTGGCCAAAGTATGGGCCGGGAAGAAAGAAGCATCCCTTCCTGGGAAGAGGGGAGAGATCCGAGCACCAGCGGAGCCTTGCAAAGTGAAGGTCTGGGCTGTCCCGGCCCAGGAGGGCCAGAAACTAAACTTCCTAAAGACCACGCAGGCAGGAACTCGGGGGCCTGCCCCATTCTGTGCTAAAGGATCCAGGCTTGTTCTGAGACGCCGCACGGTGGGCTCCTTTCCTTTGCGGCCCCTCGGCCGTCCGGGGTCTTGGAACTGGTGTTTGGGGTCTGTCTTTCTAACCGACCAACAAAGGCAGGCTGGGTGCCTGGGCCGGCTTCCACGGGCCCGAAGTGCTTCCCGGCCCGCTGGGCAAGGACTGGGGAGCTCCGGCAGGGTCTGAGGGAGACCTGGGAGGGGCGGGGACTGTAAGGGCAGCAGGTGACAAGCCGCGCCCCGACCGAAGCTCTCGGCTCCGGGATCGTGAGCGACCCAGGTGCCCCCAGAGTCCAGACGGTCTCCCGCGGCACTTACGCGCTCGTGGGTCCTCCGCCGGGCAGAACCGAAACTTTCTGGGGCCAAGCGGAAGAGGATGGGACCGCGGTGCCGACGGCCATGACACGCACACCCGGCGGCTGGCGGGGGCGGACTACAGCTCCCGGCGTGCTCCCTGGGGCTGAGGCCTACAACTCCCGTCGGACCCCCCCGGGACTCAGACTACAACTCCCGGCGACTCCGCAGAGCCGGGGTTAACTGCTCCCACCGCCCTGTCCCCGGAGCGCCTGTCCCACCCCACGACCCAAGCTGCCCCGGGTTAACCCTTGCAATCCCGGAGGGCCACAAATCAAATGTCTGGCATCTTGACAAGGCTGTTCTTGTGTGGCTAAGGAGCACTCCAAATGTAGCTAATTCGAGTTGAATTGTGCACGTGCTCTACGTGTGAAATACACCTACGTACCAAAGAGTCCGAAGAATGTTAACTAGCTCATAAATTTTTAGTGATTGCGTGTTAAAATGATAATATTTTAATATATTGGAAAATAGAAAAACATGTATTGGTGGGCCGAATTTCTCATCTTTTAATCCAACTTACTTCTTAATATCAGGGTCTTACTTAAAATTAGTGCTCAAAAACTACGTGTTTATGAACTACCACCCCTAACTTTGGCCCCATCCTCAGCCCACCTTCTGTTTATAAGATGGATGTTGCAAAGCACTCTGGAACTGAATATGATAGAACAAAATGCATTCAATCAATGTCTGTTATGGGGACAGTAGTAAAGAGAAATGCTAAACGGGGACTTTGGCCTGTAACTGACTGCATTCCTTAGCTGTGGCTGGCTATCCTTTACTCTCTGCCCTAGTTCTCATCATTTAAGCCAGAAACACCTCTCTCCCTCATAGGACCTAGCTCGTGGTATCCAGTCAGTAACTGTGGTGGCCCAACACCCTTCTAAATTGAGGAAGCAGGGTGTTGTCTGAGTAGAATGATACAGAAAGAAAATCAATTTCTTAGTTGAGTTTAGGCTATGACATCTCAGCCATCTAATTTTATAAATTAGATGTAGCTAAAACAACGAGTTAGAGGGATAGAGTTGTCAGTTGGGGGTGGGGTTGCGAGGAGGTACATGAATACAAGTGATTTTCACTCTTGTTAACAGAAAGGAAAACAGAAAGAAAAAGGGGAGAGTGAGAAGATGATAAAGAGAAAAGTAATCAACGTAGTGGTCTAAGAGAAATCATTTCTCCAACCACTGTCTCAACAGCTTCATGCAATATTAAGGATGAGAGAGATTTTAATGTTGGTCATCTGGTCCAATATCCTTGTTTGAAACTGTCCCGGGGGAAAGGGGGAAAAAACCTCCCTCAAACCGTATTTTTCCTCTACTCTTACACAACAACAACAATCATCAACACAGGAGAATACTTTGGTGACCAGATGTGTATGGGGTTTTCCCCACACACTGAGCAGCGGACCACACCTGGGTGTCCTCCAGTTCAATTCTGACACTATCTACCTGGAGTATCAGATCTCACAAGTGGAGGGCTCAGTCCCCAAGACTGTCTCCTCACCTTTAAACACCAGTTGTAAGTCTGGGCCTCCGGAACTTCTGAATGACTGACCTCAAGTTGGGTTCCCATGACACCCTCTTTGGGTTCAGCTAATTTGCTAGAATTGGAGGTTCATAGAACTCAGAGAAACACATTTACTGGTCTATTATAAAGGATACTGCAATGGATGCAGATAAAGAGACACGTAGGATGAAGTGTGGGGGAAGGGGCGTGGGGCTTCCGTGACTTCCCTGGGTAAACCACTCTTCAGTAACCTCCACGTGTTCAGCTATCCGGAAGCTCCCTGAATCCAGTCTTCTTGGGCTTTTATGGAAGCTTCGTGATGTCAGCATTGCTTCCCCCAGGGTATAGGGCAGGACCCTCTCTTGGGAGGGTCTTAAGACCTACAATCAGAAAGTCGGGGGAAGATTAGAGTCCTGCCTTAGAGCAGGTGAAAGGAGGGCAGAAGGCCAGAGAGACTCGGTTTCCCGAAGCCTAACATACCTAACATAACAAAAGACTGTAACAAGAGCTATGGGAGTTATGAGCCAGGAACTATGGATGAAAACCAATATAAATAGATAGGTAGGTAGGTAGGTGGATAGATAGATAGATAGATATCATAATACCACAGAAACTTAGACCCAAAAGCAGTTTGAAAAGAAGAGGAAAACAAACCTAGTATTTATTGAGGACCTATATGCCAGTCCCTAGCCCCCGCCCCAAAAAAACAAAAACAACAACAGAAACCCATACAGCATTGTATTTAAAACTTGCAGCCACTCTGTGACATAATTAGTATTCATTATCCTACTTTGAAGATGAGGAGATGAAGCTCAGAGAGGTTAAATGACTGTCCTTGTCCACCCACCTAATAAGTGGTGGAGAGTGGTGGAGGCTGGGGTAGAATTGGGGGCGCCTGAGGGGTCTTCCGTCACCCAGCACACTGTCAGATACAGGGAAGGTTAACAAAATCACTACTGTTCAGGTAGTTTAACATGGATTTCCTTTATAGATAGAGCTGAGTATTTCAAACTATCATCTTTCAAACAAACATACAAACAAATGCGGCATATTCTTGTGTTCTGATGTGAATACATATTAAGAGATCAGATTCAAAATCACCAAATACCCACATCCTCTCCTTATAGCCTTAACAAGCAGCAGAAGAGGAGACTATTCCTCACTGGAAGCTGACCATACCCACAGCCCTGATGAGGGATGAGGCTCTTGGAGTGATTGTCAAGGGCTTTGTATGTGCCAGGTGCCATGTTATGTGTATTCCACACCTGGTTTAATTTTATCTTTATATCAGTCTTATGATACATAATTATCCCCATTAAGCAGATAAGCAAACAGCCTTAGAGAAGTTAGCTAATTTGCCTAAAGCCCAAACTTTATAGTGGTAGAGACAAATTTTGAGCTCAGGTCTGTCCGATTAGAGTTTAAGCCTTTAACCACTGTGATGGCAGCTCCTTCCGTGGGGCAGCCATGTGCTCTGCCAAGGACCCTACCATTGTGGCCCCTGCTGGTCAGGCCAGAAGTGGATGCCAGCCATGCCAATGGCCTAGGGTGGCAGTTCAAAAGAGTCAGCCTCCTCTTGATAGTCACTGGTCAATTAATCTCTCTGCTGGAAGATTCAAGTGTAAGACTCACAGAAGGATTCAGAAGTTGATTGCAGAATCAACAGCTCTAAGCTGGTTGAGCTATCTTCCCCTACAGAACACAGATTTTCAGTAATGACTCATAGACAATGCAGAAGGATGTGGACCTCAGGGCTCCGGAATTTGTTTTGAATTCTGACATGTATGTTTTCCAGAATTTTTTCTTCATGACGCTACTATTGACTTTTCTCCTCAACCCTTCATCAACTGAAAACTTTTGAAATTTTAAAATAAGCTCTTGATAATACAGAGTTAGACTTTTTCCATTTTGAGTGATAGTAATAGAAAATAGCATTTCCCACAGAATAAGGGCACTATTCTTCCTGGTTCACCCAAGAGAGCCCGTTATCCCAGCATGAATATTCATAGCACTTCTGTTCACTCCCAGTGGTGTCCCATTTTCTCAATACATTATAGTTACTGTTCGGGAAAAACTCTCAAACCGGTTTTCCTCTGTTGTCACACCACAACAATCAACACAGAAGACTTCTGTATTTCCTGAGGATTCCTTTCCACCAGCAAGCAAGCAATCACTTCTGCAGCAGATACCAACTGGGTGTCCTCCAATTCAGTTCTGTCACTGTCTACCTGAAGATGGTGTCAGATCCTGCCATTTTGGGACCCAGAACCCAAGAATCATGCTTCCCTCCTTAGATGCCAGTCACAAGTCCAGCCCTCCAGAACTTCTCACTGACCAGCTTTGAGTTGGGGTTCCCAAGACTTCCTCTTTAGGTTTGATTGGTTTACTGAAGCACCTCACAGAACTCGGGGAAACACATTTACCGGTTTATTAAAAGGATATTACAAAGTATACAGATGAAGAGATGATACACAGGGCGAGGTATGGGGGATGAGGCGCCAGAGCTTCCATGCTCTCCCTGGACATGCCACCTCCCAGGAACCTTCATGTGATATGGAAACTCTACGAACCCAGGCCACTTGGGTTTTTATGGAGGCTTCATTATATAAGCATGATTGATTAAGTCATTGGCCATTGGTGATCAACTTAACCTTCAGCTTCTCTCCCCTCTCAGGAGGTTGGTGGTGGAGCTAAGTCCCAACCCTCTAATCATGCCTCTGTCTGTGGTGACCAGCCCCACCCTGAAGCTGTCAGTCTGTTAGTGCAGGTAGCTAGACAGACATGAGCAGGGCAGGAGACCCCCTCACCCCTGCCAAGGAATGTCAGGCAACCATCAGGTGATTGGTCGGGAGGAGGACGAGGAATCTCACATACAAATTTTCCTCCATTTCTCAAATCACTTCCATGCCCTTGCCAATATGCATCCAGACCTTTAAGGTCATATTTGAAGGGAAAGAAGTCCATTCCATTGTGCAGCTGGCTGAGCTGGTATAGACACAGGCTTCTCATCTACTTTAAGAAAAATGGGAAATGAGATGATAAAAAAAGAGATACTCACTTTGTTGCTAGAATGCGCTGAGAGAGTCACTATGAGTTCGTAGATACAAGGATATAGGCTGGCCCAAGGCCACAGGCTCAAGAGACAAAAGTACCCACAGGACAGAAATGAAGGCTGGTCCCAGGCTACAGGCACAGAATAGATTACCCTAGAGCAGAGATGAAGGCAAGGTTAGGGGTACCCATAAGATCAATTCATTCTGAAACTCCAAGGATGAATAAGGGGCCCCCTATTCACTCCGGTGTCTCCTCTCTTCTCAAATGGATAATCATGATGAGATGGGAGCAAGGTTAAGGGTACCAGGTAAGACCGGTTCACTCTGGAGCCCCAAGGATGAATGGGAGATACCCTGTTCAGGAAAGGATAATAGGGAAATAAGAGAGGACACTTTCTTTTTCCCTTTTTTTTCCTCCTCTATTTTCTCTTCACAGATGGATAATCATGTATTCATACCATGGGACATGCCCCTCGGATGCATCCTCAAGAAGTGAGGAAAGTTTGAACCCCAAACGCTAAAAAGGAAAAGGCTAATATTTTTCTGTAACACAGCCTGGGTTGAATAAAAGCTCCAGGACCAGTAATGTTGGCCAGAAAACAGAAGCATAAATTTTAATACAATCCATCAACTAGATTTGTTGTTTTGCTATCAACAGGGAAAATGAACAGAAATCCTTTATGTACAGGCCTTTGTGACCCTAAGAAACAACCATGGCCTTTGTCAGGCTTGTAAAATGGATCCAGTGATGATAGCGGCCATTGTCAGGTAGCTCCCTCCAGTTGGTTTGGGAGGCCTCTTATTGGGTTTACCCAGGGCTCAAGCCCCAGAGAAACCAAGGGCAGAGGTTGGGTCAAACCCCACTGCCCCTTCTACCCTTTACACCCAAGTCTCCCAGCCCTGGAGCCTTCCTCTTTCTATCCAGGGCCACCCTCTGGACACCACCCCCTTAAGTTATGCCCCCTTCAAGAGGTTAGCAGCCCAGTGGACCCACTAGAGTCCAGACTCCATTCACTATGCAAGACCTGAGCCAGATTAAGATGGAAGTAGGAAGTTTATGGAAGACCCTGAAAAATACATCAAAGAGTTCCGTAAACTGGGCTAAACATTTGAACTCACCTGGAGGGCCCTCTTAGTCATACTATGGCAAACTCTGTCTAAGGGAGAATATGACTCCATTACAGAGGTGACCCAGCAATTTATAAGTGCAATGCACATGACTGACTCTGGTGGCAGCACTGTGGGGGCCACCACAGTTCCCTAGGTTGACCCTAATTAGGGTTACCATACCCAGGGGGGTATATGGGCAAGGAACCACATGTTTCTCTGTCTGGTAGAAGGAATGAAAGCTAGCAAAACAGAGCCTATGAACTATAATAAATTGGCCTTAATAGATCAAAGCTCTCTTGAAAACCCCTAGAGAGGCTACAAGAGGCCCTAATGAAACATACTAACCTGGACCCAGACACACCAGAAAGACAACTGACCCTAAAGGACCATTTCCTAACTCAGGCAGCCCCAGATATTCAGAGGAAACTCCAAAAGCTAGCATTGGTACCCAACACCCCGGGCCTGACATTTTCAATATAGCTTCCTCAATCTTCTACAACCAAAACCAGGAGAAAGAGGAAAGAGCTCAGGAAAAGGGAGGCAAAAGGAAAAGTGGCAGCTCCAACTCTTGGCTGCACTACAAGTCTGCCAGCCCCCTCCAGGTTGCCCTCAGATTACCCTCTCAGGTAACTGCCATCAGCACAGGAGGGCAGGCCACTGGCAGGCAAACTGCCCCAATGAGACTGATGGAAAAAAGCTCCGCATGGCTTGCCCCTACTGCCACAAGTTTGGCCACTGGAAATGGGACTGCCCTGAGGACCGAAGGGACTCTGGGACAGAATCCCAACCCCTAATGGTCTTGAGCTGAAGGAGCCCTACACAGCAGCCAGCTCCCAGACTGAACATCACTGTTGAAGGGACAGACCCAAGGGCTGCTTTGGTCATGGCAGGTAGGACTATAAGTTTTCTTTTGGACATGGGAGCAACCTGCTCAATGCTTACCTCTTTTCCTGGGCAATTATCCTCCAAATACTCCCTGGTGCTGGGGCTAAATGGGGTGCCTATAACCTGAAGATTTATTCCTCCTCTGTGGTACCTGTGGGGGAGACTGTCTTTTCTCATTCAATTTTAGTGATGCCAGAATGTCCTATGCCCCTTTTGGGTAGAGATAGTTTATTTAGACTAGGGGCTTAGTTAACCTTTCCTCCAAGGCAACACCTCCTTTTCCAAATGCAATCTTATGCCTCAAGGAAACCACACACAGGATGAACTGCTGACAGACCTTTCCATTAATCCAGAGGTCTGGGCCACAGGAATATATGGAAAGGCCATAATGGCAATGCCCGTAGTAATTCACCTCAAGGATCTTTCTTGCTATTCTTTTCTTTTTTTTTTTTTTAAACTTTAAATATTTCCTTTTTATTTAGCTTTGGAGTACATCTTGGATATATGACACTTAAGCACATACCACCCAGATCCTTATTTCCTCTGACGGTTTTATCATAATAATTGCTCTGAGAGACTTTTCCAATGAAGTCTTAGAGTTACCACATCTCCGCTTATACTTTTCACCACTGAAAGATAGCTTTCTCCATATTCAATTTTAAAAACTCTTCTTTTTTTAATTTTTTTTTACTGTAACTTTATTTATTTATTTATTTATTTATTTATAATTTATTTATTATTATTATACTTTAAGTTGTAGGGTACATGTGCATAACGTGCAGGTTTGTTACATATGTATACTTGTGCCATGTTGCTGTGCTGCACCCATCAACTAGTCATTTACATCAGGTATAACTCCCAATGCAATCCCTCCCCCCTCCCCCCTCCCCATGATAGGCCCCGGTGTGTGATGTTCCCCTTCCTGAGTCCGAGTGATCTCATTGTTCAGTTCCCACCTATGAGTGAGAACATGCGGTGTTTGGTTTTCTGTTCTTGTGATAGTTTGCTAAGAATGATGGATTCCAGCTGCATCCAAGTCCCTACAAAGGACTCAAACTCATCCTTTTTTATGGCTGCATAGTATTCCATGGTGTATATGTGCCACATTTTCTTAATCCAATCTGTCACTGATGGACATTTGGGTTGATTTCAAGTCTTTGCTATTGTGAATAGTGCTGCAATAAACATACGTGTTCTTATAGAAGGCAGCTGGCCAAAGAGGGACTTTGGCTCCTAATTGAAAAATTTCTGTAACATGAATTATTAATAACTGATAACTTGCCCTGTAACACTTGCATCTTACCTGTTAAGAAGAGCAATGAGACCAGATGCAGTGGTTCACACCTATAATCCTAGCACTTTGGGAGGCTGAGCCAGGCAGATCACTTGAGGTCAGGAGTTTGAGACCAGCCTGGCCAATGTGGAAAAACCCCGTCTCTACTAAAAATACAAAAAAAAAAAAAAAAAAGAAAAAGAAAATAGCCAGGCATGGTGATGCATGCCTAAATCCCAGCTACTCGGGAGGCTGAGGCAGGAGAATCACTTGAACCTGGGAGGCAGAGGTTGCAGTGAGCCAAGATTGCGCCATTGCACTCCAGCCTGGGCAATAAGAGCAAAACTCCGTCTCAAAAAAAAAAAAAGAGCAATGACAAATACAGGTTAGTCCAGGACCTGCAAATCATAAATGAGGCAGTAGTCCCAATGGCCCCCAACCCATATGTATTAATAATTCTAGGAGAAGTACTTCCAGATCTCAGTTGTTTTCAGTCTTAGATCTCAAAGACTCTTTTGTATCTCCCTAGACTCATCTTCCCAATTTTATTTGCATTTGAGTAGGAGAATGAGAAAGCAAGGCATCAACAGCTCACCTGGAGAGTGCTTCCACGAGGTTTCACAGATAGTTCCCACTTGTTTGGGGAAGCCTTGGCTAGAGATTTGCAGGACCTGACTCTTGAGGTGGGCACATGGCTCCTACAGCATATGGATGACCTGTTAATCTGCTCCCCTGCAAGGCAGCTGGGAATCCAACATCTAGTCCAGACACTAAATTTACTGGCAGACAGAGGGTACAAGGTGTCCAAGGCTAAGACACAGCTTCTAAGACAAGAGGCCCAATACTTGGGGATAATCCTGACCACTGGAGAACATAAGTTCTCCCCAGAACGGATACAGGCCATCCTTAAAATACCTATCCCAGCCACCCAAAAGCAGCATCAGGCCTTTCTAGGTATCACAGGATATTGCAGACTTTGGATACTGGGACATGGTGGGACTTACATCAGGCTCTAAAAGAAGGGACTGATAGGGACCCACTTCTTTGGGTAAAGGATCAGGAGCAAGACTTTATACAGCTAAAAACTGCCCTCTCACAAGCCCCAGACCTTGGGCGACTTACACTAACCAACCCATTTCAACTTTTTGTCACTGAAAGGCAAGGTGTAGCCCTAGGAGTTCTAATTCAAACCATTGAGCCTATCAAATGTCCGGTAGGTTGCTTTTTAAACAACCTAGACCCAGTAGTGCAAATGTGGTCACACTTGTTGCAGTGGCCATCCTACTTGAGGAGGCCCTTAAAATCACCATGGGGCGGTCAGTCTGGCTCCTGACATCCCAGCAAATAGGCTCCTTATTGAACATAAAAGTGTCACAATGGCACACTTATAACAGGCTGCTAAAGTACCAAGTCTTGTTAGAAAATCCACAGGTAACAGTTGAGTGGTATTCCCCCCTTAACCCAACCTCCTTACTGCCACTACAAGGAGACTACAACTCAACACATTTATGTTGTGAGATACTTAACCAAATTTATGCCAGCTGGGAAGACTCAAAGACTCAGCCCCTAGATAATCCGGACGAAATATGGTTTTCAGATGAAAGTAGTTTCGTCTGGAATGGAACTAGATATGCAGGGTACACTATAGTGTCCCTTCACCCAGTTCTGGAGGCTAAAGCTCTGTTCCTGGGGAGCTCAGTGCAACTAGCCAAACTCATCGCACTAACCAGAGCCCTAAAACCAAGGAAAGAAAAAGAATAACTGTGTATACAGATTTTCTGGTGTCTCATGCCCACTTGGCTATCTGAAAGGAAAGGGGGGTACCTAACAGCTTGGGATACTCCTATTAAGTATGGGCCTCAAATCTTAGAGCTCCTAGAGGTTGTTCATTTGCCCTGGGAAGTGGCAGTAGTGCACTGTAAAGGACACCAGAAGGGTTTTGATGAAACTGCATAAAGAAAATGGTTAGCTGACCAAAAAGCTAAAGAGGCAGCTGTCTCAAAAAATACCTTCTTGGGGGCCTTGCTCCCCTCTCCCACCAATGAACTGCCCCCTCTCCAGTGCACTAAGGAAGAAATAGATTGGGTCACCCAACGTGGGTATAAAGAAGAAATCAGTGGTTGGTACAGGTTGGGAGGGTTTCTCTACCTAAAGCCTCCCAAAGAAAGTCATCAAGAGTTTCCACAACTCCTGTCGCCTTGGAAAGGACAGACTAGGGCAAATTTGTAAATGGGTATTAAGCATGGAAGGGACTAAATAAAACTATTCAACAGATTTGTCAAGCCTGCACCTTGTACACCATAAATAATCCCCTGGCAGAGAAGCCCCCTCCATTAATAAGTGCAATCCCAAGGAGAGGCACATACACTGGGGAGGACTGGCAGATGGACTTCACTCAGCTTCCCAAATGCTGCAGGAGCTGAGTGAAACTCAACTCCAGCCCATGAAGCCACCCTGCTCTGACAGCTAGCAAGAGGCCAAGACCCACAGAACAACCACCACTGCCCCTCTGGCAGCAGAAAGCAGTTACAGAAGACTGATCTTCGTCCATTTTCCCAAAGAATTGGGTCTTGCACTCTTGAGCAGGGAAATGTTAGAGTAGGTAGTTAGGCAGACATGAGCAGGGCACGAGGGTCCCTCCTCCCCACCAGGAATGTCAGGCAACTATCCGGTGATGGTCAGGCAGTTGTCAAACTGTCTCTCTAAAATAGTAATTAGTTGCAGCCGGCAACTAGACAGTCCTCCAACAGACAGAAAACACCTGAAGCTGGTGATCAGCGGCTTCCCAGTAAGATCTCAGGAATTGGGGCAAACGGGCTCAAGCATACACACTAAGCGGCAAAATGGTGGAGTTTAACTGGTATATGACCTTCACCTGGGAACACTCAGCTGGTAAGGGAAAAATGTCTCAAGTGAGCCCATGTACAACTTCCTAACACACTGCGCATGCGGCCCCTCCCAAGTGCTGGCAGACCAGTGCACGGAGGACAGGCTGCCCCGAAGGAAAAATCAAAGGAAGAGAGATGCAAAACCCCAGACGCGTGCCAACGTATAAAACCCCAAGTCCAGGGCCGGATGGGGCACTTGGATCTCTCAGGTCACCCACTTGGCCCTCTTCCAAGTGTATTTTACTTCCTTTCACTCCTTCTCTAAAACTTGCCTCTGTTTCACCCTCTGCCTTATGCCCCTCAGTTGAATTCTTTCCTTTGAGGAGGCCAGAATCGAGTAGCTGCAGACCCATACAGATTCGGTGCTACTAACAAGTCAACATTAGCATACAAAAAACATAGCACTTGGAAGATTCCAAGAATTTTAGGAGTTGTATGCCAGGAAATGGGGATGCAGACCAAATATCTATTGCGTAATGTCACAGTCACTCTCTCTGTAAGTCAAGTAGTTCCCTGGGATAGTAAAGACTGTTTCATGAACAATATTAGACCCTGTGGTCAGATAAGTTTTGAAAACGGGACTGGATGAAGACAAAAAACGAAGTCCTATACCACAGGACTCTGGGGAACCTCCAAATGTTTAAAAATGAGCCCCTGGTTGCAACCTTTTCCAGGAAGTCCAGGAAGCAATTGCAGCTGGAGATTTGCCATTTCACAATTGTGAGGCAGTTACAAGATAGTAAGGGATGGGGACTTCAATTCACCTTTGGGCAAAATGTTTCTTTATCTTGGAAAAAAGCACTGAAATGGGCCTCTTTGTGCCCATTTTCTGTTTCATACTTAAAAACAGAGTTTGAAGAATAGAAACTGTTTGGTAATAGAAAAGTTGTATTTGGTTAAATCACAGCTGTTTATCATTCAATAAATATTTATGGAGCACTCCAGGTATTATTCTAGATCAGGGGTTGACAAAATTTATATTAAAGAGCCAGAGGTAAGTATTTTAAACTTTGTGGCTCATATGGTCTCAGTTGCAACTGCTTACATCTGTCATTATGGTGCAAAAGCAGCCATAGACAATACATAGGTAATGGACATGGCCATGTTTCAACATAACTTTATTGACAAAAACCAGCAGCAGGTCAGATATGGCCATTTGCTGACTCCTGGCTTAGATGCCTGGGCTACAGCAGTGGACTGAATGGACAAAAATCTTTGTTCTCATGGAGCTTATATTCTAGAGGAGGGAGATAATAAGCATGATAAAGAGATAATTTAAATGTTAAGTTAGAAGGTGACAGATACTATGGGGGAAAAAGAAACCATAGAAAAGGAATTGCAAGGCTAGGATTGGGGGTTGGGTGGGAAGAAAAAGTCTCTCTTAGAATGTGACATTTTGGCTGAGTATGGTGACTCACACCTGTAATCCTAGCATTTTGGGAGGCCTCGGTGGGAAGATCATTTGAGTTCAGGGGTTCAAGACCAGCCTAGGAAACATAGCAAGACCCTGTCTCTGTTTTTTTTTTTTTTTTTTTTTTTTTAATGTTCAAAAACTAAAAAAAAAAAGAGAGAGAGAGAGAGAAGGTGACATTTTAGCAAACTTGAAGGAGGTGAGTATGGCAATTTTAAAACATGTTCACAAGCATGTCTTTGACATTACTCTCACCCAGAGGTAGTGGTAGTGAGTGGGAGGATTCTATGTCTTCTCCCCTTGAATCTTGGCTGACCTTTGTGAATTGCTTGTAACCTAAAGAATGCAGCAAAAGTGATGCTATGGAACTTCTGAGGCTGGGTGGGAATAGACAGTGCAGTCTCCACCTGGTTCCCTTGGGATTGTTCTCTGTGGGAGCCAGATGCCATGTAAGAAATCTGATTCACTGAGAAATCCCTGCTGGACAGTCCACATCTATAGCCCAGTGGAGCTCCCAGCCGACACCAGTGTCATCTGCCAGCTGTGTGATTGCACCATCTTGAACGTCCTACCCAGTCAAGCCATGAGATGATGGCAGCTTCAGCCGACATCTGACTGCAACTGTGTGAGTGATCCTAGGTGGGAAGTGCCCTGCTGAGCTCTTCCTGTATTCCTGACCCACAAAATCCATGAGCAATACACAAATACAATGATAGCTTTAAGCTGCTAAGTTTCAGGATAATTTGTTAGGCAGAAATGGTATCTGAAATAGAAATCTGCTACAAAAAGCAGACTGGGAAGAGTGAACTGTGTCAGATTGTATTTTCCAAAGATGGTCACAGTATGATTTCCCATCCCATGTGTTTTTCCACAATGTGACCTTGCCACTCCCCCATCAAGAGGCAGAGTCTAATTCCCCTCACCTTGATTCTGAGTCGCTGGCAACTGCTTCCACCAATATGGAATGCAGAAGCGACACTGTGTGTTTTCCAAGGCTGAGTCACGAAAAATGATGCAGTTGGAGCTTTGAACTTTCACATAAGAAGTCTAACTACCCTGAGGCAGTCATGCCACGAGGAAGGCCACATAGTGAGGTGGATACGGAGCAAGCCTTGGGGATAACTGGAGAAATAATTTTAGGCAGAAAGAACAACCAGCGCAAAGGCTCTGAGTCAAGACCTGGGCCTAGTGTGTTTGAGGAGCCACAAGGAGGCCAGTGTGGCCAGAGGAGAAAAGATTGTAGGGGAAGGGAAGAAGCAGGGAGCCAGCTATGAGAGTTGCAGGTGAGTCAGTGTGGTCGGTCACAGAAGAGATGGGGGTGAGAAGTGGTTGGATTAAAAGGCAGAACTGAGAAGACTCGATCATAATATGAACTGGTCATAAACATTGAGAGAAACAAAGGAACCAAAGATGATTCCTAGCTTTTTGGCCAATGGAAGAATTGAATTAGCAAAATCAGAAATAGTGAAGACTGTAGAAGCAGATGTGGGGTTGTATGTAGGGGGCAGGTCAAGAGCTGGGTTTTAGACATAGATTTCAGATGCTGATTAGACATCCAAGTGGAGGTGTCTGGCAGGCAGAAGTTATCACCAGAAAAGGGGTCTTGTCCCAGACCCCAAGAGTGGGTTCTTGGATCTTACACAGGAAACAATTCAGGGCGAGTCACAGAGTATACTGAAGTTAAGTTTATTAGAGGCTACTCAATTACAGAGTAGGGCGTCCTCAGAAAGCAAGAGGAGGAATGCACTACCTTAAATGTAGTGCTGGCTTATATAAGTTATTAAGAATAGTGTACTGTATCACGAAGGCCTGTGATCAGCTTGTGACAGTCTATTAGTATTGTTACTTTCCTGTTACTATTATCTTTAAAGCAAAACCTCTTCTTAAACTAAAAATGCTTTTTGTTCTTAAAGCATTGGGACGTTTCCATAAGTTCTGGGTCTTTATTTAGTTAACACTATTAACTAATTCCCTCAACCACGAACATCTTGTGACCAAGGGTGCCCAGCTCCCTGGAAATGTAACTCAGCAGGTTTGGCTTTATCCTGGCTTTATTAAAGATGGAATCACTCTGGTTAGGACGCCTCGGACCAAGCTGCATGAGTCCACATGCAGGGGAGAAGTTTGAGCTGCTGCAGATATAAATGTGGGTGTCATCAACATACAGTTGGTTTAAAGCAATGACTTTCAGTTTGATCTCAGATCCCTTTAAAAAATTGTTTTTATTGGCCCGGCGCGGTGGCTCACATCTGTAATCCCAGCAATTTGGGAGGCTGAGGCGGGCGGATCATGAGGTCAGGAGATGGAGACCATCCTGGCTAACACGGTGAAAACCTGTCTCTACTAAAAATGCAAAAAATTAGCCAGGAGTGGAGGTGGGCGCCTGTAGTCCCAGCTACTCGGGAGGCTGAGGCAGGAGAATAGTGTGAGCCCAGGAGGCAGAGCTTGCAGTTAGCCAAGATCGTGCCACTGCGCTCCAGACTGGGCAACAGAGCGAGACTCTGTCTCAAAGAAAAAAAAAATTGTTTTTATCATAGTAAAAACATCTAACATTAAATTTATTATCTAACAAAATAAATGTATCATCTTAATCATTTTTAAGTGTACAGTTCAGTAATGTTGAGTATATTCACATTATTGTACAACAGATCTCTAGAACGTTTTCATCTTGCAACACTGAAACTCAATACTCATTAGACACTGCCTCCCCTCCCCCAAGCCCTGGGTAACCACCTTACTACTTTCTGTTTCTATGATTTTAACTACTTTATCATGAAGGAAATGAAAATACTTTGAAATCATCTTTGCAAAAATTATAACAGTGAGAAAATTATGACAGTGAAAGAGATCTAACCTAACTGATCCATCTTGCTTCTAACCTTCAAAGCTGCCCTTGTTCATTCCTGGGCATAGGTCAAGCTAACTTTGGAAGGAATTTAGTTTATAGTTTAACTTTGAAACAAAGATAGTAATAGCTCCTCCCCAGAACAAATCCCCTCCTTGCCTGGGGGTCAAACTGCTTTTGTAAAACTCACAAATTAGCCACAAGATTAGCAATTATAACTCAGGGATCACGAGGCCAGAGGCCACAAGATCACTAACCTCCGATTGCTAATGTGGGTAACATTACTATTGTAAAACCTAAGATTAGTGTTTGAGGTATTTTTCAGACCCTGCATTCAAGTGGATCAGGGTGCCACCTGGAACAGTAAACTGACCCATTGGGTCTCTGGCCCCTATCCAGAAACTGACTCAGTGCAAGAGGAAAGTTTTGACTCCCTGTGATTTTATCCCTTACCCAACCAATCAGTATTTTCCCTTCCTAGCTTTCCTGCCCACCAAACTATCTTTAAAAACCCTAGCCTCGGCTGAGTGCAGCGGCTCATGCCTCTAATCCCAGCACTTTGGGAGGCAGAGGCAGGCGGATCATGAGGTCAGGAGTTCAAGACCAGCCTGGCCAATATGGTGAAACCCCGTCTTTACTAAAAATACAAAAAGTAGCTGGGTGTGGTGGCACGTGCCTGTAGTCCCAGCTACTCGGGAGGCTGAGCAGAAGAATCACTTGAACCTGGGAGGTGGAGGTTGCAGTGAGCCGAGATCGCGCCACTGCACTCTGGCCTAGGTGACAGAGTGAGACTCTGTCTCAAGAAAACAAAAAACAAAAACCCTAGCCTCTAAATTTGCAGAAAGGTTGATTTGAGTAACAACAAAACTCTTGTCTCCTGTTTAGCTGGCTCTATATGGATTAAACTCTTTCTCTACTGCAATTTCTTTATCTTGATAAATTTGCTCTATCTTGGCAGTGGGCAAGAATAACACATTGGGCAGTTACAATTTTACTCCAAAAATATATTTCTTTGACGTATTTTGAAACGGCTGCCACTTGGCCATCCTGAGAGAAGTGGCTTTGCAAAGCTGTCTTAAGGGGGGAAAATTTGCATCTGTAGAGACTCTTCATTAATGCATCCATGCCCCTTCCCCTTTCTATGCCTTTCCCCAGACCCAGGAGAGATTGAGAGTCTGACACCTTTAACAATCTGAAAAGAAACATTTATTATCTGATATGGTTTGGCTGTGTCCCCACCCAAATCTCATCTTGAATTGTAGTTCCCATAATCCCCCTGTGTCGTAGGAAGGACCCAGTGGGAGGAAATTGAATCATGGGAGCAGTTACCCCCATGCTGTTCTCATGATAGTGAGTGAGTTCTCATGACATCTGATGGGTTTTTTTTTTTTTTTTTTTTTTGAGATAGAGTCTCACTGTGTTGCCCAGGTTGGAGTGCAGTGGCACCATCTCCGCTCATGGCAAGCTCCGCCTCCCAGGTTCACACCATTCTCCTGCCTCAGCCTCCCAAGTAGCTGGGA
Organism: Macaca thibetana thibetana; assembly: GCF_024542745.1. Classification (NCBI taxonomy): domain Eukaryota; kingdom Metazoa; phylum Chordata; class Mammalia; order Primates; family Cercopithecidae; genus Macaca; species Macaca thibetana. The sequence goes on from NC_065579.1 coordinate 100,248,676, forward strand.
CTACAGGTGCCCACCACCACGCCTGGCTAATTTTTTGTATTTTTAGTAGAGGTGGGGTTTCACCGTGTTAGCCAGGATGGTCTCAATCTCCTGGCCTCATGATCCACCCACCCCAGCCTCCCAAAGTGCTGGGATTACAGGCGTGAGCCACCACGCCCTACCGAGATATGATGGTTTTGTAAGTGTCTGGCATTTCCCCTACTGGCACTCATTCTCTCTCCTGTTACCCTGTGAAGAGGTGCCTTCTGCCATGATTGTAAGTTTCTTGAGGCCTCCCCAGCTATGTTGAACTGTGAGCCAATTAAAACTCTTTTCTTTATAGATTACCCAGTTTTGGGTATTTCTCCATAGCAGTGTGACAATGGACTAATACAGTAAATTGATACCAAAGCAATGGGATGCTACTATAAGGATACCTGAAACTGTGGAAGTGACTTTGGAAACTAGGTAACAGGCAGAGTTTGGGACAGTTTGGAGGGCTCAGAAGAAGACAGGAAGATGTGGGAAAGTTTGGAACTTCCTAGACACTTGTCAAATGCCTTTGACCAAAATGCTGATAGTGATACAGACAATGAAGTCCAGGCTGAGGCAGTCTCAGATGGAGATGAGGAAGTTGTTGGGAACTGGAATAAAGGTGACTCTTGCTATGATTTAGCAAAGAGATTGGTGGCATTTTGCCCCTGCCCTAGAGGTCTGTGGAACTTTGAGCTTGAGAGTTATGATTTAGGGCATCTGGTAAAAGAAATTTCTAAGCAGCAAAGCATTCAAGAGGTGACTTGGATTCTCTTAAAAGCATTCAGTTTTATGCATTCACAAATATATGGTTTAGAATTGGAACTTATGTTTAAAAGGGAAGCAAAGCATAAAAGTTTGGAAAATTTGTAGCCTGATGATGTGATAGAATAGCAAACCTATTTTCTGAGGAGAAATTCAGGCCTGCTGCAGAAATTTGCATAAGTAATGAGGAGCCAAATTTTAATTGCCAAGACAATGGAGAAAATGTCTCCAGGGCATGTCAGAGGTCTTCATGGTACCCCTTCCCATCACAGATCTGGAGGCCTAGGAGGAAAAAATGGTTCAGTGGGCTGGGCCCAGGGCCCTGCTGCTTTGAGCAGTCTTGGAACTTGGTGCCCTGCATCCCAGCCATGGCTAAAAGGGGCCAATATACAGCTCAGGCCATTGCTCCAGAGGGCACAAGCCCCAAACCTTCAAAGTTTACTTGTGGTGTTGGGCCTGTGGGTGCACAGAAGTCAAGGATTGAGTTTTGGGACCCTCTGCCTAGATTTCAGAGGATGTATGGAAAAACGCTTATGTTCAGGCAGAAGTCTGCTGCACAGGCAGAACCCTCATTGAGAACCTCTGCTAAGGCAGCATGGAAGAGAAATGTAGGGTTGGAGCCCCCACATAGCATCACCACTGGGGAACTGACTAGTGGAGCTGTGAGAAGAGGGTCACCACCCTCCAGAACCCAGAATGGTAGACTCACCGACAGCTTGCATTGTGCACCCGGAAAAGCTGCAGGCACTCAATGCCAGCCAGTGAAAGCAGCTGGGAGAGGGGCTGTACCCTGCAAAACTACAGGGGTGGAGCTGCCCAAGGCCATGGGAGCCCACTTGTTGCATCAGCATGACCTGGATATAAGACATTTAGTCAAAGGAGATCCTTTTGGAACTTTAAGGTTTAATGACTGCCTTATTGGATTTTGGACTTGCATGGGGCCTATAGCCCCTTTGTTTGGGCCAATTTCTCCCATTTAAAATGGGTGCATTTACCCAATGCCTGTATCCCCATTGTATCTAAGACATTAACTAACTTGCTTTCGATTTTACAGGTTCATGGGCAGAAAGCACTTGTCTTGTCTCAGATGAGACTTTGGACTTGAACTTTTGGGTTAATGCTGGAATGAACTAAGACTTTGGGGTAATGTTGGAAAGGCATAATTGTGTTTTGAAATGTGAGGACATGAAATTTGGGAGGTGCCAGGATGGAATGCTGTGGTTTGGTTGTGTTCCTACCCAAATCTCATCTTGAATTGTAGTTCCCATAACCTCCATGTGTCATGGGAAGGACCTGGTGGGAGGTAATTGAATCATGGGGGCAGTTTCTCCCATCCTGTTCTTCTGATAGTGAGTGAGTTCTCATGAGATCTGATGGTTTTATAAGCATCTGTCATTTTCCCTGCTGGCACTCATTCTCTATCCTGCTGCCCTGTGAAGAGATGCCTTCCACTATGTTGTAAATTTCCTGAGGCTTCCCCCACCATGCTGAACTGTGAGTCAATTAATCTTTTCTTTATAAATCACACAGTGTTGGATATTTTTTCATAGCAGAGTGAGAACAGACTAATATACTGTCTATTCTTTCTGAGGGAGGCTTCACTTACATAACAAGGCCACCTTTGCTAGCCAAGCCTCTTCTTTCCCTCCAATAGCCTGTTTTACCAGAACCTAAGCTCTCATTTTTCTGTAACCTCAAAAATAGTATAAAAGTTTCTGTAACTCACTGGGAAGTTGGATCTTCATTCTTAAGGCTCTTGTGTATGTGTGTTAAATAAATCTGTATGCCTTTTCTCTTATTAATCAATGTGCCTCATGTCAGTGATTTCTAGTGAACCTTTAAGGAGCTAGAGGCCTATTGTCTCCACAATGTGTTTTATATTGTAATCAGTAAAAGGGTTCAGCTGCCCACCACTTGCAGAAATAAGTTGAAATAGTAACAAGTTGTGATAAAAAAAAAAAGAGAGAGAGAGAACAAGATTTTTATGTGCTAGCAAGGGGAAGAGCAGAAAGCAATTTCACTCTTCAGTTTGTGGAGGGAATGCAGGAGTTTTTAAAGAAAGGGCTTAGAATGCACAAGAGGCATGTTGGGGGTGGGTACTAGGAGGTGTTAAGTGGTGCAACTTACTCCAGTGGATCATCTCGAATTATTATTCCATTTGGCGAAGGAGCTGGTACCATTGTGGATCCTACCAGGTTATAAATGAACTGCAGTTAATCCTGTAGTCATTTTTTAGCTCTGAGTGGGTGCCTTAAAGCAACCTTTTGTTGGAGAGATAATTCAGGAGATGTTTGATCCCTATCAGGATCTGACCCCTGAAGGTTCTAAGGAAATATATGACCAGATAAGTGAGTACAGTGTGAGTATGGTGTTAAGCAACACGCATCTAGGTAAATAAATGTGCACAAGGCATGGGAGCACAGTATGGGGGGAAAAAAAAGGAACTAGAGAGTCACAGCACATCCCAAGGCTGTATTTCAAGAAGAAGGGAAACACATATGCAGTTTGTCTCAAAATTGTATCTTGAGTTTGGTGGGGAAGAAGGAAAGGAGAAAATAAAAAACGTTTTAAAACAGTTTGAGGCTAAGCTGCTAAGCTGCTTTGTTACAATATGAGTAGATTCACATAGTATTTGACCTTTTGTGACTATGACTTATTTTTCTTAGTATAATGCCTGATGTCCTTGAGGTTCATTCAGATGTAGCATGTGACAGGATTTTCTTCTTTTTCAAGGCTGCAAATATTCCCTCATGTGCACATGCCACATTTTCTTCATACATCCATTGACAGACATCTGGGTTGCCTGCACCTCTGGGCTATTGTGAATAATGCTGAGGTAAACAGGTACAAATACCTTCTTGAAATACTGCTTTGATTATTTTTGGTTATATATTCAGGAGTGGGATTGCTGGATCATATGTATAAACCAGAAACACAATTCTAAGCCCCCAAGCATAGGGGCCATGTAATCCTGTAATTCTAGTTTTTTGGGAGCCTGAGGCCAGTGAGTTGCCTGAGCCTAATAGTTCAAGACCAGCCGGGGCAACATGGTGAAACCCCATCTCTACCAAAACAACAACAACAACAACAACAACAACAACCCCACAAATAATTGGCCAGAGACCCTGTCTCCGTTAAAAAAAAAAAAAAAAAAAGGTTCCTGGCAATGAGTCTGGAGTCTAGGCCTTAGACACTACCAGATGCCTTCTCTGTGAGATTCTTTACTTTGGTTAATCCCATGCTTCAGTAAAATTTGAGAATTAAGAGGTCGGGGACAGGTGCTGTGGTTCACGCCTATAATCCCAGCACTTTGGGAGGCCGAGGTGGGCGGATGACTTGAGGTCAGGAGTTTGAGACCAGCCTGGCCAACGTGGTGAAACCCCATCTCTACTAAAAATACAAAAATTAGCCAGATGTGGTGGCTAGTGCCTGTAATCCTAGGTACTTGGGAGGCTGAGGCACGATAATCACTTGAACCTGGGAGGTGGAGATTGCAGTGAGCTGAGATCGTGCCACTGCACTTCAGCCTGGGCAACAGAGTGAGACTTTGTCTCAAAAAAAAAAAAAAAAAAAAAAAAAAAAAAAAAAAAAAAAAAAAAAAGAGGTTGGGCTTGGGATAGAGTGGCAACGAGAAGGATGAATCCCTCTTCCTTCATCCTTGTCCCAGTTCCTCCAAGCCAGACTGGTGGAAGGAGGCAATGGCCTGAGGGAGGCAGCATAAGCTGGAGTTGCAGGAGGAGACTGGAGAAAACTCATTGCAGTGGCCTGGCAGAGGGACAGTGGAGAGGTGACTTCATGAGAGGACTGGGTGGAAGAGCTCAGCAGCCATGGTCCTCAGTTCACACTGACAGCATCTCTGTGAGGCTGAGTCAAGCAGAGTAGCAGGTGGGGCTTGGCATCACCACTTTCGGGTCACCCTTCCTCATGAAGTAGCCTCAGGCAGCGCTGGGAATCTCCACAATGGAGAAAAGGCAGATGTCATTTCTACAACTGAATCACCCCAGGAACCTCTGGTCATGAACCATGTTAAGGATTAGTGTTCCAGGAAACACGCTGGCACATGCAGATGAAAACCAGAGGAGATAGAAGGGACCAGTGTCAGTATGTTGGTTCACTGGTTCTCACTGGGGTCATCAGAATCACTTGGGAAGGAACTTAAAAATATAGTTGCCTGGGCCCATCCAGACTTAACAAAAAATACATGTCCTGGAGCCTTACCCTCTGCAGCATTCTGATTTAGTAGGTCTAGACAGGTTCAGGGCATCTGTAGTTTTAAGTACCTTTTCAGGCGATACTGTCATGCACTCTCGGTAGAAACCCTCTGATCTAATTCCTTGTATTACACATGAAGAAGCCAAGGTCTAGAAATGTCAATAGGGTTATGAAAGGAGGCAAGGTGCTAGTTGAAAGCTTAGGTTTGAGTCCTGACTATGTGACTGGATAATTTGTTTAATCCCTCCATGCTTCACCATCCTCATCTAGAAGAAGGGGCAATAACAGCAATTCCAAATGGTTTTGTGAGCATTAAATGAGCTAAGGCAATCCAAGCCCTCTACCATGGTGCCTGATGTAAAGCTTCTGCTAAACAGTTGCTGGCTACATTGTCATATCATCAGCAGCAGCAGCATTGTCATCATTATCGCCACCACCACCACCACTGTCATCGTTATTGTCACTATCACCACCCCCCCATCATCATCATTTTCATCATTACTATTTCCAAAAGTGCCCCCCAGTCAGCTAGTGGCAGAGCTGGGACTACAATTCTGGTCTTCAGACTCCAAATTCAGTGACCTTTCCACTACTGAAGCTTCTAAATTCTCAACACAAACAAGTATTTCCTTGGCCAAGACTGTGTAACAAAGTCTTTTTTTTTCTGAGTGGAAAATAAATTTCTCTTATTTTCTCATTTATTTCCTTTTTTTTTTTTGGCCGTGGGGGTGGGAATGGAGTCTTGCTCTGTTACCCAGGCTGGAGTGCAGTGGTGTGACTTAGCTCACTGCACCTCCGCTTCCCAGGTTCAAGTGATTCTCCTGCCTCAGCCTCCCGAGTAGCTCGGATTACAGGTGCCCGCCACCACACCTAGCTAATTTTTGTATTTTTAGTAGAGATGGGGTTTCACCATGTTGGCCAGGCTGGTCTTGAACTCTTGACCTCGTGATCTACCTGCCTCAGCTTCCCAAAGTGCTGGGATTACAGGTGTGAGCCACTGCACCCAGCCCAAGTTCTTTTATTTTCAAACTGGCTCCTGACACTCAGAATAAAGGAAATTAACTCCATCTAAGACATGAGAAGAAATTGAAAAAGGCTCTTTGGAAAAACTCAGCTTTGCTACCAAGAGATAACTTTTGGTAAGTAAATGGCTGCTAAGAAGGAAATTCTCAATAGTACTATTGTAGAAAATTGAGCCCACCATTTTCCAAGTGCTTTACTGTCTCTTGAGTAGTTCTGTTGATGTGGGCAGGGAGCAGTACTACTGATGGGAGCAATTTGGGGTGGGGTTTGATCCTATCACTTGTCAAAGGCTTATCCTAAAATGTTTTTGGTGTGCCTAGTGGTGTCACACCTCTGACCTCCTATCTTAGTGGCTTAGACTCTACAAGGCTGAGCAGTAGAAAACCCAGTAACCATTTTCACACTTGTAGTGGCTGTCAGCTGATCCTGTGGCTGACCTCTCCCTGCTTGGGGGGATTCCTCACCACATGAGTCTTGGTGGGAGGCAGAGCCCACTTCTGTAGGAGCTAAGGAAGCCTGGGCGCCCTTTCCTAGCTCCCTTGAGGTCAGAGAGTGGGCGTGTGGCCTTCGCTCACTCTGTGAGCCTTGTGTACCTGTTTTTTGTAATGTGGGTGGGAGCAGTCTTTCTAGAGTCACTGTAACCTCTAGCTTCTGGGGTTGTTGTGCCAGAGACCACCTCCCTTTGTTCTAGCTGTTTCTCCTGCCTTCTCACCAGTTTTGTGAGCTACCCAACAGCTTTTCTCTTTCTTTGAGTATGACCTTTTCTTATATGTCATTTCTCCCCAATTTTAATGTATAATTACACACATTTTTCTTTTTTTAATTTTTTGCCGAATCATTTGTGATGTAGCTGCAGACATCATGACACTGTACCCTGATGCATCTCTGATGCAATTACAATGAAATCATGTCCAGTATGTTTTCCACATATTTTCTTCTGCCATGGCAACTAGAGGCAATTTCTGTTGCTTATGGTTAAGAGTCCTGATGGACATATCATTTGGGAAATTGGCAAGATGTGATGGAAAGAGTAGGTGTTTGAGTACAATACGGACCTGAGTTGAAAATCCCTAATTTGGCTTTAACTTAACAAAGTCATTTATCTCTCCAAGCCCCCCTTTTCTCATCTGGATAGACACAATGCCTACCTTGTAAAATTGTGAGAATGTGGCATAATGTGTGCAAGGGACATAGCATAGTTTCTAGCACCCAGCACTTGCTCAATAAATATTCATTAAGTGAATGATTGAATGAATAAAGATACTAGGTCAGTGGTTGTCAAACGTGGCTGTACATTAGAACCACCAGGTTAAAAACATCCTGAGGCCAGCCTGCACCCTAGAACAACTGCATCAGAACCTTTGGGGTACAAACTCAGACAATAGTTTTTTTTTTTTTAGATGGAGTCTCGCTCTGTCACCAGGCCGGAATGCAGTGGCACAATCTCAGCTCATTGCAACCTCTGCCGCAGCCTCCCTAGTAGCTGGGACTATAGGCACATGCCACCACACCCAACTAATTTTTGTATTTTTAGTAGAGATGGAGTTTCACCATGTTGGTCAGGATGGTCTCGATCTATTGATCTCATGATTCACCCGCCTCGGCCTCCCAAAGTGCTAGGATTAGAGGCATAAGCCACGGAACCTGGCCAACATTAGTATTTGTTAAGCTCCCCGTGTGATCTAACATGTAGCCTTGGATGTTGGAGTGTGACCTGTTCTGGTCCCTTGTGTCCTCCTTAGTCAAACTGGAGAAAACAGAAACCTCATAAGGTGGCTGTCAGATGTGAAAATGTATAGACCTAATACATAGTAGGTCTCAGTAAACACCAGCTTCCAATCTCCTCTGCATGTCTTCAGTTAGGTGTAGCCTTCTGTGTAGGTGCAGGAGACACTGAAACATCATGGAAGGTTTGGAGGTGCACTGGGATTCCCCTCCCACCCACCGAAATTTGTGTCCTGTATTAGTTTGCTCTGGCTGCCATTAACCAAGTTCCATGACTGGATGGCTCGAATGAAAGAAATATACTGTCTCACAGTTCTGGAGACTGGAAGTCTGAGATCGAGGTGTTAGGTTGGTTCCTTCTGGGGCTGTAAGGGAGAATCTGCTCCATGCCTTTCTCCTTGCTTCTAGTCTGCTGGCAGTCTTTGGTGTTTTTTTGGCTTGTGGCAGCATAACTCTAGTCTTCACATGATATTCTCCTGTGTCTGTGTCCAAATTTACCCTTTTTGCGAGGACACCAGCCATATTGAATTATAAACTCAGCTTCCCTTAGCATAATCTCATTTTATATGATCTGCAATAATCCTATTTCCAAATAAGGTCATATTCAGAGAGACTGTGGGTTAGGAGTTGAACATATGAATCTGGGAGCAGAGGACGACACAATTCAACCTGTAACCTTTTGTGGAAGGGCCAGTGGAGGTGTGGGAGGGGTTGCAGCAACCCCACATCTATGATCTGGGCTGGCCTCAAGGTAGAGAGCAAAGCTCTGTGCTCAGAATAAGTTGAAGTGTTAGAATAATCCCTCTTACCCTTCCCAAACTTCCCTGAAACCCCCAAATATCTCCCACCAAGTTTTCAGCATGCCTGAAATTTCTAGCCAATAATAGTATCATACTTTCTGACTGTAGGACTGTATTTCTGAAAGGTCCTTGTTCAGACCCAAATATTTTATAATACAGAAAAAAAAAAAAAAAAAAAAAAAAAAAAAGCCTTGGACTTGGAGACAGAAGACTTGGGTGTCAAGCCAGGGGAGAGATGGGGACAGGAAACTGAGCCACAGAGCATTCAAGATAGACTTGGTCTCCTGGAAAGTTTCACCTAAGGTCTAAATTGAGCCAGTTTCCCACCACCCTGACTCACACAGGCCTTTTTTCCACACTTTGTTCTCCAATCCTGAATCCCTAACCCAGATCCTCCATAAGGAGAAGACTTTTAAGAACCTATACACCCTTGGTAGAAATGAGGGGACATAATCAATGCTACGGGCTGAGTGTTTGCCACCCAGTTTATGGTATTTGTCATAGCAGCCCAAACTGACTAAGACAGCCAGCCAAAGGTAAGACAATACATGCTAATCTTTTACTTATTCATATAACACAGTGAAGCTTTCTTTTTAAATGAAATGATGCATAATAATTCATACTTATCTAGGACAGAATGATCTACAAAGTAAGTACTTTTACATACATGACTTCATGCACACCCTCATAGTGTGGGTGAGTCTGTTATTGGCTTCTCTACAGTTTATAGATGAGGAAACTGAGCCTTGAGAGGCCCAAGGTCACAGTGGGAAAGAGCTTGGACTTGGAGTTTAGATCCAGGGCTCAAATGCCATTCAACTCCACAGACAGTTTACTTTGGACATCTTTAGACCAGGTTTCCATGTTTGTGGACTTCTTTGTGCCATCACAGATGGTTGCACAAATGAAAGCTGTGAAAAGTTCAACGAAGCTTAATTCCAAACAAAACAAATGATGTTTGGGCTGGTGGGCCCTAGACAAGTTCACAGGAAGCTCATGGGGTGAGTACCTGGTGTCGACCAGAAGATGAGATGTAGGCAAGTGTAGTAAGAGGAAACAGAAGTAGAAAAAAGCCAAAAGATGGTCTCCTGTTAACTCACTCAACCAACCACAAACATTGCCAGGCACCGAGGGAGATGGCAGGAACTGGGTTTGTGCTTTTGAGAGATTTCCACTCCAGTTGAGGCCATTGGCGGTCTGGGGCTGGCCTGAGCTTGGAGACATGCTCTGCTCAGAGATCAGTGAGGTTCCTCTCTTCTGGATTCTGTCTGAGGGAATGTGGAGATGTAAATGCTGTAGAACCACTGTGGGTTTTCTGTGTTCCAGGCGTGGTTAGAGGTCTGCAGCCCTGTGTCCAGGACACCTCTGTTTGGAGGGAGAGATAGGCCTGCAAGAGTCCAGTTGAGATTGAGCAGTGGTTTCCGTGGGTGGAGGGAGGGGAAGCCCAGGAGGTGGTGACTAGTGGAGGTTGTGGTCAGGCACAGACAGCGTGGCTTGTGGCGTGCAACTCTCTGGCAGCTCCTTTTCAGCAGTCTCATCCGCCACTCCCTCGCTGACTGGGTTATTCTTCTATCTTCCCATTCATACTTCTCTTTGTGCCTCTTCCCTTGGGTTCTTGAGGAGCTAGATTAGGGGAAGACTCCTGATTAAAGACTGCCCTGGGAGCCAGTCTATTAGAGATGCCAAAATATCACCGGAAGTATAAAGAGTCAGATATGAAACGCTCCCAGGGAGATGGCTGGATGTGCTGAAAGAAATACAAGATAAGCATCTTGGGATAGGTAGGAATGGGATGGCATGGGGAGAGGATGAAGAGAGCCTCTCAAGGGGCCTCAACCTCCAAACCTGCCTTCTAAGAAGGGTGGGTTCAAAGCCCAAGGTGCTTTGGTTTTGCCAAGTGGGTATGTGAGTCGGAGTCCTTTGCCTTTTTGCTCCCTGGCTCAGCCTGCCCTCTGAATAAAAGTTGAACAAAATGTTAAGAATCAGTGTGAAAGTGTGTTTGAAAGATTAGGCCAACTAGAAACCCATAGGCTTAGCTCTGATTCCACAAACTATCTAATTATCTCTTCCTTATCCTGTTTCTCCCATCAGTGGTGAGTAGTGGCCCCACCTGTAGGCTGGCAGGTCCATGGGAGCCCCTTCCCTTCACTGGTATGCCATCCAGCCCTGTCCAGCAGTTGCTACTGGCCTCATTATTAAAACTAGCCCTGGATCTTCCCTAGACCAATCAAACTCCTCCAGATCTACTCCCCCATTGGCAAATAGATCATTGAAGTTGCATCTGGAACTGAAGGGGAAATGCCTTACAAGCTCTCTCCAGGTTGGCCATAGGGCTATATTGGTATCTACTAAGGGCTATATTGGTATCTACTTTATTCAATAACAAGATATTGAGTGTCTTCTGTGTGCAAATCCCTGCTCAAGGGACGGTAGAAGACTCTGGACTCATTTTTTTAAAAAGTTGGCCAGGTGCGGTGGCTCATGCCTGTAATCCCAGCACTTTGGGAGGCCGAGGCAGGCAGATCATGAGGTCAGGAGATCGAGACCATCCTGGCTAACATGGTGAAACCCCATGTCTACTAAAAATATAAAAAATTAGCTGGGCATGGTGGTGGGCGCCTGTAATCCCAGCCACTCGGGAGGCTAAGGCAAGAGAATGGTGTGAACCCAGGAGGCAGAGCTTGCAGTGAGCCAAGATCGCGCCACTGCACTCCAGCCTGGGTGACACAGCGAGACTCTGTCTCAAAAAAAAAAAAAAAAAACCCAAAAAAAACCCAAAAAAAAAACCCAAACCAAACAAAACAAAACAAAACAAAACAAAACACTTGCAGCCAAATGTACCTAACGGAGGAGGTGCATGTCAGAATCACATGGGAAGCTTTTCCAAATCCCCACGCCAGAGCTGAATCAGGTTCACAGATTGGACCCAGGTCTTTGTGGCATGGCACAGTTTAGAGTGGGACTTTTATTTATGCCCTTGGGTGTGAAGCAATGGGCCAGTGTGAGAGGCAGGCATGTGTACCATGAACTGGAAGGCAAGGCCAAGCATAGCCATCGCCAGAGAGAGAGAGAAGCAATCTCTCTACTATTACACCCTACTCTCTTTCTACTACTCTCTGAGAGTGCTGACTAGGAAAGAAAGGTAAATATTTATAGAGAAGCATCCTGGGACAAAGAAGGTAAAGTGTGCCCCAGGGCATGGCTCCCCAAGAAGCATAAATCTGAAGGATAGTATCAGCTGTTGATTCTTTGCTCCCACTGAGCACACAGTGATAGAACACTGGGGTTCAACACCAGGTTCCTGTCCCCAAGCAGCTTGCAGCCTGATGGGGCAGGGAGATAAGACATTGCATGTGTGTAACTGCAACACAAAGTTGTTTTATTTTAGAGAGGACAAGCAGAATCCCATGACAACCCAGAGAGTGTCCTAATTTGCAGATTGGGGAGGGCGTCCTGGAGAAGTTGGCCTGTCAGCTAGAACATGTTCCAGACCCAGGTGACAGCAAGACAAATGCCTAGAGGTAGGGTATTGGGGAGATAGGTGTCTGGAAGAAGGCCAGTGGTGTTTTGGGGCTGGATCCCAAGCTGCTGTGGGGAGGAGGCTTAGAGTGAAATAAGAATGGAAAAGTTGGCTGGCATCGAATTGTGGAGGCCTTGAAAGCCTTGCTAAAGTGTATGGACTTTATTTGTAAGTAATGAGGAGTCACTAAGGGTTTTGAAGCACCTGGCATAAGGGCAGAGGACAGCCTGGTGGGGAAAGAGAGGAGCAGTGCGGAGATGCCAAGGAAGTGCGGCCCTGTTTCAGGGATGAAACCATGGGCATGCAATAGCAAGAATGAGTCAACTCTGAAAGCCACTAGACAGGCATAGTCCTTTGGACCTGGCTGTGGAAGTTGAGAGAAAGAAAATACAGGCCTCCAAGAGGACTTGAGGTTTGGAGTGTGGGTGGGTGGGGGGAAGCTAGCACCATCCACCAAACAGGAGGAGGACACTTTAGGTGCAAAGTGATAAGACTGAAATCAGCTCACTATCCACCTGGGAAGGATGAGATGTTGGAGGAGTCCACCCTAGATGCCTTCACCAAGGTGGGTGTTCACCAAGGTAGGTGAGCCTTTGGGGTTGAGTTGTTGGTCCCTGGAGGGTAGCAACTGTATCTCATTCATCTTTGTATTATCTTAGTGCAGAAGGCAGCACTGATTATATTCATTCCTTCAATCCAGCACTGATTATATTCATTCCTTCAATCAAATATTTATGAGCTAAATTTTTAAGGGCCAATTCATGGACTAGGACTTGGATCCAGGATACAGAACATTTCTCCAGTCTAGTTGTGGATTTTAGAATCCAGATTTCAACATGACCTTGCTTATCTCAGGGTATGGTGACTTTTGTCTTCCAGACAGCCTCATCCAGCAGTACCTGAGGAATACAGAGCCAGGCGCCTCCAGAGTGAATAAACCAGTTGGGACAACCCTACAGTCAGGCAAGGGAGGCACTGTGTTGTCAGCATCATGCAGTTATCACACACATTGAGCTTTAGGCCCTGTAAAGTCTTCAAGGAAGCACCTTTCCCAGAATCCTTTCGTGTCTTAGAACCTTCTGAACCAAGCATTGATTAGAAACACACGTAAATGAAGGAGCGTGCAAGATGAACTCAGAGTTCAAGAAATGTTTTTCTGGATGGCAGTATAAAATTCCCGGGAAGGAAGCCACTTTCCCGCAGATAAAGCCTCCCGCCAGGAGGCTGGCGGGACCCACTGGTGTAATGAATCATCTCCACTGCACGCCTGCAGCGGAGGTGACGTCCCCACCGTGATGTGTTCTGCAGTGCTCCTTCCAGGCCCACTTCTCCATGACCCCGATTCCAGTCCCCTGTCCACCTGCTCCTGCAGCGCCACAGGCCCCTCAGTAGAAGGAGGCACCCTCATAGGTGAAGGCACCAGGGGAGTGGGGGATTGGGGCTGGGCTGGACGCCTGCAGCCGGCAGAACCAGAACTGCCGGAGGACATGTTTCAGGTGTGTGCGGAACTTGACCCCCACGAAGACATAGAGCACCGGGTTAAAGCAGCAGTGGGAGAAGGCAAGATTGCGGCAGATGAGCAGGGCATATTCCAGCTGATGTTTGGCCTCGCAGCTCCGGATGATCTGGGTGTGAAACAGTGTCTGCAGAAACAGGGTGAAGTTATAGGGACCCCAGCTGAGGAAGTAGGCCACCACGATGGCGAAGATGAGCTTGACTGTGCGGTGGCGCCGCTTGGAGCGTGAGCGGAACAGGGTCCTGAGGATCTCCACGTAGCAGAACAGGATAATCCCCAGCGAGAGCAGGAAGAAGAGGTTGTGCTGGTAGACAGAGGTGAGGTACCACGTGAGTTCGGAATAATCACAGCCTGAAGAAAGCACCTTGTGGAAGACGGCGTCGAGGATGGAGGACAGGATGCTGGCTACCCACACAGCCGTGGTCACCAGCACCCGGCAGCGGAGGGTGGGGACGCGCAGGGTGGAGAGGGGGCTCACTACCGACAGGTAGCGGTGGATGGTCATGATGGTCAGGAAGAAGATGCTGCTGTAGAGGCTGATGGAGAAGATCATATTGAGGAGCTTGCAGAGGAAGTCTCCCAGCACCCAGCCCCAGTGGTATGGGGAGATCCACACAGGCAACAAGCAGGCGAACACCAGGTCTGAGAGGCACAGGTTGAGGATGAAGATGTTGGTGAGGGACTCCAGGCTCTCATACTTCACCAGGACCCACAGCACCAGGCTGTTGCCCACTAGGCTGAGGAGAAACACTAGGCAGTACAGGATGGTGGTGGCAAGGGTAGCAAAGGCCCAGGCCTGGTTCTCACACAGCTGGCTCTGAAGGTCATAGTAAAAAAAGGTGGTGGTCTCTGGGTTGCCTGAGGACTCCATCTGGACCAGAGGGCAGGGACGTTTAGAGCATCTGAAATGATAGAGACATGGAGTTTAAAGCCATGTGGTGGCTGGGTACAGTGGCTAACACCTGCAATCCCATCACTTTGGAAGGCCAAAGGGAGAGGATTGCTTGAGCCCAGAAGTTTGAGACCATCCCAGGCAATATAGTGACACCTCTGTCTCTATAAAAAATTTAAAAATTACCCGGTTATGGTGGCACATGCCTATAGTCCCAGCTACTCAGGAAACTGGGGGGTGGGGAAAGATTGCTTGAGCCCAGGAGGGCGAGACTGCAGAGAGCTGTGATCACGCCACTGCACTCCAACCTAGGTGACAGAGAAAAACCGTTTCAAAAACAAATAAACAAAAAAACCCAAAAAAGATGCCAGACTCTTAGTTAATTCTCTTCTGGATCAGAGAAAAGACCTGGAATGGGAAGGGGATTCTCTACAGAATGTGTTTTCCCCACAAAAGATAGCTTTGCAGGACCATTTCAAAATATGTCTATTTGTCATGTTGGTATCTTATTGCTACAAAGAGTCTATTTTATCAGGCTTAAGGACTGCTTTAATGTTAATGCTGGTCAGCTGTGCTGAATTACAAAAAGAGGAGAGTATAATGAGGCATGTCTGACCACCTATTCCCATCATGGCCTGAACTAGTGTTTCTTTAGAATGCCCTTCCTTGGCTGAGGAGTCCATTCCGTTAGTTGTGGGGCTTAGAATTATATTTTTTATTTATACAACTTAAATGCCTGTTAAGACAAACACCAAACAACCAATCAACACTTTTCAGAAAAATGAAACAAAATCCAGAGTCTACACAACATAACAATGTTTAGGACACAATCCAGAATTACTCAGCATATAAAGAAATAGGAAAACATGACCCACACTCAAAAGAAAAGACAACCAAGCAGTTGCCTGTGAGAGGAGCCACATGTTGGAATTTGTAAATATGTATCAAAATGTAACCATTATACCTGTTCTCAAGGAAATAAAGAAAACTATATTCATAATGAATGGAGAGATAGAAAATCTCAGCAAAGAAAGAAAAGTTATATAAAAGACCCAAAAGGAATTAGAAATCAACACCAAGATATCAAGAAAAGCTTCAATAATTTGGAAATAATTAAAAAAAAAAACCCCAGCGCTTGTGACGTCATGGCGCCGTGCGTGGCCGCGGCTGCGGCGCAGGGGGCGGGCCCGCGGCGCGGGGGCCTGAGGAGGAAGTGGTGAGATTGTTGCTCCCTCTGCGCCCACTGCTGGTTCTAGGGGCGCAGAGAGGCCGCAGTCTCTGCGGCTGCGTCGCGCTGGCTTACAGTGCCCTCCATGTTCCCTGGCGCCACCGCTGCGCTTCCTAAGGCCGCTGCTGTCTATGGAAGTAATGGAAGGACCCCTTAACCTGGCTCATCAACAGAGCAGACGAGCAGACCGTTTATTAGCTGCAGGCAAATACGAAGAGGCTATTTCTTGTCACAAAAAGGCTGCGGCATATCTTTCTGAAGCCATGAAGCTGACACAGTCTGAGCAGGCTCATCTTTCACTGGAACTGCAAAAGGATAGCCACATGAAACAGCTCCTCCTCATCCAAGAGAGATGGAAAAGGGCCCAGCGTGAGGAAAGATTGAAAGCCTAGCAGAACACAGACAAGGATGTGGCTACCCATATTCAGGCATCTCACAAACCCTCTGCCGAGGATGCGGAGGGCCAGAGCCCCATTTCTCAGTACAGTACTTCCTCAGAGAAACGCTTGCCTGAAATTCAGCGGATCTTTGGCAAGGATCCAGACACACTGCTATATTTACTTCAGCAAAAGAGTGAGCCAGCAGCGCTATGTATTGGAAGCAAAGCCCCAGAAGATGATAAATCAAATATAGAGGAGCAGGCAACCAAAATTGCAGATTTGAAGAGGCATGTGGAATTCCTTGTAGCTGAGAATGAAAGATTAAGGAAAGAAAATAACTAAAGGCTGAAAAGGCCAGACTTCTAAAAAGGTCCAGTAGAAAAGGAGCTGGATGTAGGTGCTAATTTTGTAGAAATGTCAGTGTTACGGAGCTTGCCATCACATTCAGAAACTGCTACAGCCTCCTCAACCTGGCGGAAGTTTGCAGCAAATGCCGGGAAAGCCAAAGACATTCCAATCCCCAATTTTCCTCCCTTGGATTTTACATCTCCAGAACTTCCCCTTATGGAACTTCCTGAGAATATTCTGAAAGGATTTATTAATAATTACAATGGAAGGCCACAGAAGAGGGGAGAAGAGTTAATACAGTAATAGTTAATCCAGCAGAAAAAAAAATGGGAAAACCACATAGAAGGGGCATCCTGGTCCCGGAAATGCTTAATCTTCTGGTGAACTATGGGAGAAGAGGCATTGCTAGGACTTGGGAAACAGTCACTGTGAAATGTGTTGCATATCTCATTCACTGACTTGAGCTAATGATTCCAATTTGACAGACACTAAACTCATGGAGGTTCAGTTTCTCTTGATACAAATCAAATGGCTACCTGGAATAATTTTTTTTCAAGCAACAATTATTTTTCTTGTCTTCAGGGTTAAAATCTATAAAATATGTTATGTGTAATCTATAATGCCATAAATGATAATGCAAAACCTAAATAATATGGTGGCCTGAAGGGCTGCCTTGTATTTGAAACATGCTTTCTATCATGTATTGACTGTATGCATTTTGTTAATGCCCATTTTGTTTGTTTAAGGTGTGTATCTTACACACCTTATTTGTTGTAAGATATACATCTTAATTGTTAGTTATGCTTTTTTAAGCAAATTACCAGTTTACATAATTAATCAGGGTGCATTTTAAGTTCTAACTTTGTTTATTGTATAATGCATCATTTGAAAATACCAAGGAGGAAATATCCTTTGTTTTTGATGATGCATGAGTGGAAGTAATGCTAGCTGGCAGTATTTGATTGTAAGGAATCAATAAAGTAATTGTGTTTTATTGAAAAAAACCCAACTGACTTCTAAAGAATCTGAGTCAAAGAAGAAATCAAAAGGCAAAGTATAAAATATTTTGAACTGATAATAACGAAAATACCACATATCAAAACTCATGAAATGCAACTAACGCAGTACTTGGAGAGAAATTTATAGCTTTAAATGCTCGTATTAGAAAGAATAAACATCTACAATCTAAGACTTAAATCAGTGACATAAGCCAGAATTAGAAGAGCTAATTAAACTCAAAGTAAGTAGAAGGAAGGTATTAATAAAAATAAATAAAATAGAAAATGAACAAGATCAAAATTGGTTGTTTGACAACATTTTAATACATTGATAAAATCAGCAAGGAGCAGTGGCTCATGCCTATAATTCCAGCGCTTTGAAAGGCTGAGGCAGGAGAATCCCTGCCTCAGGCTGCAGTGAGCTATAATGGTACCACTGCATTCCAGTCTGGGTGTCAGAGGAAGACCCTGTCTCAGAAGAAAGAGAGAGAGAGAAAGAGACCAAAAAATTGATGAAGCCTTATCTAGATTGATTGAGAACAAAGAGGAAATATGTTACAGATCTTACAGACTTTACAAGAATAACAAATAAATATTATGATCAATTGTATGTTAAAAAATCCAACAACTTAAATGAAATAGATGAATTTCTTTTAAAATCCAACATATCAAAACTGACATGGGATGATATGGCAAATGTGAATAACCCTACATTTGTTATAGAAATATAATTAACTATAAATCCTTACCACAAAGAAAACGTTAGAACTAGAGGATTTTTCTAGTGATTTTTTTTAAACCTTTGGGGAAGAAATAACACCAGTTTTACACAAACTATCAGAAATAAAGGATGGAATATTTTCTAACTCCTTTTATGAGGCCAGAATAACCCTGATACCAAAATTAGACCAACAAATTACAATAAGAGAAAACTACAGAACAATATTCCTCAAGAACATAGAAAAATTCTTAACAAAATATTGGCAGATCAAATCCAGCAATATTTTAAAAGAATAATATAACATGACCAAGTTGAGTTTATCCCAGTGAGATTGTTTTAATACATGAAAATCGATTTAAGTCACTATATCAATAGAATAAAGACAAAAACTATATGATCTTTTCTGATAAATGTAGAAAAGCATTTGACAAAGCTCAACACACTTTGATGATATAAACTCTCAGCAAATTAGAAATAAAAGGGATATTGTACATCTATAAAAATCATTCATTTTTTTGCTGGTTATTAATTCATTTACTCCAAAATTTCAGAGGCAGTCATGTTCTGGGCCTGGAAGGCTTTGGGGAGAAAAAGGAAGATGATGTCAAATCTCAAACCTCTCCAAGTTACATTCAGTGGCCTGGCTCCCTTTTGCTGGTTGTCTCTCCTCTTCCCCATCTCTGTGGCCCACCTCAACTCTAAGGGAGTGAATTTAGCTTTCTGGAGTACAATATACATTAGATTGAGAAAGACAGCTCTAAATTATACAACCACCAGTAATAACAAGGCCTTACGTAAAGATATGTAGCCAAATAAACCTCTCTACTTCTTTCAGCATAAGAAAAATATTATTTATATGTTAGGTCTACTCAAAGTATGGTTCCCAGATCCATTTTCTTTTCTTTTCTTTTCTTTTTGAGATGGAGTCTTGCTCTGTCCCCCAGGCTGGGGTGCAGTGGTGCACTCTTGGCACTGCGAGCTCTGTCTCCTGGTTTCATGCCATTCTCCTGCCTCAGCCTCCCCAGGAGCTAGGACTACAGGTGCCCACCACTATACCTGGCTAATTTTTTGTATTTTTAGTAGAGACCGGGTTTCACCGTGTTAGCCAGGGTGGTCTCAATCTCCTGACCTCATGATTCACGTGCCTCTGCCTCCCAAAGTGCTGGGATTACAGGTGTGAGCCACTGCGCCCAGCCAATTTTTCTTTGATTTTTTTTTTTTTTTTTGACACAGGGTGTTGCCCTGTCACCCATGCTGGAATGCAGTGGTGTGATCACATCTCAACCTCCTGAGCTCAAGTGATCCTCTCACCTTAGCCTCCTGAGTAGCTGGTAGTATAGACGTGTGCTACCACACCTAGCTAATTTTGGGGGCGTATTTTTTGCAGAGATAGGGTCTCACCATGTTAGGTGAGGAACTCCTGGACTCAAGAAATCTGCCAGGCTAATCTGGAACTCCTGGACTTAAGCAATCTGCCCACCTTGGCCTCCCAAAATGCTGGAATTACAGGCATGAGCCACTGCACCCAGCCCAGATCAGCTTTTCTGAAGAGATTCTTGGGAAATCCCCACACCAAAGGAATCAGAGTCTCCAGAGGTAGCTCAGGAATCAGCATATTTACTAGCCCTCCAGGTGGTTCTGATGTGCAGCAAAGCTTAAGAACTCCTAATACAGGCTATTACAATTAAAGGAAAATGTATGTTTAAAATGTTTGTAAAGGAACTCACCTGAATCTATACCTCCTTACATGCGTCTTGAGGCAGAAATGGTGCTTCTCTGTTTCATATTTCACTTAAGAAACTGAAACACCTGTCCTGCCCAGAAGGCTAGAGGAGGAGGATGGGAGCAGTCTCAGAGGGAGCCAAGATGCCAGAGAGAGAGACAGGTAGTAAGAAAAGAGCAAGGCAGAAGCCAGTCAGGCAGGCAGTTAGGGTGGATCCTTGGTGGAACTTCTTCAAACCAAGAACAGCCTGAAAATCAAGGTGCAAGCCCCAGATAAAGAAAAGAGCCTGCATGTTTGAATAGAAACCCCTACTCTGTGAATCCAGATGAACAAATCCCACTCCTTTTTTGAACACATATCTCCGTCCTTGGCGCGCCTTTGTCTCATTGCACACGCTTCCTCCCGACTGGTCCTTACCTTTTACCTATTTTACATATACGTATCTTTCTGTGATTAGCTGCTGGCCAAATTTTCATTTGCATAAAGTGTAATGTCACATCAGCCCCTGATTGGTCCTGGGCCAAGGTCTCAGGCCAAGCCTTCACTTCAGCCCCCAATTGGTTCTTTACACTATTGTACCTCTTCCTGAGTAGTGCTTTTTCCAAGCCTACCCATAAACCAATCAGCATGTATTTCCTTATTCTAAGCCTGTAAAAACCTGTGACTCAGCCTTATAGCTATCAATCCTCTTTTGGGTCCCCTCTCTTTGCTGAGAGCTTTTCTGTGGCTTAATAAATCCAACTCTGCCTTATTCACTCTTCAGTATCTGTGTGCCTTATTTTTCTTAGTCTTGGGACAAGAACCTGGAGCTCACCAGTCGGGGGAGTAAAAGAGCTGTAACACTCCCTCCCACTCACCACACAACAGGAGTGAAAAAGCCACAACAGTAGGAAACAGTTTTTCCACATCCTTAATGAGTAAAGATTTTGAGCATCTTTTTATATGTGTATTGGTCATTTGTGTATCTCTTTGTAGAAGTGTCTATTCAGAACATTTGCCTTTTAAAAATTTGAGTTATTAGTCTTTTTATTAAATTTTAAGAGTTATTTCTACATTCTGGATACTGGAACTTTATCAGAGATATGATTTAAAAATAATTTATCTCATTCTGTGGGTTCCTTTTTAATTCTTCATGGTGCCCTTTGACACACAAATGCTTTAAATTTTCTTTTTTCTTTTCTTTCTTTCTTTCTTTCTTTCTTTCTTTCTTTCTTTCTTTCTTTCTTTCTTTCTTTCTTTCTTTCTTTCTTTCTCTCTCTCTCTCTCTTTCTTTCTTTCTTCCTTTCCTTTTTTTTTTTTTTTGAGGCAGGCTCTCACTCTGTCACCCAGGCCTGAATTCAGCGGCATGATCAGCTAGCTCACTATTGCCTTGAACTCTGGAGCTCAAGAGGTACTCTCGCCTCAGTCTCTCAGGCAGCTAAGACTATAGGCACACAGCACCACATTTAGCTAATTATTTTAATGTTTTTGTAGAGATAGGGTCTCACTATATTGCCCAGACTAATCTTGAACTCCTGGCCTCAAGTGATCCTCCTGCCTTGGCCTCCCAAAGCTCTGAGATTACAGACATGAGCCACCATGCCTGACCTGTTTTTAACTTTCATGAAATGTAATTTATAAATTATTTCTTTTGTTGCTTGTGATTTTGCTGTTGTAGTTAAGAAATCCTTGCCTAGTCAGGTTATAGGGATTTATAGCTATGACTTAGCTATAACTTTCAGTTATATTCCACTGGTCTTTGCATCTATCCTTATGTCAGTACCATAGCGTCTTGATTACCTTTGTAGTAAGTTTTGAAATCACAAATCCTCCAACTTTTTTCTGTCTTCTATTCAAGATTGGAGACATATAGATCAATGAAATACAATGGGGACAGCCATATATCTATGGTCAATTGATTTTTTTTTTGTTTGTTTTGAGACAGGTTCTCACTCTGTTGCCCAGTCTGAAGTGTAGTGGTGCGATCCTGGCTCACTGCAGCCTCCATCTCCCAGGCCTAAGTGATTCTCCTACTTCAGCCTCCCAAGTAGCTGGGACTACAAGTGCACACCAACATGCCTGGCTAATTTTTGTAGAGACAGAGTTTCACCATATTTCCCAGGCTGGTCTTCAACTCCTGGGCTCAAGTGATCTGCTTGCCTCAGCCTCCCAAAGTGCTGGGACTGTCAACTGATTTTTGACAAGGATCAAAAATCAAGACCATTTACAAGGCCATTCAGTGTTAAAAGAATATTATTCTCAACAAATGGTGCCAGGAAAACTAGATAGTCATATACAAGAAAAAGTTGTACTCTTACCTCACATCGTATACAAAAATTAACTCAAAATGGATTAAAGAGTCAAATGCAAGGACTAAAAAACCTGTAACACTTTTGTATGTCAAAGGACACTATCAAGAAATTTAAAAATAATTTTGATGGAAATTGCATTGAATTTATAGATCAATTTGGGGAGTGTTGCCACTTTAACAATATTGAGTCTTCTAATCCGGGAACACTGAAAGTCTTTCCATTTTCATAGGTCTTCTTTAGTTTTTTTTCCACATTATTTTGTGGTTTTCAGTGAGTAGATTTTGTGCACTCTTGGTTAAATTTATTCCTAAGTATTTTTATGCTATTGTAAATGGAATTGTTTTCTTAATTTCATTTTCAGATTGTTCATTGCTAGTGTATAAAAATACAACTGATTTTTATATATCGATCTTGTACCCTGATCTTATTTATTAGCTTTAATAGTTTTTTGGTTTTTTTTGGTGTCTTCTTTCAGTTTTCTATGTACTATAAAGTCATGACATCTGCATATAGAAATAGTTTCACTTCTTCCTTTCCAATCTGGGTACTTTTCCCCCCTACCGTGTTTAGTTGTCCTGGCTGGAACTGCCAGTGCAATGTCAAATAGGAGAGGACAATGGACATCATTGTCTTGTTTCTGATCTTAGGAGAAAAGCTTCTAGTCTTTCACTACAAGTATGATGTTAATTGTGGGTTTTTAATACATGCCTTTTATCAGATTAAGGAAATTCCCCTCTGTTTCTAATTTGTTGAGTGTTTTTATCATGAAATGGTATTGGGTTTTGTTAAATGCTTATTCTGCATCTCTTGAGTTTATTGTATGGAAATACCACAGATTTTTTTTATTCCTTCACCTATTGAAGGACATCTTGGTTAATCCTATTTCTTGGAAATTATGAAAAATACTTTATACACTATACACTAAGTATAAAAAAGTATTTTATACACTATATGTATTTGAATGCAGGTTTTTGTTTACACATGGTTTTGAGCTCAATTATAACTAGGAGTGTGATTGTATTATATGATAATGATGGCGGTGGTGGGTCATCCAGAGCAGCTGCTACCATCATGCCAGCTGCAGTGGGGAGGCATTAGCGGTGGTGGTAGAAGCTGCGGCAGGAGCGGCAGAGGTGATGGTGGGACCTCTGTGCTCTGTGTCCCCATACTCTGCATCCCCGAGGCTGCTTACTGCACCACCCCCACCCTTGCATGGCCAGGTAGGACCTGCTGTTAGGCCTGGAGCCTCTGCCACAGCCTCAACCTCACTCCCTGTCATGTTCTGGGAGCCTGTGAGTACCTGGCCAAAAGTGTAGCTGGGACTTGCAGGGCTAGCCCTGGGAGTGTCAGGTTCATTTGTGTGGGGTTGGCCAGGGCCACCATGCCACCTGCACCTTGCCCAGAACCACTGTGGGGAAAATGCAAAGAGGAGGTGTCGCTGGGGCTGCATGCTCCACAGAGCCAGCAGGAGCTGGGGACAAATGGGAGCCCTGCCCCTTCGAAGTTGGTGGGACGTGGAGCTCTCCAGGCACAACTGCAGCTGCCAAAGCCATGGCTGTGACTTGGGCACCCCTGTGCTCTTGGGAACTAGGAACAGGCAGGAGACCCGCCCTCCAAGGCACTGCTACAGCCACCCTGCTGTGGCTATGGATCCAGGCATCTCTGCACTTGCAGGGGCTTGGGAAGGTCCCCCTGCCCACAGGCTTGGAAGTACCTGCTCCTGCTGCTTGGCTTCTCCCTGCTGTCACTGCCTGCTCTGATCTTGGAGTAAGGTTGGGGCCAAGCTCGGGTGCTGTTGCAACCTGGCCGGGTGTGTGCATGCTTGGGGCAGTGCTGACATGCCAGGCCCTGTCACCTTGGCCCCCTCTGGACTTTGGGCACTGATGAGCACAGGAGGGAGGCTGAGGAGGGGGGCACTGAGGGCAGCTCATTGCTGGCCTGCAGGCAACCCTTGGCATGAACAGCCTGAGTGCCATAAACAGTAGTGGGAGGCCAACAAGCTCCTGGGCAGAAAGGGCCAGGTCCCTGATGAAGCCCCACCTTCAAGCTGGGGAAGGCCTGAAGCCAGGTGGCTGGGCTGACAGTCCTATGAACCACAGGGGGACCTTTTGGAGCCTTTCCCTGTGCGGGCCCATGGCCGCCCATGGACCAATCAGCATGTACTTTCTCCCCTCTGCTGCCTGTAAAAACCCTGGACTCAACCAGATTTGGGAAGAGGATGGAGAGATGACAAAGAGATGATGGGATGACCTGCCTAAGAGAGGCTACCCACTCTAGGGCCTCCTCTTTGCGGAGAGCTGCAGAGACAATGGGATAACCTGCCAGCAGAGAGGAGCTTCCCACTCCAGCATCTCCTCTCTGGTAGGAGCTGAACACTCATTGCAACTCCCTGGCTGCAGAAAAGAGCTAGGCACTGTGAGTCTGCTCTGAGCTGTTCTATTGCTTGATAAAGCTCTTCATCTTGTTCATGCTCCACTTCTCTGCATACTTCATTCTTCTGGTTCGCAGGACAAGAACTTGGGACCCACCAAATGGCGAGGCTAAAAGAACACAAACAGGGCTGAAACATGCCCCCTGCTTGCCACATGGGCAAAGAGGAGAGAAAAGCTGTGGTCCTTTGGGGATTCCAGACCTGGGTGCTCCCCAAGCCAAGACTATGACTTCCTCTTTGGGGCCTTGTGGTTCCTGGCATCTCCAAGCTTCCGTGCACCACTGCAGTCCCTTATGCTAGCGGGGAAGCTGCTTGTGGTGCATCTGGTCCAGTCACAGCTTCACAGAGAGCCAGCACCCAGGCTGGCACCTGGAGCTGCCTGCCCCACAGCATAGCTGGCGTGTCTGACTATGCAATGCTGGGCCCCACACTTGCTCACACAGCCCTTGCTACTTCATGCCTGACTCCCAGTCTCCCTTGGAGGCATGGGATACAGGCTGGTAGTGTGAGCTGAGTGCGGCATGCCAGGCAGGACGAGCCCAGTGGGCCTGAGGAAAACTTAGGCAAAGGCACCAGTGGCCACAGGTTTCCAGCCAGAAAAGAGACCCCCAAAGTTCTTGTAACAATAAGACTATGTTTAGCTTTGTAATAAACTGTAAAACTGTCTTCCAAAGTGGCTGGATCATTTTGCATTTCCATCATCAATGAATGAGCAGTCTCATTGCTAGACACCCACATTCACGTTAGCATTTGATGTCAGGTTCTAAAAAATTTATCCATTCTAATACGTGTATAGGGTCTAATACATGTATACGTGCCATTTTAATTTGTAATTCTATAATGACATATGATGTTGAGCATCTTTTCATATGCAATTTCGAATCTGTCTATCATCTGTGGTGAAGTGTCTGTTTAGATAGTTTGTCCTTTTTCTAAATTGGATTGTTTTCTTATCATTGAGTTCTAAGAGTTATTTGTATATTTTGGATATAAGTCCTATATCCAAAATTTTTTCAAATATTTTCTCCCTGTATCTGGCTTGTCTATTCATTCTTTTAACAAGTTTTTTTTGTAGTGCAAAAGTTTTAAATTGTAATAAAGTCTAATTTATTACTTTTTCTTTCACAGTATTGTATCAAAAACTCATCACTTTGGGGTCCTACCTAGGTATCAGAAAAAGAAGACAAAAATTAAAGAAAAACAAAAATAATAAAAACTCATAAAAAATCCAAGGTCATCTAGATTTTCTCCAGTGTTACTTGCTAGAAGTTTTGTACATTTGCATTTTACATTTAGATTTAAGATGCATTTTGAGTTTTTTGTGAAAGGTGTAAGATCTGTGTGTAGATTCCTCTTTTGCATGCAGATGTACAATTGTTCTAGCACCACTTGTTGAAAATATCCTTTATCCATTTAATTTCCTATGCCCCTTTGACAAAAATCAGTTGACTATATTAGTGCAAGTCTATTTCTGGGCTGTCTGTTATGTTCTGCTAGTAATCTTTCACCAGTGTCACACTATCTTGATCACTATAACTTTATATAAAGTCTCAAAGTTTGGTAGTGCTAGGCCCCTGACTTTGTTCTTCAGTTTTTTGTTGGTTGTTCTAGGTCTTTTGTCTTTCTAAATAAGCTTTACAATCAGTTTGTTGATACTCACAAAATAAATTGCTGGGTTTTGATGGGGATTGCATTATACCTATAGATCAAGTTAAGAATTGCCATCTTGACAATATTGAGTCTTCTTATCCTTAAATGCAGAATATCGCTCCATTTATTTAGGTCTTCATTGATTTATTTTATACAGTTTTATCATTTTCCTTAGATAAATTCTGTATATATTTTATTAAATTGATGCCTAAGCATTTAAAATTTTTTGGTGCTAATGTAAATGGTTTTGTTTTGAATTTCAAATTTCAAGTGTTCGTTACTGTTTTTTTTTTGTTTTTTGTTTTTTGTTTTTTTTTGACAGAGTCTCACTCTGTTTATTGTCAGGCAGAGTGCAGTGGTGTGATCCTGGCTCACTACAACCTCCGCCTCCCGGGTTCAAGCGATTCTCCTGCTTCAGCCTCTGGAGTAGCTGGGATTACACGTGCTTGCCCCCATGCCAAGCTAATTTTTTTGTATTTTTAGTAGACAGGGTTTCACCACGTTGGTCAGGATGGTCTCGAACTCCTGACTTCAGGTGATCCACCCCCCCTTGGCCTCCCAAAGTGCTGGGATTACAGTTGTGAGCCACTGCACCTGGCCATTGCTGGTATTTAGAAGAGCAAAGGTCTTTTGTATATAAGCCTTGCCTTCTGCAGGCTTGCTATATAAATTTCAGGAGTTTTTTTGTGCATTCTTTGAGATTTTGTACTGTGAGAACCATGCCATCTGCAAACAAAGATATTTTTATGTCTTCTTTCCCAATCTTTATACCTTTCATTTCCCTTGTTTTTTTGTTTGTTTTATTGCAACAGCTGGATGTTCGGTACAATGTTGAATAGGAATGGTGACAGAGGACATCCTTGATGCGCTTCTATTCTTAGGGGAAACGCATCCAGTTTCTTAGCCTTAAGAATGTTAGTTTTAGGTTTTCTTTAAAAAATTATATAAATGTATAGGTACAAGTATATAGTTTTGTTACATGCACATATTGCATAATGGTGAAGTTAGGGTTTTTATGATATATACCACCTGAATAATGTACATGATACCCACTAACTAATTTCTCATAATGAAACTGACCCAACTGTCCCATAAAGAGCTTTTTTGATAAACAAGCCTCTGGTTTTAAAGCTTAAAACTTGTGTTTGTTTTACCTAAGTTTCTTTCTCAGGAGAGACCTTTCAGGCCTCTCAAAAAAAAGTCACCATATCACCATAAACTCACCATATCACCACATCCACATAATGAGATGCCAGACCCCTCATTCATCATGATTGCCTCCTTGCCCCTCCATAGTTCCTGTTTTCTTTTTCTTTTGAGACAGTCTCACTCTGTCGCCCAGGCTGGAGTGCAGTGGTGTGATCTCGGCTCACTGCAAACTCTGCCTCCCAGGTTCAAGTGTTCTCCTGCCTCAGCCTCCCAAGTAGCTGGGATTACAGGTGCTCACCACCACACCCCGCTAATTTTTGTATTTTTGGTAGAGACAGGGTTTCACCATGTTGGTCAGTTTGGTCTGAAACTCCTGACCTCATGATCTGCCCACCTCGGCCTCCCAAAGTGTTGGGATTACAGGCGTGAGTCACCATGCCTGGCCCCATAGTTCCTGTTTTCTTACGCATTGTTACATTTCTTCCCTGCCATGTAAACATCTCCTTTTAGTCAGGGAGATGGATTTGAGACTAAGCTCCTATTTCCTCAGTTGCAGCACCTGATTAAAGACTTCTTCCTCGGCAATAATTGTCTCAGTCATTGGTTTTCTGTGCCACGAGAAACAGGACCTAGACCAAACTCCTGGTGTTTCAGTAACAGATTTTGGTTCCCTGACCACAACGTGTTGCCACAATTGCTCATTGCTCAGCTTCCATGGGCCAGGAGTCTCAAAAGCCCTCCTAAGCAGCTTCCCACTCAGTTTTGGTTGGAGGTAAGTTTCAGTCTGTCTCTGGCCTCACTACAGCTGGTCTCAACTGTGTTCCTAATTGCCTACGAAGAATTGTCTTTGAAATTTGACATCTGCATCCTGATAGGTGAGTGTCCTTTGTGGGCCCAGACAGCAGGAGATGCTCCTCTCAATTTGGGACATTTTTGAAAGAATTTCCATTTGCAGGTTGAACAAGCCCAACTGACAGAGAGGGAAGCACCCTGACTGTTTCACTACAGACACTCTTGGGGGCTTGTTAGTAATTGTTTGTGTGTGTGTCCAGGCAAGTGAGTGTCTTTTGTGGGTACCAGATAGCAGGATGTGCTCCTCTCAATTTGGGAAATTTCTAAGGAATTTTTGTTTGCAGGTTGATTAAGCCCAACCAGTGGAGAGAGGAAGGACCCTGGCTGTTTCAGTTTGGACACTCTTGGGGCTTGTTTATTGCTGCAGCAGTTGGATTGTGTTTTGGTGATTGTGTGTGTATCGTGGGAAATTAGAATTACATAAACTGATATTCTTTTGTAATAATGCTTGTCCCCAGTATTGTTTGGAATCAGAGTTTGCTGTTGATTGAGAAAGTGGGATGGAGTTTCCTGTATCCAGGCTTTTATGTTGCTGTTCTAAGCAGGTCGGGCCTGGTTAATAGGTTCTGGGTGGTTTTCTGTGGTTTTCTGTGGTGCTGTTTGGCCCCAGTGTTCCTTGGAGTCAGGGATGTTTGGCCTTTAAAAATCAAACTGCTATGGAGACTGCTTTACCAAAAATTTTGGTTCATACCCTATGTTTGATTACATATGGGGCAAATAAAGTGTAATCACGTAAACCAATGACTTTGTATGTGTGCATATACATGTCTAGATGTGTTTATGTATGTACATTTATTATGTTATGTCTTTTTGTCTACCAAATTGGCTTGTAAACAAAAGAGAACTCATAAATTAAGTAAGCCCAAAGTATTTTTCAAGTTCACATGACTTAAGTAAACCTTTAATAAGCAAGCTGACTTTAAAACTATTAATAAAATAAAAATAGGAATGTCTTAAGAATTGTTAACATATATTATTGTTTGGGCTTTATATTTGTCTCTGCTAGATATTTTGAGGCATCAGGGTTTGGCACAGGTTATAAAATGAGAAATCTAGCCAGAACAAAATGATCTTTGTAGGAATTTTTTAATAAGTAAGACTAATTTAATGTTAGTGGTTCAATGAAAACAGCTGAATCTTCTGAATTATTAGTGAAAATGCGCTTGTAGTTAAAGTTCTTATTTAGGTAAACACCTGGTATTCACGGGTTATAAAATGGTTAACAGGGAAATAAATAATGCATAAGTAATCTAGAAAACTGCCAAAAATAAATTAAAAATGTGAGTAAGTGCTATAGGTGAAGTTTTTGCGTAACTTAAAATCTTAAAAGTTATTTTCAATGCTTATTGGATGCCTGAGTCATTTCCAATTAAGGAAGGGTTACGGGAAATATATTTCTAAAAATTATAGAATTGTTCTCGTCTATAAAATGGTAATATCTGGCAGGCAGTTCAGAGTTTCTTGCTTCCTAGTATTTCACTAAAATTTAGGGTTACTAAGTATAAGAATTATATTAATTCTGTATATAAAATGTACCCAAAAATGTGTGTTCTTAGTGAGAAAAAGAATAATTTTGTCTAATTCAGAAGTTATCTAAATGTTAATTCAAACTATGGACTTGAAAAGGTTATTTATGAAACAAGGTAGAAAGTAACCAGTAAGTAGGGGAGAGAGATATGAAGAAAGTTAAGAATGTAACAATGTGTTTTTGGTGAGGAAAGTTATAAAGAAAAGAGAAAAAATATTGTATGAGAAAGAATCCTGTATGGTGAATTTTTGTCCTAAAATAAAATGACTGGTTATTTAAAAAAGAAAAGAAAATTTAGGACAAAATAAGAAGTCCAAGCATATCATAGATGGTCTGTGTAAGTCATATGTTGCTTTTTCCTGGTTCTCTGTGTTTCTGTCTTTATGCACACATAGAGAAAATAGAAAGTTGAAAAAGTTTAGATAGTAAAATATTCCTAAAAACCTGATAGAAAATTGGAAAAATTTGACTGATTAACATTGCTCATAGTTAAAGCTCTTAGTTTTGATGAAGATAAAATAAATATTATAAAGAAATATATTGTCAGTTTGGCAATTCTTTTTTAATACAATTAGCCATGAAGCCAGATTTAGCATGGACCCAAATTTCACATACTATGCTTGCATTGCTTCACAGTATATTTGCTATTTTGCATAGATAGTACTGGTACTAAGGTACTTAAGGGTCATGTACCTAAGTGAATTTCTTAATTTCACAAAATGTATAGTGGTATCAGTTGACTTGAAGACATTAATTTGTGCACCAGGAACAACATATATTTTGTGTGCATGGGTTTGTTTTTTCTTTCTTTCTTTACTTCTTTTTCTTTCTTTCTTTCTTTTTTTTTTTTTTGAGATGGAGTCTTGCTCTGTCACCCAGGCTGGAGTGCAATGGTGCAATCTTGGCTCACTGCAACCTCTGCCTCCTAGGTTCAAGCAATTCTTCTGCCTCAGCCTCCCAAGTAGCTGGGATTACAGGCACGTGCCACCATGCCTTGTATTTTTCTGAAAGGCAGGGTTTCACCATGTTGGCCAGGCTTGTCTGAAATTCCTGACCTCAGGTCATCTGCCTGCCAGGCTTGGCCTCCCAAAGAGCTGGGATTACAGGCATGAGCCACCATGCCTGGCCGTGTGTGTGTGTGTGTGTGTGTGTGTGTGTGTGTTTTAACCTCTAGGTAACACTTTAGCCTCCAAGATAAACTGAGTAGGATAAAAATTCGGGGTTAGTTTCCTGTTTATTTTTGCTTCTAATTTTCATTTATTTGTTGATTTTTTGTTTGTTCTCTTTTGGGTTTCACTTATGTATACATCTCTATAAAACTATTGATTTTTTTAGTTTGTAATTGAAGGCTTTTATTTGGTTCTATGAATAGTCATCTTGTTTCCTATACATTTCTAACAAGTCATCATTTGTTCTATTTATCTAGAATTCCTAGGCTACCTTTGCCAAGCTTCCAAAAATTAACAAACACCAGACATTTAACATTTGATTGGTTTTGCTTACCCCTGATGATCTTGAGAACTGTGAGAGCTTTAAAGATCCTGGCTAAAAAATACAAGACTTATTTTTACAAGTTCTAAGCAGAAATAGTATACTATTTATTTTACTGGAAAAAGTAGGTGAGAATAATTTCCAAGGTAATTCAATTCAATCAACAATTTTAGTTGGTTTTAGATCTTTTCCTGTAATGAGGGAAAACGGTGATATGGCTATAAACTTTTAATGCTAAGGAAAGATTGGCCTTGTCCTTAAGTAAATTATATTGATTGGAATTTTTCTCAAATTAATTCCAATTAAGTGATATTCACTTTGATTAAGTGGTAAAAAAAAGTGAGACTTTCTAGTGATCTTTGACTCAAAGCCATTTATCACTGATGGGTCCTCATGTGTGTACTTGAAAACAAAATATGTGCAAGTATTTTACTGGTTTGAAGATTTTGATGGTTAAAGTTGCCTAATCAGCTGTCAGTACTGTATCTAGAAACCAATCTTGGAAATGTGTGATGATGCTCTTTTAAATAGCTGAAAAGAAATTATTGTGTGCTTCTTTTTACTTTGTTCTTGTTTTGTTGTATGGTATTGAAGTGAAAGGAGATACTTATTCTCATACTGAATTTACAAAACTGATACTTGCATTTACCATTTCTTTAATGATGGAGAGTAAAGTTAATTGTCTTACTTTGATAAGTTTGGCATAGGACCTATCACATTTTTTAATGCTTTTAGTCTTAGTTCTGTCACTAGAATGCTAGCAATTAGACATATGTAATGTGTAACCTAACTACTTTAATCCAGTGGTTTGAAGTACTGCAGGCAGTCACTCCTAGACACCAAATCATAACGTTTTAATTTGTGAAATGTTAGAATGATAGGACTTTCTGTAGTGTAAATAATCTCTTAAGTAATCCTTGTGCTGCTAAGTTACAGGCCTTTGACTCCTGAGTCTGAAAAAGGCACTGACCCCTGCTGAATCTTGAGCATTAATACCATTTGAAGCCTTATTTTCAGACCCAGGAGAAGGTGTCAATCAAAATGAACTGTTTTCATGAGACACAGGTTCAGAAACTAAAACTATTCTATCCCTCTAGGCCCAGGGACTATTGTAGAAGAGGTAGGTCCATGATATCGTAAGGATCAATTTTGAGGGATCAGATTAGTATAGAGTTTTTCTATAAATTAAACAATATCAAAACCACACTTATGCAAGGCCAGTGTCTGGGCCAGTGTGTCAGAATAACAGGGTTTTCCAGGAGCATTGATCTGTTTTTCAATAGAAAATTATAAAAGATTATGAAAGGTTTATGGAAATTTTACCTTATGGTCAAACTGATTAAAATTAGGTTTGTTTATAAGATTTTATTAAAGTTAGCTTTAACATTAATAACACCCCATACAAAGGTAAAATATGGTGTTCTCTTTTGAACAAAATTTTCATGCAAGAGATAATAAGAGATTTTTGTTTACCTTTTGAGTAAAACCACAGAAGAAAAAAATAAAGGAAGGGAGATAGGTTTATTGACCTCATGCTGTCTTTATCAGGTCTTATTGTATAGGAAACGGACTCCTTTTTATCAAAGAGTAAACATTTTATATTATAATTTTGGCTAAATAAATGATTATTTTATAGTAATTTGTGATCCTATTTTGTGATATTAAGTGTCGTAACCCTTTGATATTTGATAGACTTTACAACAGGAAAATTTCAAGTTCTAAATTCAGTCTTTTTGACCTCAAACTAACTTTTTTGGATATTAAATTCCCTGAAGTCCAAGAGAAATCTATTAGGCTTACTAGGCTTATTTTATATGTTAGAATTATACAGCAAGCATGTCAAATGTGAAGTGGTATTTAACTTTCTTTGGGTTATAGTTATATAGATATGTTGTTAGTGTATGTTCCAGGATTATATGATATTCCTGAAATTCTGATATGTCTTAATATATGTTGTCAGTAATAATTATGATCATTATGTTAAATTGTTATATGCCACAGAAATAACCGAATTGCCTTGTCAACTGTGTCTTTGACTATGGCTGTCCTGAGATTTTGTCATCCATAATTGTTATTTTGCCTTGATGCTCCTCAAAATGTGACTTATAATCAGCTTCAGTCTAGGGCTTGATTCTTTGGAACAGTTCATGAAAAGGACTCTTGAATGCAGGTGTCTGATAACTCTGAAGAATTGTGCCATTAAATTAGAGAGAATATTTGTAGGACACTAATTGAAAGGCTGATGTGTTCATAAAGATTGCTAGCCCAATGTGAAGCAGAGCAGGAGTTGATTGCATGGATCAAACTAATGGAGGACTAAAATAATTTTTATGGCTTTTTTGTCTGAAATTTTGCTGATTCTTTTTTGTTTGTTTTTCAGAGTCTGCAGAATTTTTTTCTTTTGAGCCATTTATAGCCTTTAAATGTGCTTTGTATATTGAGCATATTTTATAAACAGAATTTGAAGCATATTTCTCTCTCTCTGCCTAATTTCTCCAGAATTTGTAAACTATTTGTGAATATTCCTGATTCATGGCAATGTGTTTATTTGCATAAGTTCAATAAGAAGCTGTTTTCTCTTATAATGGGACACAGTTGGAGGAACTGGTTATTTTCTCAGGGCTTTGACTGAAATAGCCTTGTGAGAAGTGCCAGCAAAGCCAATTTAGGAGAGCCTATGTGGATAATGATTCTTGTTGCACTTTGTGTGAGTAGTCAGGCCAAGTAGAAGGGTCTGAAGCTTATTTTGCTGGTAAATTGTTCCTGCTGTGATTTGTCTTTGGAGGAACTAAGGGCCTGGAGAGAGAAAGATTGTGTTTCAGAAGAAAACTCTATAGTAGATTAATTTTTGATTCCTGGGTGGCCGCAAGGTCACCCATGGTATGGAGCTGCCCACGAAGCCCCTCCTTAGCATGAAGCAGCCAGAAAGATGAATGACCAGATTCCCCATGATTGAGGAATTTATAAATAGAAAGGGGGGACTGAATCTGACCCAGTGATCCCATAGACAGTTGTTTTTGGATAAACGTAGAAATTGATCCTTCTGGTCTTAAAGCTTGAAACTTACATTTGTTTTAGCTGAGTTCCTTCCCCAGGAAAGGATCCATTGGTCTCCCAAAAAGTATCAAATAACTGAAAGGCACCAGATCATTGTATCCAGATAATGAAACACCAGGTTTCTCATTTATCATGATTGTTTCCTTGCTACTCCCTAGTTCCTGTTTTCTTGCACATTGTTATATGTCTGCCCTGCTATATAAACCCCCTAGTTTTAGTTGGTCAGGGAGATGGATTTGAGACTGAGCTCCCATTTCCTCAGCTTCAGTACCCAATTAAAGCCTTCTTCCTTGGCAATATTCATTGTCTCAGTGACTGGCTTTCTGTGAGGTAAGCAGTAGGACCCAGAGTGAACCACTGGTGTTTCAGTAACACAACTATTATGGCAGATAAGAAATCATAAGGGAAAATAGGAGACATCTTTAGGTGACTGAAAAGAAAAACACATGTCAGAACTTATGTGATGCTGCTTTTAAAGTAGTGCTCAGAGGGAAATTTATACTGTAAATGCCTATACTTTATAAAGAAGAAATATCTCAAATCAACCTAACTTTATACTCTAAGGAACTAGAAAAAGAAGAGCAAACTAACCCAATGCTAGCAGAAGGAAGGAATCAAAAATAGTAGAGTAGAAATAAACAAATGAGAGAATAGAAAACAATAGAGAAAATAAACAGAACCAAAGTTTGCTATTAAAAAAAACTGACAAATATTTTGCTATATTGAGTAAAGAGACAGAGATATATATAGAGAGGACTCCAATTACTAATATCAGAAAGGAAAGTGGGGACATTACTACTGATTTTATAGAAATAGAAAGGATTATGAGAGAATATGATGAACAATTGAAGGCCAACAAATTGGGTAACTGATAAAATGGACCGATTCTTAAGAACACACAATCTACCAAAACTGACTGAAGAAGAGATAGAAAACCTGAATAGACCTATAACAAGAAAAGATATTGAATCAGTAATCAAAAACTTCCCAAAAAGAAAAGTCCAAGACTAGTTGGCTTTGTTGGTGAATTCTACCAAACATTTAAAGAAGAATTAACCCCAGTCCTTCTCAAGCCCTTCCAAACAATTGAAGAGAAGGGAACAGTTCTTAATCTATATCTGTGAGGCCAGCATTACTCTGATAGCAAAGCCAAAGATACTATAAGAAAAGAAAACTGCAGTCCATATCCTTCATGAATATAGATGTAAAAATCCTCAACAAAATACTAGCAAGCTGAATTCAACAACATATTAAAAGACCTATATACTTGCACTAAGAGGGATTTATCCCTGAATGCAAGAGTGGTGGTTCAATATTAAAAAATCAATCAATGTAATGTATCACATTAAAAGAATATAAGGATAAAATCATGTGATCATCTCAATTGATGCAGAGAAAGCGCTTGACAAAATTAAATACCCTTTCATGATAAAAACACTCAATAAATTATGACCAGGGCCAGGTGTGGTGGCTTATGCCTGTAACCCCAGCACTTTTGGAGGCTGAGGCAGGCAGATCACCTGAGGTCAGGAGTTTGAGACCAGCCTGGCCAACATGAAGAAACCCTGTCCTCTTGAGACCAGCCTGGCCAACATGGAGAAACCCTGTCCCTACTAAAAATACAAAAATTAGCCAGACACGGTGGTATACACCTATAATCCCAGCTACTCGGGAGGCTGAGGCAGGAGAATTGCTTGAACCCAGGAGGCAGAGGTTGCAGTGAGCCGAGATCACACCATTGCATGCCAGCCTGGGCAAGAGAGCGAGACCCCATCTCCAAAAACCAAACCAAACCAAAACAAAAAATATCACTAGAAAATACTTCAACATGATAAAGTCCATATATGAAAAACCAACAGCTGATCTTATAGTCACTGGTAAAAGATTGAAAATATTCCCCTAAGATCAGGAATAAAATAAGAATGCCTACTTACAGGCCAGGTGTGATGGCTTACTCCTATAATCTCAGCACTTTGGGAGGCCAAGGCAGGAGGATTGCTTGAGCTCAGGAGTTTGAGACCAGCCTGGGCAACACAGTGAGACCTCATCTCTAAACACACACACACATACACACACAAGAATGCCTACTTACACTACTTCTATTCAACATAGTACTAAAAGGTCTGGCCAGAAAAATTAGGTGTTTTTTTTTTTTTTTTTTAAAGCATACAAATTGAAAACAAAGAAGTAAACTTGTTTGTGTTAATGTGATGGTTCCAATTTCTACACATTCTTGTCAATGCTTGCTGTTTTCCACTTTTTTAGTAGCCATCCTAGTGGGTATGAAGTGGTACCCCATTGTGGTTTTGTCGTTTGTTTTGTTTTTGTTTTTTGAGATGGAGTCTTGCTCTGTCACCCAGGCTACAGTGCAGTGGCATGATCTCAGTTCACTGCAAACTCCACCTCCCAGGTTCAAGCAATTCCCCTGCCTCAACCTCTCAAGTAGATGGGATTACAGGTGTGAGCCACCAAGCCTGGCTAATTTTTGTATTTTTAGTAGAGATGGGGTTTCACCATGTTGGTCTCAAACACCTGACCTCAGGTGATCTGCCCTCATTGGCCTCCCAAAGTGCTGGGATTACAGGGATGAGCCACCATGCCTGGCCCTCATTGTGGTTTTGATTTTGAGTTTCTCTGGTGACTTATTATATTGAGTACATTTTCATATGCTTGTTAGCCATTTGTATAATATATATTTGGAGAAAAGTCTATACAAGTCCTTTGCCCACTTTTAATTAGGTTGCCATTTTTATTATTGTTGAGTTGTAACAGTTTTTTATATGCTCTAATATTATGTGTATAATCTGCAAATATTTTCTCCCATTCTGTACATTGTCACTAAAATTGAAAACAAGAAATCAATAGAGAAAATAAATGAAACTCAAATCTAGTTCTTTGAAACAAATCAATAAAACTGATAAATCTCTAGACCAGCTTACAAAGAAAAAAAAAGACACAGATTACTTATAGCAGAAATGAAAAGAGGAGTCATTACTACTGATCCCATGGATATTAGAAAGCAAATAAAGAAATAATGAACAACTCTATGCCCACCAATCCAATAACTTAGATGAAATAGACCAATTCCTTGAAAAATACAAACTACCAAAACTCACACAAGGAGAAATACAAAATATGGATAGGCCTATAGCTATGAAACAAATTAAATCAGTAACTAATCACCAGTCCAAAAGGTATCCAGCCTGGGTGACAGAGCAAGACTCAAATTGATCAGTGAAGTTATTAAGCTTTCTTAATTTTCTACACTTTCTCCTAGAAAATAAAATCAGAAGGAACATTTGTGAACTCATTCTATGAGGTCAGCATTACTCTAATACCAAACCAGATAAACACATTACAAGAAAGGAAAAGTACAAACCAATATCTCTCATAAACATAGATACAAAAAAGCCTCAAAAATATTGTCAAACAAAACCCCTAAATGTGTTAAAGAATTAGGCTGGGTGGGGTGGCTCACACCTGTAATCTCAGCACTTTGGGAGGCTGAGTTGGGTGGATCATGAAGTCAGGAGTTCAATACCAGCCTGGCCCAGATGGTGAAACCCCGTCTCTACCAAAAATACAAAAAAAATTGGCCAGACGTGGTGGCGGGTGCCTGTAATCCCAGCTACTCAGGAGGCTGAGGCAGAGAATTGCTTGAACCTGGGAGGCAGAGGTTGCAGTGAGCCGAGATTGCGCCAGAGTGAGACTCCATCTTGGAAACAAAAAAAAAAAGAAAGAAAGAATTAAATACCACCACCACCTGGGACACATTCCAGATACACAAGTCTGGTTGAAAACTTGAAAATTAATTAATGTAATGCATCACATCAGGAGAGTAAAGGAGAAAAATCATATGATCATATCAATTTAGATACAGAAAAAAGCATTCAACAAAATTCAACACTCACTTGTGATAAACACTCTCAGCAAACTAGAAATATATGAGAACTTCCTCAACATGATAAAAAAAAAACTTTTTTAAAAAACCTAAAGCCACAATAAAATATCATCTTACACGAGTCAGAATGGCTATTAGTTAGAAGGTTAAAAATAACAGATGTTGGTGAGGATGTGGAGAAAAGGGAAATCGTAAACACTGTTGATGGAAATGTAAATTAGTACAACCTCTATGGAAAATAGTATGGAGAGTTCTTAAAGAACTGAAAATAAAGCTACCATTGGATCCTGCAATCCCACTACTAGGTATGTACCCAAAAGGAAAGAAATTATATCAAAAAGCACCTGAACTCATATGTTTATTACAGTACTATTCACAAAGGCAAAGATATGGAATCAACTTAAGTGTCCATCAACAGGTGATCGCATAAAGAAAATGTAGTATATAACCACAATGGAATACTACTCAGCTGTTAAAAAGAATAAAATCATGTCTTTTGTAGCAACATGGAGAGAATTGGAGGCTATTATCTTAAGTGAAACAAGTGAGACACAAAACGATAAATATTGCACGTTCTCACTTAACCTGCATGGACCTAGGGGGACTGAACAAAGGGGGTGAACGTGGGAAGAAAAGACAAAGACAGAAGAGTATTTGGAAGAAGGGGTCGGGGGCACCTTGCCTCTAGTAGTCAAGGGCCCTGAGCTTTACACAGCCCTCTGTATTATTAGGCAAAAGAGATAGCTAGAAGCGTGGCGTGGAAGAAGGGGTCAGCTGCTTGGTCCAGAGTAGGCTTGCAAGACTGCATTCTCTAGATGTCCCAGTAGATAATCTCAAGGAGCTCGGCACCAGGCAGTGACTGCCTTCAGCAAACCTTCTGGCAGTGGGAACAGTCGTGAGTTTGCCCACATCCTGCATTCATGATAAACAGTTTGCTGTTTGATCATATAGCCTCCAGTGGAATGCTGAGTTGGTCATGTCCTATAGACCTTCGGCTCCCTGCATATCCCCCTTTCTGTTTACGTATTAATTGAAAGAATGTAAGACCAGGCTGAGCAGCTCTCATTTTTTGATTGGCAGTCCATCTGAGTTTACAGACTATAAACGGAAGACGGAGACAAAACAACATTATTCCAAGAACTACGTATAAGATGTTAGTGTGGTGTTTTAGATAGGTCCAAGGGTTGAGTCTCTCCAGGCCTTGTTGGAATTCGGTCCAGTCTTCTAAAGAAGGCTGAAACTCTTATGTTTGTCTGTTTAAATCAAGAATTTTGTTTTATAATTCACCAATATCAAAGGTGATGTTGGATGTGAAAGCTCCCTGCAAATGGGCTTTCACAAGGTCCCATGGATACTCACTTTGGTTATATTCTAAGTTGGTTACACAAATATCAGTGTGATTAAAATGACAACGCAATTGCTGCTGGAATTGCAAGCTTTGTACCTGTTCCCCTAACCACAGAACCGTGGATTTTAACATTGACACTTCAGTTTGTAACTCAGTGTTAATTTTATTCTGAAGTAGTCACACTTGGTTGGGTGTGTGTGTCCAGTTCTCCACGTACTGAGCTGTTTGAATATAATTATGCAAAGCTACAGAGGACATCACAACAGAAGTTATTAGTGTGACCAAGGAAACAATAGCAAAAATTATCATGCCCAAGGCTCTACAGACACGATGAGTAAGCTGAGTTAGAAGAAGTTTCACAAAATGCAAAGCAGGTGTGGCAGCCAAAGGCTTGGACCAATTAACAGGAATCCATAGCCCAGAGATGCAACCTAAAATCATCAAAGTAGAGATATTATGTGTTTGGAATGTGCTATGATTAATGCAGTGATATAACTGGCAAGATTTACAGGTCGATTGGGTACTGTTTACCTGGAGCTGGTCCTTCTTAGCTGCCAAAAAGACATAAAAATTAAAAACACAAACTGTAAATTGAGTGGTGATATTCTTTACAAATGTAACATTAAGACTGTGTAGCTTACTATTGCTATTATTGGATAGAATTCCAACCCAGATGTTGTCGTTCATAAATGGGAGTGCTGCTTTCCATATTGTCTCTTGAATTGGTCCTTTTCTTCCTACATAATGCCACTGAGGAAGAGGCAGGCTAAAGCCTGCTCCATGCCAAGCAGTCTGGGTGGCAGACTGGGATTGCATCCCGGTGTTGTATAAAGAAGAAGAATTAAAAGCTTGCCACCAATGCCAGCGAAGTTTGTGCCATGATTTCTGATTTTCGTCTTTTCCATCTAGTTGACCTTTAGGTCCCCAATCCACAATGTCTCCAGTTAGCATAGATTGTTTTCTAGCCAGTGGGCCAAGACAGGGGATCCATGGAGGTGGGTAGGAACTATTGAAGGGAATCCATTCTGTATAGTCAGCACAATTAGGGTGATTGGGCCGGGAATGGTTGGTTAGCACACCCGTTACATTAATAGAACCAAGACGGAATAAGTACATGATTTTACCATAGTGACTCAACCATGTTTGAACTTGAATTGTAAGACAGCTATGGCTGAGCGAAGTCTTTGTGGTGATACACAAAGGAAGCCCTTCCAGTGGAGTGATATAATTAATGACATTATTCTGAGAGTCTAACTGTTCTATGTCACAGGGAGTTAGGAGTTCTGGAGCCCACGCTCCCTGATCGTGATAAATCTCAGGAGGAGTGTCACTCCAAAGTATAGGTTGTACTGCTGGGGGACTGGGAACGTATGCCTAATATGTTTTTGCCTCTGCACAGGAAAAACATACCACACAAGATGTTATGGCTAATATGGCCAAGAACATGGAAACAGGGGTTTTTGCCTGTTCCTGACATTCCAGTAGTTTCTCAGCTTCCTGTATGGCTTTCTTGAGTTGTCCCCAGGTTATGGGGGTTGATGTCATTGTGACTCTGGTCAGCCTTCTCTCTGTCTTTGCACTTAGGCTTAGCTGGCTCATGGCTCGTACCAGAGGTACCAGGCCCACGGTTGGCCACCCTGGGTTCCTCCAGTCTCCCATTCCATGGTCGCACGCACCTTGAGGGCACCCACATGGCTTGTCCATCTCCTGTGAAAATACAAGCGTACCCTCTTCCCCATGTCAGTAAATCCACCAGACCTTTCCATTGTCCTTCTTCCAGGTATTTCCATAACACTTTTGGATAAACCTTCCTCTTTTCCTCTAACACTTGCCAATGTCTTTTTGCGAAAGTCTTACCATCCCTACCAGGAGTCAAACAATTTTAAGTAAATAAGGCTAAATGTAGTTTTGATTGAGGTGGTAGTTGGCCTCCTATACCCCCTTTTTGTCTTTTCAACATGCATTGTAATGTTTGATGTGCCTGCTCTATGATGCCTTGTCCTCTAGGATTATAAGGAATTCCTGTTTTATGGGTTATAGCCCAAAGCTGAAGAAATTTTTAAAAGCGTGGCTAGTATAAGCGGGTCCATTGTCAGTTTTTAATTGTTTAGGTATCCACATATGAGCAAATGATGGCAGACAATGTCACTGTACATGACCAGCTGTCTCACCTGTTTGGCATGTAGCATGCAGCGTATGAGAATAAATGTCTATAGTCACATGAACATAGCTAATCTTACCAAAGGTAGCTATGTGTGTAACATCCATTTGCCAAATTTCATTTGGAGCCAAATCTCGTGGATTATATCCTTCTACAGGTGTGGCTCCAGGGACATGCTGGCAAGTAGGACAGGCTGGTATTATAGCCCTAGCTTGGCTGTGAGACAAATGGAACATGCGAGTGAGGGCGGAAGTATTTTAGTGCAGAAGCGTATGAGATGCTTGAGCTTGCTGAAACGCAGAACCAATCAGTTTGTCTGCTTTCTCATTACTTAGAGATAGTGGCCCAGGAAGTTGTGTGTGAGAATGAATATGAGAGATGATCAGAAGCTGCACAAGAGCGAATAACTTGTTGAAGTCTTAAAAATAAATTAAGCAGTTCTGGGTCTAGTGTATTTTTAATTGTAGCAGTTTCTATGTGACTGGCTACATTTACAACATAAGCTGAATCACAGACAACTTTGATAGAATCTGAAGCTGTGAGCTGTAAAACCTGAATGACTGCAATTAGCTCTGAGCATAGAGCTGAAACCCCAGAGGTCGTTATTGTTTGAGTATGTTTTGGTCCATATATAGCTGCATGACCTTTGGAAGAGCCATCAGTAAAATAAGTCTGTCCATCTGGAATAGGCTTGTGATGAGTAATCACAGGAAGAATGAAAGAATGGGATTTTATAAAACTGTAAAATTTTGTCTGAAGGGTAGTGGTTATCTATAGCACCCACAAAGTCTGCAAAAGTAGTTTGCCAGGCAGTTGAGATTTCCCAAGCTGTAGCTTGTCACTGGGAGTCTACAGGAACAATAATTTTGTCAGGGTCATATCCCATAAGCATTTTTGACCGATGCCTGCCCATAGTCACAATTTGTGTAAAGAAAGATAAAGTTGCAAGGTTTTGACTGTTTGATTAGAGAGAAAGAGCCATTCTATTACTGTTACAGACTTGTCTATGAACTGACCCAAAAGTCCTGTTGGAGAGTGGGGGGGTGGGAAGAATAAACAAAAGCAAAGGTTTTCAGGGTTGTAGCCGTGAGGCATGTCTCTGCCGTAACATTTGCTCTACAAGCTACAATTGGCTTCTGCCTCTTTAGTTAATTGCCACCGGGAATTTAAAGAAGAGTCTCCTTGCAGGGTTTGATAAAGATACGTAAGTTGATAGGTAGCAATACTTAACATCAGTTGTAGCCAATTAATATCTCCTAATTTCTGAAAATCATTTAAGGTCTGTAACCTGTCTTTATGGAGAACTACTTTCTGAAGCCGTACACTCCTCTCTGTAACAATAGTTCCTAAGTATTAGTATTAGGAGGTTGTTTGCACTTTCTCTGGAGCAATTTTGAGATTCCATTTGACAAGAGCTCGCTTTACTTCTCTGAATAATTGATGTAAAATTTGATCTGTAGGAGTGGCCAAAAGAATACCAGCCATAAAATGAATGATATACATAGTGGGAAGCATATTTCGAGGCTCCTTTAATGCTCTTCCCACAAAATGCTGAGGTAATGTGGGACCGTGAAGCATGCCTTGAGGTAAAACTTTCCATTGATAGCGAGAACCGTTCTCTTTGATTAATAGAAGTCACAGAGAAGGCAAATCCAGGCTTATCCTTCTCATGTAAGGGTATATTAAAGCAACAATCCTGGCCAGGCGCGGTGGCTCATGCCTGTAATCCCAGCACTTTGGGAGGCCGAGGCGGGCAGATCACGAGGTCAGGAGATTGAGACCATCCTGGCTAACACGGTGAAACCAGGTCTCTACTAAAAATACAAAAAATTAGCCGGGCGTGGTGGTGGGTGCCTGTAGTCCCAGCTACTCAGGAGGCTGAGGCAGGAGAA
This sequence comes from Macaca thibetana thibetana, assembly GCF_024542745.1. NCBI lineage: Eukaryota > Metazoa > Chordata > Mammalia > Primates > Cercopithecidae > Macaca > Macaca thibetana. Next base: position 100,292,290 of record NC_065579.1, read on the forward strand.
TGGTGTGAACCCAGGAGGCAGAGCTTGCAGTGAGCCGAGATCAAAAAGATACAATCCTTAAGATCTATTACCACAAGAGACCAGTCTCTTGGAATGGCCGCCGGGGAAGGTAAACCTTGCTGTAATGCGCCCATTGGTTTAATTTGTACATTAATAGCTCTCAAATCTTGCATTAATAGCTCTCAAATCATGCAGCAATTACCATCTTCCAGACTTTTTTGGAATAACAAATACTGGTGAATTCCAGGGGCTAACTGACTTTTCTATATGTCCTGCTTTCAATTAATCTTTTACCAACAGATGAAGTTGATCTAGGTTCTCCTGTGTTAGGGGCCATTGATCCACCCACACAGGTTTGTCACTAAGCCATTCTAAGGCCGTGGGCGGAGGAGAAATATTAATGACCCCTGTCAGAAATCCTGACATCCTAGCTGCTTTTCTATCTGTTTTTCCAGTTACTGATATCGGGTTAGGGTTTTCTTGTAGAAACCTCCCCAAACCTTTTCCACTCTGATATCCCATGTTCTTCAACATTTTAAATCCTGGGTTATCAAAGTTTTCATTTGTAAGTCTCATATCCCATGCTGTAGTAAGTCTTGACCCCATAAATTGATAGCTATATTTGCAACATAAGGCTGAAAAGTACACGACTGTCCATCCGGATCAAGACAAGGTAAAATCTCAGCACTCTGTTGAACACTTTGAGCTGTTCCTACTCCCACTAAGGACGTAGAAGTCAATTGCAAGGACCAGGATTGGGGCCAATTGTCTTTAGATATTACTGACACATCAGCTCCCATATCCATAAGCCCATAATATTTCTTTCCTTTAATTTGTACCACACGGGTGGGTCTATTAGAGGCTATGGGTTGGGATAGATAGATTTCCCATGTAGTTATGCTCCCAAACCCTTTGTTTCCTTGTTTCTCCTTTCATGGAGAAGGGTGTAATTTTCAGGGAATAAGTAATAATTGCACTATGTATTGTCTCTGTTCAAAAACCCAAAGATCTTGTGACATTAAAACTACTTGAATTTCTCCTTCATAATCAGTCAACAACTCCTGGGACTACAGTAATGCCTTGCAAGTTAAGGCAGCTTTTGCCTAAAATTAGTCCCATATATCCTGCTGGTAAAGGTCCCCAAATGCCAGTGGGAATCTTGGTGGGTTTGTCTTCCCCAACTAACGTAATCCTTTCTCTGGCTGGGAGATCTAATCCTGCACTTCCTGGTGTTCCTGGGGTGAGGGAATTAATGTTCCTCTGGGAACCCATGCCTGAAACGGGGTTGAGGTCTGGGCTGAGAACGCCCTGATTGTTTGTGGGACCCCGGTCCAGGCCCCTGTCTCGTTTCCTGACGGGGGTGCCATTCTGATGAAATTTTGAGCAGCACTGATTAGCCCAGTGATTTCCTTTGTTATAGGGAGGACAAAGTCCTGGTGTTTTCTCGGCTGGGTGGGACACTGCATTGTAAGGTCCTTTCTGTCCTGAGATCTGGCAACATTCCTTTTTAAAATATCCAGTTTTTCCACAATTACAACATTTTCCCATTTTAGGGCCTGACCCTTGGCTCCTTTTAGATTTGTCAACTACTAAATTAGCCATTACTTCAGCTAACATTGAAGAGCAGTGAAGTTCAGTTCTTACATCCTGACAAGCTCTGAGAAAATTTCCCAAGTTTTTTGTACACCTCACCAGTGCCAGTGCACATTTACAATCCACGTTTGCATTCTCAAAAGCTAGAGTTAAGGTTAGCATTTCTGCAGCTGTGGTATGAGGAATCTGACACTTCACTGCCTCTTGTAATCTTGCAAGAAATTGTGCATAGGGTTCCTGTGACCCTTGCATGATATGTAAAACGGATTATACTGGGACTCCCTCTTCAGGAATTGTGGCCCAGGCACATTTAGCAGCCTGGGTGCACTGCTGATAAGCAGCGTTTGGGAGTGCCATTTGATGTTCCAGGTCTGAATAAGGGCCATTACCCAATAGCATATCCTCTGTAATGTCTCCGTTTCCAGCAGCATGGTTCTGTCTAGCCTGGTCTGCACCCAGTTATTGCCAAGTTAAGTTCCATGTCAGATATGCGCTAGCCGGCAAGCAAGTTTGTGCCAAGTGTTTCACATCAAAGGGTAAAGGACACACGGCATCAAACACAGATTCTAGCAATCCTAAAGTGAATGGGCTCTGTTCGCCATCATTTACCACACTCGCTTTTAATTCCTTTAACAACTTAAACTCTAGTGGAGTGTGTTCATGATTAAGCTGCAGTGGATTATTTGGAAATAGGAAAAGCGCAAGGTCCTAAGGGCTTTCCAGCCATGGCAGCAGAGTGTAAAATTCTTTGTACTGGGATCTCTATTTCTGCCACTGAAGAAGGCGGTACAGATGTTTCTGCAACTGGAGGGGGCGGTATTGGTCAATTTTTACCCTCCCTCTCCTGTTTTTCATTTTCAATTAGAGCTGTGGGTGGGACAACAGATTCTTTCAGATTTTTAGATTCGGCCTGCTGTCCCGCAGAATAATAAGGAGATAATGACAGAAGTACAGTACGAACTAACTCCAAATGGAGAAAACTGAAGAATCAACTTTAAAACCTTTATGATGAGTCTGTTTTAATCCTTCTCCTGCTCTGTCCCAATTTTCCACATCAAGAGTGCCTGCCTGTGGAAACCATGGGTTATGCATAATAACCTCCTGTAGCATCTTAGTTAATGTGAGAACTAACTTGAGCACCAGTTTGTTTCAACAAAACTTTAAGCAACTTCACATAATGTTTTTCTTCAACAGACAGATTCTGCCCCATGTTACCCTGATTCAGAAAACTTCCCATTCCCAGTACTTCTTTAAAGCACTGCTCCCAGTACTTTTTTAGGGCACTGATCAGTACCTCTGTAGGGCACTGACCATAATTATATCCTCTACCAGTGGACTCGTCCTGGGCTCCCCGTTTGCCCTGTTAATTTCAGTTCCTCTGCTCCAGCAGACCTTCTTTGTTCACATCCTCAAAGTCCCTGTTCTGGGGCGCCTCTATGTAACCTGCACGGACCTAGGGGGACTGAACAAAGCGGGGTGAATGCAGGAATAAAAGACAAAGACAAAAGAGTATATTTGGGAGAAGGAGTTGGGGGTACCTTGCCTCTAGTGAACAAGGGCCCTGAGCTTTACACAGCCCTCCGTATTTATCAGGCAAAAGAGACAGCGAGAAGGGTGGCATGGAAGAAGGGGTCAGCTGCTCGGTCCAGAATAGGCTTGCAAGACTGTATTCTCTAGATATCCCAGTAGATAACCTCAAGGAGCTCCACGCCAGGAAGCAATTGCCCTCAGCAAACCTTCTGGCAGTGGGAGCAGTCATGAATTTGCCCACATCCTGCATTCATGATAAACAGTTTGCTGTTTGATCATATAGCCTCCAGTGGAATGCTGAATTGGTCATGTCCCACGGGCCTTCAGCTCCCTGCAAAGTGGGAACTAAATAATGTGTACATGAGAGCGTAGAGTGTGGAATGATAGACAATGGAGACTCAAAAGGATGAGGGGGTGCGAGTGTGATGGATTATTGTTACCAAAACACCAGGGGTTTGGTGTAGGTACTGCTGCTGGCTGCACAGAAAACCAATGACTGAGATGGCAAGTATTGCCAAGGAAGAAAGCTTTAATTGGGTGCTGCAACTGAGGAGATGGGAGCTCAGTCTCAAATCCATCTCCCTGACCAACTAAAACTAGGGGTTTATATAGCAGGAAAGAAATGTAATAATGTGTGAAAAAACAGGAACTAGGGAAGGGCAAGGAAGCAATCATGATGAATGAGGGGGTCAGGCATCTCATTGGTTCATCCCGGGAAGCATTGCACCTGAATAAGAAGTGGTCCACAGACATGGATGATCAATCAAATCCACCTGAGAGCCAATGGTCAGCCAAGATCAGGAAAAACTGACCTAAGGAAATCGATTACTGGTGGAATCCTTAGCAGAAAAGGCATATGTAACTCGGGGTGGGAGGAAGAATGTTTCTCTTAAGTTACATCCCTTGTTGCCCTCTGAAAAGTATTGAGTTCAGGCCAGGAAGGAGTAGACAGAGTGCTTAAGTCGTCTTTGCAGTTAACAAGAATTTTGGACAGAAATACGTATAATGAAGCATTAATCAGGGTGCACTTCCACTCACTTCTTTGTAACCAAAAGTCATGTAGCACTTGATACTGACCATTGGCATCCCTGTTGTTCCTATAGATAGGATTTCTGATGTTAGAATCATAAGACATTTATTTAAGATAGAAAAGATCTGAGTCATGTACATAAACAAAAGAATCATAAACAAAATCATAAGGTTTTTAAGAATTTCTAAGATGTTTTCCAGATCCCAAATTCCAGCCAAAAAGCTGTTGCCAACTAGTTTGAAGACCCCTCCAGATGAATGGATCATAATGAAAATACAGTTTCTTCATCCTCTTGTCTCATGACTTCACCCTGCACTCTTTGACCAGTTAACGATCTCCATACTTTGGCTCACTTCAAAACCCTTAAAAACCCTAGCCGCAAACTTCTCAGTGACACAGATTTGAGGTTTCTTCCCATCTCCTCATTCAGTAGCTCTATGATTAAACCTCTTTCTCTGCTGCAACCCAGTGTCTTGGTGTACTGACTTGCTCTGTGCATCAGGCAATGAACCTATTACAGTTACAGTACCTCAGAGGGTCCTCTGGAGACCTGGATTCCGTAACTTCAGGGTACGTTGAAGGATCCCTACTTGTCCAGCAGTAGGGCCCATGTGGAAACATGGAGTTAGGGAGCCACCACCACTCGGCCAAGCATCAACTTAATCAGACCTCTTAACAACACTGTGAAGAAGAGACAATCAATATTTGAATTTTGCAGATAAGCCAGCAGAGGTGCTCAGAGGTTAAAGTCACTCACAGTTAAACAGCAAGAAAATGGTGGTTGAGTGGGATTCAGTTCAACTTGTCTGGCTCCAATGTCTCAGGTTTCTAGGATTGTTTCCAAGATTGGACTTGGGGTTGGGATTGGTTGTTAAGCAGTCTCTTGACTCCTTAGGCTGGCTGGGACTGTCTTCCTTCACTCTTCTTCCTACTGCTCCCAGAAATGTCTGGTGTAGGTGCAGTGCTTGACTAGCATTTCAAGAGTTCATTTTTTTTTTCTTTTTCTTTTTAGTAGAGATGGGGTTTCACCATGTTGGCCAGGTTGGCCTCAAACTCCTGACCTCAGGTGATCCACCTGCCTCAGCCTCCCAAAGTGCTGGGATTACAGGTGTGAGCCACTGCACCCAACCTGAAGATTTCATTTCAATACTTCTTTTAACACAAAATTTATGACCCACATACAAATCAAAGGACTTTTGGGTGACAAATTTAAAACTTGGGGGGATGGTACAATTATTCTAGAAAGCAGTTTGGCAGTTTTTCTTTATTTTTTTTGAGACAGAGTCTCACACTGTCGCCCAGGCTAGAGTGCAGTGACGCAATCACAGCTCGCTGCAGCCTCAACCTCCTGGACTCAAGCGATTCTCCTGCCTCAGCCCCTCAAATAACTGGGACTATAGGCACACGCCACCACACCTGGCTAATTTTTGTATTTATTTATTTATTTTTTTGTAGAGATGGAGTTTTGCCATCTCACCCAGGCTGTCTCCAACTCCTGAGCTCAAGCAATCTGCCCACCTTGGCTTCCCAAAGTGGTGGGATTACAGGCTTGGAGCCCCTGCACCTGGCTGGCAGTTTCTTTAAAAGTTAAACAAACACCCATCATCAAATGGAAATGGTAAATATGAGACAGGCCCGAGCAGGCCTTGAAGGCACAAGAAAGTTAGCTGAGGAAGTGGTCCACATACCTATAGACCTGATTCTTCCCATACTGCCTTCTTTGTCTCAGCCTGTACCTATGACCTCATGAAGAATTCCCTGTGATTAGCTGAATGAGGAAGAGAAAAACTCGTGTTTGCTTACAGATGGTTGTGCACAATATGCAGGCATCACCCAAGATGTTCAGATGTAGCAGTACAGCTTCTCTCTGGGTCATTCCTAAAGGACAGTGATAAGAAGAAATACTCACAGTAGGCAGAACTTTGAGCATCGCACTTGGTTGTTCATTTTGTTTGGAATGAAAAATAGGTACCTAAACTATCAATCACATAATTTATAGACAGTCTCAGGGTTCAGTCCCACAAATTGCAGCCTGTGCACATTTGAATTTGGTAGTTGATTCAGAAAGAAAATCTTAGTTCTCAATTTCTAGTTTCAGTGACAGTGATGTTGAAAAAAACTTTCACTGTTACTTGTATATAACATGCAGTGTACACATTCCATTTCCCACTTTTAGCAAAAAAGAGGAAAGGGTGCCTGGCTACTTTTCACTTCCACTTGGCTGAGGACTGAATACTCATGACCAATGTCCCTGAGAAGGTTTTTGCGTTTGTGTATACAACTTTATTGAGGCATATGTAAGTACAGTTTCCACCAAAGAAACAGAACCAGAAGAATGGATATCTACAGCTATCATCTATATCTATATCTATATCTATCTTTACAATAAGAAAATCATACTTTCTACTAATATGATACAACTGAAAATGTGCTAACCTTTTCCCTGGAACAGGTTGCAATGTCCTTGAGTGATAGTCATTCTTTCCCTAGATACCTTGTAACTTAAATACTAGGATGTAAAGTCAATCACTGTTAATACATCTTATGTTAGATGATAAGAGTATAAAGAGGGAAAAACTCAAAAATATTTGCTTAATGCATATCTATTCGTACAAACATATAACAAAATAGAAAGAAATACTCATATATAGTTCTCATTTCTGCATCTGGTTCCATGGTCATAGCTGGTATTTATAGCTACCTTCTTCCACTACCCGTGACTTATTCCTTTTGCCCTCAGCAAGCACCTAAGCTGGCCATGGTTCTTTGCTTGGTGGGTGACCCCAATCTTCATTTCTGAAACCTGGGCCATTAGCAGTTCTTCCTGAACTGCGTTGTAGTTCTCCATTGACTTTAATCACAGGACATGGTAGTACTAATAGGTGCCCTAAGGAATCTCTTGTATTCCAAATATACTTTGTCTTCCATTGTGTAGTAGCAGCCCAATTTCCCTTTGGTAATCAGGATCCATCATCCCAACCAGTACAGCACTACCTTATTTGCCTGTTAATTCAGAGGTAAGAGGAGCCCAAAGTGGCAGGGTGGCAGTTTTAACTTGTAATTCAATGGAATCATTGTTGAATCTCCTGGTGGAAGCATTCCTCCTTTTGTAACTAGGACTTCTAGATTAGCTGAGCATAAGGTCACAGGAACAGAAGCAAACATTTTGCTAGTGGATTACCTATGGTAATAGTGAGTGGTGCCACTCCCATTTCTATCCCCTGATTCCTGGACTGGTGACTCCTGGCTATGGGAGAAACAGTATGTATATTGGATGCTGATTTACAGGGCACACATCCTCCTGGAGGACGCTTCCCCAGTACTGCAAGATACTGCCACCTGGCTGCCACCATAATTGAGTCTTCACAAGGCCATTCCACTGTTCTATGAAGCCTGCTGCTTCAGGATGATGGGGAATATGGTTAATCCAGTAAATTGCATAGGCATAAGCCCACTGCCACACTTCATTTGGTGTGAAGTGAGTTCCTTACTCAGAAGTAATGTTATGTGGGAATACCATGATGGTGGAAAAAGTATTCTTCAAGTCCACAGATGGTATTATTATTATTTTATTTTTTATTTTTTGCAGAAGCATTGCATTCAGAAAAAGCAAATCCTTTTTGGTGGGGAGAATGCGGGGGAAGCAAATCTGTGTCCAGAGTAAGTGTCTATTCCAGTTAAGAACAAAACACTGCCTCTTCCATGATGGAAACAGTCCAGTGTAGTCAACTTACCACTAAATAAGGTGGCTGATCACTCTGGGGAAGTGTCCCTGTTAGAGACTCAGTGTTGATCTTTGCTGCTGGCCAGTTGGGTGCTCAGCAGAGGCTGCAGCCAGGTCAGCTTTGGTGAGTATAAGTCCACGTTGCTGAGCCCATGCATAACTTCAATTCCTGCCACCATGGCCACTTTGTCCATGAATCTGTTGGGAGATGACAGGACTGTCTGGAGAAGGAAGCTAACTGACTCACAGAGTAGATCGTCCAAACCACTTGATTATTAAAAGTCTCCTCTACTGCTTTCACCCTTTGGTGAACATTGACGTGGGACATTTCCCTGCATTCCCTTCTGTCTTATGGGATGTTGCTCAACTTCCTTGCTGAGAACCTTTGGGCTGAAGCACAGCTTCCAAGGACTCCTTAGGACAGTCCTCTTAAAATCAGAAGATACAACCATATCTCAGTGAAGCTGGAGCCTGGGGTCCTGCCAGGGGAAAGGAATATGGGGAGTTAGAGGTACAGAGGATGGGGGTTAGGTGGCTGATGCCAGAAGGAGTCATGGGGGTGCCAGGCCTGGGCTTCTCTTCCTGGTCTCCTGGGTGTCTGGGCATGGCGAATGAGAAGCCCCAGGTGAGTGTAAGGCATTGGAATGGGGGCTTGAATTCAGAGGCCCAGCTGGGTCCAGCACTCGGGGCAAAGCTGGATTTGGAGAGTCTGGCATAGAAGGTATCTTCTCTGGGATGGATTCCATCCCCGGAACCCCTAAGGGAAGGGTTTTGTGGGGCAAAGGATCATGAAGGGAGTGGCATAAGCTTTTGGAGGTCACAGCCAGAGGTCGATATGGACAGCGCCCATTACATACAGAAGCTGTTGAGTCAGCAGGATTGGGCCCAGGGCACCTCTGGGACTTCTGAACTTTTTCAGTAGTGGTTATAGATGGAGAAAATAGATGGTTTCTGAACTCCTCGGGGAGATGCAGGCCTCCTGGAAGCAGGTCCACTGGATATGAGTTCCTACAGCAGCTGTGGACACGCCTGTTCAGCTCTCCTTCAGGAGACCCTGCTGCAGGATGCATGATGGAATGATGGCCTCAGCTACTTCCACCATGAACACTGAGGCCACATGCCACTCTCCCCAACAACCCCCACTACTTCTGGATAACGATTGAACTTGGAGCCCTCCCATTCTTGCCTGAAGCAGAACTCCTCTACAGGCAACTTTTGCCCTGGGTCTCCCCATTGGCCTCGCCAAGACTTCCTCAGAACTTTCTATGCTATGGCCTAAGGTTCAACTTCCTGGATCCTTTTTCCTTCCCCCTTCCTTTTATAGGTGTTGGATCTGCATCTCTATCTAAAGGCTCTCCCTGCCTACTTCTGCTCCTTCTCCTGTTACTCTTTTGGGAATTTTCTCCAATAGATCTCTTGTATCTCTCCCTCTTGGGGTTCACTTTTGAAATTCCAACAGAACAGGGGCTCAGGGCCATTCTGTCTTCTCAAGCCTAACATAGGCCATCCTTTTCCCAGGAGGCAACAGGGCCTTGTGGAAAGGAGCAGAAAGGAGGTTGGCAGCATCCAGAGGGCCTGTCGTCTTCAATGGAACTCCTAGCCTATCTCTGGGCTGGGGTGGCTCTAGTGGTGGAGGATAGGAGAGTTGGTTTTGGATCTGGGAAGAAGTAAGAAGGAGCTGGCTCATACCAACTTGTATTCTATTTTTAGGACTGTTGCAAGCTGTTGATGTCATATTGATAGCTTGAAATCAGCCAAGGTAGAAGTATTTGGACCTCAAGACAAATACTGCAAATCAGAGCTTTTCTCTTTAGAGACCTGGTTGTTAATATTTACCAGCACACCACTGAATGGAAAATTATCATTTTCTTAGAATTGCTCTTGGGATAAAGTTCCAAATTATTATTCTAGCTGCTATAGCTGTATCATTCAGGGTCCCAGTAGGAATCAAGTGGCTCTCTCAAAAAGGTTATTGATTACAATTCAATTACCTTGTAATTGAATTGAAAAGGAAGAGACCATTTACAAAGGTGTGGGCAGGATATAGGGAATGCAAGAAGGGATGGTAAAGTATCCCTGATCTAACAATAGTGGGAAGCTGCTACTAATCCTAGGCCTGAGTACATAGAAGAAAGAGCTATTGGAGAACCTAGTGAGACCTAAAGCCTTAGGAGACGGCTGCTTGGCAGGGCACACAGCCTTGGGCAGAGGAACATGGTTACTTTCACCCCAGTGCAGCAGAGAGGAAGCCAGAAAAATACATACTCCACTTTCTTTCTCCCCTGACCCCTGAGTTCACCTGTCCAAACTCCTGCTGGTGCCTCCATTGTCACCAACCAGGAGAAAAGGGAACTGTGGGTGCAGCTCATACACATCAGTCGTCAGAAGCACAAGGCAAGTGGAAAAGGTGGAAGGTGGATCTACATGAACACATAAGGGCAGAGCCTTCGGTGATCTGTCCTTGTGCCACCTGCCCAGCTTCACTTGATGCCCACTGCACTGTGGGGCACACGCTGTTTCCTCTGCCTGAAAACTCTCTCACTTCCCCCTTCCCCTAGTTCATTACTTGTCATCCTTGGCTTAAATGTTAACCTCCTGAACGCGTAAGCCTCTTTGTTGATTGTACTGTTTTGCACCCTGTTGTTTATCTGCTTATGGCAAATCTTTTTTCCCAATGGTTATTATTAATATTTTTTGAGACAGGGCCTCACTCTGCCGCCCAGGCTGGAGTGCGGTGGTGCAATTATGGGTCACTACAGCCTTGACCTCCTCCAATGCCTGAGCAATCCTCCCCACCTCAGCCTCCCTAGTAGCTGGGACTAAAGGTGGATGCTACCATGCCAGGATAATTTTTTTATTTTTAGTAGAGACAAAGTCTCGCTATGTTGCCCATCCTGGTCTCAAACGCCTGGCCTCAAGTGATTCTGCTGCCTTGGCCTCCCAAAGTGCTGGGATTACAGGTGTGAGCCAATGTGTCTGGCCTCTAATGATTATTTAACAATAATAATACTAGTATTCAACATTGATTGTACACATATCGCGTGCCAGGCACTGCGTAATTATTTGTTAGACTCTCTTAGACGACAGTCTCCATAAGGGCAGGGATCATGTTTCTGTATTGTTCATTGGTCTGTCTCTCCAGTGCCTAGGGCAGTAGCTGGCACATACCAGGACCTCCACAAACATGTATGGAGTAAAAAGTCCCACAATGAGCCTTGCAAGTTTTTCCTAGCTCTCTTGTATCATGGGAGGTTAAATATGGCTGCAAATTCTTTACTGCTCCTCCCACTGAGAGATGAAGTCCAATTCCACTCCCTTGAATCTGAGCTGGTCTCAGTGACTTGCTTGGCTGATAGAATGTGGCTGGAGTGACATTCTTAGACTCGTAGCTCATAAGAAGCCTTGCAGCTTCCACCTGGGTCTCTTGGAACATTCTCGCTTGGTGCTCTGAACCACCACTTTCGAAGTGCGACACATGAAGCCACCATGCTGGTGAGGCCACATGCAGGAATGGTAGATGGTTCCAGCTAAGCCTAGCTCTCCAGTCTTCTCTGCTCAGCCCCAGGTATCCACCAGTTCAACAGCACCAAGGGTGCATCCACTGATGCCACTTGGAAGAGTTACCCAGGATGGGCATGGTGGCTCATGCTTGTAATCCCAGTACTGTGGGAGGCTGAGGCAGTCAGATCACCTGAGGTCAGGAGTTCAAGACCAGTCTGACCAACATGGAGAAACCCTGTCTCTACTAAAAATACAAAATTAGCCGGGTGTGGTGGCGCATGCCTGTAATCCCAGCTACTCGGGAGGTTGAGGCAGGAGAATTGCTTGAACCAGCAAGGTGGAGGTGCGGTGAGCGGAGATCCTGCCATTGCACTCCAGCCTGGGCAACAAGGGAAAAACTCTATCTCAAAAAAATAAAGAAAAAAAAAAAAGAGTTACCCAGCCAAGCTCTACTCAACTTTCTGGGTCACAAAATTATAAGATCTAATAAAATGGTTCTTCTTTTAAGCCTCTACATTTTGGGGCACTTCTTTATGTAACAATAGTCAAAACAAGTAATATTGGTTAGGGGAAAATGCCCAACCTGCTTTTCCTCCCCACCTTCACCCATCCCACACTCTCAGGCTCCCCTTAGGGACTGTTATCTTCAGGAGTCTTGCTAACTTTCCAGCAACTTATCTTTGATGTGGCTTTAAGAGAGGAGCCTTCTATCAGCTCAGCTTCCATTTGCCACACTGCTGGGGAATCCCCCAAATGCTAACCTGCCTACTCTACAACAAGCTCCAACAGCTGAGCTGTTCTGGGCCACCTGCCAAATCTCATATGATACCCCCTTGATGTTGGGTGACAGTAAAATTCACCGACTCCTGGGTAGAGGCCCTTTTCTTTGAAGCCTGCCCTGCTCACCCAACCACACACAGCCCACTTAGGTGGCATCACCAATTAGAGTTGGGGAAATGCAGGTGGTGGCCCCAGGCTACGCCAAGCTCCACTGCTGCCTTGCCCTCTGGGTCAGATCTGTCTCAAGCCGAACAAACTACTGCTGGAATCACCAGGGCTGTGAGGAGCTTCAGAGGGTGACCAAGGTTAGCAGTTAGAGGACTGAACCCTGGGTGGTGTGCTCTAAATGTGTGTAGGGTCCTAGATGAAGCCTTTTGGATATTTCTGGTAGCAACAAAGACTAAACAGGCATTTGAGAAACCTGAGGTGTCTTTGCTTGCTCCAGGGCCTCTGGAAGAGGCCACGTGGGGATGTCCCTGGGGCATTTGCTAACTCATTCTCAGAGGAAGATCCGCCCTCGTCTTACTCCTTTGCTGCTCAAGCACACATGGGTGGGTGGAAGGAGGGAGGCCAGCGACAGCATTCCCATAGAGGGCGTGAGGGTAGTGAGCACAGGGTGTGTTATGATGCAGCAAGACAGGCTCACCAGGGCCAGACCATGTAGAGTCTCGGACACACTCCTTGGTGCTCTTGGGCACAGCCGGCCTTCCTGCCCCTTCCCTCCCTTCCCCTCCCCTCCACTTCTCTCTCTTTCTGTCTCTCTCTCTCTCTTCCCTCCCTCCCTCCCTTCCTTCCTTCCTTCCTTCCTTCCTTCCTTCCTTCCTTCCTTCCTTCCTTCCTTCCTTCCTTCCTTCCTTCCTTCCTCCCTTCCTCCCTCCCTCCCTCCCTCCCTTCCTTCTCCTTCTTTCCTTCTTTCCTCCTTCCCTCCCTCCCTCCTTCCCCCTTCCCTCCCTCCCTCCCTCCCTCCCTCCCCTCCCTCCCTCCCTCCCTCCCTCCTTTCTCTCTCTCTCTCTCTCTCTTTCTCTCTCTCTCTCTTTCTGATGGGGTCTCACTCTGTCACCAGGCAGGAGTACACCAGTGCCGTCTTGGCTCACTGCAACCTCCGCCTCCCGGGTTCAAGCGATTCTCCTGCTTCAGCCTCCAGAGTAGCTGAGACTACAGGCATGCACCACCACGCCCAGCTAATTTTTGTATTTTTAGTAGAGATGGGGTTTCGCCATGTTGGCCGGGATGGTCTCGATCTCTTGACCTCGTGATCCGCCTGCTTGGGCCTCCAAAGTGCTGGGATTATAGGCATGAGCCATCCCGCCCAGGACAGCCATCATTTCTTAGCGGGAAGTTGGTGTGGTCTACACTAGGTGAGGCTCGTGGCATATATAGGTTCCCAGGCTCCACCCAGACCTATAGAAACAGAAGCTCTTTGGATGGGCCCCAGGCCTCTGCATTTGTAACAAGTATCTAAGCAGTTATGAAGAAGGAAGGCAGGCAGTGTAGAGGTTAATTCCATGGGTCTGGAGTTAGGCCACAGGAGTTTAAGCCTAGACTCTAGCATTCAGTGCTATGCAATTTTGGCACCTCATTTTCCTTATCTGAATTGCAGATATTTATAACACCAACTTTACTGAGTTGATGTGAGGATTAAATAAATTAACATGAGGTAGATACTTAGTACATAGATGGTGGGTCCTCAACAGCCGATTTTTCCAGCAACCTGAATGATGACAGTAGTGCAATGAGGAAGCCATGTACCTGCAGTACAGAGTCAGACCTCAGTACATGCTTGCTGAAGGGAGGATGGGAGCATAGCATATTCAGCCAGGCCATTGGCACAATCATGCTATGAACATTTGTTTTCACAGCTGAGCATAGCATACCTCTAGGTGCGGGGAGTTCAAAAAGGAATACTTGTGAGGATATTTTTGAGGTCACAGATATGGAAATGGATGATTAGAAGGCAGTGTGGTAAGTTCTATGTGAGGGGCAGGCTCTGAGCATACCAGCTTTGAAGAGACAGGGTAGGCTTCCTGGAGGAGGTGATATCAAAGGGGGATCAGAAGGACAAGTAGGAGTTATCCAGGGAGAGGGGGCTGAATACCAGATCTAGGGGAACACTCATGCACTAGTGGACATTCTGGGCCATCAAGGGGTTCAGTGTGGGTGAGGTGCATGGTGCAAGAGGCAGGAGCGTCAACGTTTGAGGCTGAAAAGATGAGCAGCATTAGCTGATTGGGTTGAGATGAGTTGGGCTAAATTGGGTTCCATGCCTTCAGTTCTGGCCAGCTCATGTCACCCATAGCACGTTCTTACCACAAAGGTCACCTGTGTGTCCTTGAATAACACTCCTCCCTGGATTAGTCAATTACACACTGCTTTGGTGCCTAGAGCTATGAAAGGTCCAGAGGCCCAAATTCCTGCCCCAGGAAACACATGATCACTTTCAATTAGAAGACTGTTGACTAACTTGGGGACCACATTTCAAAACTGTCACATGGAGATTTAGGGAAAACTTCCTAGAAGAAGTGGCATGGCTAAGTTTTGAAAAGTGCATAGGGGTGAGAACAGGAAGAGAAGAGGAAAGAGAACATGTGGAGGGGCCAGCACACGAGAAACTCAGGAGGCAGAAAATCTCAGGTCTGATTCAAAGGACTCTGGCTCAAGAGAGGAAAGTGTGTGCTAAGATGGGTGGTGGAAGAGGCAGACGAGGGAGGCAAAGGTCTTTGTGTGTTAAGCTATAGAGTTTGAAATTATGCTGAATGCAGAAATAATGAAAGATTTTAAGCAGAGGAATAAGGTCATTGGTGGATTCACTAGGATGCTCTTGGCTGCAAGTAACAGAGCACATGATTAAAGTGACTTACATAGTGGGAGGCTGATAATTTCTGTTAGGAAGCTAGTTCTAGGGCTGATGCAGCAAATTCTACCAGTGTCAGCACCTCTGTGGCATCATTCCTCATAATTACAAGGTAGCTGCTATGGCTCCAAGCATCACGGCTTTATTACAGCATGCAAAACAGGAAACAAGGACACACATATCTATACAAGTGGCTCTCATTGGGTGCAATTTTGTGATGTCTGAAAGCATTTTTGGTTATCACAACTTGGGGGCAGCTGCTAACATCTAGTAAGTACAGGCTTGCTTGCTTTCTTCTTGATATGTCTTTAGTTCCTGGACTTTTCTTGCCATTGTTATTTAAATGCAGTGTCTTTTTTCCCTTTCAGTTTTTCAAAGGAGAATTACTTTGATTGATCTTGTTATTATGATAGAGCAGTGATGGTGGGAAGTTGGGGAAGTGTTGTTAACTTACAATAAATGCAGTTTGTCTCCAGTCAACCCAGACATTGAAATATTGTCTCTGATATTTCTGCTGGAGGCTTCTGGTTTGGCCTGATTCTTTTAACGATGCTGAGCTGACCTGGTATTTTTTCTTCCTAAACAGCTTCCTTTTCCTTTTTCTTGTTTACCATGCTATCTGCCATCAGCCTTGTTTTTTCAAAATGAGAATTTGTTCTCTGCTGTTAGCTGTGGGTATAAACATATCATGGACGTGTGTGTGTGTGTGTGTATGGTTTCTTATATGTTTTCTTGTCAACACAATATAGCTGACAAAATTCTAGGCTCTTTCAATAACAAAGCTGTGGTTTTCCTTCCGGCATGAAATCAACAGCTGAAAAGAAAAGTATAGTAAAAATACTAAACCAATGTACCATGCTGAAAATCTATACCAAGTGAGTTATTGAAAAATGAATATCATATGTTTAAATAATCCAAAAGTCAAAGAAGTCTCAAGGGCAATAAAAATATACATGGAATGAAATAAAAATGAAAATACAAAATATCAAACTTTGTGAGACACAGCCAAAGTAGTGCTGAGAAAAAAATTTATAGCACTAAATGCTTACATTAGAAAAGAGAAAATGTCTCACATAAATAATCTAAGCTCTTATCTCAAGAATCTACAAAAGGAAGAGCAAAATAAACCCAAAGTAAGTAGAAAAAAGGGAAAAAATACAGAGCAAAATTAATAAAACTGAAAACATAAAAAAGAAATGAAACAAAAAAATTGTTCTTTGGAAAGATCAATAAAAGTGATTAACCTTTAGAAAGACCCACCCCCCCCCCCAAAAAAAGAAAGGCACAAATTAGCAACATCAGAAATGAAACAGGGAGTATCACTACAGACCCTGCAGACATCAAAGGATAATAATCAAATACAGTTGACAGCTAACCCTTATACAACAAGGGGGTTAGAGGTGGTAACCTCCTCTACCTCCATGCAGTTGAAAATCTGCATGTAACACTTGACTCTCCCAAAACTAAACTATTAATAGCCTACTGTTGACCAAAGCTTTATCATAACATAAATAGTGGATTATTACATATTTTGTATGTTATATGGATTACATGCTGTATTCTTGCAATAAAGTAAGCTAGAGAAAAGAAAATATTAAGAAAATCACCTCTCAGTAAGTCTAGCTAGCAATTTATTAATTTTATTTTTTCAAATAACCAACTTTCTGTGTTGTTGATCATTTGTATTGTTTTCTTTGGTTTTACTTTCATTTAGTTCTGCTTTGATCTTTATTTCTTTTCTTCTGCTAGCTTTGGGTTTGGTTTTTTCTTCTTTTTCTAGTTCCTTGAGGTGTGATGTTAGGTTGTTAATTTGTGATCTATTTTTTTTTTTTTTGGATGTAGGCATTTAATGCTATAAACTTCCCTCTTAGCACTGCTTTTGTTGTATCCCACAGGTTTTGGTATGTTGTGTTTCCATTTTCATTCATCTCAAAAAATTTTTAAATTTTCATCATTGACCCAAAGATTGTTCAGGAGCATGTTACTTAATTTCATGTTTTTTATAGTTTCAAGAGTTCCTCTTGTTACTGATTTCTAGTTTTATTCTACTATGGTCTGAGAATATACTTGATATGATTTTGATCTTTAAAAATACATTGAGACTTGGTTTGCAGCCTCACAGATGATCTATCTTGGAGAATGTTCCATATGCTGATGAGAAGAAGGTATATTCTGTAGTTTAGAGTGGAACGTTCTGTAAATGTCTATTAGGTCCATTTGGTCTAAAGTCCAATTTAAGTCCAATGTTTCTTTGTTAATTTTCTGTCTCAATGATCTATCTAATGCTGTAGGTGGATTGTTGAAGTCCCTCACTATTATTGTGTTATTGTCCATCTCTTTCTTTATATCTAGTAATATTTGTTTTATTAATCTGAGTGCTGTGGTGTTAAGTGCATATATATTTAGGATTGTTATATTATTTTGTTGAATTGATCCCTTTATCATTATATATAATGACCCTTGGGGGTTTTTTTTAAGGTGTGTCTTATCTGATATAAGTATAGCTACTCCTGCTTGCTCTTGGTTTCTGTTTGTGTGGAATATCTTTTTCCACCCCTTTACTTTCAGTATATATGTGTCTACCAATAAGTTGAGTTTCTCATAAGCAGCATATAGTTTGATCATTTTTTTTAAATCCAGTGTGTCAATCTTTATCTTTTAAGTGGAACATTTAATCCACTTACATTAAAGGTTAATATTGATATATGACATTTTGTTCCTGTCATATTGTTAATTGTTATCTAGTTGTTTTATCAATTCTTGGCTTTTTTTTTCCTTTGTCTGTTGTCTTTGTGGTTTGGTAGAATTCTGTCATGTTGCCATTTGATTCCTTCCTGTTCCTCCTTTGTGTAATTGTTTTATAAAACCTGTGAGATTTTATACTCTCATGTAGTTTTATGATGGTGAATACCAACCTTTTGTTTCCATCTTTAGTATTCCTTTGAGCATGTCTTGTAAAAAAGAAGAGAGCAGATGCGAATAAACATACTCAGAAATGAAAATGATACATTGCAACTGATACCACAGAAATACAAAAGATCATTAGAGACTATTATGAACAACTATATAGTCATAAACTAGAAACCTAGAGGAAATGGATAAATTCCTGGAAATATACAGCCTACTGATATTAAACAAGGAAGAAATAGAAATTCTGAACATACCAATAACAAGTAGTGAGAATACATTGATAATAAAAAAATTGCCAGATTTTTTATTCCAAAATATCCCAGGCCCAGGTGACTTTTTTTTTAAGTTTCAAAAAAGGCCAGCACCAGATGGATTCACAGAGGAAGTCTGCCAAATGTGCAAAGAAGAGGTGTGCCCATCTTCCTGAAACTGTTCCAAAAAGTTGAGGAGGAGGGAATTCACCCTAACTCATTCCACAAAGCCAGTATCACCCTGATACCGAAGACAAGGATACAAGAAGAAAAGAAAACTATAGAGCAACATTCCCCATGAACATAGATACAAAAATCCTCAACAAAATACTAGCAAATAGAATCCAAGAGCATATCCAAAAGATAATACAGCATGATCAACTGGGTTTTATTCCAAGGATACAAGGATGGTTCAATATAAGCAAATCAATACATGTGATTCGTCACATAAACAGAACTAAGGACATAAGCCATATGATCATCTCAATAGATATAGAAAAACCATCTGATAAAATTCAGCATCCCCTCATGATAAAAACACTCAATAAACTAGGCACAGAAGGAACATTCCATAAAATAATAAAGCGCATATATGACAAACCCATAACCAACCTCATACTGAATGGTGAAAAGTTGAAAGCATTCCCTCTAAGAACTGGAACAAGACAAGAATGTCCACATTTACCACTCCTATTTAACATAATACTGGAAGTCCTAGCCAGAGCAATGAGGCAAGAGAAACAAACAAACAAAAATCCACCTTGGAAAAGAGGTAGTAAAATTGTTTCTGCTTGCTGAGGTTATGATCTTATATCTAGAAAATACTAAATCCTTTTAGATTTAATAAATGAATTCAGTAAAGTATCAGGATACAAAATCAACAGACAAAAATCAGTAGCATTTCTATAAACCAATAATGATCAAGCTGAGAACCAAATCAAGACAGCAGTCCCATTTACAATAACTAAAATTAAAAAAAAAAACAAAAAACACCTTAGGCTGGGGATAGTGGCTCACACCTGTAATCCCAGCATTTTGGGAGGCTGAGGTGGGCAGATAGCTTGAGCCCAGGAGTTCAAGACTAGCCTGGGAAACAAGGTGAAATCCCATTTCTACAAAAAATTAGCCAGGCATGGTGGTGCACACCTAGAGTCCCAGTTACTTGGGAGGCTGACGTGGAAGGATTGCTTGAATCTGGGAGGCAGAGATCATGCCAGTGTACTCCAGCTTGGGTGGCAGAGAAAGACCTTGTCTCAATGAAAATAAAAACAAAACAAAACAAAAAATCCTGGAAATAAATTTAACCAAGGAGGTGAAAGAGCTCTACAAGAAAAGCAGCAAAACACTGATGAAAGAAATTATAGATGACCCAAATAAAAGGACAAATATCTCATGTTCATGGATCAGAAGAATTAATATTGTCAAAATGACCATACTGCCCAAAGAAATCTGCAGATTCAATGCAATTCCTATCAAATTATCAACATCATTTTTCTCAGAATTAGAAAAAAATTCTAAAATTTGTATGTAACCAAAAAAGAGCCTGAAAGTATTCCTAAGCAAAATGAACAAAGCTGGAGGCATCACATTACCTGAGTTCAAATTACACTAGAAGGCTATAGTAACCAAAACTGCATGGTAGTAGTATAAAAGTAGACACATAGATCAGTATAACAGAATAGAGAATCCAGAAATAAAACCACATATTTAGGGACAACTGATCATTGACAGAGTTGACAAAAACATACACTGGGGAAAAGATACCCTGCTCAATAAATGGTGCTGGAAAAATCGAATTGTGATATGCAGAAGAATGAAACTGGACCCGTATCTCTCACCACATAAAAAAATCAACTCAAGATAGATTCAAGATTTAAATGTAAGACTCAAAACTATAAACATACTAGAAGGAAACCTAGGAAAAACAAGACATTGGTCTAGGCAAAGAATTAATGACTAAGATCTCAAAAGCACATATAACAAAGACAAAAATAGACAAGTGGGACTTAGTTGAACTCTTCTGCACACCAAAAGAAATAAATAACAGATGCTGGGTGCAGTGGTTCACATCTGTAATCCCAGCACTTTGGGAGGCTGAGGCAGGCACATCACTTGAGGCCTGGAGTTTGAGACCAGCTTGGCCAACATGGCGAAATCCCATCTCTACTAAAAAATTAGCTGGCTCACACGTGTAGTGCCAGCTACTTGGGAGGCTGAGGCATGAGAATCGCTTGAAGCCTGAGAGCCAGAGGTTGCATTGAGCCGAGATCATGCCACTGTACTTCATCCTGAGAGACAGAGTGAGATTCTTTCTCAAACAAACAAACAAAAAACAAAAACAACAGAAATAAACAACAGAGTGAACAGAGAGCCTGCAGAATGGGAGAAAATATTTGCGACTTATGCATCTGACAGGGGACTAATATCCAGAATTTACAAGGAATTCAAACAACTCAACAACAACAACAAAATACAAATAACCCCATTAAAAAGTGGGCAAAGGACATGAATCGACATTTTAAAAGAAGACATACAAATGACCAAAAAGCATATGAAAAAATGCTCATTATTTCTAATCATCAGAGAAATGCAGATGGAAACCACAACGTGCTATCATCTTACACCAATCAGAATGGCTATTATTAAAAGGTAAAAAAAACCCAGTAGATACTGGTGAGGATGTGAAGAAAAGGAATTCTTATACATTGTTGGTGGGAATGTAAATTAGTACAATCTCTTTGGAAAATAGTATGGAGATTTCTCAAATAACTAAAAATAGAACTACCATTGAATCCAGCAATCCCACTACTGGGTATCTACTCAAAGGAAAAGAAAATCATTATATCAAAAATACCTTGCACATGCATGTTTATCACAGCACAATTCACAATATATATGCAATGAAATTATTATTGAACCATAATAATATGGTTGAAATTATTATTCAACCATAAAGCAGCAACACGAATAGAACTGAAGGCCATGGTTTTTGTTGTTGTTTGTTTGTTTGTTTTGTTTGTTTGTTTTTTGAGACAGGTCTCTTATCTGTTGCCCAGGCTGGAGTGTAATGGCACAGTCATGACTCATTGCAGCCTGCACCCCCAAGGCTCAAGTGATAGAGGTCATTATCTTAAGTAAAACAACTCAGACACAGAAAGTCAAATACCGCACATTCTTCCTTGTAAGTGGGAGCTAAATAATGTATACACATGGACATAGAATGTGGAGTAATATACACTGGAGACTCAGAAGAATGGGAGGTGGTGGGAGGGGGGTGAATTATGAGAAATTATTTAATGGGTACGATGTACATTGTTTGGGTGATAGATATACTAGAAGCCAAGACATCATAATTACATAATATATCCATGTAACAATGCCATTGTACCACTTAAATTTATATTTTAAAAAAAATCATAAGGAAGACAAATATATTTACTATTCATTATGTGGAAGTAGGTTATCAAAAAGGCTTTCATCCTCATTAAACTGGGAAGGTCCACTTACATCCAAAATTTCCTCCACATTTGATGAAATGTGGATGAAATTTTGGATGTAAGTGGACCTTCCCAGTTTAAACCCATGTTGTTCAAGAATCAACTGTACTATGAACAACTCTACACACATAAAACTTGTCAACTTAGATGAGATAAACCAACTCCTCGAAAAGCACAGACTACTATAACTCATCTATGAAACAGATAATTTGAATTGCCGTGTAACCACTAAGGGCATTGAATTCACAATTAAAATCTCCCAAGAAAAAAATTTCCAGGCCCAGAGAGTTTGACTGGAAACTATTTCAAATATTTAAAGAATAATTAGCACTTTGAAAAGGAATGAAATGGGAAGAATCACTTTACCCAATTTTAAGACTTATTTCAGAGCTATAGTAATCAAAAATATGTGATATTGGCAGGGGGATAGACACAAAGATTAATGGAAGAGAATAAAAAAACCCAGAAGTAGCCCCACACAAGTATGGCCCACTGATTTTTGACAACGGCACCAAAGCAATTCAATGAGGGAAGGATAGTCTTTTCAACAAATGGTGCTAGAGCAACTGGATGCTCACAGACCAAAAACAAAAACAAAACAAACAAGCAAAAATCAAAACCAAGAAACCTCAATCTAAACCTTTGACCTTATACACAAATTAACTCCAATTGGATCATTGATATAAATGTAATGGATTAAGTATAAAACTTTAAGAAGAAACATAAGAGAACATCTTTGAGACCTAAACCTTGGTGAAGAGTTCTTGGACATAACACCAAAAATATAATGCATAAAAGAAAGAATAGATAAACTATGAAAATGAAAAACTTTTGCTCTGCAAAAGGCCCTATTAAGACCAGCTCCAGAATGGGAGAAAACATTTGCCAACCACCTATCAGACAAATAACTCATGTCTAGAATATATATACAATCCTCAAAATTCAACAGTAAAAAACAAAAAACAAAAATGAATTCAGTTAAAAATAGGCGAAAGACTTGAAGAGACATTTCATGGAAGAGGATTTTTCAAATGGCAAATGAGCACAAGAAAATGTATTCAATGTCACTAGCTACAAGGGAAAGGCAAATTAAGACCACGATAAGATATTATCACATACGTATCACAATAGTTAAAATGGAAAAAATAGTGGCAATGCCAAATTCTGACAAGGATGTGGAAAATCTAGGTATCTCATACTTTGTTATCTAGTTTTGGGGAATGTAACATGGCATAGCCACTCTGAAAAGAGTATAGCAGTCTCTTAAAAAACCAAGCACGCGCCATATGTGTTAGTGAGGGTTCTCCAGGAAAAACAGCCAACACGATACATAGTGCTGGCCTGGGCCACCGAGATGTTTTAGCAGTCACCCTCCAACCCTGCCCCAAGTGTGTGGAATACAAACCCCTTTAATTTATCCAGCCCAGAAAGGCACTGGAGTAAAAGCCATCACATCTCAGTCCCTGCTTGAGCTAAGTAATTACCTCTTGAAGCCACTTGCTGTGGTTCTAGACTAACTGATGTCAAGTAGCTATAAAATGTCATATACCATAATCATGGATGCCACAACTCATATCCTCTAGTTCAGGGGTCCTCAACCTCTGGGACACAGACCAGTTAGGGACCAGGCTGCACAGCAGGAGGTAAGTGGTGGGCAGGCAAGCGAGCAAAACTTTATCTGTATTGATAGCTGCTACCCATTGCTAGTATTACCACCTGAGATCCTCCTCCTGTCAGATCAGCAGCAGCATTAGACTATCATAGGACTGTGAACCCTATTGTGAACTGTGCATGCGAGGGACCTAGGTTGCATGCTCCTTACGAAAATCTAATGCCTGATGATCTGTCACTGTCTCCCATCACCTCCAGATGGGACCATCTAGTTGCAGGAAAACAAGCTCAGGGCTCCTACTGATTCTACATTATGGTGAGTCATGTATTTCATTATATATTACAATGTAATAATAATAGAAATAAAGCACACAATAAATGTGATGCACTGGCTTCATCCCCAAAACCATCTCCTCTACTCCTCCCAGGTCTGTGGAAAAATTGTCTTCCATGAAACTGGTCCCGGGTGCCAAAAAGTTTGGGGACCACTGCTGTAGTTCAACAACATAAAGCCAATCACTAATCAATGTTATTTCTGCAAACCGATGAGAATTCGTGTCAAATAACTTTGTATCAGTCCACTCCTTGCTCGCTTTTTGTCTTTAAAAACCTGCCTGTATGGATGCAGCTGGAGGCAATTATTCTAAGTGAATTAACACAGGAACAGAATACCAAATACCGCACATTCTCACTTATAAGTGAGAGCTAAACATTGGGCACACAGGGACATAAAGCTGGGAACAACATACACTGGGGACTATTAGAGTGGTGAGAGAAAGAAAGGGGCAAAGATTGAAAAACCACCTATTGGGTACTATGGTCACTACCCGGGTGATGGGATCAGTTGAACCCCAAACTTCAGCATCATGCAATATAGCCATGTAACAAACATGCACATGTAACCCCCTGAATCTAAAACAAAAGTTGAAGTTATTTTTTTAAAACCCTGCTTGCAACAAAGGCTGGATGGAGCACTCCCCAAAGCAACTTGGAAGTGTGTCCTGAGCAGCTGGCCTCATGTTGGCTCAAGTAAAGTCTTCAAAATTATGAATACATTTTGTGCCTCATCTTCTTCCTTTGAGGTCAGCATTTTTGGTGTGATGAGAAGGATTCAGAATAACCCCCTTGGCTCTACCATCTGACTTACCTCCCAGACTCAGCGCCTGGCCAGCTCTGGGAACCTCTTGTATTCTGACTTTGAGAGAAATTGTTGAATGTGAGGTATGAGTCCTGCTGAGATCTGGGCCTTTCCCATTTTTTGGTTGAAGGTCTAGATTTTGCCTGAGCTACGTTTTCCAATCCTCCCTTACTAGAATGGAAGTTTTCCATCTGTGCCTAATGGGCAGGAGATTTGGGTTCCAGAAAAGAAAAAGGGTAGGGGGAACAGCGTTTTTTCACCTCTGCCTTGGGGCAGATCTGGGATTGGCCGTTTGACATTGGTGGTTTTGCTTTACATAGCACGCTTTTTAAATTGCAGCTACTTCCTATTGTTTGAAATTCAGACTTGGATGTTTTATCTGTGACCAATTCCTATTGGTTCTAAACTGAAAAGTGCATGAGAGTGAGTTTTCTTGCTATGAAGAAGGGGTAATTGCTCACTTTGACCAATTCGAGTGCTCTAGGTGACTGGAGACTTTGCAGAGGTGTCAAAGACTGTTGTCTAGGACATAAAGGAGCCTCGTAGGGCATTCCTCACTACAAGAACATTTTTAAGGGACTCTTATCATCTGCATGCGCATAAAATATGGTACTGATCGCTCATACCTTTAGCACTCTGGTGCCACCTGGTGGTTAGAGGTATTCTGAGACCCGTAAGAGAGCAACTCATGACTTTTGGGTGACACCCAGAGGAGTGGTGCTCATAAGCACCACACTTCCACCCAAACACATCCCGGGCCTTGGTCATTTTTGAGAAGTTCCTTTATTATGGGAAATCAACCTTCAAAATCTGAACGCTCTTTTAAGGGACAACCACTGTTAGAAACACCATCCGGTTTTATGTACAACACTTATGAGACATCCTCTTATAAATATCTAGGAAAATGGACCCATATAGCCCTGGATGATCATCAACAACAATGGCCAAAATGTGGGTCTTTTGAAATGCCCAAAATGATTCATTTCTGTGCACAATAGAGAAAAAAGCTGGTTTTAGAACATGAAATAGGGTAATTACTTCCAATGTCACCTAGGTTTTTTAAAGATAAATTCTGAGAAAATTGCCTCAATCCAGGAGGTAAACAAGAAGATCCTAAATCTATTTCTGAATTTAAAAAGACTTTGAAGGCCTCCTCCCTTCCACTTCCAGCTGTTTCTCCTCATCCTACCCCTGCACCTTTATATCCTCTCTTATCTCAAGTCCCCTGTGCTGACCTTCCTTCCCTCCCACTACCTCCTTAGGAAATTCCCTAGAACTTGAACCCCTCCCTGAAACCCCATTTTGGCAGCCCCTTTGCAGGTAAAACCACAGCAAGAGGTGAGACCACTATTATGTATACCCCTTGGACGAAAACTGAACTGAAGAATATTATAAAAGACTTCCCTGACCTACTCCGAGATCCCATAAGGTGTGCAGAACAATCTGCTTTCATTGTCCAGACTTATGAGCCCAGATATCCTGATCTTTATCAATTAGTTCACATGCTGGTATGAGAAGGCAGGGCCACTGAATGGCTGAAAAAGGCAATCTGGGAAAATCCCTTAGAGGATTTGGAAAAACAAACGGAAGCTGACCATGAGAGGATCCACACTTTAGCCAAGTCTCTCCGTGATGCCATTTCCTGGGTCTTTCCTCAAAAGTAGACTGGAAGATAATTCAACAGTGTACTCAAAGGCCAGATGAATTTGTGCTTAATTATTTTGAACAGTTTTTTAAAAAAAACCTTTTAACAATATTCTGGAATGGGATGCCTGATGCTAGCCTCCAAGATCACCTATGATTGTGCCACTGCACTCTGGCCTGGGTAACAGAGCAAGTCCCTGTCTAAAAAAAAAAAAAAAAGCTAACAAGTCTCTGACCTCTTGGAAGCAGTCCCCAGCTGAAATCTCATAAAAATATAAAAATTCCTGACCATGCCAAATTATATACTCCAGAGAGCAAAGGCAATCATTTCACTGACAATGCCGTTAAGAATGCAGCCCTGAAGGTTACATCAGACACTAGATACCCTGAAATGTCCTTACAGACTTATTGCCCATTTAAAACTTTGACCAGGCATGGTGGCTCACGTCTGTAATCCCAGCTACTTGGGAGGCTGAGGCATGAGAATCTCCTGAATGGAGGTTGCAGTGAGCTGAGATTGCGCCACTGCACTCCAGCCTGAGTGACAAAGTGAGACCCTGTCTCAAAAACAAAAACAACAAAAAACACCAGCCCCCTGTCAAACAAAAAAACATACAAACAAAAACTTTATTAGAAGCAGCACAAACAGGAGCTCGCAAGAAGGAAATCGACGTCGGGAAAGATAAAGGAACCAAGTTTTCCCCAGAAACAGGCTTATGATATGGACTTAATGATAGACCAATCTTTCCCTTAGGGCTTCAGTTATCCTTTAAATGATGTGTTTATGAGCTGACTCATTGGAATCCAGAAGAAATGACAGCTTGGGGAAAGCAATATTATTGGAAACCATCCCCTCTTGTTTATTTTTGCTGTATGGTTTGTACCAAACATAATCCTGGAAAACTCCTTCATAGGTTACAGGGACATTTTCCTTTACCTTTAGGACCTTTAGGACCCTTCGATATATGGCAATTGGACTTTATCCAACTGCCCCTATCTCAGAGTTATAGATACGTTCTGGTGCTAATTTGTGTGTTTTCTCATTGGGATGAAACCTGCCCATGCCAATAAGCCATGGTCCAAGAAGTAAGAAAATTGTTATTAGAAAAGATAATTCTAATTTCCTTCCTTCATGGGGAGTTTCATCTGAGCTCCAGAACGGCCAAAGAACACATTTTACTGGTCAAGTAATTCAATCCATTTGCAACATTTGGCCTATATTCCAATATTTCCATTGTCCTTTTAACCCCCAATCCTCTGGACTGGTGAAACACACCAATGGTGTAATAAAAACTCAATTAGCCAAACTAATTGAAGTTTTTAACCTCTCCTGGCCAAAGGCTGTCTCATTAGTTCTGCTCAACCTGTGATCCACATCATTTGGAAAACACCAGCTCTCTCTCTTCCAAATAATAATAGGAAGGGCCAAGTGACTAGAGGAAGGAACTTATGAACTTGCATTTTTTAAAGGTGATATCCTCCATTACTGCCACGGTCTCAGAATACTCCAAATTAATCAAGAGTTCCTTCTGCAGAGAGCTCTGGGGAGATGAAATCATCAAAAATCATGGCCTATAACTGGAGATTTTTTTTTTTCTCTTTCAAGGTCTCTGATGTCTAATATTTCACAGGCCAGTGAAGCAGTTTTGGCATTCCAAGCGTTTTTGCCCTTTGTGAATTTCCCACTAGAGTGATTTGCAACTATTCCTTTTCTTTTCTTTTTTTAAAATAAGTGTCTAAGAGCATGGAATGTTAAAGGGCAATGTGTCTTAGGATATTTCGTTACCCTTCTCTATGTACAGCTCTGAAGAAACTCAGCACTGGACTAGTTCCCTCATACTTTTCTCTAGGCATGACTGCAGATCTACTTTAGATGGCGATTCTATTTAGAGAAAACGTGCTGATTATCTGGCTAGCCATCAAGAAGATAGCTCCATGGCATTTTTTTTTTTTTTGAGAATACTTTTGCCTTTGTTGGCTGTAACTTCCCATGAACATATGATCTAAAATCTTTCTAAAACCCTAGGAAACATTGCTGATGAAACTGCTCTCTCCATCACAGCTCAACAAAAAGCTACGGATTTACTGACTAAGGTTGTGCTAAATAATCACATTGCTTTAGATTCTACATTAGCTAAGCAAGGAGGTGGATATGTGGTGGCAAATACCTCTTGTTGTGTATACATAAGTATTTCCCATGAAGCAGAAACTCACCTAGGAAAAATCGGAGAAGAAGCTACTTGGCTACAGTCTCCAAAGAAAAGCTGGGATTTAATTTTCTTCATGATGTTTTTAGTTGACTCTTAACAGACTAGATTTCTTTTTCATTCTGGCATAAAAATTCTCTTTTTGATTATAATCCTATGTGCATTATATATTTCTATTGTTCAAATTAATGCTAGATATCTTTCATTGTTTTATTTCTTCTGAGAAAAAGAAAATCATAGTATTCCAGAGACTGGTGATGATGGAGCAAGCGACGGCAGCTACGTAAGTCAATACTTTGACTGAGGACTCACTTTTGCCATTCCTTAATGTCATCCTGATTCAGCTTTTTGGTGCTCTTAAAATTTCTCCCTGAGATGTCTCCACTCCCCCATGTGCGACATGACTACCCAGGAATGAGCCTTCCCAGTGACCGGGGACAAGCTGACACTCAGATTTGTATCATCAGTGCTTTTGAGGAGAAAAATTTGTGATCAAAAGGAAGGAAATGAGAGCAAAAAGAAACTATTAATCATAGGAATGTGAGCCCTTTTAAATTATCAGTCCCAGAAAGGCATTGGAATGAAAAGCCATCACATCTCATGCCTCCCTTGAGCTAAGTAATTACTCTGGAAGCCACTTGCTATGTGGACTCTAGACTAACTGATGCTAAGTAGCTGTAAAATGCCATGCACCGGATGCCATAACTCATATCCTCCAGCTCAACAATGTAAAGCCAATCCCTAATCAATGTTATTTCTGTAAACCAATGAGAATTCCTGCCAACTTTTTATCAGCTCACTCCTTGCCTTCTTTGTATCTTTAAAAACCCACTTGTACGGATGCAGCTGGAGGCCATTATCCTAGGCGAACTAATGCAGGAACAGAAAACCAAATACTGAATGTACTCACTTATAAGTGAGAGCTAAACACTGGGCACACAAAGACATAAAGATGGAAACAACAGACACTGGGGGCTACTAGAGGGCGGAAGAAAGGAGTGGGGTGAGAATTGAACAAGTATCTTATTGGGTACTATGCTCACCACCTGGGTGATGGCATCAGTCGTACCCTGAACCTCAGCAACATGCAATATACCTGCGTAACAAGTGTGCACATGTACTTCCCGTAGCTAAAATAAAAGTTGAAATTATTTTTTAAAAAAAGCCTGAATGCAACAAAAGCCGGATGGAGTACTCCCCAAGGCAACTTGGAAGGGTGTGCCGGGCAGCTGGCCTCACATTGGCTCAAGTAAAGTCTTTAAAATTCTATTTTGTGCTCAGCTTCTTCATTTTAGGTTGACAGCACTCGCAGAAAACCTTGCCCCTCTTAAGAAGTTCTTGTAATCATGATAGCTAACACATGGAGCAGCCTATGTCTGCTCTAAGCATTTGACATATATTATTTTGAAAAAAAAAAAAAAGTTTCCATCACCACAAACACAACTCATCACACTGCAAACACAAGAGGCAGGTACTAATGTGATCTACATCTATACAGACCAGGGAACTGAGGCACAAGGAGGCAAGTAACTTGGCCAAAGTCATGTTGCCAGGGAGCAGCAAAGCTGGCTCCAGTCTTTATTCCTAACCAGCCTCTTGACTGCCTCTGATGCTTTTGATCTTATCATGACAATTGTTCTGCAGCCTGTATTGTGGTTCAAGTATTTTTTTCTCCATTTTAAACACTTTGAGTTTGCGCTCCATCCTGTCTGCCCCTCCCCTTCACAGCAAATTTCTTGAAAACATAGACCACATTCACTCTCCTTCCAGCAGCAAGCCTGCCATCAGTTTTCACTCCCAAGGTCAGGAGTCTGGCCTTGGCCTGGCTCACTGATCTGCCCGTGCACTGTCCCCCAATACTCCCACTCACTTCCATGTCCCAATAATCATGCATAATGCTGGCACCCCCAGCTCCATACATTCAGTCCAAACCTCCCTCTTGAGCTACAGATCTACAGTGGTCAACCTTGGTGTAAGACTTCCTTACTTAGTGTGGTCTTTGGTGTGACAGCATCATCTGGGAACTTGTTAGAAATGCAGTTCTGGGCCTAACCCCAGACCTGCTGAATCAGACTCTGCATTTTGGTAGGACACTCCTCTGACCTAGCAGATTCTTGGGCACAACAGAGTCTGAGCAGTGTGATGTCTTGTGACGTAGCAGTTGCTGTAATGCTCTCCCATGGCTCTACCTGCTGATGCACCCATGCCTTAGGTGCTAAGAGTCCTGGCTGCTAACTTTTCACACCTGCACCCTTCTCTGGAGGATGGCCCTTAGCTCAAGCTTGTCTGCACATTCCAGTCACCTGGGGATATAGTAAAATGTCCAAAGCCAGGCCACACCACAGGCCAACTGAATCACAGTCTCTGAGGGTGGGATCCAACATCAGCATTTCTGAAGCCCAAGAGTTGCCCTTAGACAGACATGTTTGGGACTCACTACCATAGCTGATGGGGCGCTGTCATGCTTAGAGGTTCTGGAGCTTTCTCATACTCCTCCCAGCTGCCTGTGACTAGCAGCTGACTGATGCTGGGCCATAGAAGCTCAGCCACCTGTCGTAGCAAGGGACGCCTCTGCAGTGCCTTACCTTACTCCAGCCCTGGGCGTGGCCAGGCTGAGGCCAGACTTCTGCCCACCCTGTCCTCTGATTTATCCTGCTTCCCTCACTCCTACACATTTCTCCTGAGAGCCCTTCTCCATGCCTTACTTTGCACAAGAATCTCCTTCTTAGGCTCTGCTTTCAGAAATCCAACCCAAGACAAGGATAGCACCACCCAAGACTCAACTAACCCCAAATTGAACTCAAATCTTTCCCCTGTGCCTTCTCTTCCTCCTGTGCCACTCCCCTTCTCATCCTCTGATCTGAAAGTGGCTGACGCTGTTTTCCACACCCTTAGACTCTCTGTCCCCTGTCCTCCCCTACTTTGGATTTCACACATTCGTACCCTGGGCCATGACATGGGGGCTGCTGTCATCCTCCTCCATCCTCCCACACCCGCCCATTCTGCACATGCTGGCCTGGAGGATACAATGTCTTGTCATGTTGCTCCTGCCTGGAGTCCCCAGTGTCTGCCTGGCATGCACAGCAGTGTTTCCTAAAATGGGAATGTATTCTGTACAGTCCTCAAGTCATCTGGGAGAATTTTTAATTGTCCGTTGTCATTTGATAACTTTAAAAATACATTATTTTATGAGCACATTCTTGATGTCTGGACAGTCACATCTGCCCCCTACTTCCAGTGCCCATACTTCAGCTTAAGATATTTTTGGAACCAAATGATCACTCAAAGAAATAGATTTTCATTTTCAAAAGTACTGGTAGGTGAGTCTGGCTTGTATTACTTAGGCATGTCCTAATATCAAAATGACAACAGTTATTATGGACCATACTCATATGACTACTATTACAATAATATTTACAATTTTTGAGTGTTTATCATAGGCACTGCATGGTACATGCCTTATCTCATTTGATCTTCACACAGCTCTATGAGATAAGTATAGCAAATATCATATTTGTTTCAGTTATCTATTAGTATCTAAAGAACCACTCAAAACTTAGTGGCTTAAAACAATAACAGTGTATGATTTCTCATGATTCTTTGGTCTGGAATTTCAGGTGAGGCTCAGCTAGGTAGTTCTTCTGTTCATTCTTCCTGTGGCTGGGTTCAGCTGGAAGGTTCAGGAAGAATTCAGTCATGTCTAGTGCTTCGGGTTCCTCCATGTGGACTTTTTTTCTTCACGTGGTTTCTCATCATTTGCTTGTCTAGCCTAAGCTTTACAGTCGGCAGCTGGCTTCCCAGAGGCCACCAGCCTCACTTCTGCCACATTGTATTGGTCCAAGTAAATCACAAGGTAACCCTAGATTCAAAGGAAGGGAAGTAAACTCCAGATCTTGATGGGAAGACAGCAGGCATACATGTAGAAGGATGGTAAGAACTGTTGATGGCCACATTCCCATTTAATAGATGTGGAAACTGTGTCTATTTATCCCAGCCAACAAGAGGCAGAGTGAGGACTAGAACCCAGGCTGTTGGGCTCTATAGTCTATGCTTTAAGCTGTAGAGTCATATTCTACTTTCATTGTATCCCCTACGCCTCACTAAGTCTCAGCTATAAAGACAGAACTCTTTTGTGTGATAGTTCACAATCCAAAGGCACTTTTCAGAGAAACTGATGTCATCAAAACCACAGGGTTCAGGAGAGGCCCAATGATCTCGTGGTTTCTTCTCTCACATTCCCTCCTTTCCCCATCACTCTCCCCATCACACTCTAGCTGAACCGACCCCTTTGCACCCCCAAATATGCCTGTGCTTTCCAGTGTTTTGCTCATTTAATCCATTGGTCTCTCATGTATTTTTCTGTTTTGTCCACTAGAGAGAGGTCTTCTCTTCTTAAAGACAATTCCTCCTCCGGCTGCACAACCTAGCAGCCACTGCGCTGTGGAAATGTGGTTGGTCTGAATTGAGATGTGCTTACATACAAACCATATGCCAGATATTGAAGACTTAGTACAATAAAGAGAATGTAAAACATCTTATTAATATGTGCAATCAGTTGATTACATGTTGAAATGATATTTTAGATATATTCAATAAATAAAAGATAATATTAAAATTAATTTCACATTTATTTATTTACTTATTACCAACTCGGTCTTACTCTGTCACCCAGGCTAGAATGCAGTGGCATGATCTGACTCACTGTAGCCTCAAACTCCTGAGCTCTAGCAATCTTCCCACCTCAGCCTCTTGAGTAGCTTGGACTCCAGATGCCCACCATCACACCTGGCTAATTACCTATTTATTTTTAGATTTTAAAATATGTAGCTACCAAGTTTTTTTTTTTTTTTTTTTTTTTTTTTTTTTTTTTTTTTTTTTTTTTTTTTTTTTTTTTTTGAGACAGAGTCTCACTCTGTTGCCCAGGCTGGAGTGCAATGGCATGATCTCGGCTCACTGCAACATCTGCCTCCGTCTACCGGGTCAAGTGATTCCCCTGCCTTAGCCTCCTGAGTAGCTGGGATTACAGGCGTGTGCCACCATGCCCCGCTAATTTTTGTATCTTTAGTAGAGATGGGGTTTTACCATATTGGTCAGGCTGGTCTCAAACTCCTGACCTTGTGATCTGCCCCCTTCGACCTCCCAAAGTGTTGGGATTACAGACGTGAGTCACTGCACCCAGCCTACCAAAAATTGAAAATTGCATATGTGACTCACTTTATATTTCTATTGGACAACACTGGTGTAGGGCATGCCTCCTTATGGCAAACTCCAAGTAACTCTGAAGAACCCTAAGGCTCCAAGGAACCCAGGCTGAAAACCATTAGCTTGATTTGACTCATGAGGAAACTGAGGCTGGAATTGGCCAACAACTTGTTCATGGCTATCCAAGTGGCAGAATCTTGAGTTCACATGAAAACTCAGATGTTCTATGCCCTGTTTGTTTTTTTCTTTCCTATCCTGGAGGTCCTTGAATACCATAGGAGGATGTAGGCACAAGCCACTCTGCTGGGCCTTTGAGGTCCTTCATCAGAAAGCTTCACCATCTCAAGTCTCTCTTGGCTGGAGACCCTGGAGACAAACAGTGACTGCTCAGCCCTTCTTGCCCTCTTGTCTTAAACTACCTTTTTGACTTGCCCAATCCCAGTCCTGCTCACCAGACCATAGTAACTCTTGCTGGAATAAGTCCAATCTAGTTGGAAGGATGAGAAAACTGAGCCAGCCTGGCCTTGTCACTCGCTGACCCCATGACCACAACACTCAGCTCACTGCTGAGCGCTCACATAGCCCAGGCCTCTCTTGTGCATGGGTGACTGGTATCCACATGGCCAGTGACTCACATGGGAACTGAAAGCTCCCTTCGGTGGGGCAACTTCTCTAAAGTAGCCCCATGAATCAGTAGTGTGGGGTGCTGGAAAGCAAGGGCTGACCCTGACTTGCAGTCAGTCAGGGACCCTAAGCAGAAGCCCCTGCCTCACAGGCTTCCATCACAGCCCGGAGGAGTTGCAGCACTGTGGGCCAGCCATAGTTCCATGTATAGCATGAGTGGAGGCCCAAGATGCATGTGCATGTATAGGCCTAAGAGGTCTCCATGAATTGTTTCTCTGGGTTGTAGAGAACACAAGCAAGTGGGAACCAAAAATCTCTACCCCCGTCCCTGACTCTGTGTTTCCTGTCGGAGGAGGTGTGTTGGCCCAGGCCCTGAGTGTGCCAGGGTTGCTTGAGCAATCACTGCCCCATGCCTGCAGTCTTATCTCTCCTGAAGCCAAATCAGAGAACTGCAGACTCATGAGGCTATGAGGAAACCCATGTTGTGTGGATCAGCAGTCACAAGGTGAAGGTTCTCTTCCCACTTCTTCCACAGCTGTAGCTGTGTGGCTTTGAGCTAGTCACTATATGTCTCTGAGGCTCGATTTCTTATTTATATAATAGGTATATTAATGTTAGTTATAGTTTGCTATATAAAAAAATCAATACTTCGTGGCTTAAACAATAAACATTTCTTATACAGTTTCTGTGGGTCAGGAATTTGGGGGTGACTACACAGGGTGGTTTCGGCTTAGGGTCTTTCAGGTACTGAGTTCCTTTGACATGGTACCTGGCTTCCTCCAGAGTGAGCATTCTAGCCTTTGAAGTCAAGTTCTGTCATTTCTGCACTATCCTATTTGTCACAAAAAAATCCTATTCAAGGATGGTGCAAACCACTGTGGGCCATCTGAGGCTGGCCAGCACAGTGGAGTTGTTAATGTCTGCCCTGCCCATCTTACAGAACCATCAAGAGGTTTTGTTTGCATACCCACAGCAAGGAAAATCAGCACCCAGAGGATGCATCTGTGAAGAGTCAAGGCAGCATCTGCTAAAAACAGCTGGTAAAGGGGCTTCTGGGGCTGGAGCTCGCAGACATTAGAAGAAGCTCCATGAGGAACATGGGGACAGTCAGCTGTGAAGTTTGGCAGCTCAGAGGTCTTCCTGATGGGAGAGTGGCAAGGTTCCATTGTAGATGAGCGTGTGGGATGGGAGAAGTTGCTGTGGTCATTTTTGGAAAATATAATCTCTCATAAAGGACCAGAGTCATCTCCCATATTTGAAGGCCTGTATTGAGTCGTGATTGAATATTTTATTATCTAAATTAAGTAATCTCATTCCAAAGGGTCAAAGACAATTCAGAGTTTGATAGAACCTTGAAGATGCTCTCGTTTAGTCATTGGATTGTAAGATGAAAAACGCCGAGCCCTCAAGTTGAAATGACTTGCCCAGTTTACCTAGCTGGCCAGAGGCAGAGCCTCACGGAGAATCCCAGGCTCCTGCCCTCTTTGCTCCAGCCCGCCCTTGGGGAACTCTGATGGTTGCCTCACTGGAATCACCCCCCTTCTTTCTTCCAACAGGGTGATTTTCTTCAGGTATTCACCCTACCCAAATGGCTTATGTGCTCCAAGGGAAGCTGACCCTGCCATGTTGCTCTACCTATAGCCAAGGCCAGCATGGCAGGAGCAGCTTGCTGCCAGTCTGCAGCAGTGGAAACCTCCATCCTGAGTCACAAAGTCAATACTGTCAGTGGAAAACAGAGCTGGGGCCACTGGATTAGGTTGGCACAGGCCTGCTCTGCTGAACTTCCCATTTTGTGAATTAACTGTCTCCTTAGTATTCAAGTCACTTTAAGTTCAGTTTTCTGTTACTTGCAGCTGAAAGAATCCTTGAGAAAATATTCCTATTTCTGGGATTAATCCTGACTTTGGGAAGGGGAATTTAAGGAGATT
Source organism: Macaca thibetana thibetana (assembly GCF_024542745.1). Taxonomy (NCBI): domain Eukaryota; kingdom Metazoa; phylum Chordata; class Mammalia; order Primates; family Cercopithecidae; genus Macaca; species Macaca thibetana. Next base: position 100,328,311 of record NC_065579.1, read on the forward strand.
TAGGTCAATACTATAGGTCTATGCTTCAGGCATTGACAGTGTGCCCCTGACCTAAGCCTGGTTTCTGAAAACTTGAATTTTCTCTCATTCTCTTGATTCATATCTCTACCTGAGAGGAGCTCCATCCCTCCAGAACCCATTCTTAGTACTCTCTCACTCACAGTTGCTGCTCAGGGCTGGAGTCCTCTCCACTTCCAAAATTTCACTCTAATGGCTATAGCCTTATAACCCACTGTTGTCCCAGGTGCCTTCTCACCTGCTGCTTATCTTCCTGGATTTCAGAGAATCACTGCTCCTGGAGTCTTCTTTGTTGAGTGCTAAATTCTGCCCCTCTTAGCATATGGCTAGTTGGGCCCAAGTGCTATATGCTCACCTGTTTTTTGTCTATTATTGTCTTAATCTGTTTTATGCTGCTATAACAGAATACCACAGACTAGGTAATTTATAATGAACAGAAATTTATTGGCTCATAATTCTGGAGCCTGGGAAGTCCAAATCAAGTCATCTGGTGAGTGTCTTCTTGCTGTGTCATTGCAAAGCAGGAGGTTTCACATGGCAGAAGGCATCACATGGTGGAAGGGAAAAAAGAGAATTAACCCATTCCCTTGAGCCTGTTTTTCAGAGGCATTAATCAATTTATGTGAGCTGAGCCCCCATTACTAAAGACCTTACTTCAGGCCCTACCTCCCAACACTGTTGCATTGTGGGTTAAATTTTGACATGATTTTTGGAAGAGACAAACATTTAAACCACAGCAGTTATTGAACCATACAGATTCCAGACACCCAGACTTTCCTGCTGGAGTAGACGTCCTCCTTGCACCTGCAACTAGACAGGTGAAGCCTGCCACTCCCACTGTTCCCTTTGTGTCTTTGTGAGGGAATCTTCTTGCAGATCATCCTGGTAGACCTTGGGGGAAAGTGCTTGGTTTGGGGGGTGCAACATCCCATAGCTACCCCTGTAATGTCTAAACCTTCACAGAACAAAGAATCATCATTAATGTTTCACAATGCCCAAGGCTCCTTTGTATGCACTCAAGGTTCATGTTTTATCTTATTTTTCCCCTGCTGTTTGGAGAGTGAGGTCCCATGGGGATTTTGAAAGCAACACACGTTGTTCCTGTCTCCAATAAGTGTTTGAATGAAGTAACAAGTGTGCATAAATAAATATAGTTAGAAAAAGTTAACATCTTCTCACTGAGACATGTGCTTATGTTTGGTTAAGGTCTCTGTTTTCATCCTCATCATCTCTTTGTGGCTCTAAACAGTTCTCTTGCATTTGAAAACATTACCTGCTTGCTAATAAATATTTGTATTTAGGACAGAATTCATTCTGAGACTTGCTCCTGGGGTAACGTGGATTGACATAGCAGGGGAGTGGGTGAGTTTCCACTCTTATCTGATGGTGGCAGCTGATAGTAACCAAAAGGAACTTTGTGGTTGTCCATGACCAAATTGGCTTAGTTCAGTTTCAACACTTGGGCAGTAGGACGTGCACATGCACAAATGAACAGCGAGAATTTGCTAAAGATTTTAATAGAGGGACCCAGGGAAAGCTAACCTTACACATAATGTGTTTCGCAAACCCCTTGAAACCTTCCCTGGTCTATGGCAGTGCCTCCCCCCTTCTTCCCTGGCCTTTTTCCGACAGCACCCAGCTCTGATCCTTGTTCCTCCTTCATACTATGGAAAATCTCTTTCCTTCCACCGAAAATTTGGTAACAACCCAAAGTCCAGGCTGGAAGCTCCCTTTGACTCTTTGAGAAGTGGGTTTCTCAAAGGCCCTTTCTCCTCAAAGAAATCCTCACGCCAGCAGCTACAAAGGTATTTTCTTGATAGTCTTTGCAATTACCTTGAAAATGCTGATCATCGGAAGGGAAACATGATGGTTCAAGGTTCGTGATAGAGAGTGAGGCATCGTAAATTCTGACCTCTCTGCATTTCCTCATGGTAGTTTTGGGGTGTGGTTCAGATGGATGGAGGGCTGTCAGGCTTGGTTTGCTTCCTGGTCTCTCTAGCCTTCTTATTGCAACAACCAAGACCATGCTCATGCTCTTTCCTGCTGGGCTCTAGGACGGCTCACCTCCATGGAGGTCCTCTCATTGCTCTGGCTCCAATCTTGTGCTCCAGTTCTGGCTGCTAGGCCTTTGCCTCACTTCCTGGGTCTTCTCTCTCTTCCTCATGGAAATCTGCTCATTCCCTAGTCTCTCTAGAATGGGCCCTGCCTTGTACCCAGAACGCTTTCCCCACCTATTTGGGGGCTGGCTTCCTGACTTAGGCTCTAACCCAGTGGTTGTGACCCTAAGACAGGACAGATGATAGATCTTTCTGATGAAAACTCTCTCCCCCACCCCACGCACACTCTGGGCTTACAAGGGCACTTTCTACTTCCCAATTTGGTCTTGTACAATTGGGAGGTTCTTTTTGGTTAATATCAGCAGCCACCATTAGTAATAGGTGTTTAGGGCCAGCTCGTCCTCACAGCCTCACTGCAGGTTACCATGAAAGCAAGTCTCAGACTGAATTATTTCCCCCAAAACAGACATTTATTAGCAAGCAGGCTCACATCAGTCACCTCCTGAGTGTGATAAAATCCAGCATCTCTGTTCTTTAGGAGGCTCCAACAAGATCATGCATGAAAGACAGGTTCAGTTGAGGCAAATATCACCACAGTCTAGTAGCAGGATTGGTGAACCATCTAGTCAGACTCAGGTTGGTCCGCATTCTCCTGAACCAGAAGCTGACACAAAGGTCATGGGTGACATTCCTAAGCGGGGAGGAAGAAAGGCCCACTAGATTCGAATGGCCTGTTTATGTATGTTTGTGGAGTCTCTTGCTGTGGAGTTTCATGCTTCACTGATGAAAACTCATGTCCATGTTCATTATGTTAATGAATAAAACTGCTGGCACTAATCAGAGAAAAAGACAGCTGAAGCACTTGTGGGTGTCTGTCTGGGGTATGGCCTTCCGATGACACTCTAATTACCATCCTGGAGTTGTCTTGATTAGGGCAACTGGCCTCCTCTGGAGTGAAGATTTAAAAGGCTACACCCACACTTAGATTACATTTTCAGTGCCAAAATATTTTTAAGTAAATTGCAGATATCATAGTACCGGGGTACTGCAGCCCCTATATTAATAGTAATGAACACATTTCTTTGGTTTACGATATGTTATTTCATGATTTCAGCTCCTTGCAAAGTAAGCCCCCTAAAGTATTTTAAGCACTCCCAGGCATCTTACACAGACTCACCAATAGTTCCATTTAGCACAGCCCCTGCTTCATCCCTTAACCACTTCCAGCCCCCTTTGCAATGGGCATTCATTGCTTGACTTGCCTACAACAGTCTTCCCATTTTGGGGGACAGCTGCTTTTTCACCAATCCAACCATCCCGGTGGTGTGAGAATGAACATATGATCTGCCTGGGCCAATCACAGTGGCCTCATCCCTTTGGCCAAGCAATTGGCCAGGAATGGGTAAGTGGGCCCACAAAGCTAATCACGAGCCTTCTCTGAGATTTTTTTTTCCGCCTGGAGCTAGTGAGGATGCTGACTCTCCCCCCTGGCATTGTTGGTTCAGAGCTGCCTGCAGGCATGGCTTTGACTTTGTGGGGACAACTGGACTGAGAGAATGAGTCCAATATGCAGAGAGAATCAGAGACATATGTTGTTATGGACTGAATGTTTGTGTCCCTCACCCCAAATTCATATGTTCAAGTCCTAACCTCCTATGTGATAGTATTTAAAGGGTGGGAACTTTGGGAGGTAATTGGGTTTAGATGAGGTCATGATGGGATTAGTGCCCTTAAAAGAAGAGGAAGAGGACACACTAAAACTCTCTCTTCAAGTGTGTACACACAAAGAATTGTCATATGAACACATACTGAGATGCTGGCCATCTGCAAGCCAGGAAGGGGGCCATCACCAGAACCAAATCTGTCTCCACCTTGATCTTGGACTTCCCAGCCTCCAGAGCTGTGAAATAAATGACTATTGTTTATGCCACCCCCTCTATAGTAACTTATCATAGCAACCCAAGCTGACAAAGATGTAGGTGGAGAAAGAGGAAGTTCTGGCAATATTCAAATCTTCAAATCCAGTTGTCCTTGGGTTTAGCTGCACCTCTGCACTCTGTGTGATTTGGTTACACAGCCCACAGATTCCCTTTTTTGCTCAAGCTGGTTTGAGTTGAATTTCTGATGAACTTGTTCACTGACAACAGCCAGTAGTTGCTTTACAGGAGCTTTCACTCCTCACTGAAACCCTATGCCTGCTATCAAGGACCACAATCACCCACGCTGTCCTTCTGATGCCGCCCAACATGTCTGAATCCTGACCTGAGGATCATCTGGGCCAAAATAGAAACCCTCAGTGTTCCAGTACGGTCTGCTTGTGGCCAGCTCACCTGGCAGATGCCCACTCCCAGGGTTAGGAGAATGTCCACAGTTCTGGACTTGCCCACAACTGGTTAATGCATACCACAGATCAGTTAAGGCCTATTAAGTGATTTTGACTTTCTATTCTCAACACTGTCCCTGGTTTGGACTACAAATTATATTGCCAGCCAAGGTATCACAATGACCATATGTTTCAGGAATCATTTTTGCCTTCTGGGAAGAACTTTCCTAGGACCTGAAGCTGATCCTGTCCACTCAGTGTGGCCAGGTCCTGGGTCCTGGGTCCCCAATTTCTCCCCATCCTTAGGCTGCCCACTGTGTACCCTGTAACTGGACTGTGATCTCTGAGTGGCTTCAGGGCAGGTTGTGGGTCCAGCTTCTCTGTGCCCATTGGAGCATCCCTGCCTCACATCTCATCTGCTGACGTATGATGCGGCTGACTCATCCCAAACTTGTGGCCTGGGCAAGTATGACCCTCTCAATTCCTATTTGCACTTTCCACACAGAGGAAGCCAGACAGCATTGTGTATTGATGGTTTGTTTCCATCTCACTAATCAAGAGACTGAACACAACAAATTCTTTTTTTTCCCTCTCTCTCAACTTTTATTTTAGGTTCTGAGGGTACACGTGCAGGTTTGTTAGATTGGCAAATTGAATGTTGCTGAGGTTTGGTGTACCAATGGTCCTGTCTCCAGCGATGGATATAGCCTGGAGGACCAGACTCCAGGTTTCTTGTGGCTGAGGAATATACTCCTGTCTTGCTGAAGCCCTCACTATGGAGTGTGCTCTGTGGACCAGCAGCTTGGGCATCATACAGGAGCTCGTTAGACATGCAGAACATCAGGGCCAGCCCCAGGGCTTCCGAATTAGGGTCTGCATTTTAACAAGATCCCCGGGTGATTTCTGTGCACAGAATGGTTTGAAAGGTGCTAGTTTAAGACATTATTTTTTTCCTGTTATTTTCAGCTGAACCCAATTCTTTCTTTCTTTCTTCTTCTTTTTTCTATAGGACTTTTAAAAAATGTTTCCTCACTGTTTTGACAATATCATGAAAAAAATTCAGTTTGTAATCTGGAACTGACCTGAATGAGATTCAGGGGCAGCTGTGTGGCAGGGGCGGTACAACTCCTTCGATTCCTCCACCATGGTGGGAGCTAAGCTACTGGTAATGGAGGCACCGACAGGCAGCAAACCAGGAACGAAGTTAGTGTCTCAGGCAAGAAAGGGGAGGTGAGGCTGGAGCCACTGTGGGGACCCTCCTGGTTGTAGTTAGTTCTGTCTCTTCCCTTCCCCACACTGGTGACATGGAGACAGGCAGGTGGGTCAAGTTGTTTCAGGACAGAAAAATAACCAGCAGTCAGCCCTTGGGCTCACACCTGAGCTTCTGGTCAGTCCCCTTGGCTGAACCCGCTTCTTGTGAATAGAGTAGATGATGCCCAGGTGGGGTCACTGAGAGAGTGGGACTGGAGAAGGGATTGCTGAGCAGCTCACTCATGGGCACCTTCACCTCCTTTCCCTGAAGCAGGCCTGACTTTCTAGAAAATGCTCATTTCCCCAGGTCATACCATGAGGGGTGTGGGAGCCTTGACCAGAGCTGTTCTGGGGCTTAGGGTCTCAAAAAGCAAGGTTCCTGTCCCCCATGATTGCCTTGCCCCAGACTCCTCTGTCTCCAGAACCAAGAGTGTCAGGGTAGATGATGGTATGTAGCTCAGAGGAGGCGGATAAGGGGGCTGTAGTGATTTTGAAACCTTAAGGTATTATAAAATAGATCATCCTTCCTGGAAGCCACGGCCTTCTGTTTTTAAACACAGGCGTTTCTAGGCCAAATTTCTGGGGCTAGCTGTTATACTCACCTCCTCTATGACTCAGACTTGATTGCCTAAGAGGGTCACAATCTCTGGTACAAAATTCTGAGAAGGGTCCCTCCCAGCACGTCCACATCCACCCAGGTCTTGTACACAAGCACCTCTCAAACTTTAATGCCCAAATATATCCTCTGGAGATTTTGGTGAAAGGCAGTCTGGCTTGTGACCTAAGACTCTGTGTCTCATAAAGCCTCCTGGTGCTGCAGCAGCTGCTGCTGCTGCTCTGAGAACTACACTTTAAAAGGCAAGGCTGTAGACTCTCTAGTGACTGCTAGTGGATATTTCTTAGTTATGGTCTGTCATTTTCAAAACCTGACCCCACAATTCCAGACACACTAGTTAGAAAGGTCAAATGAATTGTCATTTGTTACAGGATCTCACCACAAGTGTGCCTTCGCTTGAACAGGTGAGGGTAGAAGTTTCTATTTCTGTTTCTCTTTGTTTTGCTCTTACTAATAACCTACTACACACAGAACTTCATTTTAGATAAAATCCTGGCCAAGACATGAACAGGTGTGTAAGTAACTCTGTGGACAGTCGGATTTGCTTTCATCTGGGTTCCTGATGGTGAATGATATCTCCGTGTTTAGAGAGCACCTCTCAGTTTGATGTGGCAGTTTTTACTGTGGTTATGACTTTCAACATACTTCCTGCTTTTCTTGCAAAACAGAGAAGACTCACTCCTCTGTGGGAGTCCACAGCCCAAAAGTTTGCCGGTTTCTTCGAGGGCTAGAGCAGGGCTTGTGGGGAATTGCTGACCTTCAGTGTGTGAGGTCTTTGGCCTTTTTCTATGTGAACATCAAGGTTAATCTATGTGTACTTTGCCTTCTGTTGAAGCAAGTTATTGCAATGCTGTTGGAGGAACATGAGGTTCTCAGCACTTCTTAGCTTCAGATATCAAGGGAGATTCTTGTCCAACAACAACAGAAAATAGAGCCCAGCCATTTTTGTCATCAAGATTGTCAGGGTCACATGATCTCAATGGCAATGCTCACACTTGCTAGAAATTTGGATTCATAAGCTTTAGAGTGAAACAGGGTCTGAGAATCCTTAAAGCTAACTCCTCTCTGCTTCAGAGGTGCAAACTGCTGATGAGAAAGATGCCAATCTGGTTCTTATTCTTTTTTTTTTTTTTTTTTTTTTTGAGATGGAGTCTTGCTTTGTTGTCCAGGCTGGAATGCAGTGGTGTGATCTCGGCTCACTGCAACCTCCACCTCCTGGGTTCAAGCGATTTTCCTGCCTCAGCCTCTGGAGTAGTTGGGATTACAGGTGCGTGCCTCCACACCCAGCTAACTTTTGTATTTTTAATAGAGATGGGGTTTCATCATGTTGGCTAAGCTGGTCTTGAACTCCTGACTTCAAGTGATTCACCTGGCTCGGCCTCCCAAAGTTGGTTCTTATTCTTTTGTTGCTTATTTGTTTTTTGTTTCTCTCCGAAAGTGTTTAGGATCTTCTTAGTTTGTTGGTGCTCTGAAATTCCAAGAGGTTATTTCTATGGATAACTCTTTGTTCACTGTGCTCAGTGCTTGGGGTCTTTCAATCCAAAGCTTGTATCTTTCTTCAGCTCTGGCAGGTTTTTTTTCCATAGTTTCTTTGATAATTTTCTGCTTTCTGTTTTTCCTCTTCTCCTTTTCTGAAATTCCTGCAATGTAAATGTTGATCCACCTAAATTGACCCTATGTATTTTTTTTTCTCCAATTACCCATTTTATTTTGGTCATTTTACTCTGTATTCTGCAAGTTCTTCTTGAATTTTTAATGTATTTTTTCTGTCTTTGACTTTTGGTTTCAAAAAAATTTCATGTATTTGTGATAATAAAAAGTAAATATATTTTAAAAGGGATTTAGAACAAACTCTTGGTTTCCAACTGCTCCTTTTTAATGAAGATGGAATTTTTTTTTTTTTTCCTGAGATGGAGTCTCAGTCTGTCACCAGGCTGGAGTGCAGTGGCGTGATCTGGGCTCACTGCAACATTCATCTCCCAGGTTCAAACGATTCTCCTACCTCAGCCTCCTGAGTAGCTGGGACTACAGGTACGCACCATCACGCCCAGCTAATTTTTGTATTTTTAGTAGAGATGGGGTTTCACCATGTTGGCCAGGATGGTCTCGATCTCTTGACCTCATGATCCACCTACCTTGGCCTCCCAAAGTGTGGATTTTGTTTTATGGATGTATCATCTTGGTTCTCCAACAGGATAATTAGAGTTTAAGGTTTCTACTTAGTTCTTTTTCCTTTCCTTAGTTCTACCTCTTCCAAGTTCATTTGTTCTGTTGACTTATCTTGGTCCTTTTCTTTTCCCGAGGGAATGGTATTTTTGGCAGCTCATTTCTATTTATGCATTCTAGGTTGGGTTGTTAAGTTGAAGTAAATGGGGGACTGGGGTTCTTCTCTGAATGAGAAGGTGGGACTGTGAGCTTTCTGGGTGTGGAAGGGTGATGGGTAAACCTTGCTTTCTTCTGTGAGAGTGGGAGAAGTGAAATCAATTCAAGGAGACCCCTGCTCTGAGATGTTACTCCCATGTTGGATGCCTTAGCCCCTTCCAGTCAGCTTTCATTTGCTTTTTAAAAAGATTATTTCTCAAGGGTGCAAGGGTGGTAAGGGATAAAAGACTACACATTAGGCAAAGTGTTCTGCTTGGATGGCAGGTGCACCAAAATCTCAGAAGTTACTACTAAGGAATCTATCCCTGTAACCAAAAACCACCTGTTCCCCAAAAACTATTGAAACAAAATAAAAATAAAAAAGTATTATTTCTCCAGCTTTTAAGGGAAAAGCTGCCATTTTCTGCCCATGGGATTAGGGAGAGGTGGGATGGTGAAGGCCAGTTTCCATAGTAGTTTAGGTCCAGTCATTCCATCAATCACTTCCTTTTATGCTCACCCTGGTCTTTTTACTTGCCAACCTCCAGAGGCTCTAACATGAAGGACATCACCCCCTGCCACTGCCCTCACCAATAACTTCCACTTCTATTGCAACCCCAAAATGTGCTCTGAGCATCTGGGAAGCTAGAAATTAGCCTTCCTCATCAACTTCCTTAAAATTGGGGATTTAAGTAATACTTTTCAGAATCTGTCCACTCAGCTTCCAGTCTATATCCCTCTGTTCCAGCTTCACCCTATTTCCATCCTTATGGTTTCTGGGGGAAGCCATTTGAATATGCCACGTATTTTCCGGTTCTGCTTTTGACCGCATTTTGCAAAGTAGCATATGGCATGATGCTTGTTCCTTCTTTGGTTTGGAAGACTTTTAGCTGTTTTCTCAAAACAAACAAATGAACAAAATTCTCTGGTGTGTTTTGGATTTTGTGGGAGGGAGAATTTTGAATCTGCTTCAAGTCCCACATCTTTCTCTGCCACCTCACATGATTAATATCAAGAAGCACAGACAACTCTCATTTGTTTCCCATTTTCAGTGGGGGGGGGGGGAACCAAAACCCACCAACCTTGCTTGTTTTGGTTCCATTTTGTTTTGTTCTGTTTGCTTTTAATAGCTGTTCACATGAATGTATTAGCCTGGATGGGATCTCGATTTGACCTAGAGTCATACTAGGTGGCTGAGAGGACACTAGCCTGCTTCCTCTCGACTATGAGATGACGTAGTGGTCAGCCTTCAGGGTCTGGGTTTTCCTCAGGAGGGTCCTTGCTCTGGGTCTGAAAAGTGGCAGAGTCCATTTTCAGTCCAAGGCAGGATGATATGAAAGAGAGAATCAAGGATGTGGACCTGATTGCCTGGAGACCTGTGTTATAGTCCCACCTGGCCTGCTGATCAACTGTGCAGGCTGGGGCAAGTGGTAGCCTTTCCCCAGCTTCATTTTCCTCCTCTGTAAAATAAGTGGGTGGGTCCTGATGTCTCCCAGGTTCCTTTTACGTTCTAAAACTCCATGATTCCTTATAAAGTAGGCTTCTAAAGAGCAAGTAAGGGCAGAAGAGGATGTGAAGGGGAAGAATAATTAATATCTACATTCAGCTCTAATTTGGTTAGTATGGTTTCATTAATAATGGAAATAACAACAATTGCCATTGACCAAGACTATTTGTGTTTCTGTTTCAGAGACAATATCTGCTCTTGGAGTCACTGCCACCAAGGGGAATAACTTTACCTGGAATATGGACTGGGAGCTCAAGCCAAAAGCATGGACAAGGGAGTCCCAGATTACAGGATACTATCATGACTCTTCTATAAATATAAACTCCTATTAGATAAATTGATAAGATGCACTCTGGTTAGCTATTGCTGTTACAAACCACCCCTAACAGTGGCTTAAAGCAATGACAATCTAGGGTTGGCTGGGCTCAGCCAGGTGGTTCTTACGTGGTCTATCATTAAGGTGCAAAAAGATAGTGGCTGGGTTACGGCCATTCTGAAGAGTTATTCATTCACAGGTCTAGAACCTGGGCTGAGACAACTCAAGCAGCTGGAGGATCGATCTATCTATCTATCTATCTATCTATCTATCTATCTATCTATCTATCTATCTATCTATCTATCTATCTATCATCTATCTACAATCTTCTATCTATCTATCATCTATCTTTTGATCCCCTCCATGTGATCTCTCCCCAAAGCGGCTCCAAAATAACTAGACTTCTTATATGACAGCTGGAACCTTGGAGTAACTTTCCTAAAGAGACACTGGTAGAAGCTGCATGATCTTTTCTAATCTAACTTCAGAAGTCACACTTCTACGACATTCTGTTCATTAAGGCAGCCACAAGGGCCTGCCCAAGTTCAAGAGGTGAGGATACTGACTCTGTCTCTTAATGTGTAGAGTGTCAAATAATTTATAAGCATGTTTCAAAATCCACCAGAAGTTGCAAGAATGAATCAATTAGTGTTGACTAATATCAATATAATACACTTACAAAATGAATTATTGCAAGATTTAAAATTTGCAAACTCTGATAGTCACCTAATGACCATCTCACTAAGTATTTCCAGAGGTGCCCACCACTAGATTTCCAGCCTGGGTGCTGCCCTGGCCTAAGCAGAGACCTCAGTTATACATTTGGAGTAGGCAATGGAGAGTCAAGACGACCTGATTCTGTCAAGCAGAATCATGTGACCTTTGATAAATCACGTTAGCTTACTGGGCCTCATGTTTCCCCTGCATAGTGGAGATACTAGCCCTGCCTTACCTATGTTGAAGAATTGTGATGAGACTCAGATAAGAATGTACTTTATAACTGCAAGCTGTTCTACAAAGGAAGAGAATGCTCCCTCCTGTTTCTTGCCTCTTCTGAACACTGGTGAAGCCATGAGGCCTTAAGAGCCTTGTCACATTAAAGGTTCACCCTCCGGGAATCTTCTGTTACACGTTTCTTTCCAATAGCCCTGGGTTCTTATGGTGTCCACTGGCGCCTATTCACTGGGTTCTTCTGGGAGGGATGGAGGATTTGGCTTTTCCCCCATGTGACTTGACTGTTGGCAATCACCTCTGTGTGCATTTTTTTTTTTTGAGATGGAGTCTTACTCTGTAGCCCAGGCCGGATCTTGGCTCACTGCCATCTCCGCCTCCTGGATCCCAGTTCAAGCAATTCTGCCTCAGCTTCCTGAGTAGCTGGGATTACAGGCACGTGCCACCATGCCCAGCTAATTTTTGTATTGACAGTAGAGACAAGGTTTCACCATGTTGGCCAGGCTGGTCTTGAACTCTTGACTTTGTGATCCTCCCGCCTCAGCCTCCCAAAGTGCTGTGATTATAGGCGTGAGCCACCGCGCCCAGCCCTGTGTGCTCTTTATTTTGGGATAGCTTTTCTAGTCCACAGGGAGGATCTTCCCTACAACTGACAGCATAAGGCTGGGTTCAAGGGGTGAAATGGACAGTGCTCTGGGACCCTCTGGATTTGGGCTGGGAGACCGAATGCCTGGTGGCAGAAAAGCTAGTGTGAAACTGACAGAAGAGAAATTTCTTTACCAACTCTCCAATCTACACGTCTAACACAGACTTGCTTTTCTTTTAAAGGACCCAAGTTTGCTTCTTTTCAAATCATTTAAAATATTTAGTCAGGGACAGTTTAGCCTCTCAGTGCTTCCTCTTTAGCAGAGAAGATCCAGAAACACCTGTCATAGGCACAACCTATGGATTTATAAAGGAAGAAAAACATGCAGCGGATTGATTAAATTATCTGACAGTGGAGGGGCATGGCCATAAATGTTTTTGTTTCTCTAACCATTGCTGTCCATTGTCCTGTGTTGAGCTTCCTTTCCCGTTCTTTGAGGATATTTGGTCAGCTCCCGTGGCTTTCCAGTGACTTCCGAATACAGAAGGGACAGGTTCAGCCCAGGGCAGCACAGGTTAAAGCCCAGTCTCCTACTCAATTTAGCCCTTGCTTCGTCCTCTGCCTTAAGCACCTGCCAGACTTTTTCCCTTGGAGGGAACATGGTCTTCACTGTCCCACTGGCTTGATTCCTTGGGATTGGGGAGTGGGGAGAAAGAGGAGGAGGGAGACACAATCTCTAACTTCCTGGTGGGGCTACAGCCTTCTCTTTGTGACTGTCTCCTGTTCCCACCCAGAGATTGGGGCTGTGTGGAGGAGCCCTCAAAACCCATCTCTGTACACTCCCTGATGTGGTTCTGCTCAGGTCTGACCCTGGCCAGACCTCACTCAGCTCCCAACCCACTGCTTCTTATTCTGCAGGGTTCTCCTTTCTAGGTGGTCAGACTTTCTGGGTGAGGTCCTGGAAAGATGGTGCAAGTGCAGCTGCTTTCTGTGATTGTCCAACTGGTCTGTAGGAGACTCTTGCATTCTTGTCTCCTAATGCTGGAAAAGCAGGCTGCTGCAGGACCACCCCCTTACAAGTTATTCCTGCTCCTTCTCCAATTCATCCTCTCTTTCTCAGAGTCCTCCCTCCTCCCCTGCTTAAATAGCCCCATGCTTAAACAGACTCCAGCTAGGGAGCAAGATATCAATCTTCTTTCTCAAAGCCACCTCCTAAATGCACAAGAGATTCTCTTGAAGCCCCTACTCACATGGCCTAGGGGAGTGAAGGGATGGAGGTGATCAGGAAAACTACCTCTTCTACTAGAGAGGAAAAGCCACAGCACTCTCCCCTATGACTTCCTACTCTTAATATTCTCTTTTCTCTCTAAGTATCAGAAAAGTTCAACTTCCTCTGAATTAGCCAAGGAAGCAGTGATTGTTTCCCCAGTTGTTTGTTTCTTGATGCCCTTTGGTTCACAGCAGCCAATTCTCAGGCAGCAAGAGAAGTGGCTGTCAATATCCTGCCACAGACACATGGTCAGTGAACATTGGAGTAAGTGATGAGCCTCGCTAACAATCAGGGCTATGAAAATTAAGAGAGGAAGAGGATTCTTTTCAACCTATCAAATTGGTTTAAAATAAATGTATTACATGCTTATATCCAAGCTTAATAAATCTGTGTGTGTGTGTATAAGTGCATACGTGTGTATATAAGTGTTTGGGTGTGTGTGTAAGTGTATGTGTGTGTGTTTGTGTGTGTGTAAGTGTGTAGGTGTGTGTATGAGCATTTGAGTTTATGTGTGTAAGTGTGTGGAGTGTGTGTGTGCATTTGGGTGTAAGCACATGTAATGGGGCATGTGAGTGTGTCAGGGAACAAGCCAGTGCTGGTCAAAAGGGGCTGCTGGTGATACCGATGGGAGAACAGTTGTCGCCACACACCACTGCTGAGAGTTGAAACAGTTCCTATCGATTGAAAGTCATTTGTCAATACCTATAAGAACCTTAAAATGTGCAAACACTATAACCCAGAAATTCCACTTATCTTAAGGAAAAGTCATGGCCAGTCACTGCAGTGATGCTTAGAATAGCAAACTTGAGCCGGGCGCGGTGGCTCACGCCTGTAATCCCAGCACTTTGGGAGGCCGAGGCGGGCGGATCACAAGGTCAGGAGATCGAGACCACGGTGAAACCCCGTCTCTACTAAAAATACAAAAAAAATTAGCCGGGCGCGGTTGTGGGCGCCTGTAGTCCCAGCTACTCGGGAGGCTGAGGCAGGAGAATGGCGTGAACCCGGGAGGCGGAGCTTGCAGTGAGCCGAGATCGCGCCACTGCACTCCAGCCTGGGCGACAGAGCGAGACTCCGTCTCAAAAAAAAAAAAAAAAAAAAAAAAAAAGAATAGCAAACTTGACCCTTAAATGCTCAACTCTAGGGGACTATGAACAAATCAAGAACAGCAGTTTGTGTAGTGCTTGTATGTGCTAGACACTGTTTTAAGTGCTTTCCATATATTTGATATTCCACAGCAACCTAGTGAGAAAGGTACTATTGATATCACCATTTTACAGATAAGAAAACTGAGCTCAGAGAAGTTAAGTGATTTGCCCAAGTTCATCCAGCCAAGATTTCAACTCAGGCGATCCAACCCCAGAACGCCACTGTTAATCATCATGCTCTACTGCCTCAAATAGACTGGTCTATGAACACCAACATGATGTTCTAGAAGAACGTGGGAAAAACATACATCATCTGACTTAAGGGGACAAAGCAGGTTACAAAGCAATGCATTCAGTCTGACCATTAATTTCTTTCTTTTAAAGTCTATAAAAATGCACAAGACAGAGAATGGAAGGATGTCTACCAAAATGAGAATATTTGTGATTTTAATTCAAAACAGCTTTATTGAGTTTTAATTCACATAACATACAATTCATCCAGTTAAAGTACAGGAATACCTTGGAGATATTGCAGGTTCAGTTTCAGACCACTACAAGAAAGCAAATATTATAGCAAAGTAAATATCACAATAAAGTGATTCACAATAATTTTTTAGTTTCCCATTTCATATAAAAGTTCTGTTTATATTATACTGTAGTCTATTAAGTATGCAATAGCATTATGTCTAAAAATGCACATTTTTTTCATTAAAAATATTTTATTGCCTAGAAATGCTAACAATCATCTGAACCTTCAGTGAGTTGTAATCTTTTCACTGATGGAGGGTCTTGTCTTGATGCTTATGGCTGCTGAAAGATCAGGGTGGTGGCTCCTGAAGAATGAGAATATTACATAAACTTAGTTGATAAATCAGAGGCAAAGTTTGAGAGGATAGACTTTAATTTTAAAAGAAGTGCTGCTATGGGTAAAATGTTACCAACCAGAATCACATGCTGTAGAGTGAAAAGGTATGAAAGAATGAGTTGATGGATTTGGCAAACTTCCCTGTTATCTAACTTTAAGACATTTCCACAGCTACCTCATTCTTCTGAAAATTTTTAAAAAAACTATTGCATTCAGCCTGAGCAACACGGTGAAACCCCATCTCTACAAAAAATACAAAAATTAGCCAGCCATGGTAACATGCCTGTAGTCCCAGCTACTCAGGAACTCAGGAGGCTGAGGTGGGAGGATCGCTTGAGTCCAGGTGGTCAAGGCTACAGTGAGCCCAGATCATGCCACTGCACTCCAACTTGGGTGACAGAGTGAGGCCCTGTCTCAAAAAAAAAGTATTGCAGTTATTTAGTTGTCCAGTTGACATGAGGATGTCATGGAAGCAAGGCAAACACAGGCTCTGGGCTGGGAAGGGTTGGAGGTGGGCAGGATCAGAGGCGATTGGGGATGGCAGGAAAGCAGGAAGACCCCATGAAAGAAAGAGGGGACGTTTGCATTGGGCCTTGAAATCGTACAAAATTAACAAGAGAAGACCCTGAGGACTTAATGATGGGTTTGAGCTGGTTCTAAAAGCATCCTCTTTTCCTAGAGTCATACTCTTCCCTCTGTGTCTGTTTTTGAGCCTCTATGCTGCCGAGTGGAGTCACTTCTCTTGGCAGGTGGATTGGGGATGCAATGGAGTGATCTTCACAATAGATTGAGGGCTCCTTTGGTCTTTGTGAGAGTGAGTTTCCTCCTGCTGAAGTCACTGCAGGCTCCAGGACACCTGTGACTTGAGGTGGAGGATGGGATGCTGCAGGCAATTTCTGTGAGTTGCAGAAGCAACTTTGGAAACGTTTGCAAGTTTCTATTACTGGAAATGACTGCATGCCATGCAGCAATGGGGTAGTTTAGATGTCAAGAAGGGGCCCCACCAAACAGACGCTGTGCCCCACAAAAAGAACCCGTGAGGACAGTTGGTTTCACACCTGGCCAGGCACTTCCTATGCATGGAGTTCTCACAAGAGCAGAGAGAACACCAAATTAAATAGGGCAAGTTTCTTGAAAGAACCTTCCATCTAATTCTCCCAGAAAAGCAGTCCCCACCTCCCGGTCTTGAAGAAATTTCCTTTGTGTTGGTCTTTGGTCCTGGCCAGCTTTCTAATTGTTTCCCTCTAGAAATTTGAAAGGCAGCTGACTGTGGAATTTCCCACAGAATTTGGGGAAGGAGGCCCATGCCTCCCCCATGTCTCAGTGCCTCATCATCACCCATGCAAGAGTAAATATAAAAATTGAACTTTCCCAGTGGTTAAATGGAAAGAACCTCTCGCCTTTCTTTTCTTAGAACATTCCCGTGGGAAATCTAGTGTTTATGAATCCTTCTTCTGTCCCTTTGATGTGTTTGCAAATATTTGTAAAGGCTAAGAAAGACTTGTCAGCTTTACAACTTGGGAATGCTTTACAGGTCTGGGAGCCATCTCTTTGATATAAAAACATCAAGGAAGACAGTGTCCCTACTTCCTGGTCATCATGAGAGTTTGGCCTTGGCACTCTGCTTCAAGCTATAACTACTGCCTGTCATGGAGGCAAAGGCAATTCGGATATAGGCAATTAGCAGGCTAATTAGCAGGTTAACATGGATGAATGATAAAATAATGCACAGAAAATGGTGCTGCCAGATCCTACAGGAAGACAAGTTGCTAATCCTGAGCACAGATATGTAATGGATGGTAACTGTTTGGTGGTATAAACATTTCTTTTGTTTTTGTCATCTCGTCAGTGGGCTACCTGCCATGCACTTTGTAATCTGGTTTAATGCTTACTCAATAATAAAGCTGTTGTCTTTCTTTTCTACCTATTGTGGAGAGGATTCTCTAGGTTGGCAGGATTTTTAATTTTTCCCAATACCTCCAAGCACCAGCAAGTGCTCATGATCTTGCACTAGTAATGCCAACTTGTGGGAAGTTCTCCAACACACCATGCTTCATGCTTTTAAACACGTCACTTCCTCTCCCTACAGTTCCCTTTCTCTGTCCATCTTCCTGGACCAGCCCTAGTTCCCAACTTCCTAGTCCTCTGTGAGTAGGACTGTGTGGTGCTTGCCCTGGCAGTCTCTTCCCAGGCTGGGAGCAGCTCTCTGTAACCGAGGCGCTCTCTCTCTTTTTTTCTCCCGGGCCATGCACACAGTGCTTCAAGGCCTCCCAGGCCTGGGCCAGGTGGCCCAGGGTCACGATGCTGCCATTCTATTGGATTGAAGAATCCCTTCACACAGGGTCCTGGTCATATATAAATGAGGTACCATCCTGGCCATCCCCCTCCCTGGGCCAGCAAGTAGCCTGGGGGTGTGATTTGTGTCTCTCCCTCCTTTGGCAGGAAGCTGCTGTGCATGGCTGCGTAGAAAGGCCACATCAGCTGCGTAGAAAGGCTCCCTGCTGTCACCTTTGGTGGCCCTTCAAAGTCAGTGGTGACTCACTACCCCAGTGTTCTCTACGTAAGATTTCTAAGCCAGCCTTGGCTTTTTCCAGGGTTCTGGCTGGTGTGGTTGGTAAATAAGATGGGGGGAAGGTGAAACAGAAGCATCTGGAGGCTCCTGTGGTCCTTTCACCGCTCTCCTTTGTTACCAATCCTATCTGGATACCCAGAGAGGAACCAGGACTGCTTTTCTCAGCTGAAAGTTTTTCTTCTGATTTTGACACACCCAGCAGGCTTCTTGCTGCCCACAGAAGTGCATTCGTGTTAATGTTCTTCAGAAACCTCAACCCCCTCTCTTCACACTGTCAGGGGGCGTAAGCTACTAGGATAACTCACAACATGGCCTGACTCCAAATTTTTCATATTTGGCTTTGAAGTGGGCCACAGGGATAGGACCATGGGGTTGTCTGGTGTTTGGGGCACATCAAAGTCGTCAAAAAGGAAGAGGTCAAACTCTTGAGTATTGATGGAGAAACGTTTTCACTCCCTGGACACACTCCTTTTATTTACTCTTTCCTGAAGACAGTTTCCTGCCAACTGGGGGATGGCAGGAAAGCAGGAAGACCCCATGAAAGAAAGAGGGGACATTTGCATTGGGCAAATGTCAACTCCCCCAGTTTATTGCTTCTTTAAAAAGAGAACTTCCCTCCAAGATTCTGGTGATTGGTTTGCTAATTTTTCTGGAATGAAAGAAATTAAGATGATGAAACACTTAAAATTTTAAACAGGCACACACCTTATTTTGTATAATATCTCCTGGAATAACAGTTTCTGGGGAAGGAATTCTTTTTCAAATACAGTAGGAGGGCTTTAATATTTAACTGAAGTTTGTAATGCCTCTGTTTGAGGAGAACACTTTCAAGCATAATAAAATTATTGATTTAATAACTTCTTCATTTTAGAAGTTCAGATTTTTGCATAGGTATTGTGTTTTAGTGCTTTAAAAATAAAGTGGTCTGGTACAGCATCCTAAATCTTTAATTTTTAACTTTGCCTTATGATTATAAAAGTAATATATGTTCAAGGTATCTTTTTTCATATGTAAGTTTTAATTTTACTGTATTCAAATGTATTAATCTTTTCCTTTATGGTTTGTATATTTAATGTCTCCTGGTGGATTGCACAAATGGATGCAATATTCTCTTTCTGGGTTTTCATGACTGTGCATCGTGCCTTGGTAGCTCCTCCTGTCTAGATGTGGAATCTATTTCCACTCTTTTGAATTTCTACAACTGCTTTGGCTAAACGAATGTGGAAGTGATGCTATGCCAGTTCTAAGCACAGAGGCCTTCCATGATTTTGCTCTGTTTTGGAACTCTGCCAGCCACCATGTGAATGACCTCAAGGTAGCCTACTGGATAGTGAGATGTATGACTCAAACTCCCCTGTTGCCCCAGCTAATAGCCAGTTCCCAGCTTAACTGGAAGCTGGCCATAGTTGCATGAGTGAAACCACGAGAATTGCCCTGCTGAGTTCAGCCTAAATTGCTGACTTGTAGAATCATCAGCAATGACAAATGTTTATTACGTGAAGCCCCTAAGTTTTGTGCTGGTTTGTTAAGCAGAAATATTTAAATGATACCTGTCCTCTTGAAGAGAGTCCTCCCTACTTTGCGATTATAGAATGTGAGAAACACTCACCAGTCCAAACACAAAGAATGGACTTGGAGACACGAAGAACAGCAGAAGCGAGGCTTTTAAAGGCGGTCTTGCGAGATTGGGTGTCTAGTAGGCAGGTACACCTGGGGCAGTTACAACAGGAAATTTATCCCCTAGCATGCAAGTCCCTCTCCCAGTTCCTCACTGGTTGAGTACTATGGGGTTACAATCTTCCCGGACGTTGCCTAAATTTCACTATCCCCCTTATAAGGTTATACTCTGTCCTCTTCCCCACTTAAGTTTCCATTTCCCAATAATGAAACTTTCTTCCCTTTTATGGGCTGACCCCTCCTCTACATTCGGTCCACTTATTGTGACTTTCTAGGTGTACGAGCCATGCCATTTGTCACATTCGCAGGCTGGCTGCCAGTACTTAAATTTATGCCTTGAAAATGGATCATTTAAAATATTTTCTTACAGATTCCCTCCTCTTTTGTATTTACTTCCTTTGGTCTCAATTTCATTTAAACCCTTTTGGTCCTTGAATCACTTTAGAAGTCGTTTACTTTCTTCCTTATATTAGAGTGAGTTTAATTTGGATTCTACTAGTAGCAGATTATTTTGCTGGTAAGGCATGGGCATTTGTTTACTAATAGCTGCTTTAATTAATCTCTGTGCTAGTCCCCTCACACAAGGGATAATACAACATCCCACTGCTGTTAAGACTCCTGCTACAATTATGAGAGATGTAAGGATTAAAGCCTTTTTATTTTTCAAACCAACCTTTTAGCCAACCCGTAAATGCTTTATTAATGCCAGCATTTTGTGCCAGTTTGTTGGCTAGAGTTGTCAGTCCTTGTAAAGTTTTTGTGATGGTCCCATCTGGGGCAGTATTGCTGGGAATGAAAGTACATTTCCTACCCAGCATAACATATATACCCCCTTTTTCTGCTGGTATTATGTCTAGTGAAAGCCTGTTTTCCCAGGCCATTTGGCTGGTGGCATTTCATGGGCTAAACACCCCTTTGAGGGTGTCCCAAGTATAACTGATGAATCTCTGTTGATTATAATAGATGTAGTTGATCCAATTCACATTCTTATTAATAGTTGACCACCAGAAGGGTGTTCACTTAAACTCAGCCGCTATTTGGTTTTGGGCCTTAAATTGATTAGGCACCCCACTAGGGACTCCTATTGAGTCAACACATATATTGAGATTAAAAGAATTTGTCAAGTCTCTCTGGTTTTGGTGGCCATGTGTATTTTGGGGTATCTTATGGAATGCCAGGGTGAAGGGAATGGCCAATTTGACTATAGCACAAGTCCCGGTCCAATTGGAGGGTAACAGGTTATGGAGGTTCCTTTTCCCGCAATACCACCAGACATCAGCCCAGGGTATATGAGGGCTGAGTAGTTGCCATTGCCTGACTCACCAGTGATGTTTAGGATGTGGGTACAAGTTGAGAGTTCTACCACGGGCTTATTGAATTCTGCCACCTGCCTAGAGAAGCAAGAGGAGTGGTTCATATTTCCTACAGAGAACAAGGGGATTGCTCTTGGATCTGACCTCTGCAATGTGGGAAAGAGCAATGAGAGACTCTTACAAGTCTCATTTCCTCATGCATCTTCGTTTTGGTATAGAGCCAACATTCAATGCATTCCTTCAAGATCGGTATCCTATCCTGGGGGAAATGGAACCACCACCTGTGCCTGAGGTTGTCACACAGCACATGTGTAGCAGTTACTGTTGTTGAGGGCTTGTATGGAAAATTTGAACCATTCCACCCAGGCATTCACATCCCTGTACTCTGTTTTAAGTTTTAAGGGTTGCCTTAAATCCTTTACCTCAATTATTTTTACTCTTTTAGGGTTATTATTTGGTGGACTAAAGTGTTTATTACAATTTGGGGTTGGAGTAGTCCCAGGCAAATGGGAGGTCGAGTTCTTGATTAGGTTGAGAACAAATTGCCCTAGGGGGATCTTTCCTTGTGATGTCTGCTCCTAACCCATATACCCGAGATGCTACTTTTGGTTCTTGGTTTAGAACATCTGGATTGTCAATGGTGATGAGTATAGGATTGCATTCTAAATTCTGACAGTTATTTGGCAAGGAGCCCTTCCCTTGGACAACTGTAGTTTATTCTTTAAGGGTTTCCAGCTCAGAGTTATCCACTCCATGTTTACTGTTCAACCCTGAAATTGATCAGTTTACCATACATCATCACAGCTGGGGCAGGATGAAGCCCTACTGTAACCTGTATCTGGTTTAGGGCAAATATATTTATTCACCTGCAAGAGTAGTCTCTGATTTTCTGAATTCCCACAGAGTAAGACCTGGCAAGCATCAAATCTTATAGTCTGGGGTGTTACCGTCTTGGTTACATTAATTACCAACCTAATTGGGTAGGGAGAAGTCCCTGCCATTTTACATTTTGAGCTTCTGCTCTTTGTATAGTAGCCTATCCCAGCCATATTAACTTCCAGAAATGGGGCCAGCCCATTTTTTCTTTTTAGATTTTTCTCAAAGTTAACTTTAAGGGTTTCTCAGCTGACCCGTACACTTTCCACCGGTCTTTTTCCCCCTCTCTTCTGGGATCTCTTTTACCAGTCCCATGACTTGAGTATAGTGAGTCCACCCCTGTTCAGCTGTTTGCATGGCCATCTCAGTGGTCAGGAGCACTTGATAGGGACCTTCCCAGCTTGGGCGGTGCTTGTCTTCTTTTCAAGTCTTAATCAGCACCAACTTGCCAGGCTGGAACTGGTGAACCGTGAATTTAAGAGGCAGAGTTTCAGTCAGAAGTCCTTTTAACCTGAGGGGTGACAGGGTGGAGGATGTGGCCAGTATATAATTTCTTAAGAATTGATCCTTGGTTTCCATAGTAGGGAGATTTGTAGCTCTGCCTAAATATGGGAGCCCATGTAATAACTCAGGAGGACAATCCTAAGTCCTTGCTTGGGGCTGTCCTAATCCTAAGGAGTATATTGGGAGACATTTAGTCCAAGGCATTTTTGTTTCTAAGATTAGTTTGGTGATATGCCTTTTGAGAGTTTGAGTCATTCTCTCTACCTTTCCAGAGGAAGGGGGACATTATGGGATGTGATAATCCCATCTAATTTGTAAACCTTCCATAATTCCCTTTAACATCCTTGAGGTAAAGTGGCTCCCATTGTTTGAATCCATATTTTCCACCAGGCCAAACCTAGGCACAGTCTGTTTTAATATTATTTTGACCACATTCCTGGTGGTGGCTGTTGGAAGGGAAAAGGATTCCACCCAGCCAGAAAGGTAATCTATGATCTCCAGTAAATACTTTAGTTTTCCTACTTTGGGCATTTCTGTGAAACCTACTCGAATGCTTTGAAATGGTCTTAGTCTGGGAGGTTTTCCTCCCATGGACTGTTCTCTAACTACCTTTATGTTTATCCTTTGGCAAATTACACAACTTCCACATACTTGTTTAGTGAGGGTAAAATTCCTATAGTATTACATTACAGAGAGCCTGGGGTCCCCAGCTGACTCCCTTTGTGTAATATAGACATTAGTTCTCTCATCAGGGGTTTACTGATTATTTCTCTCCCATCAGGAAGTACTCATTTCTCATTTTTAGTTTAAGTGACCCCTAGTCTAATTCTTCCTTCTCCTCTCTGGTAAACTGGGGCCTTAATACTACCTTAGGAATGTCTGGGATCTGGCTAAATAGTATAATTTGTTCCTCCAGGGAGTCTTGCTTAGCAGCTTTATCTGCAAGTCTGTTTCCTGCAGCTTCTATAGTGTTCCCTTTCTGATGACCATTTACATAAAGTATGGTTACCTTTGCTGGAAGCAGGAGGCTTTTTAAAACCTGTTTGGCCAGTTCCCCATGCACCAATTATTTTCCCCTGCTATTTATTAGGGCCTGCTTTGTTCAGATTTTTCTAAAAGTGTGTACCACCCCATAAGCATATTTAGAATCAGTATATATAGTGCCTTTTTGGCCTTTGAGTTTCAGGGCCTGGTTAAGAGCATATAATTCACAAGTTTGGGCCCAGCAGCCATTAGGTAATCTACCTTCTCACATAAGGAGTGTTTATTTTCATTAATGACAGCATAGCCAATATTTTTTTTGCCATCTATCATTGGGATGACCCACCCACAAACAGCCTTGTCCCATCATGTAGTGGAGCTTCCCTTAGGTCTAGTTTAACTTTGGTTTGCTGTTCTATGATATCTAACAGTTACAGTCTCATGTCTCTTTGTTCTCCTCTCCTTTCCATAGGAAACTGGCTGGATTCAGGCAAGTATTTGTTGTTACAACCAAATCATCTTTTTCTAGTAATATGGCTTCATATTTTATAATCTGAGAATCCGTTAACTATCTCCTGGCTTTTCAATTTAATACATTCCTGACCTGGTGTGGGGTGCTTACTGTCATGTGTGTCCATGTGAAGAGACCACCAAACAGGCTTTGTGTGAGCAATAAAGCTTTTTAACCACCTGGGTGCAGGCGGGCTGAGTCCGAAAAGAGAGTCAGTGAAGGGAGATAAGGCTGGGACCGTTTTATAGGATTTGGGTAGGTAAAGGAAAATTACAGTCAAAGGGGGGGTTGTTCTCTGGCTGGCAGGAGTGGAGGTCACAAGGTACTCAGTGGGGGAAGTTTTTGAGCCAGGATGAGCCAGGAAAAGGACTTTCACAAGGTAGTGTCATCACTTAGGGCAAGGACCGGCCATTTTCACTTCTTTTGTGGTGGAATGTCATCAGTTAAGGCAGGTGAGGGCATTTTCACTTCTTTTGTGATTCTTCAGTTACTTCAGGCCATCTGGGTGTATATATGTGCAAGTCGTGGCTTGGCTTGGGCTCAGAGGCCTGACACTTACTATTAGGGCCCCACCAAAGGTTAGTTTTCGACTCTTTTCTACCAGTAGGGCTGTGGCAGCTACTGCTCGCACATATTCAGGCCACCCCCAAGAGACAGGATCAAGAAGCTTGGAGACAAAAGCAACAGATTACCTCTTCCCTCCCCAGATTTGAGTGAGCACTCCTAGGGCCATGCCCTGCTCTCCTGTTACAAAGAGATGGAATGGTTTCTTTAAAGACAGAAGGGCCAGGGCCGGGGCTGTGATGAGGGCCTGTTTTAGCTCTTTTACTGCCTGAGTTTCATCTCGGGACCATTGCAAGGGATCGGGTTCCTCTTCTAGTAACTTGAGATACAGAATCTCTGTCTTTTGAGCATATGAATTAATCCATAACCTACAATAGCCAGTTAAACCTAAACATTTTTGGAGGTTTCTCTTTGTTTAAGGCAAAGGCAGAGCCACTATTCTCGATATTTTATTTGGGTTTATTTTCTACTTCCCTTCACTAATCAGGTATCCTAAATATTTAACTTCTTTTTTTTTACAAATGGCAATTTGTTCTTAGAGACTTGTAATCCCCTTTTTCCTAGGAAATTAAGTAAGCTTAGGGTGGTTTTTGATACCTCGGGCCTCCAGAAATTAAAAGATTTTTTACATGTTGTAACAACTGGGTTCCCTTGGAAGGTTGGAATTCCTCCAGGACTTTTTCTATGACTTTTTCAATTAAGTTTGGGGCTTCCGTGAAACCTTGTGGCAGCACAGTTTGGTGGCACTGTTGTTTTCTCCCAGTTATAGGATTTTCCCATTCAAAGACAAAAAGGTCCCTACTCCTAAAGTCTAGGGGAAATGCCCAGAATGTGTCTTTTGGATCCACCACACTGAACCACTTATGTTTATAGGGTATCTTACTAAGGAGAGTGTAGGGGTTAGGCACCCCAGGGTGGCGGGTCTGGACAATTTGATTTAGAGTCCTTAGATTTTGCACCAATTTATACGACCCATCAGATTTTTTGACAGGGAGAATTGGAATATTGTATGGTAACATGCAGGGTTCTAACAGTCCAATAGAAATGGGATATTGTTTTCTGCAAACTACTTTTCGTGGTTGTTTCTCATTCCATCCATCAATCTTTTGCAATTGTTTTACAGTGTTAGTTAGGCCAGCTCTTAGTTACAAAGTTAACCTTCAGAAGGCCTTGCCCTAGTGGGTCCTCTGGATCTAATCCAGAGTATTTTCTCATCTGATCTCTGAGCCTCTGTAGGAATGCAGAGGGATTTTCTTCTTTTTTCTTGTTGAATCTTGAATGCCTTTGAGACACTTTGTGTCCTAGGGGTGGACTCTTTGATCCCTTATAATTATTAGTTCCCTGAAGCCTTGCATTCTGGCCCGGTCCCTGGGATCATTATTACCCCATTCAGGACTGAATTTGGAAATTTTTGTTTGGCTGGCAAGACTTCTCGCCTGGGAGGGTGTTGCCTCTCCTAATTATTCCCCTTTCTTCTCCTGTGAACAGGATATTCATAATAGACATCATTTCAGCCCAGGTGTAAAAGCTGGGTCTAGGAATTGGTCCAGCTGATCTGCTAAACTGAGGGGATCTTCTAGGAGTGGTTTCATTTCCTTCTCGAAATTCCTAACATCAGTACTTGTAAGAGGAGCATTTACAAAGCCAATCTCTCCCTGTCCCATGGACACTTCCCTAAGAGGGAACATGCTAGATACCCGCTGTGCAGAAGGGATAGCGAAGTTCTTAGTAGTCCTCTTACACTGTTCTAATTCTTTTCTTAGATTTGGATAAAGATTTAAAGAAGTAGTTGGTTCGGCTCCCCCATGGTTTCTAGGTTTTTCTTCCCCTAATCCCTTTGTTGCCCCTTGATCTTCCTGTCCCCTATTTTGTGAGACGTATGGAGGGAGCAAGCATGATGGGGGGGGGTTCCAGGGCTTTTACTAGGCTCTTTTTCTCCTTCCTTGAGGGGGGCATAGGGGTTAATTCCTTGATCTGGCAGACAGCATAACCTATCTCTTCTTGTGAGGATGGGGTTTTATTATTTATATAGATAATTAAAGCTTGGCACATCCAACGCTTGTCTGAACCAAACTTAAGCCAAAAGACCGAAGGATTATGAATGGGGTCTTTGGGCCAGATGAAACAGCAATACTTCATTATCTTTTGCTTTTCCTTGTCCCTGGTTCAAGGGTTGTCCCTCAAAACCTGCAGCATTCTCCCCAAAGGACTATCCATGGGAATGTCAGAGGGAGTCTTTGGCTCCCTCTTTCCTTTGTCCCCTAGGCTTAGAATTTCTGTTTCCCATTTTCAATCAGTCTCTGTGTCTGAGCTTTTCCCTGTGTACTCAGCACACCCTCCTAGAGGTTTCTTGCACACCCTGAGAATTACTTGCAGGAGAATGGAACCGCGGATTGGGACTCTGCACTCGCTTTGTATCTAGGATATGTCTCAGTCACACATGCTCAACCTCCAAAAATATCCAACCACCAAGGCAGTACTTACAGTCCAATTTTCCTACCTTGGCTTGTGCACCAGGTTACCTGGGTATCGCAGTGCCTGCTTTTTTTCCTGTGTCACCTCTGCTGCCTCCTGAATAACAGTCTCAGGTTTGTCTAAGGCCTCTATGGGGAGCTGAGACACCTGGACAGAGTGGGCCACCTAAATTGAGTGGGATGCATCTCCTCTCTTGGCCGGAGTCCCACTCCATGCAAACACAGAGATCCCGGATGGGTCCCCAAGTTTGTAAGAAACACATTCTCCCATCCAAACTCAAGGATATACTTGGAGACACGAACAGCAGAAGTGAGACTTTTAATGGCGGTCTTGCAAGATCAGGTGTCTGGTAGGCAGGCACACCGTGGGCAGTTACAGCAGGTAGTTTATCTCCTAGCACGCAAGTCCCTCCCCCAGTTCCTCACTGGTTGAGTACTATGGGGTTACAATCTTCCCAGATTTTACCTAACTTTCATTATCCCCTTTATAAGGTTATACTCCGGTCCCCTTCCTTGCTTAAGTTTCCATTTCCCAATAATGAAACTTTCTTTGCTTTTACGGACTGACCCTTCCTCTACATTCTGTTCATTTATCATGACTTCTAGGTGCATGAGCCATGTGGTTTGTTACATTTGCAGGCTGGCTGCCAGTACTTAGATTTATCATGCCTTGAAAATGGACCATTTAAAGTGATTTTTCACATAGACGGTCTTCTATATTTTGTTATCAAAGTTTCTCCATTTTGTTTTTCATATTTATGTACCATAATCAATCTGGGATTAATTGTGCGTGTGTGTGAGAAGAAAACTAATGCATATGTTAATTTTTCTGCATATTTGAATATTTGAAATATTTCACAGTTAATATTAAAATCACTCTAAAAAATGAATACTTGTTTATTATAGAAAAGTTAGAAAAATACAATAAAAATGAAAGCAAAACTTCCCCTATAATAACATAACTCAGCAATAACCACTTATAATGTTGTGAGGTGTTTCCTTCTGGTCTTTTTTTATTTTTTGGAAAAATTGAGATCAAACTGTTTTCTATTTTTATCACTTAGCATTGTCTTGTGTGTATTTCCCTGTATCATTTGAGTTCTACAGAATTATTTTTAATGATATATATAGTTTATCATATGGGTGCATCATAATTTTTTTTTTTTTTTTTTTTTTTTTTTTTGAGACAGAGTCTTACTCTGTCGCCCAGGCTGGAGTGCAGTGGCGCAATCTCAGCTCACTACAAGCTCCGCAACCTGGGTTCACGCCATTCTCCTGCCTCAGCCTCCCAAGTAGCTGGGACTACAGGCGCCCGCCACCTTGCTCGGCTAATTTTTTGTATTTTTAGTAGAGACGGGGTTTCACTGTGTTAGTCAGGATGGTCTCAATCTCCTGACCTCGTGATCCGCCTGCCTCAGCCTTCCAAAGTGCTGGGATTACAGTCGTGAGCCACTGTACCCAGCCCATAATTTCTTTAACCAGGAATTTACTGTTAGACACTTAGCCTGTCTCCAGGTTTTCAATTTAAATGTTAGTTCAGCATTGAATGTTCTTGTACAAATATTTCTGATTCGTTTTTGAGGATAATTTCTAGAAACCAAGTTCTTGGGTCAAAAGGTATGAACCATTTTAAGATCTAAGAATACAGTTAGAGAAAGATACCCTCTGGAAAGTGTGTGCCAATTTTAATCCCACCTCCCCCAGCGGTGAATGAGCCAGTCAGTCCTGCCACATGCACCCTCCTGACACTTTTGCTGAAATACATGAAGACTCCAACCTTAGCTGATTCATGTGGTCATAACAAGGTCACACGCTGATGAGAATACAAATGTGGAAAAAGCACATAGCAAGAAGAGAAGTCTGTAGTAAATTTATTAATATAGTAGCTTCGGTTCTCCTTATTAAATGTATTTGGCAAAAATTTGCCATTCTGCCCAGGTGATACCCTGATACACACAGCTCAAACCAAGAGCCAGGCATAGATGTTTAAGACATAAGAAGGACTCCAACTTAACTGGTGCTCAGAGCAAAAGAAGAACACACGAGGGCATCTGCCCCTCTGCTTAGGAGAGGTCAGAGGGGGCCAGATCACTCATTAAAACATTTCAGTGTCTGTTATGAGCCACTCATTGCGTTGGAGGCTGGGAACACAAAAATGACCAACCTTGACAGAAAATTACAATTTGGAACACTAGGGGCTCTTACAGGATCTAGCTGCAGGGCACTGTGAAATCACAGGTAGGAGTGTCCCATATAGCCTGAGGATGTCAGGGATATAGTTTCCCAGAGAGGGATGTCTAGGCTGATCTAGACAGAGGAAGAGGGCTTGGCCAGGCAGAGAGAAAAACAGGCATCCTAACTAGCTATAGGGCAGATAGACTGTGGAGTAAAAGGTGACGAGTGTGATGGAAGGGACTGGGGGAGGAACTATATGTGAGAAGGCTTAAGGAGGAAGGGGCTGGGTTATGAAAAGCTTCACGTGGTTTTCTATGGAATTTATATTTTTTACAAGACCCTATGTATTCTGTTCCCACCACCTTTCTGATCATATGTCCTATCCCTCCCCTATCCCAACCACTCTGCTCCAACCACATTGGTCTCCTTGCCATTCCCCAGTCATGCTTCCACCTCAGGACGTTTGCACATGCTCTTCTCTCTGTTAAGAATGCTATCCCCCAGGAATATGTATGGCTTTCTTCTCTCTTCCCTCAAGTGTCTGCCTGATAGTATCACATAAGCAGAGAGACTATCTCTGATAAACTTGGACAATATAGTGTGCTGCTCTTGCTACCTACTCTGCTGTTCTCTGCCTTCTAACTCGGCTGTATTTTTCTTCTAGTATTTATTTTCTATCTTTCATCTTACCATCTACTAGAATGAAAGCTCCATGCGGGTGGGGACTTTGCTTTTTTATTTATTAGGATCTATTGAATAGTCTATTCCTTATGCCTAGAATAGTGTCTGATGCATAGCAGATGCTTAACAAAAATTTGTTAAATATGCAAGTGAATTTTGTTATAAAGAGAACGAGGAGCCATTGAAGGTATTTTATGTTGGAGAAGGATCCTCAAATGTGTATTTTAGTCAGCTCTCTGTGCCCTTAGGGTGGAGGATGAGGCCAGTCAGCCTGACCAGGAGGTTCCTAAAGTCATGTGTCTGGATTAAGGTAGAAAGCTTGGGGTGGAAAAGAGGGATGGCTTCCAAAGGCATTAAGTAGGAAGCATATTTGCCTGGCCTCAGTGCCTGTTTGAACATGGGAGCTGAGAGAGCAGGCAAATAATATTCCAGGTTATTGATTTGGGAATTGAGATGGGTGCTCCCGTAACTTAGATCAGAGGATGCTGGTGAAGAGTCAATTCAGGAAGAATGACAATGAATTCAGGTTCATGTACAGCATGCCAGGTTTGAAGTTCTTTGGCATGTCCCAGGGTAGATGTTTAGCAGGCAATTTGGATATTGCAGTTACTGGAGCCATTTGTGGGGTGAGATCACTAAGGGAGGATGTGTACCACAAAGATAGAGGAGTACAAAGAATGGAACTCCAGGGCATATCACCCCAGAAAGAATGGAGGAAGCATGAAACAGGAGGAAAGAGTGTCTAGAAAGTGGGAGTGGTCAGTAACATCCAATAACAATACAAGTAGGTGAAATAAGGACTGAACAGGTTCGATTGCATTTTGCACCTGGGAAGTTGCCAGTGGAGTGCTCAGTACAGGGAATGTAAATGAAAAATAGAGGCTGAATAAGGACTATTTGAAAGAGTAGGAACACTCTGGAAAGAGTAGCGCACTAAATGTGAAGAGAAAGAGACAAAAGTTGGGCAGCAACTGAAAGGGAAAGGAAGGTGATTTTAACAAAATTAGGTCTGGAAATTCTTCATGCTTTTAATTTTGAGATAAAGATTCATAAGTAGTGAATAGTAAGTGCAGAGAAGTCCCACAAACCCCTCACCCAGTGTCCCTAGTGGTTACAACTGTACATAATTACAATACAATATCAGTAACAGGGATTTGACTTTGGCACAATGTGTGTGTGTAGTTCTAACTCATTTTTATCACATGTGTAGGTTCATATTTAATATAATCATCATTGTATTCAAATACAATTTTTTTTCAGAGACAGAGCCTTGCTCCGTCACCCAGGTTGGACTACAGTGGCATGATCAGAGCTCACTGCAGCCTCGAACTCCTGGATTCGAGCAATCCTCCTGCCTCAGCCTCCTGAGTAGCTGGGACTATAGGTGTGCGCCACCATGCTCAGCTAATTTTTATTTTTTTGTAGAGTTAGGGTCTCGATATGTTGCCCGGGATGGTCTTGAACTCCTGGCCTTAAGCAACGATCTTTCCACCTCAAATACAAAATTATTCCATTATCACAAATAGCTCTTTTTGCTACCCATTGACAATTACACCAGCACCTCCTCCCTCCCATCGTCTCTAACCTCTGAAAACCACTATTCTGTTTTCTATTTCTATAATTTTGTCATTGAGAATGTTATACAAATGGAATGATAAATCATATACTATTTTGAGATCGACTTTTCTTCACTCTGCATAATGCACTTGAGGCCCATTCAAGTTGTGTGTATCAGTAGCTCATTCCTTTGAATTGCTGAGTAGTAGTGTTTGGTATAGATGTACTACAATTTTTTCTCTAATCTATAGTTGAGGAACATTTGTGCTATTTTCTAGTTTGGGGTTATTACAAATAAACTATGAACAATGGCATACAACTTTTTGTGTGGACATAACTTTTTATTTTTCTGGGATAAATGCCCAGTGTTTCAATTGCTATATTATGAAGCATTTGCATGTTTAGTTTTCTAAGAAACTGCTAAATTGTTTTCCAGAGTTGTTGCACACCATTTTATAGTCCCACCAGCAATGTATGTGTGATCCAATTTCTCTGCATCCTGGCCAGCAGATATGTAGTGATATTTCATCAAGGTCTTAATTTACATTTTCCTAATGGCAAGTGACGTTGAACATCTTTTAATGTGCTTATTAGCTATCTTTATAACCTCTTCAGTGAAATATCTCTTTATGCCTTTTGTCCATTTTCTAATTGGATTGTTTGGGTTTTTTTTAATATTAAAATTTGAGAGGTGTTTGCATATTGAAAATAGAAGTGTTTCAGATATGTGGTGTGATGGTTAACACTGAGTGTCAACTTGATTGAAGGGTGCAAAGTATTCATCCTGGGTGTGTCTGTGAGGGTGTTGCCAAGGGGATTAACATTTGAGTCAGTGGGCTGCGGAAGGCAGACCCACCCTTAATCTGGGTGGGCACCATCTAATCAGCTGCCAGTGAATATAAAGCAGGCAGAAAAATGTGAAAAGGCTAGACTCGCCTAGTCTCCCAGCCTACATCTTTTTCCCGTGCTGGATGCTTCCTGCCCTTGAACTTCAGACTCCAAGTTCTTCACCTTTGGGATTCGGACTGGCTTCCTTGCTCCTCAGCTTGCAGATGGCCTATTGTGGTACCTTGTGATTGTGTGAGTAAATACTACTTAATAAACATATATATATATATATATAAACCTATTAGTTCTGTTCCTCTAGAGAACCCTGACTAATACATATGGTTTGCAAATTTTCTCTAGATCTGTATGTAGATTGATCTTGGGTTGAGGTTAATTTTTTGCCTATGGGTTGCTCCAGTACCATGTTGAAAAGACCATTCTTCCTCCATTGAATTGCTTTTATGCACCTGTAAAAGATAAGTTGGCTATATGAGGGGGCTTCAAAAAATTCATAGAAAAATGAAATTAAAAGATAAAAAATTTACTAACTAAAGAAAAATGGGTGCCCTTTAAAGATTTGTTAAGATTTCAAAATAAAAAGAAGTCAGAAGGAGTCAAATCAGGACCATAAGGTGGATGCCCATTGATTTCCCATCAAAACTCTTGCAAAATTGGCCACATTTGATGGGGAGAATGTGCAGGAGCATTCTTGTGGTGGAAGCCTCTCTGGTGAAGCTTTCCTGAGTGTTTTTCTGCTAAAGCTTTTGTTAGAGTAGGTAGCTAGCCAGGCATGAGCAGGGCAGGGGAAGGCCCCCCAACACCAAGAATGTCAGGTGACCATAATTGCCAGGGAAAGGCAATTTCCCAATAGCTAAAACACCTGGAAGTGGTGATCAGTGGCTTCCCATTAACATCTCAAAAATTAGGCGAGCATTAAGAGGCATAATTGTGGACTATGACCTTTGGTAGGCATTGCACTGGAAAAGGTAAGAATGCCTCAGGTGAGCATGCATATAATTCTAGTAAACACACTGTATATACTTGCCTCCAGGGTGTTTGCATGCCAGCGGCCCACCCTGAGGGAAGAATCATGGGAAAGGGGATGCATGACCCCAGAGGTATGCCAACATATAAATCCCAAGTCAAAAGGTCAAAGCCCACACTTTACCTCCAAAATGCCCTCTTGGCCCTCTTCCAAGTGTACTTTCCTTTCCTTTCATTTCTGCTCTAAAGCTTTTTAATAAACTTTCACTCCTGCTCTAAAACTTGCCGCAGTCTCTTTTTTTCTGCCTTATGCCCCTTAGTCAAATTCTTTCTTTTGAGGAGGCAAGAACTGAGGTTGCTGCAAACCTCTATGAGTTTGCCACCAGTAACCTGGATAACTTCAACTGCTAATACTTTGGCTGACTTTCTCAAAAACACTTTCATAATAAACAGATGTTATCACTCTTTGGCCCTCTAGAACGTCAGCAAGCAAAATGCCTTGAGCATCCCAAAAAACTGTTGCCATGACCTTTGCTCTCCACTTTTGCTGTAACTGGACCACTTTCATCTCTTCGTAGCCATTGCTTTGATTGTGCTTTGTCTTCAGTAATATAGTGGTAAAGCCATGTTCCATCTCCTGTTACACAATTCTTCAAAGAAATGCTTCAGGATCTTGATCCCCCTTGTTTAAAGCTTTGCTCTTGTCTGCAGCTGATCTGGCTACAATGGTTTTGGCACCCATTGAGTGGAAAGTTTGCTCAACTTTAATTTTTCAGTCAGAATTGTGCAAGCTTCTAGGGGGAGATGGTGACAGATTACAGGAAGGTGGCGGGGGCAGTGAGTGGGGTTGGTAGGGGGATAAAATCCATGGTGAACAAAAGTTGTCTTGTTGTGCAGATATAACCTCTCAGGTAGCAGCTCTCAAGTAGCCTGAGGCCTCTCTGGGTGAGGTGTTGACCTTTGGTTTCTTTTCCAGAGAGAAGATCTTTCCTAGATCCATTTTTAGGCAAATACGGGGACCTCAGATAACCTCTGCTTGCATCCACTGTTTCCTGCTGTTTATCAATCAACATACCAAAGTCATACTTTGGGGGATTGTTTCCTGAGCTGCAACAAGTGTCATATTTGGGAATGTGTCACAGAACTAGATACGATCAGACAGTTTTAAGAAACTAAGATTGATTTTTATGGAGCCAAGGTTTACAAAGTTCTATTGGGCAAACTTGCCTCGTACTTGATTTATAGGTTCCCAGCCTCACAGATGAGAAAGAAAGGTCACTTCCTGGCCCAGGAAATTTTGGGAACCTCTAGAAGAGAGGAATTCACCCAAATCTCTAGGTACTATAGGTGGACAGATCTTGGCTTGGCTTCCTAGCCTTGAGAAGCTTTTAAAAGTTCAATCTGAGATTCCTTATAAAATGTTCCAGCAAAGCAAACTTAAAAAGGTTCAACTACCATTCTTGATGCACTTATTTAAAGAATCAGGCCAAATCTAATGAGATCAGACATACTTCATAATCAAGAATAATGTTACTTTGATCAGTGTGCAGGGAAGAGAGTTAAAAAAAAGTTTTTAAAAAGAAAATAAAGAATAATGTTACTTTGATTATCTTTGATTCAAAGCGCGAGTTACTGTACAGGGAAACTTTCTATTTCAGTAGAAAACCATAGCACCCCCTGTGGGTTATCAGAACACAGTTCTGTTCATCGTCTTTGCACTATTTTTCACCTCTTTGTAAACGATGTGGCTTTGTTATCTACCTGTAAATTGGACTAGATCCTGCCATCTTACACATTTTGCCCGGCTTTACCAAATTCTCAATTCTTTCAGTTTTCTTCAGTATCTGCCTACATTCCCCAAACTAATGTTTCCAGTATTTCTCCCACCTCCTGACGTAGTGTCACTAAGAACTAAAACTCTACTGCCCAGATCTTTAGAGGGCTCTCGGTTCTCTCATAGCTGGGCTTTTCCCCCAGCGTCCAAAGTTGCTGGGGAGCTGAAGCTGAATGACTTGATGTAAACTTTGAAGGACTCGTCCCCACTGCTGATCACGGGTGGGCAGCCTTGGTGCCCGGAGCTGCTGCTATGTGAGCCACTCAGGAGGTTACTAAACTCCTGAGTCTTTAGATTGCTCCAGGAAATATCAGACAGTCTTACAGAAACCTCCCTAATGTCTATGCCATCACCAAAAACATTGAGGATGCAAACTAGGAAATCTGTCGGATTGCCACTGTCATCCTCACTCCACTATCTGATGATGCACCGAGCCCCATGTTTAAAAATTTTCTCTACTGGTTGCCCTCTGGACTGGGAAACTAGGTTATAGTCGGCTTCAATGATTATTCTTTGTTTCTCTGTTTCTCTGAATAGAAATGCCTTATGCTCATACCATCCAGAAAAGATCCTGTACTGTCAAGTCGCAATGAATGATTTCACTAGTACTACAACAGAAGTCTGCTGAAGCAAATTACATAGACTAGTTTGCTAAGTTCTTCAATGGAAAACATGGTTTCCCTAGAACAAAACAGGGGGCTAGCCAAGATGGTCTTAATATTTTCCCCAGCTGGACTAAACTTTACACACAGTTCTTTTTCCTGGCCATAGACCCTAACCTCCCTTTTCTTAAAGCATTCACTTTGGAAAACTAGTATTTGCAAATTATTTCACTGCCCACTTTGAAATGTAGAAAATCTTCTCCCAGTCTCCTGCCTGTTTTGCAACTCAGGAATGTATTTCTCAAGAACCTGAGAGTCATCTCTCTGAAATGTACTAATCAAGAAAGAGCGAGCCCCACCTCCTAGTCTCTGTGGGAAGGTGAAAGCCTAACTTGGATAAATACCACTTAGCAAATACAGATGATTTAGTAACATTGACCAAACTCCCAGCTTACATCCTCCAGCACTTTTTTGCTAGCCCATTCCAGCCTTAAAATTCTCTTGCTTTTTGTTTCAAAGGGGTTGAATTAAATCTGTCTTCCCTATTGTGACAGTATTGATCCCTGTTGGAATTGTCTTGAATAAAGCTTCCCCTGCCTGTTTATCTCCTTCTGGTGCATGATTTCTGACATCCTCCAGTCTGCTGTTGAGTTTGTCCACTGAGTTTTAAAAAAATTTTTGGATATTTTATTTTTAAGTTCTGAAATTTCCATATGCTTCCCATCACGGCTCACAGCAGCCTTGATCTCTCAGGCTCAAGTGTTCCTCCCACTTCAGCCTCCTAAGTAGCTGGGACTACAGGCATGCACCACCACACTCGGTTAATTTAAATTTCTTGTAGAGATGGGGGTCTCACTGTGTTGCCCAGGCTGATCTCAAACTCCTGGGCTCAAGGAATTCTCCTGCCTCAGCCTCCCACAGTGCTGGGATTATAGGCGTAAGCCCCTGCACCCAGCCTTTCCTGAGGCTTTCGTTTCTTTGCTGGGGCTTTCCATTTTTTTCTTTTTTTCCAGGGTGCTTGTAATTGCTCATTGAAGCATTTTTATGATAATTGCTTAAAATCATTGCCAGATAGTTCTAATATCTCTTGGTGTAGCATCTATTGATTTCCATTCCCCCTTTTTTTTTCATTTAGTTTGAGATATTCCTGGTCCTTAGTAAGATGAATGATTTTCAATTAAATCTTAGAATTTTGGTAGCTATAAATGCTTGCACTAGAAGAAATGAGAGATCTCAAATTAATAACCTAACTTTATACCTTAAAGAACTAGATAAAGAAGATCAAACTAAACCAAAAGCTAGAAGAAAGAAGGAAATCATAAAGATTAGAGCAGAGATAAATAAAAAAGAGAATAGAAAAACAATAGAGAAAATTAATAAAACCAAGAGTTGGTTTCTCAGAAAGATCAACAACAATCTTTGCTAGATTGGCAAAGATAAAAAAGAAAGAAGACTCTCAAATAACTAATATCAGAAATGAAAATGGAGACATTACTACTGATTTTAACAGAAATAACAGAGACCATAAGAAAGTACTATGAACAATTATATGCCAACAAATTGTATAACCTAGATGACATGGAAAAATTCCTAGGAACAGTTTCCATCCAACTGAATTGTGGAGAAATAGAAGATCTGAATAGACCTATAATGAGTAAGGAGATTAACTCAATAATCAAAAACCTCCTAACAAAGACAAGCCCCAGACAACTGGCTTAACTGGTGAGTTCTAATGACATTTAAAGAATTAATAGCAATCCTTCTCAAACTCTTTCAAAAAGTTGAAGAGGAAGGAACAGTTCTTAACTCATATTTGTGAAGCCAGATAAACATATGAAAAGAAAACTACAGACTGATATCCTTTATGACTATTGTTGCAAAACTCAACAAAACACTAACAAAATTCAGCAGCAAATTAAAAGGGTTATACACCATGACCAAGAAGGATTTATCCTTGAATGTAAGGGTGACTCAACACACAAAGATAAATCAAGGTAATACATGACATTGATAGAATGAGGAAAAAAGCATGAATGATCCTCTCAATTATTCAACATCTGACAAAATTCAACACCCTTTCATAATAAAAAACACTCACCAAAGTAGGAATAGAAGGAAAATACCTCAATATAATAGAGGTCATATGTGAAAGGAAACCCACAGCTAATATAGTACTCAATGGTGAAAGAATGAAATCTTTTTCTTTAAGATCAGGAATGAGACAAGGATGCCTGCTCTCACCACTTATGTTTAATGTTATATTCAATATAACATTAAGTGTTAGCCAGAGCAATTGGAATGAAAAAGAAATAAAAGGCAACCAAATCAGAAAGGAAGATGTAAAATTATCTCTGTTCACAGATGACACAATCATATACGCAGAAAATCCTAAAGATTCCACCAAAAACACCTGTTAGAACTAATACACGAATTCAGCAAAGTTGTAGGATACAAAACCAATACCCCAGAATTAGTTGAATTTCCATACACTAACAATGAACACCCTGAGAAAGAAATTAAGAACACAGTTCCATCTACAATAGCATCAAAAAGGCTGAAATACTTAGAAAATAAACTTAACCAAGGAGGTAAAAGACTTGTATATTGCAAACCACAAATATTGCTGAAATAAATTAAAGAAGTCACAAATAAATTGAAAGACATCCTGTGTTTATGGATTGGAAGACTTAGTATTGTTAACTACAAGTATTACAAAACAATCTACAGAGTCAATGCGATTTCTATCAAAATCCCAATGACTATTTTGTGGAAATAGAAAAGTTCATCCTAAAATTCCTATGGACTCTCAAGGGGCCCCAAATAGCCCAAATAGAAATAAAAACAAGGCTGGAAGTCTCACACTTCCTAATTCTAAAACTTACTACAAAGATATAGTAGTCAAAACAGAATGGTAATAGCATAAACACAGACATGTGGACAAATGGAATAGAATAGAGGGCCCACAATTAAACTCTCATAACTTTTGACAAGAGTGCCAAGGCTATTTGTTATAGACTAAATTATATTCCCTCAAAATTCATATGTTGCAATTCCAACCCCTGTTATCTTAGAATGTGACTACATTTGGAGAGAAAATCTTAGAGGTGGTTAGGTTAAAATGAGGCTGTTAGGATTGAGCCTTAATCTAATATGACTGGTGCCCTTATAAAAAAGAGGAACAGACACCAGGAGCATGTGTGTACAGAGGAATGACCAGGGGGAAAAGAAACAAGACATCAGCCATCTGCAAGCCAAGGAGAGAGGCCTCAGAGGAAACCAGCATCTTGATCTTTGATTTCCAGTCTGCTGAACTGTGAGGAAATACATCTCTGTTGTTTGAGTCACCAGCCTGTGGTATTTTGTTATGACAGCTCTAGGCAACTAATATACTGTTCAGTGGGGGGAAAGAATAGTCTTGTCAACAAATGGTCTTGGGAAAACTAGATATTATCCACATGCAGTGGAATAATGAAGTGGGGCCCCTGTGTTATACCATATACAAAAATTAACTCACAATGGATCGAAAACCTAAATGCAAGAGCTAATCTATAAAACTATTTGAAGAAAACAACTGGCCGGGCGCAGTGGCTAACACCTGTAATCCCAGCACTTTGGGAGGCAGAGGCGGGAGGATCACGAGGTCAGGAGATCAAGACCATCCTGGCTAACATGATGAAACCCCGCTTCTACTAAAAAAAATGCAAAAAATTAGCCGGGCATGGTGACGGGTGCCTGTAGTCCCAGCTACTTGGGAGGCTGAGGCAGCAGAATGGCGTGAACCCAGGAGGCAGAGCTTGCAGTGAGCCGAGATCAAACCACTGCACTCCAGCCTGGGCAACAGAGCGAGGCTCCATCTCAAAAACAAAAACAAAAATGAAAACAAACAAACAAAAAACAACAAAATAACCTGGTTCAAAATTGGTCAAAGGGCTTAAATTGATATTTCTCCAAAGAAGAGATACAATGACCTGTAAGCCCGTGAAGAGATGCTCAACATTACTAATCATTAGAGAAATGAAAAATCAAAACCACAAGAAAATACCACTTCACACCCAATAGTATGGCTTTTAGCAAAAAAGAAACACACACACACATACACACACACACACCAGAAAATAAGTGTTAGAGAGTATGTGAAGAATCTGGAACATTGCGCACTGTTGTGGGATTGTAAAATGGTGCAGAGGCTAAGGAAAGCAGTATGACAGTTCCTCGAAAAATTAAAAATAGAATTTTCATGTGATCCAGCAATTCCAGTTCTGGGTATACACCCACAAGATTTGAAAGGAGGGACTCAAACAGATATTTGTACTCCCAAGTTTATAGTGCATTATTCGCAATAGCCAAAAGGTAGAAACAACCCAAATGTCCATAGACAGCTGGATGGATAAGCAAAATGTGGTATATAGGTACAATGGAATATTATTCAGCCTTAAGGAAATTCTGACACTTACTACAACATGGATGAACCTTGAAGACATTTTGCTAAGTGAAATAAGCCAGTCACAAAAAGAGGAATACTGTATGATTTCACCTATATAAGATAACAAGAATAGTGAAATTTATAGAAGCAGAAAGTAGAATAGTGGTTGCCAGGGGTTGGAGCGAGGGAAGAGTTAGTGCTTAACGGGTACAGAGTTTCAGTTTGGGAAGATGAAAAATTTCTAGAGATGGATGATAGTGATGGTTGCGTGACATGAAAGTGCTTAGTGCCTCTAAACTGTACCCTTAACATGGTTAAAATGGTAAATTTGATGAGATATATATATATATTTTTTAATTTTATTTTTTTTACTAGATTAAAAAATCTGGAAATTTGGGCATTACATATTATGAGACTTTGGAACTTTTTTAAACCTGCTGGCTTTGGAGGGGAAGGGAGCTGGCTTCGGAGGGGAAAGGAGGATGCTGCTGGGTTTGTACAAGGTAGAAGTTCCGTTCATGGCCCGAAATGGCAGAACTGGTACTTGACACCATGGCTTCTAATGATAAATCTGGCTCTCTTGGATACCGAGGGCCAGCTGAAGTTAGACATCATGGATTTGTGTTTTCCCTACACCTGGATGAATTTCTCTAGCAGGTTGGGCACAAAACTAGAGAAATGAAATTGCGAGACAGGGCCAAGGTTGGGTTCTTCCAGGCAGGCATCTCAGAAGAGCATACCTGGAGTAGTTCAGGGAGTCCCCAGGAGTAATGAGGTCATACCCACCTCACGTGTTGTCAATGGAGTGTACTGGTAAGGACTGAGGTAAGGACTATGTGACTTAATCAAGAATTAAGTGAAGACAGCAAGGGGATGATAATATTCAGGGGAAATGGTAGGTCAAAATTTCTAGGGAATGCTTGATGGAGTGGAAACACAGGTGGGGGTGATGGTAAGGAGGATGGGCAAAAATAGGAACTATAGGCAGTTGTGGTTAGAGAAGGAGATACTAAAGATTTCTTGGTAAGGCAGATCCTGGAGGTGACAAGGTTTGTAGTGTGGGTAGCTGAAAGGTGGGGGAGGCAAAGGATTTGAGGTCAAGAAATGGAAGGGCAGAAAGGCAGTCACTTTCCCAAGATTACACCGGTAGTCACTGGGAGAGGTGGGACTCAAACCAGACTCAGAATCTAGAGAGGAGCTGGAAAACATGGGGCATGACCAAGGGAGCGAGGAGTGGTGGGGATGATGAGTGAGAAGGCTGGCCCAGGCAGCTCCCATGATGCTCGAAAGAGATGGGTGTTTGCATGCACAGCTTAGAAGGGAACTCAGTGTGAAAGAAGGATGCTGGCCTTACAGCAATAATATTCACTTGCAGAGTTTTTTGGTACCTCTGTGCGCTGTGCCTGGTGCTGGCGACATTGAAATAAAAGATACAGGTGCTGCCCACAGGAAACACACAGTCATTGCAGGAGGCAGGCACATAAGCCCATCTGCAAAATAGAATGATACTCTGATAACCGCTGTTGGAACAAGAAGCAAGGGAGTGGCCCTGGCTGGAGTGGTGAGGTCAGGGGCAGGAGGGACGTGATGCTTAGGCACCTTGTGCGAACTTCACAAAGTGGGCCTGATGGAGCAGGCGCAAGAGTAGGGTGGAAGGATACAACTGAGAAACAGTCTGGTGTATTCGGCTTGGTGTGGGGAGCACCAGGACCACATGTCAGGGGATGAGGGTAGGCAGGGCCCTCACTAGGTCATGTCTGCACCTTGGCCTGAGTGTCATAAGAGGGGAGTGACAGGGAACAATTTGCATTTTAGAAAACGTGAAAGGGCAGATGAAAAAAGTGAGCACAATGAC
Source organism: Macaca thibetana thibetana (assembly GCF_024542745.1). Classification (NCBI taxonomy): domain Eukaryota; kingdom Metazoa; phylum Chordata; class Mammalia; order Primates; family Cercopithecidae; genus Macaca; species Macaca thibetana. Next base: position 100,369,988 of record NC_065579.1, read on the forward strand.
TACAGTATAAAACGTATTACTAGGCCAGCACAAGTAAAAATGAACAGGTTCTTAGAGGAGGATTATGTTCTCATTCCTTTTCAGGAAGTTTCCTTTACCATGACTTTGTTTTTACACCAAAATGTGATTACCGTAAAAAGGGAACTATGGTTAATGTGAAAAGGGAACAAGCATGGAGTTACTAGAATCACATTTTCCGAACCGAAAAGGAGTCACAAGAAAACAACACAGAGAACCCTCACTCCATGTTCAGCATGAAGGAGAACTACATGCTCCAGGGAGGATTAGGGGACCAAGAACGTGGATAGGCTCTAACTGGGGCAGGCAGCAGGTGCGGATGGAGAAAAGTGAAGGACTCTGAGCCCCGTGGTGCCTACCTAAGAGTGAGCTAGACTCAGAAAGCCTGAGGGCCCTTCTAGATGAAAGGTGACTGATACAAAGCTTGATCCCAGATTGGATCTGCGTTATGGGAAGACAGCTCACCACAGACTATTTAAGGGCAATTGGCAAAATGTGGACATGGAATATGGACCAGACAACAGCATGAGATGAATGTTAAATTTCCTGATTTTGATCCTTGTTCTGTGGCTATGTAAGACAATGTCCTTACTTTTAGAAAATACACATGGGGCATTTTGGGGAAGTTTTTAAGGGCATGGTATCTGTAACTTACTCTCAAGCAGTTCAGGAAAATAATATATAAATTAGATATGAAGAGAAGTGAGGAGAGGAGAATAACACAAATGGGGGCAAAATATTAACATTGGTGCATCTGGATAAGATGATCTTTGGACAGAGTTCTTTGAACTATTCTTGAAACATCTGCATAAAATTTGAAGTTATATCAAATTTGAAACTTACAAAGAAAAGGCTTAGGGTTAGATTCTGCTTGGGCTGGAACATAAACTCAAGGTGAGAATATAGCCAACTTTGTGAATGGAGCAACTGAACCAATACTGGGTTTTTTGTTTTCTTTAAAAATCATTCTCTGTGGAAGATCAACTTAAATCTATTCTGCCAATATTAATAATTGCTGACTAGCATGTAGTTTTATTTCACTATCATTTTAACGGTGTTTACTTTATATATTAATTTTTGGCCTAATTAATTGGAGGCTTCCAGAAGGATAATCCCCTGGAGTAACTTTCCTTGAGTGTCCCCCTTTTTGTTCTGCAAACGTATAGCATATGGCAGCAAGGAGGATCTCATTACTCTCAGGGAGGGTGCAGCACACAAGGGCAGTGTGTGGCCTGATGAAAGTTGCTTGTCCTGGGAGCTCTCAGCACACAGAACTTTAGTGGAAGGGAAACCATTTCACATCGGGAGCCAAAAACCTTGTTAGGGAAGGGACCGAAGATATTGAGTCGAGCAAATCTGGCAGGGTGGCTTATGGTGAGAGGAAAGGACTAAAGGACCAAGAGCAAAGGTAAATTCACCAGGGCAAAGGCAGTCTGAGCTAAATGCAAGAGCCTGAGCTTTGTTGTGTGTATGCAGGGAGATTATGGAATAGCACAGCCAGGACCAGCAGCCTCCTGGCCCAGCAACTATGGCGTGGGGCCATGCCCTGGGAACGATGGAGCTCCAGGCTTGCAGCATGTGTGAGCCAAAGGAGCTCCGGGTGGAGGCTGGTGGGTGACACCTTGACAGTGATTTGGAGGGAGCCAGAGTAGTGAGGGTCTCGCCTCATCAGCAGGCAATTGTCTCTGGGGCTGCACCAGTCAAGGCTTCAACACTGACCATGTGAGGTCTCTAGAACAGAGCAGTGGTGGCCAGAGTATCCCCTTCCATTCTCTCCTAGCTTGTGTTTGGAAGAAGGACAAAAGCTTTTCAAGCCCTCAGTGTTCTGTTATTTGAAAAGGAGGCCTCAGGTGGGAGGCACTGGACACCATTCTTCTGGAACTATTAACTGATGAAATTTAAAAATATATATATTTGTACCCAGTGGTAGATAATCTCCAAATGTGGTCACCATCAGGTCCGATGTCCTTTCCTGTATGCGTCAAGGGGTGGAGTGTATGTACCCTCCCCTCATGTCTAGATTTGCCTTGTACCTGCTTTGACCAAATGTGGAAGTGATATGCTGGGACATCCGAGCCCAGGTCTTAAGGCCTGGCAGATTCTGTTTGCTTCCTCCGGGGACATTCATTCTTGGTTGCTCCCTCTGGACCCCAGTGCTCTACTGTGAGAAGCCCAGTTTAGAGAGGCCAGGTGGTGGAGCGCTGAGGCCCTGACCAACAGCCTCAGCAGAGCTCCTGGTAGACACAGAACCATCTGACCAGCTCTGTGAGGGGGGCCAATCTGTACCTTCCAGCCCTGCAGCACCAGCCAAGACATACAAAGAAGAACCACTCAGTCAATCCACAGAATCATAACGAATGGCTTTGTTATTTTAAACCACTAAGTTTTAGGGTGGTTTTTAAAAAGTATTGATTGAGCTTCAAAATATATCCTAAACTAGTCAAGTGAATGAAGCAGAGATTTTGTATCTATATATCTATATATATAGAGATATATATATATCTCCTAATTGACCAGGTCAGGCAGTGGCTACTTCAGGCTTGGCTGACTGTGCCTGAACCTCTTTATTCAGCCCACAAAGACTGAGGACACCTCCGATGGCTGTTCCCCCATCTGTAGCTTCCTAAACCTTGGCCCAGGGACTCAGACGTGTCAGTGCTGGAAAGAGCCATAGGGGCCACTTAGTCCAATGACTTCATGTTGTCAATGGATAAACTGAGCCCAGAGAGGGAAGATGACCTGCTCAGGTTACAGAGCTGGTAGTGAAGCTGGATCAAGACTAGGTCTTCTGAAACTACCCAGTTCCTTTTTCCACTGTCATAATTAGGTTCGCCTGTGTCGACTGCTTTCTGCATGCTGTGCACCCTGTGCATTCTCCCTGTGAACCCTCCCTGAAGCTCTGCATCCTCTATGGTCAATACTGTGGCCCATACCCACTTTCCAAAGAGGAAACCAGGGCTGAGAGGAGGTGAAGTAGATGCCCAAAGTCACGAGCTGGGAAAAGTGGAGCTGGACTTTGAATTCAAGGTTAAGAAAAGGGGCTCCAGTGTTGGCAACACCCTCCACTGCCCTTTCCTTCATCACAAGGTGGGCTCAGAGTTCTGGATGTAGTTTTACCTTCCTGGTGTACCTTTGGATACGTTAGTTTGCTGCTGTGAGGTGAAATGGGAGAGACTGCTCCATGACCCATGATTGCCGGTCAATATGAACACTCTTATAATATGAGGTGCTGTGTAGATGTTCACTCATAACTCATGTTTAATTACATTGGTTTTATAGTGAGATTTAAAGAGAGATCTCCTTCTGCCTTTTCTCCTTTTTCAGTGTAAACATAGCACAATTTAAAGAGAGGAGTTGTCGCTACAGCTCTGTCGAAGCCCCTCATTGGAGTGTGTGGATTCAAATGCACTCTGACTTCTGGCACAGCTCACGCTTAAAATGTCCCCACGGGAGAAAGGAGGAAGATTGTCCTGGTGTTTCTTTGCCGAGGAGGGACCTGGAGAACTGAAGTCTTGATTCGCCTGTTTCGGGTGACTCCTTGGGCTGTTGGGGCTGCCTCGTGCAGCCTAGGATAGTGGAGGTCCCCAAAGACCCCCGCCTCCAGGCTTGGGGGGTTCACAGCCCTACCCAGAAATACTTCTGAGTTTCCCCTTTCTGTGCTACATGTATTTCAGACTCCCTCACTCACTAAAATTCTCTGACCCTCTTCCTGCCCCCACTATCAGCAAATGACCTTGTCACCTATTTTACCAAGAAAATAGAAGGTGTCAGGATAAAACACTCTTAGCTTCTTGCCAGAAATCCTCCCACTTCATCTGCACTCTCAGCCCTCCTGGGCTTGTTCTCACTGACACATGGTAAAGGTGAATCCCATCCACCCCGGCTCCCCTCCACAATGACTTTGCTCCATCAGCTGTGCCTATCTTCTCTCTCTCCCTCTCCATAACTCACATCTTCCCCATTGAACACAATCCTTCTCTTGATCCCTCCAGCTGCTGCCCTGTTGCTCCCCTGTCTTCACAACTAAACTTCGTGAAGCCAAATGCACATTCTCAACTCCCATTTGCTCCTCAAAGTACTCAAATCTGATGTCTGGCCTCCCCATCCCACTGAAGCTCATTACTCCACAGTCACTCGTTAAACCTTCTGGGAGGTCCAGAGGCCTTGTCGTAGCTGCTCAACTGCTCAGCTGCACCAGACACTAAGAGCACCACTTGTGTCCTGAAATGCTCTATTGTTTTTGTTTTTACCTCCTAGAAAACATCCCTCTCTTAGTTTTCCTCCCATTTCTCTGACTGTTCCTTTATTGTCTTGTCTTTTTCTGTCTCTAAAAGTTTGCTTCTGCCTTGGCTTCTGGCCCTTTCTCTTCTAGCTCATCACATTTTCCCTGGGCCAGGGGTCTGGTCAGGGACCGAAAGTAATGCAAACCAGAGTGGCCAGATAGTCTCATTCTCCAGAAAAGCCAGAAATCTGGATTTTGTTTGAAATCTTTTGGTTACTAAATGCTGGCATTTAGAAGGTCTTCTGGGAGCACACATCTTTAGGTACCCCGAGCATCTCACAGGCACCTGAAACTGGTACATCCAGAACCCAGTCCATCATCATGCTCCTACCCCTGAGCTGGCTCAGTAGATGGTGGCGCCCCCAGTGAAGTGGCCAGAAACGGGCACCTGGGACTCCCTGCCACACCCACTGCTTCATAGTCCTGCAGATTCCTGCTCCTGAATACTGTCCACATGGCTCTGTCCTTACTGCCACTTCTCTATGTTGGGTCATCACCACTTCATCCTTCCAGGACCTCAACCTCCTTCTGGTAAAAAGAGTCCACATCTGCTGTCTTAGCCTCTCTTAGTCCTTTCTGCAGCCAGAATGATTCTTCTAAAATTCAAATCTGATCATGTCTTTCCCAAGTCTGACTCATTTGCTGATTCAGTTGGGCCCAAACCGCCAGTGTGGCTTGCAAGGCTTCTTGTGGTCTGGGCCCTGCTGAACACTCCTGGTCTCCTCCCTCTCTCTGCTCACCCCACCTTGCTCTGTGCTCCTGCCTTTCTGGTCTACTTTTAGTTCCTTAAATGAGTCAAACTCTCTCTCACTTCCAAGTCTTTTTGTCTGTCGATCCCTCTGCCTAGCACGTTCTTCGTTCCACCCCATTTATTGCCACGTTATTCTTCATTCTCACAACTCAGTTTAGAGATCGCTCTTCTAGGAAGCCCTCCAGACATCCTCAGTATGTACAAGTTAGTGCCCCATCTTTTCCTTAAAATAACATCTTTATTGATATATAATTCACATACCATATAATTCACCCACTTAAAGAGTAAAGTTCAGTCGTTTTTAGCGTGTTTACAGAGTTATGCGACCATTACTCCAATCAATTTTAGAACATTCTTATCACCCCAAAGAGAAGCCCCGTACATATTAACAGTCAGCCCCCTTTCCCAGCAATCACCCTCCACTGCCACCCAAACCCTAGGCAACCACTAATTTACTTTTTGTCCCCATAGATTGGCCTACTCTGGACATTTAGCGTAAGTGGAACTAAATACCTGTGGTCTTTTGTGACTGGCTCCTTTCACTTAGCATACTATTTTCAGGTTCTGCATGTTACAGCATGCATCGTTACTTCTTTCATTTTTTAATTGCCAAATAATATTCCCTTATATAGCTATACTGTATTTTATGTATCCATGTATCAATTGATGGATGTTTAGGTTGCTTCTCCTTTTTGTCCATTATGAATAAGTCTGTTGTAATGATTAGTGTACATTTTTTTGTGTGGACAGATTTTCATTTCTCTTGGGTAAGTATCTAAGAGTAGAATTGCTAGATCATATGTTAACTCTATGTTTAACCTTTTGAGGAACTGCCAGACTGTTTTCCAAAGTTGCTGCACCATTTTACATTACCAACAGCAGCACACGAGTGTTCCAGTTCTTCTGCATCCTTTCCAACGCTTGTTATTATCTGTCTTTTTGATTATAGCTGTCCTAGGGGGTGTGAAGTCGTATTTCATTGTGGTTTTGATTTGCATTATCCTGCTGGCTGATGTTAAGCATCTTTTTACTTATACATCTTTTTTGAGAAAATATGTATTCAGCCCCTTTGTTCATCATTAAATTGGCTTGTTTGTGATTTGTATGATTATATGTGTTCTAGATACAAGTCTCTTATCAGATATGTTATTTGCAAATATTTTCTCTCTTTGGGTTTTCTTCTTACTTTCATAATGGTATTCTTTGAAGCACGAAACTTTTTAATTTGATGTAGTCCAATTTATCTATTTTTAATTCTGTGGCTTATACTTTTGGTGTCATACTTAGAAGGTCTTCTTTACCCCAAGGTTGTGACAAGCTAGATATACTCAACAATGATCTTAATTAAGTCATAGCCTTTGTGGGTTGTAATTTCCTTTCCTTAAAAACAAAGATAGCAAGAATATCTGGTCTGTGGATGTAGGTTACTGTGAAGGTCAAATAGGATTGTGGCTTTTAGGGACCTCTCCCATTCATTAAGCACTTCGCAAGGTGAATATCAATCATGATGGATCTGTGGGAAGGAAGGAGAACTCTTGGACCACTGTACATGCCCTTTGGACATGACCATTTGCATTTCCCTAGGGCTGCCTGCCTCCCTTGCCTCCATGGAGACTGCCTCTGAAGACCCTTTCCCCAGGATCTGGGCCCAGCACTTCTGCCTCCTAGGCCATTTCTCTGCTTGATGATGGAGGGGGCACTAGGGCCTCCTGGGGTGGTGCTAAGTCTGCCTCTTGCCATGAATCATGGATTTATTACATATCAGGTACCAAACACTTTGCCAGACACCTTGATGGATACAGATAGGAATAAAATGTGGTCCTTGAGAGCACAGAGCTTAGTGGAAAAGACAAGCTGCTCACATGCACACTCATACACACTCAGATACACTTATATGCATATATACTTACGGATTCACATACACTGACATACACACATACATATACACATTCATACATACCATAAAATACAAACACATGTTCATATGCACACTCACAAACACACATATGTATATTCACAAACTTTCATGCATGCACACTCATACACAAATGCACTTTTACTCATTCATGCAGCACACACTTATACATACATACACTCACAGATTCACACAAGTTCACACAAGCATCCACATATACATGCTAACACCTATACATATACTGACACACAAATACACACTTACCTGTACACTCATACTGGTACATGTACACAAAGACATTCACACGCACACAGTCACACGAAAGTACAACCATATACATAACACACACTCTTGCACACAATTATACACCTACTCATACAAAACGCACACATACACACACATCCATACACTCACATGTACCTGCACACAGTGGTATGTATTAAGTGGCAAAATAAAGTCAAAGGAATCCGAGGGAGCTTTTAGATAAATAGAAACTAATATTTATTGAACATCTCTTATATTCCAGGAAATTTACATTAATTATCTGTTTTAAATCTTAAAATTGCCCTATGACATACTGTCACAGGGAAAGGACATTTATAGAGGGGATACTGAGACTCAGAGAGATTGCCTCTGCAGAGTGAGGATTTGAAGCCAGTCTGCTTGATGTCCAAGGCTATGCCCTTTATTCCAGCTGAGTCTGGGGCTGTAGGGGCTGCTGAGGGTGGTGGTGTAGAAGATATTCCACGAGGGTGAGGGAAGAAAATAGGACTCCTATTTATATTTATTTGGATAGAATACTTTTATTTTCCTTTTTTATTTTCGCTTTTTTGGAAGTTAATTTTATTATATGAAAATGGTATGCAAAATATATTCATCATGACTAGAAATATAGTACCAAACCACATCTGTCTTATATCTGTAGCATATGTTCTTGGTTTGTATAAAAGTAGCTTTAAAATTTCAGTTTCCTTAGTTATGCACAAATCACACACACACACACACACACACAGTTGCACCACTGTTGATCAAAGATGCACTCCTCCTTAAATCAATTTAAATGAGGCTAGCGAGTGTCTGTTTGATGTTTGCATTCTTATGGGCTAGGAAACAAGGCACACATCCCTAAAACTAACATCTAGATGTCACTTCTTGGACTGATAAGACACAGACTTGCATATGGTTTCAGCCCCATTCCACTCACACTGTTCCGCGTACATTATCTCAGAAACCCTGAAAGGAAGTGCTTGTTCTTTGTTAGTGCCAACCATTTTTGTCATAAATGGCAAATGATTGGAATATTATCATCAGTTAATTCATGTTTCAATTTTCAGTGCTATTTTAATGAACAAGCACTGTGTAACTAGATAGCTCATTATTACAAACCTCCATTTTTCTTTCTACATGAAGACTCCAGATGGAACCATTCTTTGACTGATGGACTCATGCATGCTACAAACCTGAGTTTGAAGAAGCGAAGTGACAGAATTCTAACAGTTTTTCTTTTCTCTTGGAAAGGAGTATTTATTATGGTCTCTTAATGATTAAGAATTAGATTATTGAAATCAAGACATTATATGAAAAGCTAAGGTTTTCTTTGTTATCACTATTTGCTGGGTTATTATCTGATTTGGAAAAGTAAGTAGAGAATTGCTTGAGGCCTTCTTTTCTCTGTGTTTAACCTCATTCCACTTACCTGATTTATAATACTGCCAGCTGTCACAGGTACTTTTGCGTATGTAAAGATGAGGAAGAACAAAGATTTGTCCCCTCTTCTGGCACTAGACTGGTTTTGTTTGGAGGCTTTTGTGGAGCCTGCTTAGGAATGTGCTGATGACAGTCCCATCTCTACATACAGAAAGGCTTTAAACAAGAATGTGACACAAAAGAACGGAAACATACATTCTTCGGTTACTCAGAGTTCAGGTTACTCAGAGTTCAGGTTTTAGAGTTCAGTTACATGGGTAAAAGGAAGCATACTCTTCTTCCCTAGAAGCAGCAATCCACTGTTGCTCATCCAGCTTCTGATTGGCTGCAGAAGGTGCAGACATTCTAAATACATAGACCCTAACTTGCATAAGTAGCATCACAGCCAGCTTAGCAATCCAAGGCCCACCCTGAAGAGTAGGCATTCTTTCCTACCCTGTCTCCCTATTCCCATCATGCTCAGACCCCAGGCAAGTTTCAAAGCAGTTGAAAATGGGCTTTTCTTCTCCTGATGGCTCATTACCTAATATCCTGTGTCCCAACTGTAGAAATATCTTGCATAAATTACATACCACCTTTTTTCTCAAGAAGCTTAAAGTGCTTAATATTGCATCAGCTAATGCTCTTCCACACCTTTCCAGATTAGTATGAGACAGTGGAATCCCCATACAATGAAAAGGAAAAATGACTGACTTCCTGTGTTTCGGGTCCCAACTGTGTTGGTGAATTGGTTTGGTTGGTATAGAGACGGGGTTTTCCCTCAACCTTATTGACCTTTTTCCTCCATCAGTCCTAATTTTGGTATAGATAAAACCCTCCTTAGGACTGCATTTTCATTCTTCTCAGCTTTCTTTCACAACTAACTGTGCAAAACAGGATAATACCAAGAAATTGAGTTAAGTGTCTGGACTATATATTAATACTTGAAATAGAATGTGACATTTTAAGTGTAAGACCATCATGCCATGAAGACCACATAGCTCTGGATAAGTTTTCAGTGCATCTTACTAGAGGAGCCAAAAGTCTGGGCTCAGAGTTGAGCACCACCCTCAGTGCTATAAATCAAATCATGCCACACATGGGAATAGACATAGAACCAGTTCCGTAGGTATAGTTTTAAAATTTGTTTTAACTCCAAAAAAGATGTTTATCCTTTTCTTGTCTCCCAGAATCCAGAAAATGTCCCCTCTTCTCTGTCCTGTCTGCTCCTGGCTGGGCCCTCAAATGTAGAAGGGTCAGAGCTGGGAAGCCTCTGAAATGGCATTGCCCTGTCCCCCTCCCCGCCCACATGGTGCGTCTCAAATTCTTTCTCATGCCTTCTCCCGGTTTCTCTTTTCTCCCTTGTTTTCTGCTTTTTTCCTTTTCCTCCTCACGTGTCTTAGGCCTGCTAGAGGACTCCTGAGCCATTGCTCAGGCCAGCCAGAGATCCCTGGGGCTAAAGGGCTTGTTGCCCTGGGTTTTGGGCTGCGGAACTGGCCCAGTGGAGTCCATGATGCATTGCGTGATCAGTGCAGTTCGTGAATCACACTGGTCCTACATGCCCTGAGGTCTCGGGTGTTGGAGCAGGGAAGTCATTGGGCTTAGAAAGGATTTCTCTAACGCTGAGTAACATGAGGATTTAGCAGTAGTGTTCTTCACTTGTCACTATTTCTCTGTCTGGAGTTAACATTCTTGTAAGTCAAAAAAAAAAAAAAAAAGCACTGTTAAAAAATTACAAAAAGCAGCTGGCTCCCATGGAAAGGTAAAGGTGTAAACTTATATATGCATAATACTGGCAAAAGCTAGTTTTCTGGGGGTGTAAATACACATGTGCTTCTAGAAATAAGGCTTTGTGTCAAACTCTAGATGAGTGGAATACAAGACCACCGAGTTGTAGCCAACTACAACTCCCAGAGGGGCAGGGAGCAGCACGCCATCTTCCTTTCCAGCTTGGCGTTGTGGTAGGTGAACCTGCGCTTGCCTTCACGGATGTGCCCACTATTGGAATGGCGGAACTGGGCCTGCTGACATCAGAAAGCCCCAACTCCTGACTGTTACTAGTTAGTCTCAAGTCAATCTTGAGCGAGGCCTTGGGTTTGCTGTCAGTCCTGGTGAAGCGCTTCAGCATGGGAAAGTCCAGCAGAGCCCTGCTGTCCCCCTGGTAGTCATCAAACATGGAGGTGGCATTTGGTAAAAGTTCTTCAAAGGTTTTGATTCTTTCCAGGCTCATGAACTTGAAAGTATTTACATATCTGACATCATCAGAGCTTCCTGAATTAAACTTCAGAGCTGAAATACCTTCCTTGAACAAGTCCTCAGAGAAGGCAGGAGTTCAGTATGTAAACCAACTATTTCCTGTCAGTATGGCATTGAGTGGGATGTAGTTTTTACCATCCTGTTATACATTTGCTTGAAGCAAATCACCTGGTTTTTCCACAAGTTCTGCAAACCTTGGCCTTTCTTTTGGGTCTTTGTGCCTGCAGTCCAGCATGATCTGATAGATTTCAGGAGTGGAGTACTCAGCAGCTCTCATCCTCATGCCTTCCCTCAGGCAAGTGCAGAAGTGCTCATCCATTTGCACTCTTGGGTATGGAGACCCTCCTAAGGAGATTTCCCACAGCAATACTCCGTAAGACCGCACGTCGCTCTTGGTGCTGTAGATTTTGTCAAAGATAGATTCAAGAGCCATCCATTTCAGAGGAAGTCAAGTACCTCCTTTTCTCACATAATCAGGGTTCTTACAAATATCCCGGGCAAGGCCAAAATCACAAATCTTCACCACATTTTTCTCAGGTAAAAGAATGTTTCTTGCTGCCAGGTCCCGATGAATGCACTTTCTGGAAGACAGAAACTTCATGCCTCTGGCCACTTGAAAACTGTAAGAAATCAGATCTTCCATAGTGATGAGCCCATCCTCTTCTTCATCAGCATCACAGATTTTTACTTCCTGAAACCTGGAGCTCCCAAAGCTCTTGCTGCTGGTGATGCTATCTAGTTTTGGTTTCTTGCCTTGTTCCAGGCCTGGCTCCATTTTTTTCTTTCTTACGCTCCATGTGTAATGCCACAGCCTTGTTGAGAAAAAATAAGTCATATTTGCTCTTGAGGTAGTTGGATAGATTTCCATATTTGCAGTATTCAACAATCACCATCAGAGGCCCTTGGTTTGCTGACCTGACCCCGGTCTGAAGGAAGCAAGAGGGTTGAGAAGGAAGTCCGGCTGCACTGTGGGGCCCGTGTGGTGCCCTGAAGGCCTCCTCTCCCTGCCCTGCGTTTCCACTGCATCCCCGGGCTGGGCACACAACCCCTTATCTTCTTTTTTGTGTTTTATTCTACACATAAGATACTACCACAGTAGAACACATCTGTAAAAATAAACAAATGCATATTCATATGTCGGAGGCACCTGTCCAGAACTGTTGTTGATGGCAGCGTGCAACTGAAGGTGCAGAGGCCTTTGCCTCCTACTCCATCCTGCAGCCTCCCCTGTGGGGCAGGGGCGCTGTGCCAAAGGAGGCTTCAGGCAGCACCTGCCTCCCTCCACTGCTTTGGATTTGGCCCACATTGAGCTTTCACTGCCTCTGCTTCCTCTTGGCAGAGATTCTTCCTCTTCTCCTTCGCTCTGCAGGATCTGAAAGGACACAGACTCCTTTCCAAATAATACTATGTATTGAAATGCAGAGAAACAGAAAGCAGATCACAAAATTAACTTTGTGGAAGTGGTTACAGGACATCTCAAGAGGTCCTGGCATCAGCTGTCCCTGGTCTCCACTCAGTTCTGCCCTCCTAGGTCTCCTTCCTTCTGTTCTTTCTTGATGAGACCCACAGAAGTCCTCTTCCTTTTTCCCTTTTGCACACCCATGTACACACCCACGAGCACACCCCAGGCTCCATGACCCATGACCCACCTCTGTGCCCACTACTGCCAGCAGTGATGCCCAGGCCAGGGAACGTTGCATTACTTTGATCTTTATGGCATTGATCTTTGGCTTCCTCAAAGGAGGGGAAGTGGGCACAGCTCAAGAATGCCAGTTAAATTTTTAGTTCTCTTACAGAGATTATTTTATAATTGATTACAGAATAATGTTCTATGCAACATTTACTGCTTAGTCAATTTTGAGGAAGAAAACACAGGTTAGGATCGCTAATGTGAAGGTGAGTGGCAATGGTGAAGTTTCAAATGGATCTTGACAGACTGGGTCACTGAACTGAAAATAACAAGATGAAATTTAAGGAGAAAGAAAGTAAATCTGGGAGTGCTCTGATACTTTAAAAAATAGCCACATACAAAAATGAGATGGTAAGAGCTGTTGATGGATATCAGTTCAAGGGAAATAACTACTTTGTGACTAGGTCATAAGTAAAAAAGGCCTACTTTACAAATAGGCTAATAAGAGCCGATCTTGAGACACTTGCTAGAAAACTGATTGTGAAGAGCTGATTATTCCCAGGCTTAGAAAACAAATGTAGTCTACTCTCCTGCCATCTACCCAGCACTTGGGAAGAATCAAAGCCTCACTGTGGATAAGTTATCTTTGGGGGGAATGTACAACTGGTTTTGGAATATATACAATGATCACCACACATGTAATTCAGCAGCCCCATTACACTAAGTAGTTGGCCAACTCTTTTAGATGTGGAGCGTTAGAAATAAGGTCTCAATTCTGATTCTGGTCTTTTTCCAGATGCTTTTATGTCTTCAGTATCTGCTGTTCAGTTATTAGGTCTTGGGCTACTCAGATGTTGGCTGACTCAGAATAAGGGCACCTTGTCCTTGTGAACAAATGGAAAAAAGCGAGGTCCTAGTTACTGAAGGGGAATGTGAAAGGGGCTGGATGACCTTCCGTTGACCCATTGCAGAGGGTATTCCTGCACTGGAATTAACATTCTGCAGAGTGTTTTAGTCTCCAAAGGGGTCAAATGTGGAACCGAAAAATTGAGAGCATTTTGACTCTAGTCTTGTAACGTCTTGCTCAACAGTTGCCAAACAATTCGGAAATGAAATTTTATTTTTCTATTTTTTATTTTTTATTATACTTTAAGTTCTAGGATACATGTACACAATGTGCAGGTTTGTTACATATGTATACATGTGCCATGTTGGTGTGCTGCACCCATTAACTCATGATTTACATCAGGCATATCTCCTAATGCTATCCCTCCCCACTCCCCCATCCCCACAATAGGCCCCGATGTGTGATGTTCCCCTTCCTGTGTCCAGGTGATCTCATTGTTCAATTCCCACCTATGAGTGAGAACATGCAGTGTTTGGTTTTCTGTTCTTGCGATAGTTTGCGAGAATGATGGTTTCCAGTTGCCAGGATGTCCCTACAAAGGACATGATCTCCTTTTTTTATGACTGCATATTATTCCATGGTGTATACGTGCCACATTTTCTTAATCCAGTCCGTCACTGATGGACATTCGAGTTGATTCTAAGTCTTTGCTATTGTGAATAGTGCCTCAATAAACATACGTGTGCTTGTGTCTTTATAGCAGCATGATTTATAATCCTTTGGGTATATACCCAGTAAGGGGATGGCTGGGTCAAATGGTATTTCTAATTCTAGATCCCGGAGGAATTGCCACACTGTTTTCCACAATCGTTGAACTAGTTTACAGTCCCACCAACAGTGTAAAAGTGTTCCTGTTTCTCCACATCCTCTCCAGCACCTGTTGTTTCCTGACTTTTTAATGATTGCCATTCTAACTGGTGTGAGATGGTATCTCATTGTGGTTTTGATTTGCGTTTCTCTGATGGCGAGTGATGATGAGCATTTTTTCATGTGTCTGTTGGCTGTATGAATGTCTTCTTTTGAGAAGTGTCTGTTCATATCCTTTGCCCACTTTTTGATGGGGTTGTTTGTTTTTTTCTTGTAAGTTTGTTTGAGTCCTTTGTAGGTTCTGGATATTAGCCCTTTGTCAGATGAGTAGATTGCAAAAACTCAAATTCTTAAAAGAATTTTCAACCCAGAATTTCATATCCAGATAAACTAAGCTTCATAAGTGAAGGAGAAATAAAATCCTTTACAGACAAGCAAATGCTGAGAGATTTTATCACCACCAGGCCTGCTCTAGAAGAGATCCTGAAGGAAGCACTAAACATGGCAAGGAACAACCGGTATCAGCCATTGCAAAAACATGCCAAAATGTAAAGACCATCGATGCTAGGAAGAAACTATGTCAACTAATGAGCAAAATAACCAGCTAATATCATAATGACAGGATCAAGTTCACACATAACAATATTAACCTTAAATGTAAATGGACTAAATGGTCCAATTACAAGACACAGACTGGCAAATTGGATAAAGAGTCAAGACCCATCAGTGTGCTGTATTCAGGAGACCCATCTCACATGCAGAAACACACATAGGCTCAAAATAAAGGGATGGAAGAAGATCTACCAAGCAAATGCAAAACAAAAAAAGGCAGGGGTTGCAATCCTAGTCTCTGAAATTTTAAATGCTAAAAAATCAGATGCTGTGAGGACATCGTGGTATCAAGTGTCTGGATGGAAAAAGAGGAGTAAAGCGCTGACTCCTAATAGATTGGATGGCTAGCTCTAGGAAATTGTGACCATGGTGTCTGTATTATTTTCCCATTGCTGCTGTAACAAATTAACACAAATTCAGTGACTTAAATTAGTGCAAATGTATTCTCTTACAGTTGTGGAGGCCAGAAGTTGGAAATGAACCTCATGGGACTAAAATCAAGGTGCTGGGAGGGCTGTCTCCTTCTGAATACTCCAGAGGAAAATCTATTCTTTGTCTCTTTCAACTTTTCTTGGCTGATGGCATTCCTTGGCTTGTGGCTGCATCACTCCCATCTCTACTTTTGTTGTCACATTGCCTTTTCTTCATTAGTAGTCAGATCTCCCTCTATCTTCTTCTTATATTCTTGTGATTGTGTTTAAGGCTTAGCAGGATAATCTCCCCATCTCAAGATCCTTGACTTAGTCACACCTGCAAGTCCCCTTTTGCTATATAAGTTCACAGGTTCCAGGGATTAGAGCCTGGGTATACTTGGGGGCAAGCATTCAGCCTCCCATAGTGTCTTTATAAGAGGTCTCTTTCCTTTAAGCAGAAGGTGCTCATTCTTGGAAGCACTTGTGGTTGCCTTTCATCTTGAGGGTGGCAGGAGTCTCTAGTGCAGCAGTTGTACACTAAAGCATCTATGGGGACCAGCAGGGGTACATGTGTGGTTACAGACAACAAAGAGAAGTGGGGCCTATGGCTATATAAGGAGTATAAGGCATCCAAATACGATGGTATTAACATTAAAACAACTCACATCACTGCTGCTAGTCAGACACCATCGTGGACTAAAGTTTAATGGTTTCTTACTTTGTACATGTTCACTTTGTGTTTTCTATTGTATTGAAACTCCTCAAAAAGTCCAGAAAAGAAATTCCTTAAGGAATATTAACCTACATTTCTTTTAATTGAGAGAAGCCAGGGCTGGCTTCTAAAATCTACACACTCATAAGCTCAGATGGAAATAAAAATCAAATTCCAAATACAGGAAATGAGGTTTACCACTAAAAGATCTTAAGTAATTCTTCCATCATTCAGTCATTTATATATTTAAAAAACCCCCACGAGTTCCTTATTAATCAGCCACAAGATAACTTTAGTCTTATTTGACCAAGCACATATCAGACCATCTAGAAGGTGTTCACCTTATGCAGAGCGAGTTCTGTGCTGGGGAGTTCTGAAGGAAGTAAAAGAGAGAGTTGCTGCCCTCTACAAAAGCCATAATATGACAAGAGGATGCAGTTTTTAAAAATTATACACATGTACCCTTAGCATTTTGGGCTTTACCAATGGGCATCGACAAGTGTGCTCTTGTTGACATTCATGTCCATAATTTGATGACCTTGAGCTCCTGCCTACTTGTCAAAAAGCTACTAAATCTTCTACCAAGTCTTATTTCACAAGATTTCTGGCACTTCCCAGGGAGGTTGCAGGCGTCCATTCATCAGGCCTGGGCTTTGTTCCCTGACACAACCAGCAGAGCAGTAGTCCCCAGACACAACAGCTCTCAGAGCTGCCACTCCAAGCCAAACTTCCACTCCTGGGGGTAGAAATTTGCAGGGCCCAGTGGGGGTACAAAGAGCCCTGATTTATCCACTGGTATGAGTGAGGGAAGGAGGGTTGGACATGCATGCATGTCAGCTTAGTCATTCAGCAATGTCTGTGGTGATGGGAACAGCTGCCTGCTGGTGCCCTTGACACCTTCCTGGATCATGGTATAACAACAAAACCAATGAAAATCAACCCCCTTGTGGACATGTTGGCCAAATGGTACAAACTTTCAGTTAAGAGTAAGTTCTGGGGACCTAATGTACAGTATGGTGATGATCATTAGTAATACTGTATTGCAGCAGTTCCCAACCTTTCTGGCACCAGGGACCAGTTTCATGGAAGACAAATTTTCCAAAGACCCAGTGCGGCAGGAACGGTTTTGGGATGAAACTGTTTCACCTCAGATACCAGGCATTAGATTCTCATAAGGAGTGTGCAACCTAGATCCCTCATATGCACAGTTCACGATAGGGTTAAAGGTCCTATGAGAATCTAATGCTGCCACTGATCTGACAGGAGGTGGAGTTCAGGTGGTAATGCTGGCTTGCCCTGCTGCTCACCTCTTGCTGTGCGGCCCAGTTCCTAACAGGGCATGGACAAGTACTGGTCCATGGCCCAGGGGCTAAGGATCCCTGCTGTATTGTATACTTGAAATTCATTAACAGTGTAGATCTTAAGTGTTCCCACCACAGTGATAAGTATGTGAGATGATGCATATGTTGATTAGCTTGATTGTGGAAATCATTCACAATGCATATGTATATCAAAACATCATGCTGTATACCTTAAATATAAACAATTTTTATTTGTCAGTCATACTTCAAAAATCCACTTCAGGGAAAAAAAGAGTACTTTACAGTGAAGAATCTTGAAAAATACTACCTCAGCCAGATGACCAGTTGGTATTAACAGGCGTGAGGGATGTTGATTGTCTGTGCTCTTGATATCATGTGATGAGATGGGCACTGTGCTTTGTGGTCTTCGTCCCCAAAACCCATGCCTCCAGTGTAATTATGAGAAAAACGTTAGAGGAATCCCACTTGAGGGATACGCTACAACATACCTGACCAGCACTACCAAAACTGTCAAGTTCACCAATAGAAGGAAGGTCTGAAAAACTGTCACAGCCAAGATGAGCCGAAAGAGACACAGCTACTAAATGTAATGTGGCATCCTGGATATAGGGAAAGGAATGCTAGGTAAAAACTAAAGAAATCTCAATAAAGTATGACTTTAATTAATAATAATATGATCAGTGTTGGCTCATTAATTGTAACAAATGTATCATACCAATGTGAGGAGTTAATAATAGGGAAAACTGGGAGTGGTCTTATGGGAACTCTCAATACTATCTTTACACCTTTTTTGTGACTCTAAAATTGTTCTAAAAATAGTTTATTTATTTATTTATTTTTATTTTTTGAGACGGAGTCTCCCTCTGTCGCCCAGGCTGGAGTGCAGTGACACAATCTTGGCTGACTGCAAGCTCTGCCTCCTTGGTTCACGTCATTCTCCTGCCTCAGCCTCCTGAGTAGCTGGTACTACAGGCGCCCGCTACCACGCCCGGCTAATTTTTTATATTTTTAGTAGAGACGGGGTTTCACCGTGTTAGCCAGGATGGTCTCGATCACGTGACCTCGTGATCCGCCCGCCTCGGCCTCCCAAAGTGCTGGGATTACAGGCGTGAGCCACCGTATTTATTTATTTTTTAAAATTAATCCCCAACATGCAGGCTGTGTGTTTGCCTGTTTCTGGACTATTTTCCAGATCGAAGACTAGCTGAGTGATTCATTTGTCAGCACACAGGAATGGACATTTAGTTGGTGGTTTCAAGGTTTCTTCAAGCTTCATTTTATAATTGGTAACCCCGACCCCAGCACCCCTCTGTGGCTGCCTGGTGGTGCAGGCTTCTATTCTGCACACCTCCTCTCTCTCTGCCCCTCCCTCCAGATTGGCCCGTCTCCTCCCACCTCTCCCCTCCCTCCTGGCAGGGTCTGGTCCTTCCTGCTGGAACTCTGTGGGTCATGAAGAACAGGGGATAAAGCGTCAGGCCCCAAAGCAGAAGCTGGATCTGGGGCAACGCTGGGGCAGGAAAAGGAATCAAAGACAGAAGCACAGGGTGGCAGAACCGAGGTCCTTCAATAAGGATGGACACATGAGAACTTTTAAGTTGTTTATTCAGTCACTCAAGAAATATTTTTAGGTGTCTACTATGTGCCAAACCCCTAGGCTGGATGCTATAAATACAATAGCAAGCAAATTAAATCTACTCCCAAATAATACAATAATGCTCATTCTGGGTTACCTGGACAACGAGTATATTGGAATTAGGGATACTCCTTCTTCCCAGAGGAGGGGCTGCCCTAGGAGTCTCCTACATTAGAGACGTAGCATGTTTCTATGGTCCCTGAGGCCTCCAAGTGCCCAGCAGTGGGCATTTCTGGACACTTTCTTTTCTTTTTTTTTTTTGTTTTTTGAGACAGAGTCTCGCTCTGTCGCCCAGGCTGGAGTGCAGTGGCACGATCTCCACTCACTGCAACCTCCAATTCAAGCAATTCTCAGGCTCCTGAGTACCTGGGATTAAAGGCACCCGCCACCACACCCGGCTAATTTTTTTTTTTTTTTTTTTTTTTTTTGTATTTTTAGTAGAGATAGGATTTTGCCATGTTGCCCAGGCTGGTCTCGAACTCCTGAGTTCAGGCAATTTGCCTGCTTCGGCCTCCCAAAGTGCTAGGATTACAGGCGTGAGCCACCGCACCCGGCCTTCTGGATACTTTCATGAATAACTGGCATCCACATCCAGACTGCCAGACCCCCATGCATTCTGACCAACTTGCTCTCCTACCTGCCCCACAGGAAGTGAGAGCAATGGGCAGCATGGTCTTTCTGTGGAATCCTCACTCATGCTGCCCAGCCAATGGCTTGGCCAGGCCCTCTGCACAACTCTCTGTAGTATGAGGGAGGTCCCGAGGAGCCACCTGCTCTCTCTTGCTGACACTGGCTTGAATATTTCCCCATTTCCCAATAAAGTCTATTCCTTAACCCTTGCATATGACACTGCAAGCTTTATTTTATGTTTTGCTGCCTGATAGTGGCATGACAGATGGCCACCACAAAGGGATGCATTCTGCAGGACCTGGCTACGGCCTTCTGGAAACCATGGAAGGGGTCAATTGGACCACTTCAGGAGTAAAAGAGAATCTCCTGGAATTGAGAGCAGGAAAATCAATGGTTGGGAATGGCCAAAGAGTCCACAGGTCACTGCAGCTCCTGAGGGCAGACATTTGGGTAGCTGCTGTCCTGATGGCTGCTTTGTCTGGCTATAAGCTGGAGTGGGTGTCCGGCTATTAGCTGGATTTTTCAGAGCTCCCAGGACAGTAGATTTAGAAAGAGAGAAAGCCCAGACCTGAGGGTCCACAGACAGCAACATCTGCATGCCCTCTTGGAGGAAGACCGGGAGTCTGTGGCTTGATCCCTTGGATTCTCCTGCTTGGTCTCTCTCCTGGAATACTAACTACCTCTACTCCCATTATCCTTCAGCTCTCAGCTTAGATGACACTTCCTACAGGAAGTCTCTCCAACCCCACCCATCAGAGCGTTTAATCTCCTTGTGCTGTAATGGGCTGTTCATGTCCCACCAGCTACCTGATGGCAGAAGACCATGCCCTGTTCCCTGCAGTGTCCTCTAGCATTAGTGCTCGGCACACAGTAGGTCCTCCATAAATATTCACCCAATGAGACAGTCAGGGTCCCACTCTAAGACCTCTTGGTTATGCTGTAATGATTCAACTTCCACTTGAAAGCCTGAAATCATGCAAAGGCTGCAACCTTGAACACGGAGTCCGGAGGCCTAGAGTCCATGGGGAAACCAGAAGGCAGGCTGCTTGTGGAACCACAGTAGAGAAAGGACAGCAGGCCTTTAAAAGTACATTTCCCGCCTGAACTAGGTCACCAGCGTGTATGGGGCAGCTGGCCTGGACACCTGGACAATCCTGTCACACTCTGAAGGCTGATGGAAGTCTGTTTTGCCTGCTTAGAGGTGGATAGGTGGAAATCAGAAGGTATAGCAGCTCTCTGCACCCTCATCTATGGGGACATTTTAAAATCATCCCGAAGAAAAGCATTCACAAGGTTCTGGGGACATTTGAAACCCTCCAGGGTCCTGAAATGGGAAGTCATTTTTCTTGAACTGAAAGGGAGACAAGTTCTATAACCAACCCTTGTTCAGAACTCCTGGCTCGCTTCCTAATTTCCTTGTTGCTTGTATGACTAAGTTCAAGAATTTCATATACATGGAATCGAACAGTATATAAACATTTGAGATCAGCTTTTTCACTGCATGTAATTCCCCTGAGATTCACCCAAGTTGTTGCAAGTACCAATGCTTTGCTCTTTTTTATTGCTTAGAAGTATTCCATGGTACGGATGTGCCACAGTTTGTTTAACCATCCATCTATTGAAGAATATTTGGGTTCTTGCTAGTTTTGGGCTGTTATAAATAAAACTGCT
This sequence comes from Macaca thibetana thibetana, assembly GCF_024542745.1. Classification (NCBI taxonomy): domain Eukaryota; kingdom Metazoa; phylum Chordata; class Mammalia; order Primates; family Cercopithecidae; genus Macaca; species Macaca thibetana. The sequence continues at coordinate 100,391,233 of NC_065579.1, forward strand.
AAAAATCAATTGGCCATGTGTGTATGGGTCTATTCCTGGATTTTCTGTTCTGTTCCATTGGTCCAGGTGTCTGTCCCTCTGCCAGTACTGCACTGTCTTGGTGATCGTAGCTATATAGTGGACCTGAACATTGGGCAGAGTGATTCCTCACACTTTATGTCTCTTTTTCAAAATTGTTTTAGCTACTCTAGGTCCTGTGTCTTTCTACGTAAATTTAACAATAAGCTTCTCTACAATTGTTGTCTGTAATTGTTGTAAAAAAAAAAAAAAAAAAAAAAGGCCGGGCGCGGTGGCTCAAGCCTGTAATCCCAGCACTTTGGGAGGCCGAGACGGGTGGATCACGAGATCAGGAGATCAAGACCATCCTGGTGAACACGGTGAAACCCCGTCTCTACTAAAAAAGTACAAAAAAACTACCTGGGCGAGGTGGCGGGCGCCTGTAGTCCCAGCTACTCGGGAGGCTGAGGCAGGAGAATGGCGTAAACCTGGGAGGCGGAGCTTGCAGTGAGCTGAGATTCGGCCACTGCACTCCCGCCTGGGCGACAGAGCGAGACTCCATCTCAAAAAAAAAAAAAAAAGCAAACAAACAAACAAAAAACCTTTTCTGGGATTTTGGTATAAATTGCAGTAACATGAGGCAATTGACATCTTTATAATGTTGAGTCTGTTGTTGAGTCTTCTGACTCATGAATATGACATGTCTCTATATTTCTTTAGGTCTTCTTTGATTTCTTTAATCAGCATTTTGTAATTTTCAGGATAGAGATCCTGTACATGTTTTGTTAGATTTTGAGTATTTCATTTTCTTTGGAGCAATTCAAAATTGCATTGTGTGTATGCATGTGTTTTTTAAAGACTTAATTTGTTAAGAACAGTTTTAAATTCACAGCAAAATTGGAAGGAAGGTACAGAGATTCACCATATTACCCCTGCCCTGACACATGCATAACGGTTCCTATTATCAACATCCTCCACCAGAGTAGTGCATTTTTGACAACTGATGAATCTACACTGACACATCATAATCACCCAAAGTCTACAGTTTACTTTGGTGTTCATTCTTGGTATTGAACAATTTTGGGTTTGAACAAATGTATAATGACATGTATTTGCTATTATAATATCATTCAGAGTATTTTCAATGTCCTAAATTTCTCTTTGCTCTATGTATTCATTCTTTTGTTCCCTGCCAACATATTGTGTTTTAATTTTTTCTTTTTGTATATTTGTTAGTATATTAAAATGCAATTGATTTTTTAAACTTCTATTTTAAGTTTAGGGGTACATGTGCAGGATATGCAGGTTTGTTACATAGGTAAGGATGTGTCATGGGGGTTTGTTGTACAGATTATTTCATCACCCCATTATGAAGCCTAGTATTCATTAGTTATTTTTCCTGATCCTCTCCCTCCTTCCACCCTCTGCCCTCTGGTAGGCCCCAGTGTGTGTTGTTCCCCTTTGTGTGTTCATGTGTTCTCATCATTTGGCTTTCACTTGTAAGTGAGAACATGTGGTATTTGATTTTCTTTTCCCGGGTTATTTTGCTAAGGATAAGGGCCTCTAGCTCCATCCATTCCTTGCAAAGGACATGATCTCATTCCTTTTTATGACTGCATAGTATTCCATGGTATACATGTACCAGATTTTCTTTATCCACTCTATCATTGATGGGCATTTAGGTCGATTCCGTGTCTTTGCTATTGTGAATAGTGCTACAATGAACATACGCATGCATGTGTCTTTATAATAGGGAAACATTTATACTTCTCTTGGTATATACCCAGTAATGGGATTGCTGGGTTGAATGGTATTTCTGCCTCTAGGTCTTTCAGAAATCACCACACGTCCTCCAAAATGCCTGAACTAATTTACACTCTCATCAACAGTGTAAAAGCATTCCCTTTTCTCCACAGCCTCACCAGCATGTGTTGTCTTTTGACGTTTTAATAACAGTCATTCTGACTGGTATGAGATGGTATCTCATTATGGTTTTGATTTGCATTTCTCTAATAATCAGTGATGTTGAACTTTTTTTCATATGTTCATTGGCTGCATGTATGTCTTCTTTTGAGAAGTGTCTGTTCATGTGCTTTTCCCACTTTTTAATGAGATTGTTTGTTCTTTTCTTGTAAATTTTTAAAAATTCCTTATAGACGCTGTATATTGGACCTCTGTCAGATGCATAGATTGCAAAAGTTTTCTCCCATTCTGTAGATTGTCTGTTTACTCTATTAATAGTTTCTTTTGCTGCACAGAAGCTCTTTAGTTTAATTAGATCCCATTTGTACATTTTTGCTTTTGTTGCAATTGCTTTTGGCATTTTTGTCATGAAATCTTTTCCTGTGCCTATATCCTGAATGGTGTTGCCTAGGTTTTCTTCTAGGGCTTTTATAGTTTTGGGTTTTATGTCAAAGACATTTAGGTTTAAAGGGATTTAGGTCTTTAATCTATCTTGAGTTGATTTTTGTATATGGTGTAAAGAAGGGTCCAGTCTCAATTTTCTGCATATGGCTAGCCAGTTCTCCCAGTACCATTTATTAAATAAGGAATCCTTTCCCCATTGCTTGTTTTTGTTAGGTTTGTCAAAGATCAGATGGTTGTAGGTGTGTGGTATTATTTCTGGGCTCTCTATTCTGTTCCATTGATCTAAATATCTGTTCTTGTACCAGTATTATGCTGTTTTGGTTACTGTAGTCCTGTAGTATAGTTTGAAGTTGGGTAGCTTGGTGTCTCCAGCTTTGTTCCTTTTGCTTAGGATTGCCTTGGCTATTTGGGCTCTTTTTGGGTTCCATGTGAATTTTAACATAGTTTTTTCTAATTCTGTGAAAAATGTCAGTGGTAGTTTAATGGGAATAGCGTGGAATCTATACATTGCTTTGAATAGTATGGTCATTTTTATAATATTGATTCTTCCTATCCATGAACATGAAACGTTTTTCCATTTGTGTCATCACTGATTGCTTTGAGCAGTGGTTTGTAGTTTTCCTTGTAGAGATCCTTCACTTCCCCTGTTAGCTATGTTCTTAAGTATTTTATTCTTTTTGTGGCAATTATGAATGGAAGTTCATCCATGATTTGGTTCTCTGCTTTGCTTTGCCTGTTATTGGTGTAGAGGGATGCTAGCAATTTTTTGCACGTTGATTTTTATATCCTGAGATATTGCTGAAGTTGCTTATCAGCTTAAGAAGGTTTTGGGATGAGACAATGGGATTTCTTAGATACAGGATCATGTCATCTGCAAACAAAGATAATTTGACTTCCTTTCTTCCTATCTGAATACTTTCTTTCTCTTGCCTGATTGCTTTGGCCGGAACTTCTCATACTATATTCAACAGGAGTGATGAGAGGGGTATCTTTTTCTTGTGCTGCTTTTCAAGAGGAATGCTTCCAGCTTTTGCCCATTCAGTATGATATTGGCTGTGGGTCTGTTATATATGGTATGTTCTTATCATTTTGAGGTATGTTCTTTTTTTCTGGAGATGGAGTCTCGCTCTGTTGCCCAGGCTGGAGTTCAGTGGCGCAATCTCCACTCACTGCAACCTCCTCTTCCTGGGTTCAAGCAATTCTCCTGCCTCAGCCTCCTGAGTAGCTGGGACAATAGGCATATGCCACTACAGCCGGCTAATTTTTTGTATTTTTAGTAGAGACAGGGTTTCACCATGTTGCCCAGGCTGGTCTTCAGCTCCTGAGCTCAGCCAATCCACCCGCCTCAGCCTCTGAAAGTGCTAGGATTACAAGTGTGAGCCACTGTCCCGGACGTCTTTAGTTCTGTTTATGTGATGATAAACAGAATTTGTATATGTTATTGATTTGTATATGTTGAACCAACCTTGCATCTCAGGGACGGAGCCTACTTGATCATGGTGGATAAGCTTTTTGATGTACTGCTAGATTTGTCAGTGTTTTGTTGAGGTATTGTTAATTGTATTGGCCTGAAGTTTTCTTGTTTTGTTTTATGTCTTCTAGGTTTCGGTATCAGGATGATGCTGGCCTCATAGAATGAGTTAAAGAGGAGTCCTTCCTTTTTGGTTTTTTGGAATAATTTCAGTAGGAATGGTACCAGCTCTTCTTTGTACATCTGGCAGAATTCAGCTGTGAATACTTCTGGTCCTGGGCTTTTTTTGATTGGTAGACTATTATTACTTCAATTTCAGAACTTGTTATTGTTCTGTTCAGGGATTCAATTTCTTCCTGGTTGAGTCTTGGGAGGGTGTATGTGTTCGGGAATTTATTTATTTATTCTAAGTTTTCTAGTTTGTGTGCATGTAGGTGTTCTTAGTAGTTTCTAATGGTTATTTGTATTTCTGTGGGGTCAGTTGTAATATCTCCTTTATCATTCCTGATTGTGTTTATTTGAATCTTTTATCTTCTTTACTAGTCTAGGTAGTGGTCTATTTTATTAATTTTTTTCAAAAAGCCAGCTACTCTATTTGTTTAACTTTTGAAGGTTTTTTGTGTCTCTATCTCCTTCAGTTCAACTCTGATCTTGGTTATTTCTTGTCTTCTGCTACATTTGGAGTTTGTTTCCTCTTGGTTATCTAGTTCTTTTAGTTGTGATGTTACGTTGTTAACTTGAGACATTTCTAGATTTTTGATGTGGGTAGTGAGTGTTATAAATTTCTCTCTTAACAGTGCCTTAGCTGTGTCCCAGAGATTCTGGTATGTTGTATGTTTTTTCTCATTAGTTTCAAAAAACTTCTTGATTTCTGCCTTAATTTTACTAATTACCCTAGTCATTTAGGAGCAGGTTGTTCAATTTCCATGTACTTGCATGGTTTTGAGTAGATTTCTTAGTCTGGAGTTCTAATTTGATTGCACTGTGGCACAAGAGATTTGTTTGTTATTATTTCAGTTCTTTTGCATTTGCTGAGGAGTGTTTTACTTCCTGATTATTTGATCAGTTTTAGAGAAAGTGCCATGTGGAGATGAGACGATCATGTATTCTGTTGTTTTCAGGTGGAGTGTTCTGTGGGTATTTATCAGATCCATTTGATCCAGAGCTGAGTTTAGGTCCTGAATATCTTTGTTAATTTTCTGTCTCAATGATCTGTCTAATATTGTCAGTGGAGTGCTAAAGTGTCCCACAATTATTGTGTGGGAATCTAAGTCTCTTTCAAGGTCTCTAAGAACTTGCTTTACGAATCTGAGTACTCCTGTGTTGGGTACATATCTATTTAGGATAATTAACTCTTTCTGTTGAACTGAACCCTTTACCATTATGTAATACCCTTCTTTGTCTTTTTAAATCTTTTTTAGTTTAAAGTCAATTTGTCAAAAACTAGACTGCGACCCTGGCTTTTTGTGTTTTCTATTTGCTTGGTAAATTTTTCTTCATCCCTTTATTTTGAGCCTATGTATGTCTTTGCATGTGAGATGGGTCTCTTAAAGACAGCATACTAATTCTTTATCCAGCTTGCCACTCTGTCTTTTAATTGGGGCATTTAGCCCATTTACACTTACGGTTAAGGTTAATATTGTGTGTGTGAATTTGATCCTGTCATCATAATGCTAGCTGGTTGTTTTGCAGACTGGTTTATGTGGTTGCTTCCTAGCGTCACTTGTCTGTGTATTTCAATGTGTTTTTGTAGTGGGTGGTAACAATTTTTCCTTTCTAAGTTTAGTGCTTCCTTCAGGAGCTCTTGTAAGGCAGGTCTGGTGGTAATGAATTCTTGAAGCATTTGCTTGTCTGAAGAATCTTATTTCTCTTTTGCTTATGAAGCTTAGTTTGGCCACATGTGAAATTCTGGGTTGGAATTTCTTTCCTTTAAGAATGTTGAATATTGGCCTCCAATCTCTTCTGGCTTGCAGGGTTTCCACTGAGAGGTTTGCTGTTAGTCTGATGGACTTCCCTTTGTAGGTGATCTGGCCTTCCTCTCTGGCCGCCCTTAACACTTTTTTTTTTTTTCATTTCGACCCTGGAGAATTTTATGATTGTGTCTTGGGGATAATCTTCTTGTGGAGATGAGGTTCTCTGCATTTCCTGAATTTGAATGTTGGCCTGTCTATCTAGGTTGGGGAAGTTCTCCTGCATGATATCCTGAAATATGTTTTCCAAATTGGTTCCATTCTCTCTGTCTGTTTCAGGTACCTTAATCAACCATAGATTCGGTCTCTTTTTACATAATCCCATGTTTCTTGGCGATTTTGTTCATTCCTTTTCATTCTTTGTTTCTCTATTCTTGCCTGGCTGTCTTATTTCAGAAAGTCAGTCTCCAGGCTCTGAGATTCTTTCCTCTGCTTGGCCTATTCTGCTTTTAATACTTGTGATTGCATTGTGAAGTTCTTGTAGTGTGTTTTTCAGTTCTACCAGGTTGGTTATGTTCCTCTCTATACTGGTTATTTTGGCTGTCAGCTCCTGTATTGTGGTACCATGACTTTTAGCTTCCTCACGTTGGGTTACAACGTGCTTCTTTAGCTCAGTGAAGTTTGTTTTTATCCACATTCTGAAGCCTACTTCTGTCATTTCAGCCATGTCATCCTCAGCCCAGTTCCAAATCCTTGTTGAAGTGTTGTGGTCATTTGGAGGAAAGAGGGCCCGCTGGTTTTTGTAGTTTTCAGTGTTTTTGTCCTGATTCTTTCTCATCTTTGTGGGCTTATCTACCTTGGATCTTTGAAGTTGCTGACCTTTGGATAGAGTTTCTGTGGGTTGTTTGTTTGTTTCTGTTTGTTTGCTCATTTTTCTTTTAACAATCTGGCCACTTTTCCATAGGGCAGCTGTAGTTTGTTCTGAATCGGCTCCAGACCCTAGTCACTTTGGATTTTCCAGTACCTAGAGGTATCACCAGTGAAGGCTGCAAAACAGCAAAGATGGCAGCCCGCCCCTTTCTCTGGGAACTCCATCCCAGGGGCGTATGGATCTGTAGGAGGTGGCTGGAGACCCCAGTTGGAAGGCCTTGCCCAGTCAGGAGGAACAAGATCAGGGACCTGCTTAAAGAAGTAGTTTGGCTGTGTTTTGGTAGAGCAGCTGTACTTTGTTGGGGGAATCCCTTCAGTCTGCAATAACTTTGGGCTCTCCAAGGCTGAGATCCCCAAACAGGAAAGGTGGTAGCCCACAACCTCCTACCACCCCCCAGCCCCTGCTGCTGGGCACTCTGTCCCAGAAAGAAAACAGAAAACTGTCGGCTGTAGAACACTGGTAGGGGTGACCGGAGGCCCTGGCTGGGAGGTCCTGCCCAGTGAGGAGGAATGGGTCAGGGTTCTATTTAAAGAAGCAGTTTGGCCATGCCTTGGCAAAGCAGTCATGCTGTGTGGGAGTGTTGCCTCCTCCCCAGTCTGTTTGCACTCTCCAAAGCCCACAGGCTAGAATACCCGAGTGGCCCAAACAGCAAAGGGGGCAGCCTTCCCCTCCTAGTGGTCACTCTGTCCTAGGGAGAAATCTGAACTCTGTCAGCTATAGGATATGAGTTGGGGTGGCTGAAGGTCCCAGATGGGAGGTCCTGCCCAGTGAGGAGGAACGGATCAGGGTCCTGCTTACAGAAGCAGTCTGGCCACATTTTGGCATACCAGCTGTGGTATGCTGGGAGATCCCTTTCTTGTCTGGACCATTTGTACTCTCCAAAGCCCACAGGTTGGAATGTCTGAGTCATCCAAACAACACAGGTGGTGGCCTGCCCCTCCCCTCAGGCACTCTGTCCCAGGGAGAAATCAGAACTCTTTAAAATATGGGTGAGGGTGGCTGGAGGCCCTGGATGGAAGGCCCAGCCCAGTGAGCAGGAGTGGATCAGGATCCCACTCAAAGAAGGAGTCTGCCCACATTTTGGTAAAGCAGCTGTGTTGTGATGGGGGAATCCCTTTCCCGTCTGGTCCATTTGGACCCTCCAAAGCCCGCAGGCTGGAATGGCTGAGTCATCCAAACAACAAAGGTGGAAGCCCATCCCTCCCCCAGGAGCTCTACCCTGTCTCAGGTAGGTGCTACCCTGTTGCTGGTGGCTAGCTGGAATTCCAAGCCAGTTGGTCTTATCCTGTGAGGTCCCTTGGAAGTGGGGCCTACAGACTGATCCTACAGACTGATAGGCATTTAGTGCTATGAAATTCCCTCTTAATAATGCCTTAGCTGTATCCCAGAGATTCTCATATGTTGTGTCTTTGTTTTCATTGGTTTAAAATAACTTCTTGATTTCTGCCTTAATTTTATTACTTACCCAAGAGTCATTCAGGAGCAAGTTGTTCAATTTCCATATAATTGTATGGTTTTGAGCAATTTTCTTGGCCTCAATTTCTATTTTTATTGTGCTGTGGTTCAAGAGTGTAGTTGGTACAATTTAAGTTTTTTTGTTTGCTAAGGATTATCTTATGTCCAACTAAATGGTCAATTTTAGAGTATGTACCATGTGGCAATGAAAAGAATGCATACTCTGTTGCCTTTGGTGGAGAGTTTCATATATGTCTATTAGGTCCATTTGTTCAAGCATTAAGTTCAGGTCTTGAATCTGTTAATTTTTTGCTTTGATAGTCTGTCTAATACTGTCAGTGGGGTTGAAGTGTCCCATTATTATTGTGTGTGAATCTCAGTCTCTTTGTAACTCTCCAAGAAATTGCTTTATGAATCTGGGCACACCTGTGTTGGATGCATATAGAGTTAGGATAGTTAGATCTTCTTGTTTAATTGACCCCTTTACCATTATGTAATGCCCTTCTTTGTCTTTTTCTTTTTCTTTTTTTTTTGAGATGGAGTCTCGCTGTGTCGCCCAGGCTGGAGTGCAGTGGCACGATCTTGTCTCGCTGCAAGCTCTGCTTCCTAGGTTCCTGCCATTCTCCTGCCTCAGCCTCCTGAGTAGCTGGGACTACAGGTGCCCGCCACCATGCTCAGCGAATTTTTCTGTAATTTTAGTAGAGACAGGGTTTCACTGTGTTAGCCAGTATGGTCTTGATCTCCTGACCTCATGATCCGCCTGCCTCAGCCTTCCAAGGTGCTGGGATTAAAGGCGTGAGCCACCGTGCCGGGCCCCTTCTTTGTCTTTTTTGTTCTTTGTTGGTTTAAAGTCTGCTTTGTCTGAAATTAGAATTGCAACACCTGCTTTTTTGTGTTTTCCATTTTCTTGATAGGTTTTTCTCCATCCTTTTATTTTGAGACTATGGGTGTCATTGCATGTGAGTTGGGTCTCTTGAAAACAGCATACTATTGGGTCTAGTTTCTTATCCAGTTTGCCACTCTGTGCCTTTTAATTGGGGCATTTAGCCCATTAACATTCAAGGTAAGTCATTGATATGTGTGGTTTGATCCTGTTATCATGTTGTTAGCTGGTTACTATGCAGACTTCTTTGTGTGGCTGTTTTACAGTCACTGGTCCATGTACTTAAGTATTTTTGCAGTGGCTGGTAATGATCTTTTCTTCCGTATTTAGTGCTTCTTTCAGGATCTCTGGTAAGGCAGGTATGATGGTAACAAGTTCCTTTAGCATTTGTTTGTGTGAAAGGAGTCTTATTTCTTCTTTGCTTATGAAACTATTTTGGCCAGATGTGAACAAATCTTGGTTACAGTTTCTTTGCTTTAATAATGTTGAATATAGGCACCCAGTCTTTTCTGGCTTATAGGGTTCCTGCTGAGAGTTCTGCTGTTAGTCTGATGGACTTCTATTTGTAAGTGTCCTGTCCTTTTTCTTTAGCTGCCTTTAACATTTTTTCTTTCATGTCAATCTTGGAGAATCTGATGATTATGTGTCTTGGGGATGATCCAATTGTGAAGTAACTTGTAGAGATTCTCTGCATTTCCTGAATTTGAATGTTGGCCTTTCCATCTAGTTTGGGGAAATCTTTATGGATGATATTCTGAAATGTTTTCCAGGTTGCTTCCTTTCTCCTCATTTCTTTCAGGAATGCCAGTGAATCGTAGATTTAATCGCTACATAATTCCATATTTCTTGAAGGTTTTCTTCATTCCTTTTCATCCTTTTTTCTTTATTCTTGTCTGGCTGTCATATTTCAGAAAGCCAGTCTTTAAACTCTGAGATTCTTTCCTTAGCTTGATCTATTCTGCTTTTAATACTAGTGATTGCATTATGAAATTCTTGTAGCATGTTTTTCAGCTCTATCAAGTTGACTACATTCTTTTCTATACTAGCTATTTTGTCTGTCAGCTTTCGTATCATTTTATCATGACTCTTCATTTCCTTGGATTGGGTTTCAATATTCTCCTGAATCTCGATGATCTTGGTTCCTACCCATATTCTGAATTTGATTTCTGTCATTTCTGCCATCTCAGCCTGGTTAAGAACCCTTTCTAGAGAGCTATTGCAGTCGTTTGGAAGAAAGAAGGCACTCTGCCTTTTTGAGTTGCCAGAGTTGTTGCACTGGTTCTTTCTAATGTATGTGGGCTGATGTTCCTTTGGTCTTTGAAGTTGCTGTATTTTGGATGAACCGATTTGCTTTTTTCTTCTTTGATGCCCTTGGAGGTTTGATTATGGTATAAGGTGTGTTTGGTTGACTGGCTTCAATTCTAGTCTGCTCCTGGGTCTTGGAGGAGTCCCCTCTGATTCCTACCTCTGTGTCTGCATTTCTTTCTTGGATATTCTGGTCCACAGGGTTCCCTCAGGTTGAAGATGAAGTTGGCCAACAAGCCATTGTTGGCCCTAATCTACTGTCATGTGCTTCCTGGGGAAACACAAGTTTGAATCTGCCTGCAGAGTTCAGGTGGAAGTAGGACTGCTAGGTTGAAAACTCTAGCAGATGTGGCCTATCTGGCTATGCTGTTGGGGGAGTTGCCAGTCCTGCTATCCAGATGTTTTCAGAACAACAGGAGGCTGCACCCCTTGGTAAATTCAGGCAGATGTAGGACCACTGAGCTGGAAACTGTCAAGCTAGAGTCTTGGGCTCTACTTTTTTATTTCGAAGGGAAGTTTTCCAGGGAGTGTATTCTCCTGGGTTTGGTGATAACTGCAACTCAGTCTTTTATTTTTAACACAATGTTTCTGCTGACTTCTGAAAAATTTTCACTTGAATGTGTAATGAAGGGGCAGCAGCAGCAACAGTCCTCATCCCAGAGATCCACTGCAGTGCCCAGCAAGTCTTTGGCACTACTTGCCCCACCCTCTTCTTGGTGCCCAGCTCCCTCCCTGGCCCTAGTCCCTGGGTTAGGCCACCCCACCCCTACTTAGCACTGTGTCTGCCCTGGCAACAGCTGGGCCTGCTGGGCTACTGCCTGCCCTCTGGGTAAAGGTGGAAGGGGTGGGGGATGTCACTGCATGGCCTGTCCCTGGACACAGTCTCCCCAAGCCTGGCCCTGCCATGTGGAATGGCCCGCAGGCTGGATGTGAGTCTGCAAAGTGCTTGGTGGGAGTCTGCAGCAAGCAGCAGGGCCACAGTAGCTGCTGCAGAAGCTCAGCTTGGCTCAGGCAGTGTGGTGTGAGTGATGCTAAGAATGTTGGTAACAATCACACAAATGAAATAAACCACATTTAATTTTTGTACACTGATTTTGTTCCTGCAAACTTGTTGAACTCATTTATTAGTACTAGAAGATTTTTTGTTAGATTCCCTTGGGATATTCTATGTAGACAATGATACCATCTGCAAGTAGAGACAGTTTTATTTCTTCCTTTCCAATCTATATGCCTTTATCTCAGTTATATGTTGAATAAGAATGGTGAGAATGTACATCCTCCCCATGTTCCTTATTTTAGGGGGAAAGCATTCATTTTTTCACCATCAAGTATGTTATCTCTAGGCTTTGAGGACGCTCTTTATCATGTTGAGGAAGTACCTGTCTGTTCCTACTTTGCTGAGAGTTTTTCATCATTAACAGATGCTGGATTTTGTCAAATGATTTTCCTGTACCTAATGGTATGATTCTGCGGTTTTCTTCTTTAGCCTGTTGATATGGTGAGTTACATTGGTTGACTGTCAAATGTTGAAACAGCCTTTTGTACTTGGAATAAATCCCATTTTTTCATGGTGTACAATTATTTTATACGTTGTTTTATTACTAATGTTTTGTTGAGGATTTTTGTGTCTAAGTTCATGGCCTTTTGTGTTCTTTGTTTATACTGTCTGCCTCTCTGATTTTGATAACAGGATAATACTAACCTCAAAAAGTGAGTTAGGAAGTGTTCACTCTTTTAGCTTCTGGAAGATATTATGCAAAATTGGTACTAATTCTTTTTTAAATATTTGGTAGAATTCGCCAATGAAGACTTCTGGTCCTTGAAGATTTCTTTGTGAGGAGCTTTTTATTTACAAATTTATTATCTTTAATGATTATTATACTAGTCACATTATATATCTCATATTGGTTGAGTTTTGGCACTTTGTGGTTTTTAAGGATTCAGTCCATTTTTTATATGTTGTTGAATTTACGACACTAGAGTTATATGTAGTATCCTTTCAGTATTCCTGTTTCATTTCTGATATTGGTTATTCATGTCTTTTTCTCTTTTTTTTTTCTTTTTTGAGAAAGGTGCTTGCTCTAGTGCCCAGGCTAGATAGTGTGAAGTGGCATAATCAGGACTCAAATGATCCTCCTGCCTCAGCCCCCTGAGTAGCTGAGACTATAGGTATGCACCACCACACCTGGCTAAATTTTTTTGAATTTTAGTAGAGAAGAGATCTCACTATGTTGCCCAGGCTGGTCCTAAATTCCTAAGTTCACACAATCCTCCTGCCTTGGCCTCTCAAAGTGCTGGGATTACAGCACTAGAGATTTATCACTATTATTGATTTTTTTGAAGAAGTAGCTGATTTTTCTCATTGATTTTTTCTATTGTTTTAATTTTCAATTTCATTGATTCTGTTCTTATCTTTATATTTCCTTATTTTAAAATATTTAATTGACAAATAAAGATTGTATATATTCAAGGTGTACAATGCGATAATTTGATATACATATGCATCATGTAATGATTACCACAATTGCATAAATTACACATTCATCATCACCCATGCTGTACCTCAGACACCTGGAACTTGTTCATTTTGTAACTGAAAGTTTGTACCTTTTGGCCAACATTTCCTTTATCTCCATTACCTTAGCCCTTCATAATAATTTTCTACTTTCTGTTTCTTTGAGTTCAACTTTTAAAAATTCCACATATAAGTGAGATCATACAGTATTTGTCTTTCTGTGTCTGGCTTATTTCACTAATCCTAATGTCTTCCAGCTCACTCATGTTGCTATAAATGGCAGAATTTCCCTATTTTTTAAAGACTGAATAATATTCCATTGTGTTTATATACCACATTGTCTTTATTCGTTCATCTATTGATGGACAATTAGTTTGTTTCTGTGTCTTGGCTATCACGAATAATCCTGCAATGAACACGGGGTTCCCACTACCTCTTTGAGATACTGATTTCTTTTCCTTTGGATATATACCCAGAAGTGAGATTGCTGGATCATGTAGTAGTTCCATTTTTAATTTTTTGAGGATCCTCCATACTGTTTTCCATAATGGCTATACCAATTTACGTTCCCACAAACAGTGTACAAGGGTTCCCTTTTCTATGTACCCTCACCAACACTTGTAATCTCATGTCTTTTTGGGAATAGCCATCCTAACAAGTGTGAGGTGATATCTCATTGTGGTTTTAATTTGCATTTCTCTGATGACTTGTAATATTGAGTGACTTTATATACTCATTGGCCATTTGCATGTCTTCTTTGGAAAAAATGTCTATTCTTGTCCTTTGCCCATTTTTCAGTCAGGTTATTTATGTTTTGCTATTGAGTTGTGTGAGTTCTTCATACATTTTGGATATCAATGTCTTATCAGGTATATGGTTTGCACATTTTCTTCCCATTCCATGGGTTGTCTTTCCATTTGTGTTGATTGTGCTCTTTGCTCTGCAGAAGGTTTTTCATTTGATGTAATCCCCCTTGTTTATTTATTTTTGAGATAGAGTCTCACTTACTCTGTTGCACAGGCTGGAGTGTTTATTTTTGCTTTTGTTGACTATGCTTTTTGTGTTGTATCCAAAAAAATCATTGCCAAGATCAATTTCAAGGAATCTTCCCTATGTTTTCTTCTGGGAGTTTTATGGTTTCAGATCTTACATTTAAGTCTTTAATTCATTTCAAGTTAATT